>NC_060267.1:108665271-109375405 GCF_021613505.1 Equus quagga | reverse complement strand
TACTCCAAAGGGAACTGAGCAGCTCTGCTAGATGCTACGGATAACCTGAACTTTATATACTTTCCTGGAGTGAAGGGGAAGTGAATATAACAAAACTTTTGCAGAATTTTGAAAATTATCTTTTAGTTGTTAAGCATCATGCAAAATTGTCTGGCCTATACTATTGGAGTGATCCAGCCCCTTTGGAGAATATATAAATTTAGATACTTTAGCAAAAACTTCAGATATTGTTTGAGCTTTTTATAAGATGCCTTGAAAGAAATAGTTGCTTATTTTAATTTGTAAGGTTAGTTCTCTTGGTTATGGAGCAAAAAAAGAAGCACATATTTTTAAAAGTTTGTCAGGATAATAATGTTCACATCAAGCAACATGAAGTCTTTTATTTAACTGTCTATTTAACTCAATTAATATCTAATGTCAAAAGAGAGATGATAGACCTAAAATGGAGTTGCTTATGCTAGGCCCCATGTCACCAAACTGAGACTTGACATAGTTTTAGCTCTCCCAGAAATGGAGGCTTAAACTGGTCAATCAGGAATTGCCTATCTGCATGAGTTAGGTAAGCCGCCTGACAGACTCCTGCCCCACTCCCCGCACCGAAGAAAGATAACCCTGCAATAAGCAACCTGCTTTTCTTCCTAGCATGACTTCCTTGTTCCCACTCCCTTCTCCTTAGAAAAGTCTCTCACTTTGTACAGCCCCTCGGAGCTCCTTTCTATCTGCTAGATTGGATGCTGCCTGATTTATGAAATGATGCAAAAAGCCAACAAGATCTTTAAAATTTACTCAGTTGAATTTTTTTTTAACACTTTGGTGGCAGTGGTGGAGTCTGAAAGAGACTTCTGATGGCTTTGGGGACAACAAGAAACACAGGTGTTAGGATCCACTGAACCCTTTGAGTTCTCTCTTTCTCACCATTTCTGAAGGCAATGGATAAGTTTCTCTCAGATCCAAGCTCCATTCTCTCGCATTGAGCTCTCAATCTAATTGGCTTTCCAGTTGAGGGTTAATGGGTCAATCTAGACTAATGGGAGTCTCTAACAGAGCGCCAGTCCTTAGTCCTTGGTTAGCCTGCAGTCACAGTCCAGAGCTTAGCTGGTCACCTTGAGCTAACAGACAGTTCGACCCGGAACCTGAGTCCCTATCCCCTGGTTAGTTCACAGTCCCCATTTGTTGGAGTCTGCTGGTTCAGTCTGTAGCTCCACTTTGGGAACTGCTGGTGGTGCGTGCCTAAGGCCTTCTCTTGGCCAGTCCACAGTACTATCTCTTTGGTTACTGCTGGTATCCACAGTTCCATTTCCTCAGTTACTGTTGATTTCTGCTAATGTGCACACGAGGTAGAGGAATAATAGATCTCTTATTAGTGGGAATCTCAGAAGCCAAAGTTGAAAATTGGTGGGCTTGGATCAAACACTTAAAAGCTGTTGGAGCACTTGCCACCTAATCTAAGACTCTCACGCTAGGATACTTTGGTCACAGAATGGGTTAGACTGAAACTAGGTTACTTTGCCACCTCAAGAAAATTTCCATGCAACAGGGTACATTGTAAAACAGCACACAGCCCCCAACCCAGTGGCACATCCTTCTTAGGTACTAATGTGGCTCTGAGAGACCCAAAGCTTAGCTGAAGAAATGGGATCCTCAAGTTTCAAAGAACTGAGCATGTCCCCTTCCAGCATACTTGTTTATTTTATAGCTAAGAATTGTAGTCCTAGAAGCAGTGAATATCTACAAAAATGGCAAAATCTTACTAAGACAACTTAGAATTACAATGGCCATTATGCAGGATGTTCTAATTAGACAAGATCATTTAGGAAGTGCACTTGAAAGCAAGGACTCCCAAATCATACTAACAGATGGGGATACCTATTTTAATTGGCATGCAGAAGCCTCCAAAAGGCTCCAAGATTCCAAAATAGCTTCATTGAAAGATTCATTGTAAAAGAGTAATAAAAAGTTAAAGACACTAGAGGTACCCAAAACAAAAGACTATGAGATGACTTGAATCCTACTGTTCTCCTCTAACCTCCTTTACCTGAGTATTCGCAGTCTGCTAGTCCTCTGTCTGAATTGCCTTTCCACTCTGAAGAAACTACAAGACCATAAACAAAATCTGGCCAAGTTAGCTGCCTTACAGATGACCCCATATCTACCCTCAAATGAGCGCTCCCTTATGGGTCTCTCCCAGGGTTGATGAGACTCTAAGAGATTCTCTGGTAAACTGATACCAGTTTTTCCTTTAAACAGTCAAAGTTAAACTAAAATTAAAATTAATAGGAAACCTTGCCAAATTCTGGTAGATGCCTGGGCTATACTCTATACTTCAAACTCCACTCATTCTGGAGATGGGATCCTGGTAAAAATGAGCAGACGCTTGTGAAGGGTAAGAATTCTTACTAGAGTCAGCTCTTCTGAATCTCTGTAATTCTCAGTCGTTAGAGGAAGGTAAAATTTTCCATTGTTTCTTACTTTCCAAGTCATATCCATTGGTTACTGATCCTTTCTCTTCCAGGGACATCTACTGCCATGTTATTTGTCTTGTTTTGTGTCCTGAGAACTTAGCTTGGCAATCATCAGGTTGGGGGCTCCAAAAATATGGCCAGACAGAAATGCAGGTTGCATCCCATGTGCAGCTAAGGTAACACCAACTTGTGCCAGCTTTCAGGGAAATTGTCTAAGTTCTTTCTTTGGGCTGTCTTTGGGAGTGGCTCTGGATCTTGAGAGGGTGGTATCTTTTGCACCCTCTTTGGGGACACCTCTTGTGTACAAATTTACTGTTTGTTCCAGCTGAAACCTGATAGGATATTTGAAAGGACTTTTTCTGTGTGTTTTAAGTAGTTCTGTGGTCAGAAGTTGGCCAAATCAGAAGCTGATATTCAGAGCCTGATGGGAACTTCTATTAAGGCCTTCTCCCCTAAGCTAAAGTGAAACTATGTACCAAGAGGGAAAGAAAAACATTCCAAAGACAAACAGCTCTAAATTTAGAACATAAGAATCTCTTGATTTCCATCTCTGTTGAAGATCTTCTCCCTGATATAAAGAAGCAAATTGAAGGTAATGTAATTGGATAGGTGGGTCAGTCCCTTGATGTCATTCAGTTTACAACCCAATTCTTTGAGGAATTAAAAACACTGTCCTTTTCTGATAAATTGAGTCTTTACAAGAACATAAATGCAGCTCTGAGAAGCAATTCAAAGCTCACCTATCCATTTTACCAATTCCAAAACCTCCCTTATTCATCCCAAAAGACTTGTATATACTGTAAAAGATCTGTATTTAGGGAACAAAAAGTCCTTCTTGGAGGAACTTACATTCTTTCTCAGTGCCTTTTGAGATGTAAATATTCTACCTGGTCTTCTCTAGGAACCAAGGAAATGGAAGGAAGGAAGGAAGGAAGGAAGGGAGGGAGGGAGGGAGGGAAGGAGGAAGGAAAGCAGGCTGTTTGAAAACTAGACCTATGAAAAATATCTTAAAAATCTTCACCACAAAAATTAGTGTAAAGTTTAAGCTATCTGAGCAAGTAATCTTAACTTATTCCGTTTGCCAGTAACACAATTTGGATCCAACTGTTCTTTTATAATCTAGTGAGTTTTGCATTATCATACCTATCTCATGACTAAACTTTTTTTTTTGTGAGGAAGGTTGGCCCTGAACTAACATCTCTTGCTAATCTCCCTCCTTTTGCTGAGGAAGATTGTCCCTGAGCTAACATCTGTGCCTATCTTCCTCTATTTTGTATGTGGGATGCCACCACAGCATAGCTTGATACGTAGGTCCATGCAGAGGATCTGAACCTACAAACCCCAGGCTGCCAAAGTGGGGCACACAAATTCAACCACTATGCCACTGGGCCAGCCCCACATGGCTAAACTTTTCAAATGAAAGCTATAAGATCTCAGTTTTAGTTTGTCTGTATCTTTATGTATGTCTACATATATATGTTACAGATGTGTGCTATTTTTCTACCTCAGACAATATTCCCAAAATTAATTTGTAAAGAGCTCTATTCAATTGACTTAAAGACGAACAAATGCTATATAAACTAAATATAGTCTTAGAAACATAAAAACTAACCAAACTGTTTTTCAAGTTCATGTGATCTAGGATAATGTTCAGTAAATTAAAGCTAGTTTAACTTCGTTCATTTAATTAAAACAGGCATGTCTTTAAAGCTATCAATATTAGATATAGTGTGGATATACAACTTTTATTCTACCTAGGTTTACTAAAGGTCAAATAAGCTCATGTTATCTCTGTTATAGAATTTCTCAGCAAGAAAGATAACTTAAGATGGTAGTAAGCTGTCGGTGTCTCATGAAGTTTTCATGAGTTACATAAGCATAATTGTTAAGAACAATTAAATAGATGTAAGTAAGATAAAAGTTTACAAGTAACTTTTCAACAATAATTATGTTTTATGGTATATCTACTTAAAAATAGTTTCCAAAATGTTTTTGGTAACTTGAAACCTTAATGTTATGCTGAGATAAGTTAAATGATGGACATTCATTGAATATCTAGAACATTTACAAAGAGGATAAAATACTGAAACATTAACTATTGAATATAGTTTTATCCACTTTTGGCTTCCTTTTGTAGAGGAACTAAAGATATTGGGTCTATTAGTAAACATGTTTTGTGCCACATTGAAAAATTTGCTATGACGAGGACTATAATTCTAGAAATTATGAAATGTATTTATACATTTGTCAATTCACAGAATGCTAGTGTGACAGTCCACAATAGCTTACTTCTTAGTTTTTCACTAGCAACTAAGGATTCTAAGGGTTAAGAATTCTAATCAATATAAATATTTAAAACTACTTAGAAATAATAAGGGTGAAAGGAAAACTATGTATGTAAAGTAGTTAGGGAAAATAAAATGACTGGTTGTTTCAGAATGAGAAAAAAATAGGACAAAAATCTGAATGGATATAAGAAACCTGTAAAAGGTTTGCGGAAACAGAATCTTGGGAAAGAAATTTTATGTGTGGTTAAGCTGGCTAAGATTGGAAAGGATTTATTTACATTTAAAAAAATGAGTTTTAATATCAAACGTACACTGGTGCAAAATTAGAATTTGGTTTTCTTTTTGTTAAAATAAAAAGTTTTCTTGGACTTTTGATCGCTTTTGAGAAGAAATTGTAAAAGTTTCTTTATCTTTAATTAATCTTCCGGGGCAGCAAAGATTTTGTGTCTTACCCAAATAATTTACTGTGCTTCACATTGTCTTTACTTAAGAAAACCCACTCTTCTCAATATTAAAAGAACTTAGTTTTGTTCACAACTATGTAACTTCTGTATTTGCCTTTAATGTCTTCTGTTGTCACTTTGGTTAAATAGATAATGAATTATTTCATAATGATCTGTGATCCTGTTTAACCAAATGAAACCTTTTGACATTTCAAAATGGAGTCTTTTTGACCTCAAACTAACTGAGATTTTCCAGAGGGCCCCTAGAGAATCTCAAAGGATTTGTCTCTCACTAGTGAGACGTTAAAATAATCTTGTATATTTGATATGTTAAATTATATGAGAAGCTTTATCAAATAAGAAGTGATGCTAAACCTTCCTACGTTATGTTTGATTGAATGCATGTTATAAACATAATTGTTCTAGAAATTGTATAAAATTCCTAGAAATCTAATTAGTCATGGAATAATGTTGTCAGTTATAATTCAACTATTATCAAAATGTATATCACAGAAATAACCAAATTTCCTTTTCAATTCCATTATAATGAATTTTCATCAGATCTTGAACCAGGAGCATTTTTAAGCCATTTGTTACTTACAGGAAGTTATTGTTTTACTCTGATGCTTTTGAAAATTGAGATTCATGGAAAGGACCCTACCAAGTAGTACTCTTGGCCACTGACACTGATGACAAATTACAAGGTGTCAAATCTTGGGTCCATATTTCACAACTGATGAAGGGTCCACCTGACATCTGATCCTCTGCCAATGCTGGTGATCTCAAAATCAGATTGACTAGGAAGAGAAGTAGTTGACATTGAGGTAGGCTGCTTCCTCTCAAGACATCAAATCAAAAACATTTCTTTCCATTTGTCCCTTTCTGACCATCCTTTTCCTAATTCATACACTATGAAGGTCTTTATGATGCTTTTGTCCAACTTTTGCTTTGCTCTAGCCTGGAAAGATAATGTCACTGTTCACATATCTTGGGCCATTGCAAAGTGGGTAATCCAACTTCCAAATGACTGTTGGATTTGCCACAATACTGGTGATTCTATAGTTCTTCCCATCACAAACTTCTCCCTGATTTCCAATGTTTTAGTTTCTATGGAAAAAACTCATCTCCCCGTCTTTCACGTCAGACTCCTTAACTCTGGGGGCCCATTTCCCTGCCTCTGGTTAACAATCCCAAACCCGGGGAAGCTTGTATCCAGGCTCTGCACAAAGAAAGGGGCACAAGGAAGGGTAACCAAAATACAACCACCTGGTGATGCATAGACCCTTAAATTTTACTGGCCTCCATGGCTGTAATCTTTCCAATGTCAAGCCATGGACTGAAATGGAAAGTACCAGAATGCATTCATGATTCAAAATTATCTTCCTTTGGTGTATTCCTCCTCCCCCAGCTGGGAGTGAGTGCAAATGAGGCTATGATCAGGAATCTCTCCTTAACTCTTGACCATATTTCAGAATCTGCTGCTAAAGCAATAGCTGCCCAATAAAAAATCCCTAGACTCTCTGGCCAAAGTTGTTCATGATAATAGGGTAGCCCTTGATTATCTTTTAGCTGAGTAAGAAAGTGAGCTATGGCCAACACCACTTGCTGAACTTGGATTGACACTTCTGGGGAAGTTGCGACTCAGCTACAGAAGATCACTGTATAAGCCAATTGGCTTGAAAAAGTGACTCCTTGAATGGGGTCTTTCTTTGACTTCCTTGATTCTGATTGGTTTGGGTCTTGGGGACCGTGGCTTTGAAGTACACTCCAGACATTGGGAGTTATTCTGCTTGTAATAATCATAGTAGTCTCCCTGGTACACTGTAATCTCTCAAAGCTTTAAATGCATGTTTGTAGCCACTAATCACCAAGCAAATGATCTACCTAAGAAGAGAACATCAGAAAAGGAGTGAAGAGAATGACTTACTTAAAGAATGCGAACCTGACTGACATCATGAACTCTGAATACCACACAGAGATTCAGCAAGGAACTGGGAGTAGTGCTGATGCCTTAAATTTTGATCACATCTCTCAGTTAGTCTGAGAGTCTGATCAAAAGGGAGAATTGTTAGAAACAAGACAACAGGCCCAAAATGGAGTCACTTATGCTAAGCCCCATGTCACCAAACCAAGAATTAATTATAGTTTTGGATCTCCCAGAAAGGGAACCTTAAACCAGTCAATCAGGAATTGCCTGATCAGCATGAATAGGTGATCTGCCTGACAGACCTCTGCCCTCCCCGAAATGAAAGTAACCCTACAATAAGCAACCTGCTTTTCTCCTAGTATGACTTCCTTGTCCCCACTCCCTTCTGCCTATAAAAGTCTTTCATTTCTTACAGCTCCTCGGAGCTCCTTTCTGTCTGCTAGGTTGGATGCTGCCTGATTCATGATCAAGGAATAAAGCCAATAAGATTTTAAAAGTTTACTCAGTTGAATTTTGGTTTTTAACACTAAGAATTCATGATGGGAAAGTGCTGTTCATTGATAAGGGGTCATGTTAGGAACAAAGAAGTTGAATATTGTAAATTTAATAGAAATTTTTAAAGTAAAATAATGAAAAAAAATAGGCATTTGGCTGCAAAAAAAAAAAAAAAATCTAGTCCCTTCTAAATCATTTGACTTAGAGAAACATCCAAAGGATACTCCAAAAGTAGTGACTGTTCATTACAATGGGTAAAAGTAATAAAGAATATTAAATTTTGTTCAGGATTCTCTACTATCAAAAGTAGGGACAAGTGTATTTTTTTAACTTTCTATCAACCAGGTCACTTTTTAAATTAGAGCTTAAAGTCAAGTATTTTAAAAGTTCATTCATTTTCTGAAAAAAAATGACATTACATATTTTATAAACATATACACACTAGTACAAGGAGGAATTTACCATTCTCAGGAAAGTTAAGGGTTTTAGGTACATTACTTCCTTGGAGACAGACTATTAATCTTGTATAATTAAAAAGAAGCCCGACTCTGAGGTCTATTCATTATAGAAAAATTGATCCATAACTATAAGTGAAATTTGTATTTCATTATACAATTTTTCCAAAGAATTGACTACTTTCTAATGGCCTTGTTTACTTAGACAATTAAATTAGCATTTAATGAAAAAGAAAACTTGTAGCCAATTAAAGACCAAAGTAATACACACATGCATTTTCCAGCAATTAATTGATAACTTGCTTACCATGGGCTATCTAATAATTAACCAGGGAAACATTTCTAGGAAATAGAAAACATTAACACAAATGTCTTCTGGATTTATTCTTTTCAAATCCATTTACCACATTATCTAATCTAGCATAAGCAGAAAACCCCCAAGAAAGATTAATATTCAAAAACACCTCTAAAGCCTTCTGGTGTTAGAAGCCATAATTGTTTTAGAAACATAAATTATTAGAGCAAGGAATTTCTAAGGACAGCTCTCACCCATCACAGGCATCTCAGTAAAAAAGGAGAATAAAGTGTTTTCTAGATATTGCCCTGTATACTGTAGACTGGCAGTTCTCAGTATGTTCTCAACCTGCAAGACTATTGATGTACTCATGCTCATACACCCATGACAGTGGCTGGGGCCATGCGTGGTTGTAGGTGTCATATCTAAACACCAGCTCCACTATCGAGAAAGCATATTGCAAGTGACTGTGAGAGACGTCACTAACTTTGATGCCTATTTCATATTTAAGAAGTCATTTAACATTTTTTAACTTGGGCTTTTAACACTCATTAATTCAAAATTGAATGTGACCCAAAGTGGGTCACTGGGCTGTGTCATTATACTATGATTGAGAATTGCTAAAGTAGAACTTACCTTTACAACTCCTGTAAGTGGGATCCATGATGTTTACCTTTTCAGGTAAAATGTTGAAGACTCAGCCAACTGTCCAGGTGTTCAATAAGTTAATGCAACATTTGTCTATTTCGGGGGGAAAAAGCACTGGTATGGTGTAAATAAAATATCTAGATCAGGCTTTCTCAACCTCAGCACTACTGATGTTTGAGGCAGGATAATTCACCCTGTGGAGGGCTCTCTTGTGTACTGCAGAATGTGCAGGATTGTGCTTGTGTAGGCAAAGCCCTGGGAACCAGTTATTCCAAGTGATTTTCCCTTAGTGACATATCATGTACTTATATACAGTACTGTGCTATGTAACGACGTTTCAGTCAACAACAGACTGCATATATGACAGTAGTCCCATAAGTTTAGCACTGTGTAGCCCAGGTGTCTAGTAGGCTATACCATCCAGGTCTGTGTAAGCACACTGTGTGATGTTCATACAACAACAAGACCACCTAATGATGCATTTCTCAGAACGTATCCTTGTCATTAAGCAATGCGTGACTAATTGATTCTGACCATACTCAAGTTCTTCTTTGAAAGAAAGGGGAAATATTCAGACAGTTTGAAAAGCAAAGGTAATGGGCCATAATAAAGTCATCTACAGGACTCATGTTTTCTCTCCCTTCCGGGGACAGCCCAATGAGGTATTTGACAAAGAAGTTTATAGGTTGCTAAAAATTTTTGGTTCATTTTCTAGAGGCAAATTGAATCTATTTTTCTGAGTGATGTGGCATTGATCACCAGGAAAATGTTCTTACATACAGGAGATATCCTTATCCTTGGCTTTTGAAGCGCAATAATCTCAAGTGTTTCACAGGAAAATGAGTCTTGTGTTGACTCATAGTTCATCTGTTTATGATATCATCTTCATCTGGGCAGGCAGTAGAGAGAGATTACATGAGTTCTATTAAGGCTTAAACACCACCCATCTGTCCCAATAGAACAGTCACAAAAAAAGATAATTTTTCTCAATATCACCATTGCCTTCAGTCTGTGTGAAATTATTACCTCCATCTACAGAAAACCAATGGACCATTTTAACTATTTATTCCACTCAAGTTGTCAAACTAAGACAGAGTGAAAATGCCAATAATTTACAGCTAGGCCTTAACACACTTCTAGCACATCATAGATGGAAACCTAAACACATAGGAGGCAGCTTTCATCAATAAAAGAAAAAGAGCTGGCTAGGCTAGGCTGAACCAAAACCCACGTGGACAAGTCCTCACCAAAAGGAACTCACATTTAAGTTTTCATTAAATACATTTTTTCTATCACCTTTCATGCAATTAAGACTTGACAATATTGATCTTCTATTTCTGCACCCTGGAGAGTCTAACCCTGGGCCTGGCACTGAGAAAGCTAAGGCAAGAAAATGTTAATTGCATAAATGGATCAATAATAGCTAATTCTGTTTTCAATCAGATGAGATTGTAAGATTATAATTACACAACAATGTGGCTCCTATGTAGTGAAACAAGGAAAAACAAAGTACATCTGCCGTTATTTCAGTCTAAAAATTCAGCAAAATAAATCGACATTTATCAAAATAAGCATCTGTTTTATAGAATTTTACAAGGTATAAAGCTGTTTGTATGTAGAAACCCAGGTGAGACTGAAATTAGAGAATGGTTCAATGATGTAGTAGTGTCTTTTTATATGTCCACTTTAACATATATTTTTACAAAAACAATTTAAATGTAACACAGATGTAGAACACTTAGAAAATACAAAAATAGACATTACAAAATTCTCCTCATAATCCTTATAATTCCATTTCCAAGACATAATATTGTTAATATATTGGCTTATTTTACATAGAAGTTGTTACAATAAGTTCACATAACCAAATAAATATATCTGATTCTTTAAGTTAATATATTACAAATATTTCTAATGTCTTCAATATTCTAACACATTCTTTTCAATAGTTGTGTAAGATTTCACTACAATGTATGTACTGAGATTGACAATCATATACCTTTTACTGTCTTTTTAGGGTATTTCAGTATTTCTCAGTTTTTAAAAAATATGTTATAATTGCTAACTACCCATGTATTTGTGTGCCTTGTACTTGGAATTAATACCTGAGGTTATGTCTCTTTTCCAGCATCTTGTTATATCTCACCAACTGTTATGGGTTGAACCACGTCCTCTCTGCCCCATTCCTATGTTGAAGCCCTAACCCCAGTACCTCAGAAGGTGACCTTACTTAGAAATAGAGTCACTGCAAATGTAACAAGCTAGGATGAGGTCCCACTGGAGCAGGGTGGGCCCCCATGCCACCATGACGGCTGTCCTTATTAAAAGGAGAAAACTGGACATAGACATACACAGAGAAGAGATGATGTAAAGAGACACAAGAAGATGGCCATCTACAAGCCCAGGAGAGAGACCTGGAACAAATCTTTCCCTCCCAGCCTCAGAAGGAATCAGCCCTTTCAACACCTTGATTTCAACTTGCAGCCCTCCGGAACTGTGGGACAATCAATTTCTGTTGTTTAAGCCCCTCAGTTCATGGTACTTTGCTACAGCAGCCCTGCAAACTAGTATCGCAGCCAACACTGCAGAAAATTTCTCCCAACTCAAAACTCCCTCTCCCTAGCCAGTCCCACCGCACCTTCACCAACACTTCCAACAGTGTGGTCAAGACTTTCTAATCTTTTACCATCTGTCATTTCCAGGTCATGTATATCTATCTAGATTTCTTCTCACCCATAGTTTTTATAGAAGGCATTTTCTTAACTTACTTTTCCAATGGTCTTGAAACAATTAAAAAGCAATAACAATAGGTAATATTGAATGCTTTCTATGTTCAGGCATCATGCCAAATTAAAATCTTTATGTTAATTATCTCCTTTATTGCCATGTTAATGGACTCAGGGAAATGAAGTGCCATCTCCATTCTTTTGGTTTGTCATATAGGTGATATCCTGTGTCTTTAGACATCCATTATATGTTGACAGCTTGACTATTCTTGCATAAGTCTTTAAAAATGATTGCATCCTGATGCAGAGTTCTAACTAACTGGACTCTGACTACAGTGGTCCTCAGAAAAGCAGATTAGAATTGGCGTGGGGGTGGCATTTATTCCAGGATTAAAATTTTCACCGAATTGAATTCAATTAGAATTTCACTCCAATTTTCACACTATTTCAATTCATTGAGTGACTTTTCCCCCCCCAGCAGGGAGGAGAACAGCAGTCAAAAAAGACTATTCAGGTGGTCAGAAAGCCAAAGAGGATGCAAATGTTACTAAGTGAATAATAACAAGTGGCACGGATAATTACTCTGAAAACTGAGGGCAGAGCAAGAAACAGCTGTTTGGGGTTGGGGAGCAGACACTGGCAGAGGTCAGGGAGCAAAGAGTGAGGTGTCAGGGAGGTGGCTGGGCAGGGAGTGAGGTAAATGGGGCCAGATTAGGCAGGCCAGGGCAGACCTGAGGGATGGGGCTGGCAGAGCAGGCTCTAGGAACAGGAGGAGTGGAGGAGAGTTTGTCGCAAGGTAAGGTGGGCTCCTGTCACAAGCAGAAAGGGAAGTTAATGAGAGGAGAACTGGATGACAGCAGCTCTGGATTTTTGTCACTGAAATGGTTGCAGCTGCTGGCTAACGCAAGGCTTATTCAGGGGAGACAGCTGTCAAAGACCGATATTAGCAAACCTCCCGCAAGAGCGCTAAGCAAACACAGCCAGGGGGCAGTTTGACGGGGAGAACAAAGTATTCTTTTTCTTTTTTGCTCATAATAATCTATTTCTTACGATCAGTGAAGTAACCTGGATTTTACTCTCTGAAATCTGTAATGCACCACCTAGGAAATGTGTGCTCTCATGTTCATACGGTGGGAAAGCTGGAAGGGGCCTAAAGAACTCTGGTATTTTAAATAGTGTGAATCTCTGAAGAGGGTAGGAGCATGCATTTATTAATTCATGCCAACACCTTCTCCAACAAGAGTGTCTGGCTAGTTCAGTTAATGCTCTTGAAGATTCTGCACCCAGGGCCTGCCCAGTGGTGTAGTGGTTAAGTTTGCATGCTCTGCTTTAGCAGCCTGGGGTTTTCAGCTTCAGATCCCAGCTGTAGACCTACATACTGCTCAACAAGCCATGCTGTGGTGGCATCCCATATACAAATAGAGCAAGATTGGCATAGGTGTTAGCTCAGTGACAATCTTCCTCAAGCAAAAACAGGGAGATTGGCAACAGATGTTAGCTCAGGGACATGCTTCCAAAAAAACAAAAAGAAAAGATTCTGCACCCAATTCTGATGTATGGGGATTTTTCCCACACCGTCAAGCAATTCTTGGACACCAATTGGGTGTCCTACAATTTAACTTGATTCGGACAGAGTTAGCATCAGATTCCACAGGTTAAGGGCTCAGTCCCACAAGACTGCCCCCATTTCCGATGCCAGTTGCAAGCCTAGGTTATCACCTGTGCTTCTGACCAACTGGCTAAAAATCTGAGGCTCCCGCGGCACCCTCCTTGGATTCTGTTTATTTGCTGGAGCTGCTCATTAGAACCAGGGGAACCAGTTTACTCATTAGATTATCAGTTTATTACAAAGGATATTAAAGGATACAAATCAAAAGTCAGATAAGAGATAGATAAGAAGAGGTCTCCAAGAAATGAGCTCCTGTCCTTGTGGAGTTTGGGGCCCAGCACGTGGCATGTGGCAGCATTCTGGTTCCCCAACCTGAAAGCTCTCTGAGCCCCCTCCTTTTTTTTTTTTAAAGAGGCTTCATTCCATAGGCATGATTGATTAACTCATTGACCGTTGGTGATTGATTCAGCCTCTGGGCCCTCTCCCCTCCCTTGAAATCAGGGAGTGGCACTGCAAGTTCCCACCCTCTAATCTCATGGGGGCCCTTCTGGCAACCAGTCCCCATCCTTAGGTGCTTTCCAAAAGTCACCTCAATAACATGGCAAAAGACGCATTTATGGCTCTCATTACAGGAAATTCCAAAGATTTTAGGAGCTCTGTGCCAGAACCAGGGACGAAGACCAAATATACATATTTCTCGTTATAAATCTCAGTATCACACTCTTTCGGCCTGAAAGAGTTAATGCTGCTTCCTGACTTCATTTCTCCTGCTAGCAAAGCTACTAATGTATTTTTCCAAAGGTGTGACAAGCATGCATGATGCCTTCACAGAAAACTTGCCTGTCTACTGCAGAAGGCCCAGTGTCCTGTTATGTGCGATAAAATGTCTGCTTATGCGTGAGGCTAAATATCGAATTTGGCTAAAATGCAGCTGACAGCTACAGCCATAATCCTGAGTGTCTTTCTTCTGGGATTTCATTAATTATATTCAGAACTGGCTAGTAGTAAAAGATTATGTGCTTGGATTTCTCTGGTTTGAAGTTCATTCGTCTTGTATTCTGGTACGTTCCTTACGCTTGCCCCAGCCCCCATACACTACTCATTGCTTCTCCAATCACACCTAATCAAAAACCAAACATTTGCAAAACATTAGCCAGATTTATCTATTAGATGTTTCTTTTATATCCCTGTACTTCAGTCAGGAAGATTTTTCTGCTAAGCCAAGTATGTAGAGAAAATGATATTATGAACAATTGTTTCTGGCTGATCATTCATCTATTTATTCTATCTTTCAATCAAAATGCACTGAGTGCTTTTTTGGTCCAGGTGCAATGGCAGGTGCGGGGAATATGGCGGTGAACAGAAACAGTCTTGAGATGGCCTTGCTGAGATGGCACTGCAGTCTAGTGTTTATAGCTGTAGACTTCAGTGTTCTCCAGGATGCCTGTCAGGTCTAACTACTGCACCGTCACCCCAAAGCAGGACTTCCAAAGTCAGTTCAGCTTTATAAACAGGGCTCTGGGGAAACTCGCAATTGCCTGTAGAAATGGTGGCATTGCTGTATCAAAAGTCTGGGTCTGAGTTTTCCCAGTCAGCAGCTTGTGTTTGCGCTGCAATCTGCTGGTATTTTGCATGCAATCAAATCCATTCCATTGCATTTCCTCTGATCCTGCAGCCGGAGAATTGGTCCACAGCAAGTAAATCCCTTTCAAATCAGAAAGGGAATGTGTTCACAAAGGCTTATTTTTGCCAAGAGCATGTTCAAGATCAAGGTCACAGTTCATAAATTCTACTTTGCTTTAACACTTGGTAATGCTGTTGTCTCCACAGGAAAGCTGTTGTGGTCTTAACACACAGCAGGCATGACATTTGACTATAACGTCTTGTAATCTTGGATGAATTTGCTGGGAGGCCATGTTCATTTGACCATTTAAGTTCTATGTAACTGTACTGCTGGCTCTTCTCTAGAGATTGATGGGGTCCTCCTTCCCACCAGTCCCGCTGGGATGCCAGAGGCCGGGATCAAGTCCAAGGGAAGAGCAGTCTTACCTTCCCTAGTCCTCTCTGCCTCTCACACTTGCCAAGTCCATTCTGTACTCAAGGCACTGGGGATACAAAGATGGATGAGACATAGCTCTGCCCCGTCTATGGGAGGACCCAGGAAAGGTATCTCATTTTAATATAACATAAAATTCAAAAAAGTTACAAATAATAGCAAAGTCCAGAGTTTGGATTAGGGCTTCAAGATGGGCTGAGAGTCACCTCTATGAGACCGAGGATGGGTAAACTTCTGTAGCATTATTTGATAATAAAAGCAGGTTTTTACACTTACTGTAAATATAAAGCCAGATCCTGAAACAGATATTAGAACAAATAAATGTAGTAAAGTGATAGAGGGCCCATGAAGGAAATCTATCAAGATGCGGGGTTCTGGTGAACACAGAGGAGGGAGTGATCAGTTTTCCAAGGGAAACTGCTTGGAGAGGTGATACTTGAGCTGAGTCTTGTGGGATCAACTGTGGTTAAGGGAGTAATTTCAAGTAAAGGGAATAGCATGAATATAGACCAAGACAGGGCACTTAGGAATGGGACAGGATTGTGTATTGGCACATCTCCAGGTTGTTGTTTGATATGCTGTTGCCTAGAGGACACCTAGCGGTCATGGGAGAGATGATGGAGGCAGGACCCAGATAATGGAGGATTTTGTAGGTAAGATTGCGAGAAGGGACAGTGTCAGGCATACTCACACAGATCAGAGATCTTACTTAGTAACAAGCTTTACTAATCATTTAAGGAGTATAATTAATCATGAGTCACATGCAAAAGAGAGAGAAATCCAAGATCATCAATGTAGCACCGCAGTCCTTTCTTGCTGAGTCAGGATGCACTGGCCCAGATCAACATATGGGATCTTTAAATAAGGTACATGGCTACATTATTTACACAAAAGGGAGCTGTTTTGTACTGACAATTTTAATCTCAATTTTCTACTCACATAGTTGCATAGCTTACATGATGTTTTCTAAGGAGCCACCTTCCATAAATCCAGTGTTCTGGGTTTGCTTACTATAAACTGTCCTAAACAGTTTGGGTACATCTTGCTAAAAGCATCCCATAGATAAGGCTTCTTCCACTAGAAAATACCATTATGCTTGCTAGGAGGCCTATTATTATGTTATTAGCATGTTTACAAGGAGATTTGGCCTCATTACTCTCTTTCCTTCCTGCGTAATTCCTTCTCTGACCTCCCCACCCAGGAACTAGAGAGAATGCATTGTAGGTTGGCTACGAACCATTTATTTCTCAGCATGCATTTAGACTACAATAAAAGCTGGTGTTGTTTATAACACAGTCCAGAGACCATCTGTATCGCCTGGTTTTCTCGGTAAAATGCATATACCTGGCCCTGGCCTAAGGCCTATGGAATCAGATCTCTAAAGCTGGGGGCCAAGATTTTCATTTTCAAGAAACTCTCAAGGGGTACAAGATGGTAATGTAGGAAGATCCTAAACTCACCTCCTCCCGTGGACACCCTGAATCTACAGCTACATATGGAAAAATTTCCTCTGGAAAAAAACCTAAAAACTAGCTGACTACATATCAAGGAAATGAGGAAAAAAACACATTGAAGCATGTAGCAGAGGCTGGGAACAATCTCGCCATAAATCCCGCTTCTGGTGTGCAACACACTATCAGAAGGGAAATCAGAAGCCAGAGTTTCTCCTTGTGGAGCAAAGGGTTTGAAGCCCAGATTGGGTACCTCAACTTTTAATACTTGCACATGAGAGACAAGCCCCCACAACATGTAGTTTTGAAAAACAACAGAGCTCACATCCAGGAGACCCACAACAGAGAAACGGCTCTTAAAGGGCTTACACACTTGGACTCACTCACCCCAGGGCTCAGCACAGATGCAATCAATTGCATCCAGACTTTATGTGAAAGAGGCTGTTTACTAACCTTAGAGCAACAGGCTGAGGGGCAGGATCTAAGAACACACATCTAGGGGCCTGCTGGGATATGCTACAGGGAACAGGAGCTGGCATATACCGTCTTTGGACGTCACCTTTTTATTTCTTTATTTTTTTCAAAACTCTAGGCTCTTTTCTTTTCTTTCCCCTCAACGGGGGCTTTTTCTTTTTCTTTCAACCAGGTGCTATTTTTTATGCCCTCCCCCAACCTTGCTTAATCCAGTTGGTGCCAACTGCACTGTCTCCCTCTGCTGCAATCCAGAGTGCTGGTACTCTGGTTTTTACATCTGGTGCCCCAGTTTTTGCGGATGCTTCCCAGGGGATATGCCTTGATTACTTCACTCTGGAGGCCAGGAGGGCTTGCATTCATGGGTCCCATGGGATGTTGACATTTGGAGACAGAGTTCTGGGCAGGCTATTGCCATCAGGACATTGCACTGACAGCAGACTGAAATACACCCTCAGTCTCTCTGTGAAAGCGGCCTATTTGCTTGTTCTAGATCTTCGGCCTGAGGGGAAGGCTTCAGATTTGGCAAACATCTAGGTCCCTATGGTGTGTTCTCAGAGCACATAGGCCAGTGGATACCAACTTTGCACTCTCCTTCTGTCTCACTAAGATCTCTGGTACCTCCCAGATAAGAGCTTAGCCACTTGTCTGGAGCCCTGATTTTCATGAATGCTACCCCAGGTACAACTCCAGATAGCCTGACTCTAGTGGCCAGTGGGGTATATGATTGTGATCCTAGAGGACTATATGTATTTGCCTACTTTTAAAGCTTCTATCTGAGGGATTGGCTTCCAATCAGCCTATATCCAGGTGCTGACTGAGATCTTTCCCTTTGGGACACTGACAGGTGTTGACACACCCTCAACTACTGGGAGCTATGAAAAATAAAATAGACTACTTAGGCAATCCCAAAGCTTTGAGAGACAACCAAGAGCTAGAGCAGGGTTGAACAATAAAATGCATCTCCTACATAAGGCCACTCTTTCAAGACTGAGACAGGTGGCTATTTTAGCTCATGTATAGAAACCAACACAGAGAGTCAAGCAAAATGAAGAAAGAGAGGAATGTGGTCCAAACAAAAGAACAAGATAAAATCTCAGAAAAAAATTTAGTGAAATGGAGATAAGTAACTTACCTACTAAATAGTTTAAAATAATGTTCATAAAGATGATCACAGAACTCTAGAGAAGGAAGGCTGAACACAGTGAGAACTTCAACAAAGAGATAGAAAATATAACAATGTGCCAAACAGAAGCCATAGAGCTGAAGAATACAGTAACTGAACTGAAAAAATGCACTGGAGGGGCTCAACATCAGACTAGACGAAATAGAAGAAAGGATCAGTGAACATAAAGACAGGGCAGAGGAACTCAGCAATCAGAGCAGCAAAAAGAAAAAGAATGAAAAAAGTGAAGATAATAAGGGACATATGGGGCAAAATCAAGTAGACCAACACTTACATTATAGTGGTCTCAGAAGGAAAAGAGAAAGCGAAAGGGGCAGAAAAATTATTTAAAGAAATAGTAGCTGAAAACTTCCCTAACCTGGAGAAGAAAAGACACATCTAGACCCAGGAAGTTCAGAAAATTCCAAATAAGATGAATCCAGAGACTCACACCAAAACACATTGTAATTAAAATGTCAAAAGTTAAATACAAGGAGAGAATCTTAAAAGCAGCAAGAAAAAACAACTTGTTACGTACAAGGGAATCCATATAAGATCAGGAGCAGGTTTTTCAGCAGAAACTTTGCAGGCGGAAGGGAGTGCACAATATATTCAAAGTGCTGAAAGAAAAAAATTTCCGACCAAGAACACTTTACCCAGCAACATTAACATTCAGAATTGAAGGAGAAATAAAGAGCAAGTAAAAGCTAAAGGAGTTTATCACCATTAAAACAACCTTACAAGAAATATTAAAGGGACTTCTTTAAGCTGAGAGGAAGGGGTACTAATTAGTAACAAGAAAACACGTGAAAGTATAAATCTCACTGGTAAAATCAAATATATAGTAAAGGTAGTGGGTTAATCACTTATAAAGCTGGTACAAAGGTTAAAAGGCAAAAGTAGTAAAAATAACTCTAAAAATAATAATTAGTTAAGGGATACATAAGAAAAAGGATGAGAAAAGTGACATGCAAAATATAAAACATGGGGCAGAGAGTAAAATACAGAGCTTTAAATGTTCTCAAACTTGTATTGATGTAAACTTAAAATAGACTGTTATAAGGTGTTATATGTAAGCCTAAGGTAACTGCAAAGCAAAAAACTATAGTAGAAACACAAAAGAGAAAGAGAAAGGACTCTAGTATACCATCAAAGAAAGTCATCAAACCACAAGGGAAGAGAGTACAAGAAGAAGAAAGGCATAGAGAGGATCTACAAAACAGCCAGAAAACAATTAACAAAATGGCAATAAGTACATGTCTATCAATAATTACTTTAAATGTAAACAGGCTAAATTCAATCGAAAGACATAGAATGGCTGAATGGATCAAAAAAACAAGATCCATTTATATGCTGCATACAAGAGACTCATATCAGATGTAAGGACATACACAGACTGAAAGTGAAGGATGGAAAAAGATATTCCATGCAAATAGAAACGAAAAGAAAGCTTGGATAGCTATACTTATATCAGACAAACATACTTTAAAACAAAGACTGTAATCAGCGGGAAAGAAGAGCATTACATAATGATAAAAGGATCAATCCAAAAACAGAATATAATATTTGTAAATATTTATGCATCCAACATATGATAACTTAAATATATAAAGCAAATATTAACAGACCTAAAGGAAAAATAGACAATAATACAATAATAATGGGGGACTTTAATACCTCACTTACATCAATGGATAGATCATCCAGTCAATAAGGAAACATCACCCTTAAATGACATGTTAAACCAGATGGACTTAACAGGTGTATGCAGAACATTCCACCCAAAAGCAACAGCAAACACATTCTTTCAAGTGCACATGGAATATTCACCAGGAAAGGTCATATGTTAGGCCACAAAACAACTGTTAATGAATTTAATAATATTGAAATCATTTCAAAGAACTTTCCCAACCTCAGTGGTATAAAAGTAGAAATCAATTACAAGAAGAAAAATGGAAAATTCACAAATATGTGGAGATTAAACAACATGTTACTGAGCAACCACTGAGTCAAAGAAGAAATCAAATAATACCTTGAGACAAGTGAAAATGGAAATACAAAATACTGAAACTTATGGGAGCAGAAAAAGCAGTTCTAAGAAGGAAGTTCACCCCAATAAATGCCTACAACAAGGAATAAGAAAAAGCTCAAATAAACAATCTAACTTTACATCTCAAGGAACTAAAAAAGAACAAATGAAGCCTAAAGTTAGTAGAGAAAGGAAGTATCAAAGATCAGAACAAAAATAAATGAAATGGAGACTAAAAAGACAATAGATAAGATCAATGAAGTTAAGAGCTGATTCTTTGAAAAGATAAGCAAATTGTTAAAGCTTTAGCAAATTGAATTCAACAAAACATTAAAACGATCACACATCATGATCAAGTGGGATTTATTGCAGGGATGCAAGTATGATTCAATATCTACAAATCAATCAAGGTGACATGCCACGTTAACAAAATGAAGGATAAAGGTCATATGATCATCTCAATACATGTGGGAAAAGCATTTGACAAAATTCAACATTCATTTATAATAATTCTCAATAAAGTGGGTATAGAGAGAATGTACTTCAACATAATAAAGGTCCTAAAAGACAAGCTCACAGCTAACATCATACACAATGGTGAAAGGCTGAAACCTTTTCCTCTAAGCTCAAGAACAAGACAAGGATGCTCACTCTTGCCACTTTTATTCAACATAGTATTGAAAGTCCTAGTCAGAGCAATTAGGCAAGAAAAGGAAATAAAAGGGATCCAAATTGGAAAGAAGTAAAATTGTCACTATTTGCAGATAACATGATATTATATATAGAACATTTTAAAGACTTCACCAAAAATATATTAGAACAAATAAATAAATTCAGTAAAGTTGCAGGATACAAAATCAATATACAAAAATTTGTTGCATTTCTATACACTAATAACAAACTAGCAGACAGAGAAATTAAGGAAACAATACCAGTTCCAGTTGTGAATCAAAAATGATAAAATACCTAGGAATAAATTTAACCAAGGAGGTAAAAGACCCGTACACTGAAAAGTATGAGACATTAATGAAAGAAATTGAAGATGACACAAATAAATGGAAACTATTCCATAATTATGGATTGGAAGAATTAATATTGTTAAAATGTCCATACTACCCAAAACAATCTACAGATTCAATATAATCTCTATCAAAATTTCAATGGCATTTTTCACAGAAACAGAGCAAACAATCCTAAAATTTGTATGGAACCACAAAAGACCCTGAATAGCCAAAACAATCTTGAGGAAAAAGAACAAAGCTGGAGGCATCACACTCCGTGATTTTAAACTAAATTACAAAGCTACAGTAATCAGAACAGTATGGTATTGGCATAAAAACAGACGTATAGATCAATGGAACAGAACAGAACACCCAGAAATAGACCCATTGCATATATGATCAATTAATTATGACAGAGGAGCCAAGAATACACAATTGAGAAAGCACAGTCTCTATAATAAATGGTGTGGAGAAAACTGGGCAGATACATGCAGAAGAATGAAACTAAATCACTATCTTATACCATACACAAAAATTAACTGAAAATGGATTAAAGACTTGAATGTGAAACCTGAAACCATAAAACCCCTAGAAGAAAACATAGATGTAAGTTCCTTGATATCAGTCTTAGTGATAACTTTTTGGATCTGACACTAAAAGCAAAGGCAACAAAAGAAAAAATAAATAAGTTCAGCTACATCAAACCAAAAAGCTTCTGTGCAGCAAAGGAAACAATCAACAAATTGAAAAGTTAATCTACTGAATTGGAGAAAATACTTTAAAATCATATATATGATCAGAGTCTAATAACGCGAAATATATCAAGAACTCATACAACTCAATAGCAAAAAACCCTGACAATCCAATTTAAAAATGTGCCGAGGATCTGAATAGACATTTTCCCAAAGCAGACATACAGACAGCCAATAGGTACGTGAAAAAATGCTCACTATCACTAATCATCAGGGAAGTGCCAATCAAACCCACAATCAAATATCACCTCACACCTTTTAGAATGGCTGTTATCAAAAAGACAAGAAATAACAGTGTTTTTGGGAACGTGGATAAAAAAGAATGCTTCTGCAGTGTTGGTAGGAACGTAAATCAAAAAAAAATGCACCATCATATTTATTGCAGCATTATTTACAATAGCCAAAATATGAAAACAACCTAAGTGTCCATTGATGGATGAATGGGGAAAGAATATGTGATATATATATATATATACACACACACACACACACACACACCCCAGAATATTATTTAGCCATAAAAAAGAAAAAACATGCCATTTGTGACAACATGGATGACATCATGGCCATTATGCTAAGTGAACTAAGTCAGAGAAAGGGAAATCCTATGTGATCTCACTTAATGTGGAACTGAAAAAAAAACCTCACAGATATAGAGAAGAGATTGGTGGTTATGAGAGGTGGGTGGTGGGGGATGGGCAAAATGGGTGAAGTGAGTCAAAAGGTACAAACTTCCAATTGTAAAATAAATAAGTCACAGGGATGTAATGTAGAGCATGGTGACTGTAGTTAATAATACTGTATTGCATATTTGAAAGTTGGTAAGATCTTACCAACTTTCAAAGTTGGAGAAGATCTTAAAAGTTCTTATCAAAAGAAAAATAAATTTTGTTTACTATGTATGGTGATTGATGTCAACTAGACCTGTCATGATGAACATTTTGCAATATATACAAATATTGAACCATTATGTTGTACACCTGAAACTAATATAATGTTCTTTGTCAATTATACCTCAAGGAAAAATAAAGAAGCTCGCAAGATAATTCTTATGCCAGCTAATATTTGAGATTTCAGTAATAAATGTTGGAGACATTTGAAGTGAGTTTCAATGTTTGAATTGGGGGGAATTCTGAGACATCCAGCAGCTTAAACTAAATGAAACAAAGTTAGTACTGAAAACCTAGAAACCAATCTGGGAGATAAGGAATAAGAAGTCCAGGGCATCGTGTCTGCCTAAAACTATTGGAGTGAAAAAGGTGCATTATTTCTTATTCTAGTCAGAGCTCTGACAATGCCGTTGGCTTTGAGGATATTAACTTTTCAGGGGAACTGGAACACTCATTCATCATTAGCATTTTACGGTTATTCTTCATGACAAATTGGAATGAGCTATGATATATAACACCATCTTTTAATTCCAATAAAACAATTGAAATTTGCTTCAAACATGGTTTTAAAGATAAATTCAAATATTCTAGAGTGGATATTTCTAAAATCCCCTTGTTGGATTATTTCTAAGTATATTTAGAGATAAACCCAGTTTTCTTGAGTGAGGGACTACTGCAGAAATGTTAAGTGGAACAGGCATTAGGCCCTAATACTTAGTCCATCATTTGTTTTAGTCTAGTGGCACTGGGAGAAATTAAGGCAGCAGTGAGGATAAAAATATATCAACATCTACAATATATTCTGTCAGCCAAACTCATGGGCTTTCTAGCTGGTCAGCCATAGATCAAATTCCAAGATCTACCATATTCTCATTTCATGACATTAGTTAATTTAACCTTTCTGAGCATTGGTTTCCACCTATGTAAACTGAAGTTAGTTAATAAAACCTACCTTTAAATGTTGAGAGCTTCAGACGAGAGCATCCATGTAAAGCAGAGAAACCAGAGCAGCACTGAGCATACAGTAAGTGTTCAACAAATGGTAGCTACTGTTAGGGTCATCAGACATGTATATGCAGGACATGTGGTTATAACCTGCGTAATAAATTTTTCTCTTCTGTAGTAGACAACATGCTTCTTTTCTTAATCCACTACCCCTTCCCTCATTCCATGTTTTCTTGGTAGGGCTATCAATCAAGTTGCCTCCTTTTCTCTGGCTGAGAAGTGGGTGCTTGACCAACAGAAATTCACTCACAATCCTCCTATAAGGAATTGAATTTTAAGAGCAGAATATGTTTGGAAAAGAACCGTTTTAAGACAGTCTTTGAAAAACTTGTCCATAATTCCTTCTACCATGTTCCTTGATAATGGCTGCATTTCTATCCTTTCTTAGATTTGATGAGCTACCCAATTTTCTTTAACACTTTCAATTATGTTTTCAAGAGAATTGGTTTCTGATGCTTATAACCAAAGGACTCCCAATAATATATCAGTATTAATGTTTAGATGGTTACCAATTGACTCTGTATATCCTCATATGGTTTTTATAAATTTTAGATTTTCATTTGTGCAGTTTTTATTCCTACTCTTTCTTTTAATGTTATATAAATTTATTCTAATATTATTAAAATATTTTGCAAGCATCGTTTTTAATGGCTATCTGCTATTCCACTATACATTTCTACTGCAGTTTACTTAATTATTTCCCTATGTCAGATATTTCAGATGTTACCAGTTTATGCTATTGTAAATAAAGTATAGGAATGTTTGATGACCAATTTAAGCACAGCTAGCCAAGGATGAATCTTCTCTTTTAAACATAGACCAAATCAGAGAAGAGTGAGTAAAATTGGAAATCCCTCAACCTTGCACTAAACAGTGGGACATGCTCTAAACATCACTGACTTTCTCATGTCCCATTCATCTGGCCTTAGTAAGGTACCAACCACATGTTCCATTTATCTTGAGTCTGACTATAACAAGAATATAGACAAATATTTGAAAGTACTTTTATAATTTACAATAATAAACATATTTCAATAGACAAGTGTTGAATGCTGAAATGTCCTGATACCTACCAAAAATAATCTCTAATTTTGAATTTTTTTTATCCTAAGATAGACCATCACAGAAAGTAGTGCAGGTGGTGCTATTTGGTTGTACCAACTCTGCCTGTACTTTTAAAGCTGGCTTTGTACCAAGGAATCCAAGTACAGAATACAGAAGCCGAGAGAGTCAGTCTTGTGAAGAGGTTGCACTAAGATGCATATCCTGAAACCAAGATATGTTTCAGGAAATAATGATCCCAAATAAAATTAATCTTGTAATCATCCTATATAGATTTATGGGCATGTCTTCTTTGTGCTTCTAAATTATAATAGTTTTATGCTTTGGAATTCTCAGTTCTTTCTGAAACCTGAACCCAGAAAGATGGTTATTTTTTCCTTGTAGATATAGACACTCAGTGTTCTAGGTGGCTTATTACACATATGAAATCACAGAAACCTGTCAGAGTTCATATAGTATGCCATTTTTGAAAAATTACAGTGTAAGTTTTTATGTCAGTGGGAGAAAGTGATTTGAGTTTGCTATTGTTTGAGGTTTCTTTAAAGTTCTAGAAATCTTAATAGTACATTTTATTAAAACAATGAAAACAGCTTCTTGCAACATAGTCCTTGTAATTAGTATATTTACTGGGCATCATAAATTCATTTCAGTATTAACTCAAATTCAAATTAACTTCATTATCATCCATTTGAAAAACAATAACACTTTTATGTCCTGGGATAGTATAATGAGATTAAGTGAATGCAATTTGATTTGGTGATTAGATTTCCCAAAGCCAGGTCTATTTTTCTTGGCATGTGTTACCCCCTTGCCTCTTTCTTTTGATAGCTTGATATTTTTCTTTTTGTCCATGAACCTAACACCCATGAACACGTTTGCTTAGTGTCACCAATTTTAACATAATGTCATTACCTGATTTGTCAGTTTGTTACTTTCAAACATCTCTTTAATCACTAGAAAGTGTTGAACCCCTGATACACTTAAATTAGCTGTTTCCAAGTGTTTTGTTCACAAGACCCCTTTAAACTCCTATAAATTATTGAGGACCCCGAAAAAGATTTAGTTCATATATCTGTTGATATTTACCAAATTAAAAATTAAACCTGATAAGAAATTGAGTAATTTATTTAATTCATGTAAACCCATTACATGTTAACATTAATAGTTAAATGAAAGATAAAACTATATTCTAAAGCAAACAATTAGTGAGAAGAGTGGCATTGTTTTATATCTTTGTGAATCTCAGCTGGACTCCCATCTACTTCTGCCTTCAGTTTGTTTCAGTATGTTGAAGTAAATGAAGAAAATCTGCCCTCACACACACAGGTGGTTGGACAAGGGAAAAGATAATTTAATATCCCATTCAGAGTTAATTGTGGATAATCATCTTTGATACTACAACAGAACTTGACAAATGGTAGTTTCTTAAATGTTAGTTGCAGTGTAGAATTTGAAATCCTATCAATGTATTCATTAATATCTTTTGATCTCTCTTGCATTTTAAATGGATCTTTTATCCATACACAATTTTGTAGCATCATACATTGGTTTTTTGGAGGATACTTGGTTCACTCTGTTATGTGCATTGTTAAAGAAAAGATTATTCTGAGACTTGTTAAAATGGTAAGGAAGACTTTATTCAGGACCATTGCAATAAGTGTCAAGACTATTGCAATAGGGGAGAGAGATCAGGCTCAATTTCAAATACAGTAAAGACAGCTGGGGATTTATAGTCGATGAGCAGAGTAAGGGAGATCAGTGGATGAAACATTGCTATGAGAAGTAATCAAGGGTATGGGGATTCTTGCTTATCTGACTTAGGAATTTTGCTGAAGGCAGGTCAGAGACTTAGGCACCAAAGGCAGGGGATGTGGAACTTAATCAGATAGAAAGAATTTGGGGATTCTTGCTAAACTGACTTAGTAATATTCTTGCCAAAACTGAGCTACGCAGGCCCAGCAACGATGGGGGCCAAGGTCAAGGTCTAGTTAAGAAGAAGGCTCAGAAGTGCCTGACTGATGCTTGTTAAGGAGAGATTCTTTGTCAATGCCTCTCAAATATTGCCACATTTTAATATATAATTTCAGAAAAATCACAATTGTTAATATCACAACTAAACTCATAGGAAAAATGTTCAAGTATTTGGAAGCTGTCAAACTGACAGTAGTTGAGTTTTCCAATATTCTGATTTCTACTTTGAAGATCAAATTTTCTAACTGGCAAAAAATAGTGTTAATTTTTTCCTTGAGGTGACAGGTTCACTTTATTATTTTTTTAGAAAATGTCAAATGTCCAATGCTGAATAATCATACTTTGTCTATTGCTGTTCTTTCAAGTAAAAATGGCATTCCTGAGAAAAGTGGCTAGTTCAACTGACAACCAAAACAATTGTGCAGGAGCTCCCTCTCTCGAGACAACCATCACACTTCAATATGCGGAGTGTTTATGCGTACTCCCAGGGGTGTCACATAAATGTGAAAAAGATATGTGTGCAAGGATTAAGGTTTAACAATTTTTACTGCATCAAGGCGAGTCTTATGTGAAACTGGCATTTTTTTAATGCAAGTGCATTTTGATGAAGATATATTGAATAGCAGCACAGTTGGGTGTAGCTGTCTTGAGTCACGCCAAGGTGCCGGCAGTTTTACCCACCTTTGCTTTTGCGCCAGTTAGTACCAATGTCAACCAGTGAAAAAGTAACCACAACAGAATATTATTAGCAAAATAGTTTTGACCTCATGGACCCTCTCAAAGCGTCTTGAGGACCCCCAGGGTCTTCAAAACACAATTTGAGAACTGCTGATTTAGATTAGCAAAATTTGGGAAATGATTTATATTATACCATCATGTGCTAATCTTTAATTTTAATAATTTATGGGGGGGGTCCCTAGGCTCAAGTTTTGCTACTCTAATCCCATTAAAATTTTTCTTAATGCACGTTTGTGTGTGTGTAGAAAGAGAAAATAAAAGACACAGAGAGAGAAAGTGAAAGAGAAAGATACAGAGTGAGAATGTACAAAAGGCTGTCTTAAAGGAAAAGTGACCAACTAAGAGGTGTCAGTTTCTTTATTTTGAGACTCATTCAGACCTGCTGTTTGCCTTAGCCTGGCTCTTGATAAAAGTAGAGCCTGAGACAAAGGCTTGCATGTAGGCAATTTATTTGGGAGTATGATGCTCAGGAAAGGAAGGAAAGCTAATAAGATGCAGTTTTGATTTTTGAGATGGCTCCCCATCCTCGTTTCTAAGAGACCATTGCTCTATCTTACCAGGACCTTCTGAAGATCCTTTGAATCATTTGCCTAAGAGAAGAAAGGAGAAGCATTTATCCCATGAATCCATGCTCCATTGCTCAAGGGTGGCCCCATAGGCATTTACCCCTGCATCTTTATATTACTTCTGTGTTGATCATGGGTGACTGAATTGTAGTTCTTACCTGAGTCCCATGTTATGGCACTACAGAAATCTAAGGGCTGGAGGGGAGAGGTATGAGGAGGAGGCTGGAAGCCACTCAGTGGCCAGAGTAAGACATGAAGCTGAGTGTGTGCAAAAGGTGTTCAATATTGTGCTTTTGGCCTACTTACATGACTATGGGCCTATAGCCCTCATTAGGACCACCCAGTGAAGCCTCTATCCCCATGCTAAGTCTTAGCCTAGCTGTCAGAAGTATAAAGCTGAGCTGAAGTCTCTGAAGTAATATACGCATGTAAAACTGCCTGGCCCAGAGTAGGCACTCAGTCAATGTGAGTCATGTGAGAAGTTGCACACCCCCTAAGCTAGAGACATCTGAGTATATAGAACAAGCCACTCTGATATAAATAGTGTAAACTTGTAGGAGAGTTTAAATTTGGTTGGCTATAGTGATACTGTGATTTATAATAAGAAATATATATATTTGGTTTTCGTCCTTGTTCCTGGCACAGAGCTCTTGAAACCCTTAGAATTTCCTATGATGAGAGTTATGTAAAGAGATCCTGTGCTATGTTAATGAAGTAACTTTTGGAAAGTACCTAAGGACAGGGTTGGGGGCGGGGGTGCTGGTTGCTAGGAGAACAAACTATGTGATTAGAGGGTAGGAACTTTCAGTCCCCCCACCTCCTCACCCCCACCTCCTGGGAGGAGATATGGGCTAGAGATTGAATTCAATCACCTATGGTCATTGATTTAATCAATCATGCATATGTAATAGGCCTTTATAAGGACTCACAAGGATGGGGTCTAGAGAGCTTCCAGGTTTGTGAACACATGGAGATTTGGAGAGAGTGCAGTGCTTGGTGAGAGCACGGAAGCTCCACATTCCCTTTCCCCATACCTTGCCCTGTGCATCTCTTCCATCTGGCTGTTCCTGAGTTATATCCTTTTATAATAAACTGGTAATTTAGTAAGTAAAGTGTTTCTCTGAGTTCTATGAGCCACTTTATCAAATTAATTGAACTCAAGGAGGGGATTATGGAGACCTCTGATTTATAGCTGGTCAGACAGAAGCATGGGTGACAACACAGACTTGCAATTGGTGATTGGCTTCTGAAGTGGTGTGGGGAGGGGCTTGCAGTCTTGTGGGACTTAACCTGTGCCATCTGACGCTGAGTTGTATTGTAGGACACTCAGCTGACGTTGGAGAAATGCTTGGTGTGGGGAAAAAATTCACACGTTGGAATTGGTGTCAGAATTGTACTACGTGAAAGAAACAAAAAAACCCAGACTACTCTACCAAAACAACCCGCAAAAATATTCATACCTGCTACCTTTTGGATGGATTCATACAATTTTTATTTTCTAAACATACATAGAAGTAGTAGCTAAAACTTGTGGTGTTTTGAGCTTGATCTGCCCACCATTGATAACAGGATGCCTGGATACTGCTGAGTTGTCTCTAATTTACACTAAAATATTACTCTTTGGCTTCAGTGGTCCAATCTCCTAATTTAAGGAGGCTTAAAAATGACCATTTTTACTACTCTTTGAAACAGTAGCCCTTGTTTAGGAATTTACTTTAAGAAATTATTCAGAGACGAGTTCATAAATTTATGTATGAGGAAGAATTATTTCAATGTAACTCAGAATCACAACAATTTGGGAACAACCTAAGTGTTCCCCCAAAATAGGAAAATTTTTAGATAATTTATGGTAAATGGTATCATGAGATATTTCGCAGACATTAAAATATTGTTTTGAAAGATGTAGAAATCCTCATAATCTAAGTGACCTAATATAAATGTAGGGTATAAAATTACATATTCAAGATAATTGATGTGATGAAAAAATTATGTGCAAAGAAGCTAAGAAGAAAAAATGCATAAACTTTAACACTGCTTGCCTCAAAGTAATAGAATCCTGGATGATTTGTATTTTATATTATGTTTGCCAGTATTTTCCCTATACCTTATTGTGAGTATGTGATACATTATCACCGGGAAAAAAAGAGAGATGTTAATAAAATACTGGATGGAAAAGCTAAAAACAGGGTGGCAAACACTGAATAACCACTGTGATTGAGAGATCAAAAGCAATTCAAGAGATATTAAATATTTAACACTCCAGCCTACTTTTCATTGACTTCTTTCTGTCACTCATGTCAAGCTTAGGCTTTGTTAGGAATTTTTCTTCCAGCAGAGTGCATTGTAGTAGAGCTAATCAAAGCATTTGTACCCTGACTCTCCTAGAAGGCTGCCTGTCTCTGTTTCTGCCAGTTTGGGGCAGGCTGCATCATCATTTCTGAACTTTCAGGCTCCAACAGCTATTTCTGCCTGTGTAATGGTCAGGAGGAAATTCTGGACAGAGTTGTTAGACTCCACTGTAAAGGCTTTTCCTCAGACCCATCTGATGCTACTGCTGTACCACAAGGTCCTGGTGGGACACAAGTGTATCACACAAGGCCGGAAAAAGCCTGTATGGTCAGTCATCACTGCTGAATGAATTTAGTCTATTTCTTCTTCTGTATTCACACTCTGCCCTATGAAGGGATGCTCTGCCATCATGTCCCCATATCAGCTGGAAAGGCACTAGCTCAATCCATTACTGAAAAGAATGCTATATTTCACCTATGTGAGTATTGTTTGGAATACTCAAAATCCAGAAGACAGTTTAAACATTTCTTTACTCTTCTTTTCAAGGCTGCCCTTCTGCCCATGACCTGCCTGTCTATCTGGGGGCACCCTCATGTCCTTCTTGCTTGACTCCCTTTCCTCCTTCTTTTATAATCCATTTCCCCCTTAGATCTGGCTTCTTAATTTTGTTGCCATCTCTTATAGATGAGCTGGAAAGTTTCTTACATGAAGTTGCCCCAATAAAATCAATTTGCAACATTCTTCAGAGTGGACCTATAACATAAATATTTCCCTTGCTAAAATTGATCACTTCTTCTAGAGTATTTCTCTGACATATAGAGAGGAAAAATTAGTACCATAGTGGATAGCACAGCTGTTTTAGAGACTCAAAAATATCATTCCACTGAACAATCTTAAAATTGTATGGAACCACAAAAGACCCTGAAGAGCCAAAACAATCTTGAGAAAGAAGAACAAAACTGGAGGGATCACGTTCCCTAATTTCAAACTATAGTACAAAGCTATAGCAATCAAAACTGTATGGTATTTGCATAAAAACAGACAAATAGATCAATGGAACAGAATTGAGAGCCCAGAAATAAACCCATGCCTATATGGCCAATTAATTTACAACAAAGGATCTAAGGATATACAATGGGGAAAGTACAATATCTTCAACAAATGGAAAAGTAGACAGCCATATGAAAAAGAATGAAATTAGACCACTATCTAACAACATACACAAAATTGAATTCAAAATGGCTTAAAGACTTTACTGTGAGACCTGAAAGAACAAAACTCCTAGATGGTACGCTCCTTGACATCAGTCTTGGTGATGATTTTTTGGATCTTACATCAAAAGCAAAGACAAGAAAAGCAAAAATAAACAAGTGGGACTCAGATAAAAAGCTTCTGCACAGCAAAGGAAACCATCAACAAAATGAAAAGGCAATGTACTGAATGGGAGAAAATATTTGCAAATCATGTATGTAATAAACAGCTAATGTCCAAAATACGTAAAGAACTCATGTAACTCAATAGCAAAAGAAAAAATTTCAATTTAAAAATGGGCAGAAGATTTGAATTGACATTTTTCCAAAGAAGACATACAGGTGGCCACAGGTATGTGGAAAGTTGCTCCATAGCATTGATCGTCAAGGAAATGCAAATTGAAATCACAGTGAGATATAACTTCATGCCCATTAGAAGGGCTATTATCAAAAAGACAAGAAATAACAAGTGTTGGCGAGGATGTGGAGAAAAGGGAACACTTGTGCACTGTTGGTGGGAATGTAAATTGGTGCAGCTACTGTGGAAAACAGTATGGAGGTTACTCAAAAAATTAAAAGTAGAACTACCATATGATCCAGCATTTTTACTTCTAGGTGTTTAGCCAAAGAAAACAAAAACTCTAACTCAAATAGATATATGCACTCCCATGTTCATAGCAGCATTATTTACAATAGCCTAGACATGGAAACAGCTTAAGTGTCAAACAATGGATGAATGGATAAAGAAAAGGATACAGATATACACACAAGAGAATAATATTCAACCATAAAAAAGAATGAAATCTTGCCATTGGCAAAAACATGAAGGTCATTCTGCTAAGTGAAATAAATCAGAGAGAGAAAGACAAATGCCATATGATCTCAGTTACATGCGGAATCTTAACAACAATAACAAAAAACCCCAACAACCAAAACACCAGGCTTATAGATACAGAAAACAGATTGGTGGTTGCCAGAAGCCAGGGCTGGAGGGTGGGCAAAATGAGGGGATGAGGTCAAAAGGTATGAACTTCCATTTATATGATAACTCATGGGGATGTAATATGCAGCATGGCGACTGTAGTTAATGATACTGTATTTCATATTTAAAATTTGGTAAGAAAGTACATCATAAAAGTTCTCAAAAACAAAACCAAGCATTTCACTTAAAACAGGACCTTAGTTTCCATAGTCCCTCGCTTCTTGATCAAATCATGATTAATGTTGCTTAAAGGAGCATAGGCAGAATTTCTTAATAATTTGCAAGAATGGATATTTCTCCACAAATGTATACTGATTTTCTGAAAGTAACCCTTTTTCTGAAAGTAACCCTTGTATGAAAATTTGGGGTTGAAGAACTAAAAAATATATAGGCTTTTATTTTTTATGATTTTTCTTTTTCTTTTCTTTTTTTGAGGAAGATTAACCCTGAGCTAACTGCTGCCAATCCTCCTCTTTTTGCTGAGGAAGACTGGCGCTGAGCTAACATCCATGCCCATCTTCCTCTACTTTATATGTGGAACGCCTGCCAAAGCATGGTTTGCCAAGTGGTGCCATGTCCGCACCCAGGAGCTGAACTGGTGAACCCCAGGCTGCTGAAGGGGACGTGTGCACTTAACCGCTGCGCCACCCGGCTGACCCCTAGGCTTTTCTGTATAAGTTGAGAAACCATACTTGGAGACAAACTCATGATTGAAATTTCTTATATATACATATATTTTTTACATTCATCAAATAATAAAGATACAACATAAATAAAGAGAAGGCAATATTACCTGAAATTAGCAATGGCTACTTAGGATTTCTGCAATGTTAAAAACAAAAACCTTTGAGGATTTTCCTCCTCCAAATGTTCAGAATCTTTGTGTAACAAGTGTTTCCTCTTACGGGGAGATAAAAACCAGAGACTGTTTTGTTTTATCCATTGTCTCCTGATTGGGCTATACTGAACATATGTGGGTGGAGGCAGTATGAGGAAGGGCGTCAACAGCGTCTGCCAGCTAAAGGAGGCTGAAGTGGAAAGACATGGGGGTTCTTTGGAATACTAATTCACAATTACGAGACCCTTTTGGTTGAGGCCTGCATTTGCACATCATGCATAGATAACCTCCTCAGAATGGTCAGTAGCATTTATCTGTGCTCCTTTTACGACTTTCGCTATGTTCTGCTTTCTGGTATAGGTGTTGGTCTACTTTGTCACAGTCACTAGATAGTCAAGGGAACAGCTTACCCAACCATATGGGTGCCCCTCATCTTTGTTTACTAATTCATAGAGTAAAGGTTACATCAAGGAGCCAGACCCATGATATTTATTCCTCAGGCATTAAACTAGTTTTAATGGCAGTAGCCAAGATACATCTTCAAGCTCTTCAAATCCAACTACAATTTGAGGTACACTTTAAGGCAGGTGGCATGTCTAAGGAATGCTGTGTAGTGTGATTTTCAAACCACACTGGAAATATGCTCATCAGTCTTGTTGCATAATTTCATAGCTACCCAATGGTTCTTCTCACTCCCTAGCACCTCCATTGCTCAAGTAAGTCTGTTTCTGGGGCACTTCCTAGTCCTCCAAAGATCAAAGGGAGCCTGGGCCTTGCCATAGGCATGAATCATTATTAGAGAGACACTTCCTTAACCCTTCAAGTTTATATTCCCAGTTGTATACTGTACACACCGAAGATTCTAGACACCCCAGGTAAGAAGTTTTTATACAGAGCATAAAGAAACGTAATAACCAAAATGGGCTAAGCTCTGTCCATGGATGATCTTCTTTATTCCTCACAACAGTCTTGTGAGGGACTATGGTACTAATTTTATTTGATGAAGAAACTGAAGCTCGGAGAAATTAAATAACTTACCTGAATTCACTTATCCAGAAACTATAAACCAGAATCTTCTGATGAGAAAAGCTAGATTTTTAACTACTTTGTTATACTTCCAACTACTTTAGAGGTTAATATAATTTTATAAATTCAGAAGTCAGAAGCATCTTATCTATAGCATGTTCAGCAAATGACTTCTCATGCTCTCATTGATTATATCATGTGATGGGGTAAAATATCCAAGAGGCAGGCTTCCAGGATGGAAAAGTTATAACTACAGAGGGATGTTATACTGACTTGCGACCACCCTGAAATTTCTATGTAGAGCTCCATGTTTTGCCTTTTGTATATAAACAGACTAAATTAAATGTTTCTTTTCTGTGTGACCAAGCATTACGATGAAAGACAATTCTCATACTTTCATAACCTTCCTCTAATCTGACCCCAGCTAAAGTTCTCTTCTCTGAGATTTAAACATTCCCAGGTTATTCGGGTGTGCTCCAGAGGCCATCACTGAGTTTGAGCACCTTTCCATCAGTCTGGGGACCTTTATCTGGTTATGTTATAGATTAACAAAAATATTCTCTATTATGATGCTCCAACCTGGACATAATACCTAAAAGTGTTATTGGATCAGTGTAAAACAGAAGTGATAGGATGATTTGGTGAATTATGATCCCTGTTTGTCATTTAGAGCTAGTTATGCTTCCTGTCCAATTTTATCAAATAGTTATGCCAGGGAGGGTTGACTTCAGTGACTTACATTCCCAGTTATGGACGAGATGTTTCCTTCTGGAGGGTATTGTCTTCTTACCTTCTTTAGTCAATATCTGCTCTCTGGATTAAATGTAAAAATCAATCCCCACTCAAAAGGAGGCAGAATTTAATAACAATAATTTTTTTTGTAAAACAGACATGAAATTTAATCCTCACTTGGCTACTTACTACATCTATGACCTTGGAAAATTACATAACCTCCTTAGGCTCCAGCTTCCTCATCTGTAAAATGGAGATTCTGATCCTTTCCTTTTGGTGGCGTTGTGCAGGTTAAATTAGAAATTAAATTAAATTAAAAGGCTTATCTCAGTGTCTGACACATAGTAAGAAGTAATAAAAAAGGGGGCTGTTAATTTTTAATTCAAAATAGTTGAAACAATTATTCCCCAGCATCTAGGTAAATATGTAGTCAAACACAATTTATACAGGAATGAACACAATCACAGAGCACTAATCAAGCCTGCATTGCCACCATTGCTAATAATACATTCCTTCAATTCTCAAGGCTTTATTAAAGAGATACAAAACAAGGTCCCTGGTGCATCTACGTATTTATACACATATTTATATATAGCCTAGTTACTGAGTTTTAAATTTTTCAAACTATTCTTTCTTAATTACTATGTACAATGACTACATATAATCAGTTATTGGGAATATACTGGGGCCTTCTTGCCAATCTCTAAATTCAGGCCACCGTCGTCTCTCTACCGGGTTACAGCAATGACACTGCAACTTATATCACACTCTCTGAGGCTCAGTTGCTCCAGTTTGAAATGAAAAAGATAATAGCTGACTTACTTGGATGCTTATGAGGGTTAATTCAAATGTTTGTATAGATGCAGATATCTGGCTCATAAATTTTAAAAACCTTAATTTTGCTCCCCTGCTGGTTAGGAAGAACTTGATAACAGGAATATATCTCACCCGTTTGAATGCCTCTGCTACCTATTATAAGTACTGACACATAAAACAGCATCCTAATAAATATACACTCCATGAGTGATCCCGGATCTGTGTATAAGACTTCATCTTTTAGCTTTCAAAAGTCTCTTTTCCAAGGGAGCTATGAGGCTTAGGGCAGAAAAACAATCTTTTTTCACACTCAGTTCCAGGTGCTATTATATTCTCATTATTTAAGTTGTATCTTGGAACAATTGCCTGAGGTTAATGGTAGGAGATGACTGAAATTTATGTATCTCAATCCAGTTGGAATTCTGCATCTCAATTCCTGTGGGAGGAGGATTGGGGAAGAGCTGCTTGATAAGCAATTGAAAGTTCTATTTCCCCTCCCTGTGTGTTACAATTACAACTGCTATCAGTGAGTGTCAAATATGTGAGATACACCTCTCAAGAGAACAGACCCCACAGTTCCTTCAAACATCAATGGCAGTGACACAATAGATCAGAAACAGTCAGTTGCCTTCACTCTTTTTAAGTACATATGACAGTCACATTCATACCAAATGATTTCAACAAGATTAATATTATTCAAGTCAGTACCTGGAAATTAATCATTTCACTATTATTTTTGTGTTAACAAGACACTTTAAAGGAATCATTTGACAAAGCCTATTAACATTAAATTGAGAGGAAAGGCACAGATGTCAAAAGCTAATTATCAGTGGCCAAATTCTACAGAAGATTATGAGCTAAGTCTTAGAAATAGACTCCTTGCTTTTGGAAATCTCTCTTTAGGTTACTTTATCTGTTCCTGGCCTCTCTTCTCTCATCTAGCTCCCCAAATCCAGCCAGAATATGTCATCTACCTTGATACTCCTGTTTTAGAGAAGGCACTATCAGAACCCAATTAAAAATCATTGGCATCATCATTACAAAGTTTATTGAACAATTACTATGTTATAGGAATTGTGCTTAGAACAGCATATTATGCAGAAATTATCATCCCCGTTTGTAGCCAAATAAAATAAGGTACAGAGAGGTAAAGTAATTTGTTCAAGCTTAATTTATTTAGGCAACAACTGATTGCTTTCTAATAAATCAAAAACTTCAAGCTCAGTGCTATTTCAGGACTGTTTCTTTCAGTATGACATGTTCCTTCATCAGAGAAGAACAAACTTAAGTTTCTCAAATCAAATAAACAGTGAGCCGGTGGGCAGTGTAGTTTACTCTTGAGGAGAAGGACACATTTTCCTTGGAAATATTGTATTTCTCAGTTCTAGAATTTCTATTTGGTTCTTTTTTTTATCATTTGTCTTTCTCTGCTGAGACTTTCAACTTTTCATTCGTTGTGAGCATATTTTCCTTTGCTTCTCTAGGCATAGTTGTAATAGCTACTTTAAAGTTATTGTCTGCTAATTCCAATATTTAGATAATTTGGGGGTTGTTTTCTGCTGATTGTCTTATTTTGATTATTGGTCACATGTTCTTGTTTCTTTGTATGTTGAATAATTTTGAATTATACCCTGAACATTTTGGATGTTATGTGTTGAATTCTCTGGATTCTGTTGTATTTCTCAGATGATCAGTAACTTTTTGCTTTAGTGAGTAATTAACTTTGTTAAACTTAAAGTACAAACTCAATCTCTTAGACAACAGCTGAAAACTCTTTTCAGTTCTTTTACCCTAATCTGGGTTATTGATATCAACCCCACATATCTGTGGTTCAGGGGTCAGTCAGACATTTGGGGAAAGAATTTTGGGATTCCTCTCTCCGTCTCCCTTTTTTCCATAACCCCCGCCCCTACTTTCCAGAGATTGTGGATGCCTCAAACTCTGTCCTTTGGATCTTTAGAACAGGAAGATGTTGGGTTTTCAATTAGTTTTATGCATCCTCCATGGCTGTAACTGTGGACGGCCCTCAGTTTAAGGGAGAGAGAAAAAACTTACTGAGTGCTGCTGTTTCTAACTTTTGACTCTTCTAGAATTTGCCTTCTTTTGTTCACTGTTAGAACCTTTAGGAAGTTGTTTTTCGTCTTGTGTCCAGAGTTTACAGTTGTTGTCTATGAAAGGATTGTTCTGATAGGCATTTACTTGGCCATACCAGAAGGATTCTCTTTTGAGAATATGAACAAATTAGGAATCTTTTCCTAGTAAACACAGATGTGCATGGGAAAATGGATACACACATTCACACATATACAATGTAGCAGACAATTCTTGGCAGCTAATGAAACTTCTGCCTATTGTAGATCTCAGGTCAGGAATCCCTGATCCCTGTGCCTGGTGCTGAAATCACAAAGTTGACCAAGATGTAGTCCTCATCCTCAGAGAGCTCTTTTCTAAAGCAAGGGTAAGGAAATTTTTTCTTAAAGGGCAAGATAGTGAAAATGTTAGGCATGTGGTCCAGCCATACGACCTCTGTCACAACGTCTCAACTCTGCCATCATAGTACAAAAGCAGTCACAGACAACACACAAATGATAGGTGTAGTTATATTCCAATAGAATTTTCCAGTAGAAAAATAGGCCACAGGCCCATTGGCTATAGTTTGCTCACCCCTGTTCTGGAAGAGAGAGAGAGAATAAAGAGAAAAATAGTTTAGTCAGGGCTTAGTGTTGAAGAGAAATCTAAAATAATGAAGCAAGAGAGATTGTGATTACCGAGGGAGGATGCTGACATTGCGACTTCCTTAAAAAAGCAAAAGAAAATAGCACAAACCTCATAAAATCTGTTTCATCTTTTTACAGCCAAGATCCAAACATCAAACAACAAACAACCCACCCTACTCCTGGTTTATGCATACGAGTCATCTTTTCATCAGTTCTGCAAAAAAAACCCTCCAAATCTAGTTTTGAATTAGCTGTGACATCCAGCTTCTCACTGTTCTATAGCTGTTCATTTGCAGTCTTTATTCCTCACTGAAATGTGACTTTGTGGTAGGGGTGGGGTTGGGGGATATGCCATTTACTTATTTGCTTATGTGGTCCTATATTTAGTGTGGCAATTATTGCATAGAACTTGCTAAATTTACATATCTGAACAGGTGATGGGGAATAAATTCATTTAAATCAATATCTATAACACAGAGTAGGAAGAACCTCTTAAGAGATGTATACACAGTGTATTAATGTTTCACAGGAGTGAAAAACCACAAGATCATGCCTAAATGAAAGGATCAGTAAGAATTCCATAGGGGAAAGAATATTTAAGCTGTCTTGCAGGATGAATAGATTTTTAGAAACCAACAATAAAATCATTCTTTTTATTGGTTTTTCTAACATTTAAAATGATACATGTTTAAATGGGAAAGAAGATTCCTCTTCCTAATCCAAGAATGCTTCCATCCCTTTGTTGACTCCTTTTCTTCCTTCACTTTTCTTTAGGAGGAGGGAATACTAATTTGGTATACCCCCAGGTATTGGTAGACAGGGTCCCTGTGGAAGGCAAAATCAAGTAGTCATATTTCCCTCCAGATGGTAGATCAGCAGCCTGCTTAGCCAAACATACTTGCCTGTCGGACATTGCTTTTGACTTCTATATTTGTGGCCATTCGGGAAGTCGTAATATTTCCAGATATTAAGACAGGCATATGATGAAGCAACAGGGCCTATTTACCACTCATACTAAATCGGGCAGTCCCAATCCAGCTTTATCTGATGCCTGCATTTGGTGGCTTGAGGATAACTAACAATAAAGTAGAATCTTGTTTCCTATTTAGTTACCGTTTTTTCAGGTGGGAGTCTTCCTCAGTCTGCCATAATACAGTCCTGCAGGGAGCCAACACCAAGTCATTGGAATTAGCTTGGAGGTAAAGCCCATTTTCCACAGTTGCTCTGTGGCCATTCTGCCTGGAAGCATATATGGTCATTAACTATATTTGGGCTTATTGGTTATGTGTTTATATCACTCAACTGTGGGTTTTCTACTAGGGCCACATTGAAGCTGTTAGGGGTCACCATGGAGCATCAGTAAACAACTGTGTGGGAAGTCTTAGTAGGAAAATTCAAGTAGTAAGAAAATGGTCAGGGATCATGCAAGCAAAACTCCAAGTGAAACATATTCTAAATTTACTAGAAGTTCTTCGAAAAATCATTGGGTGTATGTATGAGAATATCTCTGGAATAGATTGATGATCATTTCTTCCCTAGCAGCAGATAAGGTTGTACAAAACACAGAGTCTTCTCAGAAAGCAGTCAAAGAAGTTTAGGAATTTTAGGTTCATTTTCTTGATTGCCTGGTGACTAAAAAAGTAAGTATGTCAGCAAAGATGTAAGGAGTACTGAGAAAAGAATCCCTTGCTTTTGGATGAGACAACTGTAATTTTCATGGAAATTTAAGAAAACATCAGCTCATTACAACCTAAAATCCAAATATTCTTGAACTTCTAACAGTCTTAGTATTCAGCTGCTAGGGGTCTTGTGGTATTATATCAGAGTTATCGATGATCAATGTTACTTATCACCTGACTCTGGTCCATAAATGGCTTCTACGTACTTTAATCAGTTGCTCGTACTATGATCCATGCATTCCCTGCACCAGGATAATCACTTGGGATGCTTGTTAAAGATGCAGGTGCCTACTCACCATCCTAGACCTCCTGAATAAAAATCTCAAGCTGGGGGTGCAATGCACGAGAATCCAAAATTTTTAGCAAGTGTAATAGATGGTTTTAAAACCTAGTAATGCTGGCAACAACTGTTTAGGCCTGTGCTTAAACTTGAAGGCAGTTTTGTCACACCACATGTTCTTGACAATTCATTGGAATACAAGATAACATAATAAGCTTGAGCTAAGGCTGTTGGTATTGTAACTAATTGGAATCGAAAAAATGTTAGTACAAGTTTTTTCTTCCTCCTATTGTATCCTTTTTAAGTATAGTTTCATTGGGTTCAATTTTTGAAGATCTTCAAAAGCAACAAGATTGAAGAGGGATAAAATAAACATCTATTCAAAATCCAGAAGGTTGAGAAAATTAAAGCTTTTTTTTTCTTTATCTGCCCAAGGTCCGTCATCTATAGTTAAAAAATCAAAGTTTACATTTTTTCTACACGTAAAATGGGTCTCTTGCACAGCATGCTTATTTTAATGTCAAATAATAGCCAAATTGAAGCCTCAAGCAAGCACGGCAGGAATGTGCAGCACAATCTGCAGGGGAATGACAATTTAAAAAATGTCTCACACGAAGGCATCCATTAATAACACCGGAGTCATCTCCCTGCTCATTGCAATGTCCGCATAAATATGTTTTAGTGAACACTCCTGCAGATCTTAAAATTCTCATTTGACTCTGCCTTAGCAGAAAAAAATAGGATTTTATAACATCTGATAAAAACACATTTAGATTCTGATGACACATTTCTGAATACTACTGTCAAAGAATCAAATAAGGATGTAGAAAGTGACTTTATGGCAGTATCTATAAAGGCAAATTAAAGTTGGGGGAAATGACAATTTTCTGGATAATTCAGGCAACTGAAGGAAAAATACAGTTTGGGTTCTGAATTATTTATTCAGGCTTTCTTTGTTGATTCAATCCATCATGGTCATTACTCAATTCGACTTTTCTGTGTAGCTGTGGGCTGTGGTGTGTTCCTTCTAGTGTGATTCTCGTAGATTAACAGTTATTGGTATGAATGGGTTTCCCAATCTTCTCATTTGTATGCAATGATAATTATGGTCATAGTAAATATTTGTTGAACATTTATGTACTAGTCACAGCTCTAATTACTTTACTCTCCATTCATCCTTTTTAACAGCTCTTTGAGGTAGATAGCAACATTTCTATTTTATAGATGAAGGTACTCAGATCCAGACAGCTTAAATAACTTGCATAGCTAGCGAGTGGCAGATCCAGGACTCAAAATTGCATGTCTAATTCTAAAGACTTGCTTTTTATCAACTGTACTGTTCTGAGAACTTTGAAAAAGAGATTTGATTCAAAGGCAACCTTGGTTTTGCTTTTGGTTCCCATTGTATAGCTTGGTTAATGGCAACTAGAATGTAAGAGAAAAAGACTGGGGGGCTGGCCCGGTGGTGCAGCCGTTAAGTGCACACGTTCTGCTTTGGCAGCCTGGGGTTCACCGGTTCGGATCCCGGGTGCAGACATGGCACCGCTTGGCAAGCCATGCTGTGGTAGGCGTCCCACATATAAAGTAGAGGAAGATAGGCACGGATGTTAGCTCAGGGCCAATCTTCCTCAGCAAAAAGAGGAGGATTGGCAGCAGATGTTAGCTCAGGGTTGATCTTCCTAAAAAACAAACAAACAAACAAAGATTGGGATGAAACACATATCCCTGGGTGTGTGATCTGGCTTTCTGGGAGGCCTCAGAGGAGTCAGATATGGCAGCCTGCAACTACGTGAGGGATGACACTTGCTAAATGGAAAATGGGAGGTGGAAAGGATTGAGCAGATTCATTTCCCCTCCTTTCTCTCCCTTAGTGACTAAGATATAATCTTCTTTTCAGTCGTTCTGGAGAAGTGTATGTGGCAAACAGACATGTGTGCTGACTGTCTTGTTGGTCTCTTGGCAGCTTTTTGTGAAGTGGTCCCTGACATGGAAACACATCATGTCGCATCACTTTCCTCCTTCCTTGCCTAGCTTCTTTTTTAAATCTCACCTTTGCTGTCCTGGGCTTATGCCTCCCAATAAGCTGTAAGTACCATAATGGGCTGCCTAATGGGGTGACTCAGGGAATACTTCTTAGAGAGAACGTGGGCTAAAGCAATAGTCAATATATAGAGAGACCTTACATGTGCCAGACACCATTCTCAATGCTTCAGATACATAACTCATTTAATCCTGGCAATAATCCAGTGAGATATTATTATTATCATTCCCATTTTACAGTTAAGGAAATTAAGATATGGAATGTTAAGTTCCTCTATGAGACGTAGTATAAAAAAGAATGTTCTTGGGGCTAGCCCCAGTGGCCTAGTGGTTAAGTTCAGTGCAGTCCACCTCAGCGGCCTGGGTTCAGTTCCTAGGCATGGACCTACAGCACTCATTCATCAGTGGCCATACTGCAGTGGCTGCTTACATACAAAAAAAAGAAAAACCATAAAAGAGGAAGATTGGCAGCAGATGTTAGCTCAGGACGAATCTTCCTCAGCCAAAAAAAAAGAATATTCTGGACATGCTTGTTATACATGAATACATAAATGAATGAAGTTAAACTTGCTCAAAAGACTAAAATAATTGGGAAAATTTCCGCTTTTAAAATTCACTGGGGGCCAGCCTGGTGATGTAGTGGTTAAGTGTGTGCAGTCTGCTTTGGTGGCCCAGGGTTCGTGGGTTCGGATCCTGGGTGTGTAACAACACACTGCTCATCAAGTCATGCTGTGGTGGCATCCCACATGCAAAATAGAGGGGCATTGGTAGCTCAGGGCTAATCTTCCTCAAACAAAAAATGAGGACTATCGGCAATAGATGTTAGCTCAGGGCCAATCTTCCTCACCAAAAGCTGATAATAATAAAATAAAATAATAATAAAATTCACTGGGTGCTGCCACTTACATTACTATACTATTTGCTGAAAAAAAAATTCAGCACTGCATCCAGGAAAATGCATTGCACAGAATAGATACTCAACATTTACTTGTTAAAATAATGTATACAATATTTCTTTCTTTTTTTTTTTCTGAGGAAGATTAGCCCTGAGCTAACTACTGCCAGTCTTCCTCTTTTTTGCTGAGGAAGCCTAGCCCTGAGCTAACATCCGTGCCCATCTTCCTCTACTTTATATGTGGGACGCCTGCCACGGCATGGCTTTTGCCAAGTGGTGCCATGTCCGCACCTGGGATCCGAACCAGCGAACCCAAGGCTGCTGAGAAGTGGAACGTGTGCACTTAACGGCTGCACCACCGGGCCATGCCCCTGTATACAATATTTCTTAAGTGCAGTTTTTTTGACAACATGTATAAAATATTTCTTCAGCTATGCACACACATAAAAGAAATTGAATAACATTGCTGTTGCATGGTTCAAGAAGTTCAGATTATGAGGAAAGAAAATGGTGGGGGAATTAACTTGGGAAATATCTTGCTACACCTTTGCTTTATCTGAAATAGAGCTAGCTGGGTTGCTGAAATTCAGAGTTCCTTAGGGTTGTCAGACAAACAAAATAAATGATAAATAGAAAACACTGCAGTGAAAATCAGTGTGGTGTCCAGAAAAATAAACAGCCAAGAAGTGAGCATCTTTTTTTTGTGTTCTATGAATTTTCCTCGGCATGAGTTAAGCTCTTGTTAATGGTCTTTGTCTCCTACTTGATGTGACTTCTTGTGGCACAGTGGCCCCTGTTCTAGTATTGATGAGAGCTTCAAGAAACTTAAACAAGCTTACAGATTTGATGAGGACGGGAAACAAATGACCGGCAAATGAAAATGACATGACATTGTCAAATATCAACCCAAAGCCTGAGTCTTCTAATATAGTTGGTCTCTCAGGTAGATTTCCTTAGGTATTTCTGCATGTTTTCCTTCTTTTTCCAGTTAGTGCATATTTTTAAAGGAGCAAACTGGAATTCATTTTGTGTTAAGAATGGAATACCAGAGGGGCTGGCCCCGTGGCCGAGTGGTTAAGTTCGCGCGCTCCGCTGCAGGCGGCCCAGTGTTTCATTGGTTCGAATCCTGGGCGCGGACATGGCACTACTCATCAGACCACGCTGAGGCAGCGTCCCACATGCCACAACTAGAAGGACCCACAACGAAGAATATACAACTATGTACTGGGGGGCTTTGGGGAGAAAAAGGAGAAAATAAAATCTTAAAAAAAAAAAAAAAAAGAATGGAATACCAGAGTTTGAAGTGAAATTTCAATTAAAACTAGTTTATTTTACCATATTATAGATAGTTTCTTCAAAATTCTTTACAGCCTTACAGTCAAATTTTTAAAGCACATTATTTTCCGTATCACTATAATCAAACATCTAACTGACAAACTGCTTCTGTGCTTTATGTGTAAAGGAATCTATGGGTGTTTTCATTGCAACTTTGGGGAACTCTTGCGTGCATTGTCAGGTGCCAGTTGAATCTTACAGTTGCAGAGCTAGAATATGGATATTGATGGGGAGGATCCATAAATCTTTGGGTCAATAAATCTTCTCATCCCTTTTTGGTGCCTTTGAGAAGTTTCTTTCCTACTGATAATGTTGATAGTAGTCATAGCTCCCTCAACTGGCTCCTGCAATCTGGCCCCAGGGGCTGAATAGGCTTATCCGGGTGATTGTATTATCTCATCACTATGGTGACTTATTTGGGAATTGACATACATCCAAAGCCAAAAGCAATCATAGTCCTCTTTGGCATTTTTCTGCTCAAGCTAAGAGGAAGGGAAGAAGACTATTCTTATAACTATTCATTCGTCCTTAGAGTCTGTAATCTGTTATTTAAAAAAGTTCAGATTTCCCATTTGTTCGGGCAATTTACCTCAGTTATATTTTTCTATGTATTTATCCATTTTATCCCTTTCAAATTTATTTTTTCTATGTATTTGCCCATTTTATCCGAGTTTCAAATTTATTAGCATCAGGGATTAAAAATATTTTATTATTTTGTAATGTCTGCAATATCTGTCCCCTTTTTCAGTCCTAATGTCATTTAATTGGAGCTTACTCTTCTCTTTTTTTCTCTTCATCAATTTTGTCACATAGATCTGTAAATTTTATTAGTCTTTGTAAAGAACCAAATTTTGGTTTTGTTGAGAATGCTATATCATTGCTTTATATATCATTAATTTCTGCTCTTATCTTTATTTCCTATTTCTACTTTCTTTGGGTTTATCCAGTAATTTGTTTCATAATGTTTGAAATGGATGCTTAATATATTTTTATTTAAGCTTTTTTATTCTCTACAGGACTAGAAGTTAGATTTCTCTCTAAGTGCGGATTTAGCTTCATAACATCAGTTTTTATATGCCGTTATCATTAAGTGAATTTTTTTCTAATTTCCATTATGATTTCTTATTTGACTCATTAATTATTTAGAAGCATGCTTCTTAATTTCCAAATGTATGTAGTTTTCCAATTTTCTTTTTATCACATATCATATGATGGTTAGAGAATGTAGTTTATACTTGATCAGATTTTTTTGAAATTTGTGGCTATCTGCTTTGTGCTGCTATATGATGCCAGGGAGGTGTGTGTGAATCATTTAAGTGTGCTTTAAAGGAATATTCATATTGTATCAGTTGAGTTCAGTGTCTTATATGTGTATATCTATAAAACAAGTGTTTTAATTGAGTTGTTCAAATCTTCTATGACAAGTTTTATTCCATTTTTCTTTCCTCCTGTTTTATTTATTTAATTTTCCCTTTTGGTTTGCTTGTGATATCCATTATTAATAGAACTGTGAAAAATCTGTCACTATGATGGTGGATTTATCTAGTTCATTTTTTAACTTTTTATTTAAAATAATTATAGATTCCAAGGAAATTGCAAACATAGTACAGAGAGATCCTGCCTATACTTTACCCGGTTTCCCTCAGTGCTCATATTATACGGAACTACAGCACACAGTCAAACCAGGAGATTGGCTTTGGCGCAATGTGCGCACATAGGCCTGTGTCGTTTAACCACGGGTAGATTCCTGTAACATTGATGCCATGACAATCAAAATACGAAACCAGTTTATTACAACTAGGATCTCTCTCCTGCCACCACCTTTATAGTCACATCTATCCCTAACCCCTGACAACCACTAAGTTATTTTCCATCTATATAATTTTGCCATTTTGAGAATGTTATATAACTTGAATGTTAAAGTATGCAACTTTTTAAGACTGGCTTTTTAAACTGAGGATAATGCCCTTGAGATTCACCCAAATTGATCGTATTAGACGTTTGTTGCTTTTTTTGCTGAGCTGCATTCTATGGCATGGATGTGCCACATTTTGTTTAACCCTACACCTGTTCAGGAGCATGCTTCCAGTTTTCAGCTATTACGAATAGAGTTGTTATAAATCTTTGTATACAGGTTTTTGTATGGACACACATTTCATGTTTTTCTGAATAAATGTGCAGAAGTACGATTACTAGGTCATGTGGTAAGTGCATGTTTAGTTTTTCAAGAAACTGTCAAACTGTTTTCCAGAGTGGCTGCACCATTTTATATTCCACCAACAATGGATGAGAGATTCAGTTTCTCAGCATTCTTGTCAGCATTTGGGGTTGTTGATAATTTTTATTTTAAGTTGTTCTAATAGAATTCTGTTCTAACAGAATAGACCATGATGTCTCATTGTGGTCTTCATGTATATTTCCTTAACATATAGCGTTGTTGAATATCTTTATAGTGCTTATTTGCCCTTTGTATACCCTCAATAGTGAAATGTCTCTTCATGCCCAATTGCTCATATTCTAATTGGATTGTTTGATTTTTGCTGTTGGGATTTGAGAATTCTTTGTATATTATAGATGAGTCCTTTGTTAGATACGTAGATTACAAATATTTTCTCCCAGCCTGTAGCTTATCTTTTCATCCTCTTAATAAGGTCTTTTACAGAACAATTTTTTTTTTAATTTTGATGAAATCCATTTTATCGATTTTTTTTCTTGTATGGAACATGCTTTTGTTGTTATGTGTAAGAACTCTTCACCAAACTCGAGATTCCCAAAATTTTCTCCATTATTTTCTTCTATAAGTGTTATAGTTTTAAGTTTTACATTTAGATCTACAATCTATCTTGAATTAATTTTTGTATAATGTATGAGGTTTAGATTGAGGTTCATTTTTCACCTGCAGATATTCAACTTCTCCAGTACCAATCGTTGAAAAGATTATGCTTCCTCTTCTGAATTGCTTTTGACCTTTGTGAAAAATCACCTGGGTGTACTTGTGAGAGTCTGTTTCTGGGTTTTCTTTCAATGATAGTGTTAGTTTTTTCTTTAATATATTTTCAAGTTATATTTATAGGTACATACACATTTGGAATTGTTGTGTTTTCCTCTGTATTGAGCCTTTCTTTTTCAAATTGTGTTACTCTCTTAATTTCTGAAAAATTTTTCCCTTAATATCTGTTTTGTTTTATATTAATATAGGTATTTCAACTTTTTAAAATTGCTGTTTGGTCAATAAGTCTTTTCCATTCTCTTACTTACTTTCAAACTTCCCATTTCATATTTTAGATTTCCCTCTTACAATCAGCTTATGGCTAGAATTTTTAATAATTCACTTTGACAATCTGTGTCTTTTAACTAATGCATTTAATCCATTTAAAATTACTAGTATTTTGGGATTTTTTTCTATAATCTTATTTTGTGTTTTCTAATGTCTCACTTTTTCTGTTTTCTATTCTTTCTTTCCTTCTTTTATGTTATCTTTTCTTTTCTCATGCAATATTCCCTCTGCTTGTTTGGAGGGTAACTCTATTTTTATTCTGTTATAATTACTCTAGAATCTTAACATCTACACTTAATTATTAAACATGAAGCTAATCAATACCTTCACCTCTCCCCCAAACACAAAGCCCCTGGAACAATTTAACTACAATTACTCTCTCTCTCAATTTGTACACTGCTGTTGTCTATTTGTTCTTGTTATTTTTTTAATCTTATAAAACTTTATTATATAACGTTTAGATTTGCCTGCGTATTTACAACATTTACTGTTCACGATCCTTTCTTTTATTTTATACTTTTCCTCGGGAATCACTTTCCTTCTGCCTATAGTATATTTTTATGAATTTCTTTGAATACAGCTTGGCTGGTGGCAAACTTTCTGTTTTTATTCATTTCAAAAGGTCGTTATTTCACCTATAGTTTAAAATATATCTTTTTGATAGGAGGTCCTACCCAGGACTCCACCAAAAAACTGTTAGAATGACAAATTTAGTAAAGTTGCAGGTACAAAATCAATATACAAAAATTTGTTGTGATTCTATACACTTATAAACTATCAGAAAGAGAAATTAAGGAAACAATCCCATTTACGATTGCAACAAAAAGATGAAAATACCTAGCAACAAATCTAACTAGGGTGGTAAAAGTGTTATACACTGAAAACTATGACATTGACAAAAGCAATTGAAGAAGACACAAATAAATAGAAAGATTTTCCTTGCTCATGGACTGAAAGAATTAATATTGTTAAAATGTCCATATTACCCAAAGCAATCTACAAGTACAATGAAATCCCTATCAAAATTTCAAGGGCATTTTTCAAGTGCCATTGAAACAATAATCTTAAAATTTGTGTGGAATCACAAAAGGCCTGCAATAGCCAAAGCAATTTTGAGAAAGAAGAACAAAGCTGAAGGCATCATGCTCTCTAATTTCAAACAATCTTACAAAGCTGTAGCAATCAAAACAGTATAGTAGTGTCATAAAAACAGATACATAGATCAATGGAACAGAATAGAGAGCCCAGAAATAAACCCACACACATATGGTCGATTAATTTACAACAAAGCAGCCAAGAATATACACTTGAAAAAGGACAGTGGCTTCAATAAATGGTGTTGGAAAAACTGGACAGCCACATGCAAAAGAATGAAACTGGACAACTATCTTACACTATACAGAATAGTTAGCACAAAATGGGTTAAAGATTTGAACGTAAAACCTGAAACCATAAGATACCTAGAAGAAAACATAGGTAGTAACATCCTTGACATCAGTCTTGGGAATGATGTTTTGGATCTGACACCAAAACAAAGGCAAAAAACCCCAAAATAAGCAAGTGGACTATATCAGACTAAAAGGTTTCTGCACAGCAAAAGAAACCATCAACCATCAAAGTAAAAAGGCAACCCACTGAATGAGAGAAAGTAATAGCAAATTGTATACCCAATAAGGAGTTAATGTCGAAAATATATAAAGAACTCATAGAAATCAATAGCAAAAATTAAATAAATAAACAATTCAACTAAAAAATGGGCAGAAGATCTGAATAGACATTTTTCCGAGGAAGACATAAAGATGGCCAATAGGTATATCAAAAGGCACTCAATGTCCATACTTCCTAAAGGAATCTATAGATTCAACACAATCCCTATCAAAGTTCCAACAACATTTTTCACAGAAATAGAACAAAGAATCCTAAAATTTATATAGAACAACAAAAGATCCCGAATAACCAAAGGATTCCTGAGAAAAAAAGAACAAAGCTGGAAGTATCACACTCCCTGATTTCAAAATATACTACAAAGCCATAGTAACCAAAACAGCATGGTACTGGCACAAAAATAGATACACAGATCAATGGAACAGAATCAAGAACCCAGAAATAAACCCACACGTTTATGGACAGCTAATATTCAAAAAAGGAGCCAAGAGCACACAATGGAGAAAGGAGAGTCTCTTCAATAAATGGTGTTGGGAAAACTGGACAGCCACATGCAAAAGAATGAAAGCAGACCATTCCCTTACACCATGCACAAAAATCAACTCAACATGGATTAAAGACTTGATTGTAAGACCCGAAATCATGAAACTTCTAGAAGAAAACATAGGCAGTATGCTCTTTGACAAGGGTCTTAGCAGTGTATTTTCAAGTACCATGTCTGATCAGACAAGGGAAACAAAAGAAAAAATGAATAAATGAGACTACATCAAACTAAAAAGCTTCTGCACAGCAAAGGAAACCATCAACAAAACGAAAAGACAATCTAACAATTGGGAGAAGATATTTGCAAACCATATATCAGATAAGGGGTTAATATCCAAAATATACAAAGAATTCATACAAGTCAACAACAAAAAAAACCCCAACAACCCAATTAAAAAATGGGCAAAAGATCTGAACAGAGATTTCTCCAAAGAAGATATATAGATGGCCAACAGGAATATGAAAAGATGCTCAACATCATTAGCTATCAGGGAAATGCAAATCAAAACTACAATGAGGTATCACCTCACTCCAGTCAGAATGGCTATAATTAACAAGACAGGAAACAAGTGTTGGAGAGGATGTGGAGAGAAGGGAACCCTTGTTCACTGCTAGTGGGAGCGCAAACTTGTGCAGCCACTATGGAAAGCGGTATGGAGTATCCTCAGAAAATTAAGAATAGATCTACCATATGATCCAGCTATCCCACGGCTGGGTATTTATCCAAAGAACTTGAAAACGTAAAGGCACAAAGATACATGCACCCCTATCTTCATTGTAGCATTATACACAATAGCTAAGACCTGGAAGCAACCTAGGTGTCCATCAAGGGATGAATGGATAAAGAACAGGTGATATATATACACAGTGGAATACTACTCAGCCATAAGAATTGATGAAATCTGGCCATTTGTGACAACATAGATGGTCCTTGAGGGTATTATGCTAAGTGTAATTTGTCAGAGGGATGAAGTCAAATACCATATGATTTCACTCAAAAGTAGAAGATAAAAACAATGACAAACAAACACATGGCAATGGAGATTGGATTAGTGGTTACCATAGGGGAAGGGGGGCGGAGAGCAGAAGGAATGATTAGGCTCACATGTGAGGGGATGGACTACAATCAGTTTTTGGGTGATGAACATGATTTAATATACACAGAATTCTAAATATATTAGGATGTACATCTGAAAGCTATATAATGTTATAATCCAATGTTACTGCAATTAAAAAAAATTTAAAAAATGAAAAATCACAACATAACACTGAGTGAAGAAAGTACATCTTGAAGGCTGGAGTGTGTTGTCGTTTACATAAAGTTTAAAAGCATATAACAAAATATTATATATAACTTATGGATATATAATCTTGTAGTAAAATTAGAAAAACATATATAAGAATGTTAAAAGCCAAATAGATCTTAATTATTACTACCACAAAGAAGAAATGATACTTGTGTGACATGATACAGATGCTAATTATCACTACAATGGCAACCATATTACAATATACAATTGTATCAAATCAACATGTTGTACACCTTAAATTTACATAGCGTTATGTGTTAAATATATTTCCATTAAAAAATAAGACAGTGGTTAAATAAAAAAAAAAGGCACTCAAAATCACTAATCATCAGGAAAAAGCAAATCAAAACCACAATGAGATGTCACCTCTCACCTGTTAGAATGGCCATTATCAAAAAGACAAGAAATAGCAAGTGTTGGCAAGGATGTGGAGAAAAGGAAGTCATTGTGCACTGTTGATGGGAATGTAAATTGGTGCAGCCACTATGAAAAATATGATCGACTTTCTTTAAAAATAGTTTTCTGATTTAAGATGGTGTTGTAGGAGAATCCTGAAATCACCTCCTCCCACGAACCCACCAAATTTACTGCTACATATGGAAAAACTTCGTCTGAAAAAAACTTAAAAATAGGCTGAGCAACTCCTATACATTGTGTGAATGAAGGAAGACCCACATCGAAGTGATGAGAAAGGTGGGACACAATCTCGCCATAAACCCCACTCTCCAGTGCGGCAACCCACAGTCGGGAGGGAACTCAAATCCTGGAGCTTCTCCCTGAGGAGCAAAGAGTTGGAGTACTACATTGGACACCTCCAACTTTTAAGACCTGAACCTAAGAGACAAGCCTCAAAACATCCAGCTTTGAAACCCAGCGGGGCTGGCATCCATGAGACCCACAAGGCTATAGTGATCTGGGAAATGGCTTTTAAAGGACTAGTGTGCTTGGACTCACTCAGCCCAGAGCCCAGCCCAGAAGTTGCTGTTGAGGGGAATCTGGACATTTTATGTGTGGGAGAGCTTTATTTGTTTGTCCTGGAGTTTTGGCCTGGGGGAAAGGCTTCAGGTTTGGTACACATCTAGAGGCCTATGGAGGTGCTTTCAGGGAATGTAGGCTGGTGTGTAGACAACCAAGAAGTAGGGCAGGGTTGAACAATAAGGTCCATCTCCTAAACAAGACCACTCTTTCAAGACTGGGAGAAGTGATCGTTCTATCTCATGCCTAGAAACCAACACAGGGAGTCAAGCAAAATGAAGAAACAGAAAAATATGTTCCAAATAAAAAAACAAGATAACCTCTCAGAAAAACACCTTAATGAAATGGAGATAAGTAATTTACCTGATAAAGAGTTCAAAGTTATGGTCATAAGGATGCTGAACAAACTCTGGAAAAGAAAGGATGAACACAGTGAGAACTTCAACAAAGAGATAGAAAATATTAAAAAGTACCAAATAGAAGTCACAGAGATGAAGAATACAATAACAGAACTGAAAAATACACTGGAGGAGCTAGACAAAAGACTAGATGAAGCAGAAGAAAAAGTCAGTGAACACAGAAACAGGGCAGTAGCACTCACTCAGTCAAACCAGGAAAAGGAAACAAGAAAGAAAAAAAGTAAAGATATCTTAAGAGACTTATGGGACATCAAGTGGTCTAATGTTCACATTATAAGGGGCTCAGCTGGAGAAGAGAGGGAGAAAGGGGCAGAAAACTTATTTGAAGAAATAATGACAGACAACTTCCCTAACCAGGGAAAGGAAACAGACATCCAGATCCAGGAAGCCCAGGAAGTTTCAAATAAGATGAACCCAAAGAGACCCATACTAAGACACATTATAATTAAAATATCAAAAACCAAGGACGAGAGAGAATCTTAAAAGCAGCAAGAGAAAAGTAAGTTGTTACATACAAGGGGAACCCCATAAGGCTATCAGCAGATTTTCCAGTAGAAACTTTGCTGGCTTGAAGGTATTGGCACAATATATTCAAAGTGCTGGAAGAAAAAATTTTCTAGTTAAGAATACTCTAACCAGAAATATTATCATTCAGAATTGCATGAGAGATAAAGAGCTTTCTAGATAGGCAAAAGCTAAAGGAGTTTCTTGCCACGAAACTGGCCTTACCAGAAATGTTAAATAAATTTCTTCAAGATGAAATAAAAAGTTCACTGATTATTAACAAGAAAACATATGAAAGTATAAATCTCATGGTAAAGGTAAATATATAGTAAAGGTAGTGGATTAATCACTTACAAAACTAGTACAAATGTTAAAAGACAAAAGTAGTAAAAATAACTGTAACCATAATAATTAGTTAAGGGATACATAAGATAAAAAGATGTCAAATGTACATCAAAAACATAAAACATGTTGGGGGAGGAGAGTTAAAATGTAGAGCATTAGAATCCATTCAAACTTATATTGTTATCAACTTAAAATAGACTGTTACAAATATAAGCTTATCATATGTAAGCCTCAAGGTAACCCCAAAGCAAAAACTATAGTAGATATACAAAAGAGAAAGAGAAAGGAATCTAGCATACTGCCAAAGAAAATCATCAAACCACAATGGAAGAGAGTAAGAGGAGAAGAAAGGAACAGAGAGAATCTGCAAAACAGCCAGAAAACAATTAACAAAATGCCAATAAGTACATACCTATCAATAATTATGTAAATCAACTAAATTTTCTGGTTGAAAGACATAGAGAGGCTGAATGGATAAAAAACTAAGACCCATCTATATGCTGCCTACAAGAGATTCACTTCACATATAAGGATATACATAGACTAAAAGTGAGGGGATGGAAAAAGGTGTTCTATGCAAATGAAAACCAAAAGAAAGCTGAGATAGCTATACTCATATCTGACAAAAATAGACTTTAAAATAAAGACTGTGATAAGACTCAAAGAAGGTCAGTACATAATGATAAAGAGTTCAATCCAACAAGAGGATATAACATTTGCAAATGTTTATGCATCTAACATAGGATAACCTTAATATATAAAGCCAACATTAACAGACCTAAGGGGAGAAATAGACAGCAATACAATAATAGTGGGGGACTTTAATACCCCACTTATGTCAATCGGTAGATCATCCAGACAAACAATAAGAAAACACCAGCCTTAAATGACAAATTAGACTAGATGGCCTTAACAGATATATACAGAACATTCCATCCCAAAGCAACAGAATACACATTCTTTCAAGCATACATGGAACATTCTCCAGGATTGATTATATGTTAGGCCACAAAATAAGTGTTAATAAATTTCAGAATATTAAAATTATATCAAACAGCTTTTCCAACCTCAATGATATGAAAGTAGAAATCAATTACAAAAAGAAAACTGGAACATTCGCAAATACATGGAGATTAAACAATATGCTACTGAACAACCAATGAATGGGTCAAAGAAGAAATCAAACAATATCTTGAGCAAATGAAAATGGAAATACAAAATATCAAAACATATGGGATGCAGAAAAAGCAATTCTAAGAGGGAAGTTCATAGCAATAATTGCCTATATCAAGAAACAAGAAAAATCTCAAACAACCAAACCTTATACCTCAGAAAAAAATTAACAAATGAAGCCCACAGTCAGTAGAGGAAATGAAATAAAATCAGAACAGAAATAAATGAAATAAAGACTAAAAGACAATAGAAAAGATCAATAAAACAAAAAGTTGGTTCTTTGAAAAGATAAACAAAATTGACAAAACTTTAGCTAGACTCACCAAGAAAAAGAGAGAGGACCCAAATAAATAAAATCAGAAATGAAAGAGGACACATTACAACTGATACCACACAAATACAAAGGATCATAAGAGACTACTATCAACAATTACACACCAACAAATTTAACAACCTAGAAGAAATGGAAAAATTTCTACAGACATACAACTTACCAAGACTGAATTATGATGAAGTAGGAAATCTGAACAGACTGATTACTAGTAAGGAGAGTGAATCAATAATCAAAAGCCTCCCAACAAGCAAAAGTCCAGGACCAGATTGCATTACTGGTGAATTCTACCAAACATTCAAAGGAGAATTAATACCAATCCTTCTCAAACACTTCCAAAAAAAAAAAAAAAATAGAACAGAAAGGAATACTTCCAAACTCATTTTATGAGGCCAGCATTACCTTGACACCAAAACCAGACAAGGACAACAAAAGAAAAGAAAATTACAGACTAATATCTCTGATGAACGTAAATGCAAAAATCCTCAAGTAAATATTAGCAAACCAAATTCAACAATACGTTAAAAGGATCATACACCATGATCAAGTGGGATTTTTTGCAGAGATACAAGGTTGGTTCAATGTCTGCAAATCAATCAATGTGATACATCACTTTAACAAAATGAGAGGTAAAAATCATATGATCATCTCAATACATGCAGAAAAAGCATTTGACAAAATTCAACATCCATTTATTAAGAAAATTAAACAAAGAAGGTATAGAGGGAACATACCTCAACATAATAAAGGTCATATATGACAAGCCCACAGCAAATGTCATATTGTATGGTGAAGAGTTAAAAGGTTTTCCTCTAAGATCAGGAACAAGACAGGAATGCCCACTGTCACCACTTTTATTCAACATAGTATTGGAAGTCCTAGCTAAAGCAATCAGGCAAGAAGAAGAAATGAGGCATCCAAACTGGAAAGAGAAAAAGTAAAACTGTCACTATTTGCAAATGACATGATATTATATATAGAAAATCCTAAAGATTCTACCAAAAATCTGTTAGAACTAATAAGCAAATTCTGGAAAGTTACAGGTACAAAATCAATATACAAAAATTTGTTGTGTTTGTATACATTAATAATGAACTATCAGAAAGAAAAATTAAGAAAACAACCCATTTTAAAATTGTATCAAAAAATAAGATACCTAGGAATAAATTTTAGCCAAGGAGATGAAAGACCTGTACACTGAAAACTATGACATTAATGGAATAAATTGAAGAAGACACAAATAATTGGAAGATATTCCATGCTTACGTATTGGAAGAAAATTAATATTGTAAAGTATTCATACTACCCGAAGCAATCTACAGGTCTAATGAAATCCCTATGAAAATTCCAACAGCATTTTTCACAGGAATAGAACAAGGAATTGTAAAATTTGTATGGAACTACAAAAGACTCTGAATAGTCAAAGCAATTTGGAGAAAGAACAACGTGGAAGTATTACGCACCCTGATTTCAAACTATATTACAAAGTCATTGGAATTAGACTGTATGGTATTTGCATAAAAACAGACACATAGATCAATGGAACAGAATAGAGGGCCCAGAAAAACCCCCACGCATTTATGGTCAATTCATTTATTTCAAAACAGCCAAGAATATACAATGGGGAAATGACAGTCACTTCAATAGATGGTATTGAGAACACTCACAGCCACATGCAAAAGAATGAAACTGAACCTTTATCTTACACCGTACATCAAAATTAACTCAAAATGGATTAATGACTTGAATGTAAGACCTGAAACCATAAATCTCCTGGAAGAAAACATAGTTGGTAAGTTTCTTGACACCAGTCTTAGTGATGACTTTTGGATCTGACACTAAAAGCAAAGAGAACAAAAGCAAAAGTAAACAGGTGGAACTACATCAAGCTAAATAACTTATGCACAGTAAAGGAAATCATCCACAAAATGAAAAAGCCACCTACTGAGTGAGAGCAAATATTTGCAGATCATATCTGATAAGGGTCTAATATCCAAAATACATAAAGAACTCATACAACTCAATAGCAAAAAACAAACAATCTGATTAAAAATGGGCAGAGGACCTGAATAGACATTTTTTCCAAATAAAATATACAGATGGCCAACAGGTATGTGAAAAGATGCTCAACATCGCTAATCATCAGGGAAATGCCTATCAAAACCAGGATGATATATTACCTCACACTAGTTGGAATGGTTATTATCAAAAAGACAGGAAATGAAAAGTGTTGGCGAGGATATGGATAAAAAGGAACCTTCTTGCACTATTGGTGGGAACATAAATTGGTGCAGCCACAATGGAAAACAATATGGAGGCTTTTCGAAAAATTAAAAATGTAACTACCATATTATTCAGCAATTTTACTTCTGGGTATTTATTTGAAGAAAATGAAAACACTACAAAAATATATATCCACCCCATATTCACTGCAGCATTTTTACAAGATCTGAGACGTGGGTACAATCTAAGTGTCCACTGATGGATGAATGGATAAAGAAAATGTGGTACACACACACACACGCACAATGGAACATTATTCAGCCATAAAAAGAATGAAATATTGCCATTTGAGACAACATGGATGGACCTTGAGGGCATTACACTAAGGAACATATGTTGGACAGAGAAAGACAAATACCATATGACTCATACATCCAATCTGAAAAAACAAACAAACCAGAGCTCATGGATACAGAAAATAAATTGTTGGTTACCAGTGACAGGAATGGATTGTGGGCGAAATTGGTGAGGGGGTTTAAAAAGGACTAATTTCTAGCTGTAAATTAAATAAATCATGGGGATGTAATGTACAGTAGCATGAGGAATGTAGTTAATGATACTGTATTGTATATTTAAGTTGCTAAGAGAGTAGAACTTAAAAGTTTTCACCAAAGGAAAAAATTTAACTATGTATGGTGATAGATTTTAACTAGACTTAGTGTGGTTATCATCTCACAATATTTACAAAGATTGAATCATTATGTTGTACACCTGCAAATAATACCATATGTCACATATGTAAATTTTTTTAAAAAGACATTTTTTGATGAGTATACAATTCTAAGTTAAGTTAATTAGTCTCCAAGCACATTGAAGATATACTTTACTCCTTCTGGCTTCTTCTGTTGCTTTTGAGATGTCAGTTGCCAGTTCAATTGCCATTCATTTGAAAGTAAAATGTCTTTCCTCTCTAATTGATTTTAGGTTCTTCTCCTTGTCGTTGTGTCCTACGTATTCAATATGATATGTACAAACATGGATTCTATTTTTATTATTATTTATTTTCCTTTCCTTTCTTTTTGTTGTCATTGTGGAATCAATAAATTGTCTTTCATCTATTATGAAAAGTTCTATGCTGTCATCTTTTCAAATATTGTCTTTTGATCATTCTCTCCCTCCTTTTGAAACCCTGTTTAAATGTAATTTATATAGTTTAATTCAATTTTTTGGCTCTATTTCTAATTATTATACTTTCTATTGCTACATGTTATGTTTGGTTCTCTTTTTTCTCCAAAATTGCTTAGTCTTTTTGAGGTCTCTTGTTCTGACTTATATTTTCAATTTCTTATTTCATTCAGCATATTCATCATTTTCATCATTTTGTTTTATAATCTGTATTTTATAATTCTAATACAGATTTTCTTTATTGGTCTATTTCCACTGGCTTTTGCTCTGGTACCATATTTCCTGCGTGTTTCGTGATTTTTAAAAATTTGTGAGAATTTTTGAAGACTTATTTGAAAGTGAATTCTCCCAGAAAGAACTTTCATGTGTTTCATCCATGAATCCCGGGAAAACTTTAAACAAAGTTTGAGGCTTGAGGATTTTAGGATCAAGTAGGAGGTACAAATTGGGCTTTAAACTCACACTGGGTCTAACTTGGGGATATAAATTTTCAGAGCGTTTTCTTTTCTCGTATATTTAGTACTACATTTTCAGACGGACAGTTTTCCTTGCAGCTCCCCACTGAGTTGGGTTTACTTCTCATTTGCCCTTAAATGAGGTTCCAGTTTAGTGCAGGAGAATGGTATTAGATTCCTTTTTTCTCTGGATGCTTAGATGGGGCTTATTCTATCCTGTGAAACCTGAGAGGCTGTGACAACTGAAGCTCAGGTTCACCAAGTTCAGCAAATATTCTCAAGCTTAAAACAGCTTCAGTCTCTGTTTTTATTTACTTTTTAGTATTTTGAGTATGGTTTACTTTGTTGCAGCTTATTGGTAGCTTTAAAAAGCTTTATTTAAAATATTTTATTCACATACTACGCAAAAACTGAAAACAACTTGAATATCTATCAACAGAAGAATGGATAAATACATTGAGTTGTATTCACACAAATTAATACACTGCGGCAACAAGAGAAAAAAGAACTAACTACACACACCAACCAATTACACACAATGTATATGAGTCTCACATTTTGAGTAAAGAAAAAAACTGAACACAAAGGAGTACGTATTGTATAATTCCAGTTATATGACATCCAAGAACAGGCAGAAGCAACCAGTGTTAATAGAAACCACATCGCTGGTTAGTCTGACTTGGCCGGGGCGGGGGTCAGGGAGGTGGGTGGGGTCATTGGTTATTGACTTGGGGGAGGCAAGAAGGAAATTTCTGGGGCTCTGGAAACATTCCAGATCTTGTTCTAGGTGGTGGTTATACAGGCATAAAAACTTATCTAGCTGTACACTCAGGATTAGCACACTGTGCATGCTTTAATATATGCATATTATACGTCAATAAAGTAAAAGAAAAATTATTCTCCAGTTTTAGTTGGTTTGGACAAGAGTACCTCATCTACCTTACTACTGCAAATAAAAATCCAAGTGTTTCACAAATATAAGGGCTTTATATTCATTATGCACATTGCCAGCATGAAGTAGAAGATTGGACAGTTATTTAGAGAAGGCAATGAGAATATAAAACTGCCACTTCTCCCTTTTTGGCCACAGGATTTTAATTTTTTTCTCATAACTTAAACTCCACACTTCATTTTGCTTTTTTATAGTCAGTATATGAATGAGTGGAAACATCTCATAGAGAAAATGTATTAAAACAAAGTATTAATACAATTATGAATATAATTTCTAAAGGTAGAGTAAAGCCATCATTTTCGTAACAAAAGTCTTGAAAATGAATGTACTTTTAATTCTTTAATAAATGCTACCATGAACAACACAGGCAGTTTGATCTGAAAGAACGTGATTAATTTTTCTAATGTCTCATTTCTAGATAGCTACATTTCTACCACTGCACACTCAGGGCATTTCTTTTGGTCTAAGTGCAGTTTATCTATAAACTATGTCTGTGTATAGCAGTTTATTACTTGAGAAGAGAAGATGTATTTTGTTAGCATAAGGAAAGGAGTAGTTAAATGGATGTATTTGCGTATTTAATAGCCATTGTTTACACATTGGCTAACCGGATCATTAATTGCTTTTGCAAATGAAGAGCATGAAGTAGATAACAAATTGTAGATGATGCAAGATGCTTATCCTCCACATAGTGAAGCTTGCAAATAACATTTTATTCGTGGAATGACCCATATCTCTTTATACGACTTTGTCTTCCTCAGCAGGCTTACCAAAGTGCCTAACATATAATCGGCTCTCAGTCATGTTTGCCAAATAAACAGACAGTAATAATAAACTATCCCTCCTTTTAAATCACATTTGTTTTTTTAAATCATGTTCCCATTATTTAATAGATGTCAAATAAATTTCACAATAATGTGATGGGAAAAGAAGAATATTATAAACATTGTTTTGATTGATCAAATATAAGCGTATACTGCTGTCATTTTTTTTTTTCTAAAACAAAAAATGCCTCAGGATAAGTGAGGGACTGCTTACATCAATGGAAATCAATCATTAACGACTTGATTCCCAAGCATCAAAAATTGAAATCAGGGGCCAGCCCTGTGGTGTAGTGGTTAAGTTCAGAGTGCTCCCCTTTGGCCGCCTGGGTTTGCAAGTTTGGATTCCAGGCATGGGCCTAGACCACTCATCAGTCATGCTGTGGTGGTTACCCGCATAGAAAACGGAGGAAGATTGACACAGACGTTAGCTCAGGGGTAATCTTCCTCAGTAAAAACAAAACAAAACAAAACAAAACACAAATATTTACTAAGTACAGTATTTGCAAGGAATTCAGTTGGATGCAAGGATTCTAAAACTCATAAGACATTACCCTCAATCTACTTGGGAGCTAGATCCCTTGACATTCAGGGGCTTCAAACACATTTTTGGTGTGAAGCTTTAAGGGGACCCTAGGACAAAAGAGATCAAGCTCTTTGACTTAACAATTGAATGAGTATGACAGTACCCCAAAAATTCTGCAAAGGTGTTGTGGGGAGGTAATTAGTAGTTAATTTTTTTGGTAATATGTTTGCTTTCATTTGGTTATTTCCTCATATTATTTCAAGCAAACAGAGCTATCATTTGTGTTTTGCTACATGATTTCTTCATATTGCTTTGATTCTTCAGAAGCCAAAGATGGACATGGTACCTGCCAAGTGAAACTTAGAAGCACTGGTTCTGCCATAGTAGAGGGACCTACTTTGCTTAATAAAACCACATTGAATGACCTTTTGTAAGGCATAATTTCTGTACACCTTGGTTTTCATCACCTAATAATTGGGGGTGACAACATTATTGACCTCACAGGGTGGTTGTTCTAACTGAACAAGATTATAACCTATGTCAAGTGCCTTGTCCTTCCTGGAATATGAAAAATGCTCAGTAAACACAAGCTATCATCATTATGGTCTTCTTCTTCATCATCTATTATTTAGTAACTAAGAATGCAGAGTTTAGAGTCAGACCTGAGATCTTGTCCTGATCTGTCACTTGAGAGGTACACAACATTGAAAAATGACTCCATCTCTCTCATTCTCAATTTTTGTGTCTTCAAATTGGGAATAAAAAACAGCCCTCAGTACATTCAATTGTTAGAATAATTAAGGTGCATGTCAATCAAGACTTTAGTGCAGTGTCTAGCACACAGTAAATGCCCAATCAAGGTAAGTGATGATGATAATGCCATCTCTCTACAAGACAATAAATATCTCAAGAGGAGATTATTCATCTCTATGAATTATATGGCTCATCTCTGAATTCACAGTGCCAAGCATTGAAGAAGAGATATAGAGCGGAGAGGTAACAGGAGACAGCCTTTTGTGTCAGGGGAGACCTTTCAGATCAAGGAAATAAGGGGAGAAGATGAGAGGGAGAGTTTAATTTGAGTAAAAGGATCTTATAGGGGATTTTTTTACTACAAGTTTTTCTAGTCCAAAACAGCCTTGCGGAATCCTTGACAGAGGAGTTTTATCAAATCAGCTAGGCTTAAAAAACTTTAATCATGGAAGAGTTTAATTACAGTAGCCTGTTGGAAAATACACCTATGGAACAAGACATCTATAAGGCAATTTTGGGTTCAAGACTAATTTTGCTTGAACTACCTGAATATTGGCCCTAGTATCTAAATTAAAGTCAACTCATTCTTAATGATAGCCCTGTGAACTGGCTGAACATACTCAGAGCTGCCAAAATGGTGGCACTGAAGTCTCTGCCAAAGAGTAGCAGAAAAACAGCAGGGAAAAATGACTTAAATTTGTAGATTGGTTTTGTTTTCCTTCCAGTCCCCAGATTTTCATTATCCTCGTAAAAGACAATTTTAATAACTTATTAGTTATCCTTTTAGATACATTCTTAGCTTGGAAATATTTTCCAATAACAAGTGCCTATAGGTCTTTGTCTTGATGGCAAACTGCTTTCTTTTATGACCTTTATCACTCTCCTGTCCCTTATTCCTCCGAATCATCTTTATTCTTACTCTCATTCCACCTACCTTGCTTGGTAGCAGATGGCCTTGTGGACAACTTGAAGAGGTCGTGCATATCAGACAACCCCTGCCTTCCACCAAAATATGTAAGAATAAACTCTATAGAATACTGAGAAATGAGAAATTTGCTGTTGGATGGTTGAATTCTTTTATCCTTGTCAATATCTTATCCTGATTTAGAGGGTTTTTCCCCCCTTCTTGCAGTCACTTACATTTTCTCATGTCATAAAGGCAAATCTGGAAAAAGACACACTAACTAGGACTTCTCACTATCCTGTGTAGCTGATCTTATTGAAGAAATTAAATCACTTGGAAAATGAGTGGAGAGGGACAGCAGTCATTCTATACTCCTCAAAGCATTGTGCATCCTAGGCATTTTGTTACGGGGGGAAAATAGGTTTCGCAAATTAAAGAAGTAAAACACACTTTTTTTCTTTTTACTACTTGACTGCTGAATGCTTTACAGCTTTGCAATTTGGATAGAGTGGTTCAACTTCTTTTGTGTCTTACTTTATCATGCTATATAATTACATCTGCTAAAGCTCAACATCTAATTCTGCTTTTCATGCATGCATACCGTACATCATCGTGAGTGACATTTCTTTTAGATGTTGCTGGTTGCTTAGCACTTTCATTTTGTACTTTTTTCATCGGTACCAATCCCAGTAATCAGTTTTACAAGGCATCTTCTCATCGTGACTTGCCTTACTCCCACAAAGAAAAGATCATTGCAAATGGTGTATTATAAAATCTGCATGCTTACGTTTCAAATTGTTTATTTTCTTCTTTCTTTCCTTTTTCCTTTCTTCTTTCCTTTTCTCTTTCATCTGCTAAGTGTTAGCATGTTTTATACATATTTAATTAATTTGAATTAGTGGCCAGTAGTTTGAAATTGGGACATTTCGGCTGGAGCTGAGAGGAAGTGGTTCTTTAGATGGGAGTGGATGGGGCAGATACGCAGATGGGGCATGCACACTCCATTTTGCAAGTTTATATCTTTTCCTACGGATTCCCTTATACCTTGCTTGATTAATTCATGCTCTCTGCCAGAACTGTGAGGGCATTTGAGGTTGTGATCCCTACTATATGGTGAAGTGAGAGTTGCCATTCCTTTGTTTTTGCTTCAAGTTGAAGAACCTTCATACATGCTACCTATCCTCAAAGGGTTAAGCCCATCTGACAGGCTTCATGCTTTCCTTAATACCTGGTGGTTCAATCTTGTGTTGAAACCATTGCACTGCTGTTCCGTGGCCAGGAGGATGAACTACCTGGCACTTTTGGAAGACAATATATTATTAAAGTGTTATAGGCATAATGGTGTTTGGTCTCTTTGGCACAGATATCCTACTCCCAGAAACTTAGCATGATTTTAGAAACACAGATATATAGGTAGATAGATATTCATTGAAATGTCTATAACAGCCAGGAAGGTTTTAAAATGTTAATTAGGCAGGTTGTGTTGAAAGATAAAAATATGTTAAGTGAAAAAGGGCAAATGCTGTATGACATACAGACTATGACAACAAGTAAGCCTCTAGGGATATATGAAAATATAGAGTGTCCATGTTAAACTTTAGGAAGTGTTGTCTTTTAAAAATGAATTGCTCTTAATTTTATTGATTAGTTTATTTAGTAAAACAATCTTGGGTGAATACATTTCATCAAAGGGGAAAACATTCCTCCCAGAGTAATTTCCATCCTGGAAAGCGTGGTGTAAATACCGTTTATGTTTTTGCAGAGAAATTCAGACCTTGGCAATTTTCATTAACTCAGAATTGGAGTCTTCTTTCCTAGTGCCTTCTTTCCTTCTTCTCCCCAAGACACAAAGTCCTGTGTGTAAATGAAATCACTCGATAATCATCAAGCCTACAAATTCTTCTCCCTGACCTGTTTCTGCTTGTTATCCTGGTGAACATGGAGATGCAATTGCCTTTCATTAAGAAAAATATGGCAGGAGATATAAATGTAACGAACACCCTCAAAAGAATTGGGAACTTCAGTGATGGGAAGAAGCTAAAGCCCTCTGAATCTTCTCCGCCAAATCCAAACAAGCAGATTGGTGAGTGTGAGGTCTCTCATCCAGTGAGTCTTAGCATCCTTGAGAATACTGTGTGGACTGGCATTTTGAATTATGAATGTACTTCTTTAAGACTCCAGTAAAAGGAAGAGAAAACTTCATATGGTCATTTCAAGAGATGCAGAAAAAGCATTATTAAACATCTGTTCATGATAAAAATTCATACAAATTAGGTATAGAAAGAACATATCTCAACATAATAAAGGCCATATATGACAAGCCCACAGCTAACATCATACTCAATGGTAAAAGGATGAATGCTTTTCCTCTAACATCAGGGACAAGACAAAGGTACTCACTCTCACCACTCCTCTTCAACATAGTACTGGAAGTCCTAGTCACAACAATCAGACAAAAAGAAAAGAAGAAGGAAAGAAAGAAAGAAAGAAAAGGTATCAGAATTGGAAAGGGAGAAGTAAAGTCATCTCTATTTACAGATGACATGATTTTATGTACAGAAACTCCTAAAGACTCCACCAAAAAACTGTTAGATCTAATCAATGAATTCAGTCAAGTTGCAGGATACAAAATTAACATACGCAAATCAATAACATGTCTATACATGCACAATGAATTATCTGAAAAAGAAATAAGGAAAACAATCCCATTTATGATATCATCAAAAAGAATGAAATACTTAGGAATAAATTTAACCAAGGAAGTGAAATTTTTGTACACTGAAAACTACAAAACATTGATGAAATAAATCAAAGAGACAAATAAATGATAATGTATCTGTGTTCATGAATTCAAAGAATTAATATTGTTAAAATGCCCATACTACCCAAAGCCATCTATAGATTCAATACAATCCCTATCAAGATTCAATGGCATTTTTGAAAGAAGTAGAAAAACTAATTTTAAAGTTTGTATGGAACCACAAAAGACCCGAATAACAAAAGCAATCCTGAGAAAAAAGAACAAAGTCAGAAGTATCATACTTCCTGATTTTAAGCTATACTGTGAAGCTATAGTAATCAGACCAGTGTGGTACTGGCATAGAAATAGACATATAGACCGATGGAACAGAATTGAGAGTCCAGAAGTAAATCCATGCAGATACCATCAGCTAGTACTTGACAAGTGAGCCAAGAATACTCAATGGAGAAAAGACAGTCTCTTCAATAAATTGTGCTGGGAAAATTGGATATTCACATGTAAAAGAATGAAACTAGACCCATATCTTACACCACTCACAAAAAATAACTCAAAATGGCTTAAAGAATTAAATGTAAGACTGGAAACCATAAACCTCCTAGAAGAAAACATGGGACAAAAGCTCCTTGACATGAGTCTTGACAATGATTTTTTGGATAGACACCTAAAGCATAAGCAACAAAATAAATAAAAATAAACAAGTGGACTACATCAAACTAAAAGCTTCTGCACAGCAAAAGAAATGATCAACAAAATGAAGAGATGACCTATGAAATGGGAAAAAATACTTACAAACCATATACCTGATAAGGGATTAATATCCATATATAATTAATAAATATATAAAGAACTCAAACAACTCAATAGCAAAACAACAAACAATCCAATGAAAGAATGAGCAAAGGCCCTCAATAGACAGTTTTCCAAAGAAGATATATGAATGGCCAATGAATGCTACATGAAAAGGTGCTCAAAATCACTATCATTAAGGAAATGCAAATCAAAACCACGACGAGATAACACCTCACACCTGTTAGAATGGCTATCATCTGAAAAGACAAGAGATAACAAATGCTGGCAAGGATGTGGAGAAAAGGGAACCCTTGTGCACTATTGGTGGGATTGTAAATTGGTAAAGTCACTATGGAAAACAGTATGAAGGTTCCTCCAAAAATTAAAAGTAGAACTACCAGATGATCTAGCAATTCCACTTCTGGGAATATATCCAAAGGAAACAAAAGTGTTATGTTGAAAAGATCTCTGCACTCCCGTATTCATAGCAACATTATTTACAATAGCTAAGACATGGAAATAACCTAAATGTCCATCAACAGAAGAATGGATAAGGAAGTTGTGGTCTATACAATGGAATATTATTCAGGCATAAAAAAGGAAATCTTGCCATTTGAGAAAACGTGGATGAACCTTGCCAAACTCTTAGAAAAAGAGATCAGACTTGTAGTTACTAGAGGTGGAGGATGGGGGAACCAGATGTAGGTGGTCAAAATGTACAAACTTCCAGTTATGAGATTAAGTACTAGAACATAATGTACAACATGGTAACTATAGTCAGTACTAGTGTATGATATATGTAAATAAAAGTTTGTTAAGTGAGTAGATCTTAAGAGTTCTCATCATATGAAAAATTTTTTTTTCTTTTCTCTTTGTTTGTATCTATATGAGATGATGGATGTTAACTAAACTTACTGTGGTAATCACTTCACAACATATATAAGTCAAATCGTTGTGCTGTCCACCTTAAACTTATACAGTGATGTACATCAATTATATTTCAATAAACTGGAAGAAAAAAAAGGAAATCTAGCCTCACAGAGTAGTAGTTCCTACTTGATATTAATAAAAATTTATTTTACCATTTTGTAGTTTTTTTAAGATGCTTAAACATATGTTCATTTTAGCGAGTTTCCATGAGTCCTTAGAAATGCTTACCACACAACTACCATGGGTTTCCACATTGATTTTGAATTCTGGTTTTCACACGTGGAATCAATATCTTTAAATTTTTTATTGCTTAAAATTGGGTTTCTATGTGATGTTCCTTTTTGGTAATACACTATCAACTTGAAAAACAGAAAAAATTGAGGACAGTCAGATCTCAGAGGAAAACAAGAGGAATATTGGCTTATAAATAAAAGCAGTAAGCATCTAAGTTCTTTCTCTGTAGAGCTGTGTTTAAATCAGGAACTGAAATTATTATCACAAGGAGAGTGCTTGGCCTGTTTAGAGAAGTATTCGGAATTGAGGCCACTTTAATGAAACAAATACAAAGTAAGTATTGAGTATGTACTATATTCTGGATGTCCAAGATAATTTGTCTACAAAAGTGTATTATCAAGAGAAGATTTTTTTCTGTGTTCTCTAGTAGAAACCTGTCTTAAAAAAACCCCAAAAAAACCACTACCCAAAATCCATTCTCCCTGATTCTTGTAATAAAGTTCCAATTTTCTTTTAGGAAACTATTCTTCTCTATTTTAGGTGGTTGGTGCACAGTAATAGCTTGGCCAATCAGAAAGTTCCAACCTCCTTACCACTATAAAATGGCCCAAATTATTGGAACAAAGGAAATGCCAGAAATTTGTTAGAATTTTGAGGAAGGACAGTTCTTTCCACTGAAATTGTGAAATTTATTAGAAATGCCACTGTATAAGACAAAGATGCTTGAGGTAGAAGATTACATAGAAGAAATGGGAGCCCAGAGATGAGAAGAGAGACCCCGGTTTCAGCCATGCCTAAAACAAACCAACCCTGCATATTTCAGTTCCTCTTTTGGCTTAATCGAGCTTGAATTGAGCTTTTTATTTTGCCAAAAAAGGTCTGATTTATATAGCATTCCATAAACTGTCAAACTAAAGAGAAGTTCAGAAGCAGACTTTGTGAACATATTTTTCTGCTCAGAAAATTTTAATCTAATTATACGTCTAAAAAAAGAGGGAACATTATTTTCAAACAGAAAACAACTGATAATATGTGCATCTTCTTTTCTGGTATGGTTTTACTTACCAAGTATGGAGTAAACTGAAGGCCAGTTAAATAATTTTCAGGGCACATAGATATATTCCCAAATCCGTTAATTTAGTCTGAAAAGGTGTCATATAAATATTTATTTTAAAATCAGTCAACATTTCTAGGTGATCGTGAGCTCACCAGGTCTCATGACTATAATGTCATCTAGTGGCCAAATCCCAAATTTATTTCTCTAGTCTTGACTGCTCTCCATCTCAGGCTCAACTACCCTCTGTATGTTGCCACTTGACTGTTTAACATGCATTTAAAACAGATATAAAAGAGAACTGTTGATTTTACATCTATTCATTCCTGGGAAGGGTTTTAATTCCCCAAGACCGAATCCCACTGATGGGAGCAGGATGATTACTCTTACAAGTATTGGAGAGCAAGTGAGAAGCAGCCTTGTTTTTAAAACTCATATCTCCATGTCTAGTGCTTATCTGGAGAGTGAAGATTGACAGCAGTCAGGGTGAAAGGAAAAAGGCAACCAAAAAGGAGAATGGTTTATAAATGATCTTTGCCAGTCTCCTGAAATTTAGTAAATTTCTGGAAAAAGAAGAAAGAAAAGCTTTATAATTTATTTTTATGTAGGTATGTAGGATTAATAAGAGCTGGGCTAAGGCTGCTGAGATAAACCAAGGAGAGAACTGAGGGAGCTATTCGGATGATTAATTCCAAAAGAAAGTTATTATGGAAAAGGAACATTAATTTTCCAGAGAATTATACTAGCTATGCAAATTTATTAAATTATCTGTATAACTTAGTCATTTCTCTACTACTTTGCCAGAAAAAGTCCATGGTTTGTGAAATTTCCAACAGAGCCTGGTACAGTATAGGCTTACTGATTGATTACTTTCATCATTATTATCATTATTATTGTTGATATATTGATCAGGTGAGGGAAAAAAGCTATATCCCATTTATATATATTAAATATAGATAGCATATATTACATATATACATACATATAATTTCCAGGTAAGATATATATGTAATACACATATGTAAAATATATATTATATATTGTACATAAATATATAATACATATATACATATTATATACACATATGCATGTGTTATATATACATTATAATTCCCAGGTAAGATTCACATGGTTATAATTCACAGGTTAATGCAGATGGTGGTAAAAACTGGAGTAGCTGGTAGTCGAGGGCAGAGGGTTTAAGCAGAGATGAAAAGGTCTGGACCAACTACCGCAGAATGTTTGCGGCTTGAGTCTGTGTGTATCAAGCTGTGTCAGGCTCAGAGATCTTTTTCCTGCATGCAGGGTCCGTTTTTCAGGGCCAACCGGTCTCCAAGGAAAATGATCATTTATCATTTGTGCATTTATTTATCCTTTAGACTCCAATAAATCAGTGTCATGTTACCCCTTCCCCTTTTAAGGCCTTTTGGAAGACTCCCTCCCTCAGGCTCATATATTTGATTCATTATCAAAGGACATTTTCCCGACTGCAAAACAGTTAATCTTCATTTAAGGGGCTTGCAGTGAGGGCTAAAAGATGTTTCTCAATCTTAGGGTATTTTATTCATATAGTTTCAAGGATACTACACTTGATGGTTTTTGTTAGTTTGGTTAGTATTTGGTTTTTCGTACCTCACTGGTTATTTTGTTCTGTCTCATTTGCTGGTTCTCTGCTCAACGTTTAACTTTTAGTGCTCTAGGGTTCAGTCTTGAACTTACGATTGTTGTCTTCCTAAGCGAGCTCATCAGTTCTCATAGCTATAACGTCATCTAGAGCTGATTCCCAAATTTATTTCTCTAGTCTTGACTGCTCTCCATCTCAGGCTTAACTGACCACTTCACGTTGCCACTTGGCTATCTAACACGCATCTAAAACAGATATAAACGAGAACTATTGACTCCCATGACCCCTACGCCCCATCTACTTCTTTCCTAGAATTCTGCATTGTAGAAAATGGCACCACCTGTGCTCAAGCCACTAACTAAGGAGTTTTATTTTTTATTTCGCCTTTTCATGCCTTTTTAATCCATCAGGAAGTCCTATCGATTCGACTTCCAAAATATATCCCAAATCCCAGTGCTTCCCGAAATACATACTGTCATCGTTTTAATTAGAGCCATTATCTCTTAACCTGATTAAACCCTTGAATGAAACCGCCTCCTAATTGGTCTCACTTTCTGACTTTTGCCCTTAATACAGTGTTTCTTAAAGTGTTCATAAGATCAAATCGTTGCCCTTCTTAAAAATTTCACTGACTTTGTATCGCTCCTAGAATAAAACCATGACTCCTTTCATTTCCAATAAACAAGTGATCTGGCTCCACTTGCACCTCCAGCCCCCCATATTTCCATGCTCCATTCCATTTCTAGTGGCTCCCCCTTCTTTCTCTGCGTCGGTCATAATGCCTTTACTGCTATGTCACAGACTTTGTGCTTGTTATTCCTCCTCCAGGAATGCTCTTATTCCAGTTCTTCCCATTGCTGAGTTCTCATATTTCAGGTCTAATGAACTTTATGTCCTCAGAGAGGCTTTCCCTATGACTCCACCTAAAATAAGAACACACTGATGCTCTATCACGTTACTCTATTTTATTTTATTTGTTTCATTTGATATCATAACATCTTGAACAACAAGACGTGACTATGTTTTTGTTTAGAAATGATTAATTTCTTCTAGTACTATCAAAAATATTCTCATTTGTTAAGAGCAGAGACCTTGTTTGTCATATATCATGTTCCCCAATCCCAGGAACTGTGCCTAATGCATGGAAGGAGTTAAAAAAATATACTCCCCAAAGTGAATGAATGAATAAATGAATGACTCGAGACAATGAATCAATAGTAGGGGGATTTGGCCTAATCAGAGAAGTCAGGAGGGCTTCCATGTGTATGGGTTTGATGACTTTGTAGGCATATCGCAGTTTTATTTCTGAGAGTGGTGAGGGGGGAGTAGGAAGTTGGAAGTTGCACACGTCCAGCAAGAGTGATGGCGTATGCAAAGACCCAGTGGTGGGAGGAAACTTGATGCACTGGAGGAACAAACAAAAGGCTCACATGCCAGGAGCTAGGTGGGCAAGAGGGCTGGTGGTACAAGAGGTGACTTGTTTCCAAATTGTTTCTCAGTGAAATCTTTTTTCTTTAAACAAAGCTTTATGTGGAATTCTAATATATTTCCAGGACCTACCCACACCTTTGGCCTCTTTTGTTCTATGAGGACCCTCAGAAGTCTGTATAGCCTACCAATTAAAAATCACCAATTTGGGAAAGAATAAATGCCTACCAGGGAAGAGTGACTTTCTGAGATTTGTTTATTGGGCTATAATCCTCTGGAAGGGAGGTGCCCATTTCATCCATAGTGCCAAGCCCAGCCCGGCCACACCAGGAATTTGGTACTGAAATGCCCTTGGGGAGCTAAGATGGCAGCTCTGGGCTGATGTTGGAATACATGGGCTTCCATCCTAGAGTTGCTATGCAAGATCAGGACCCTCATGCCTCCATGTTAAAACATACTGAAACCCATTGTTCTGGTTTACATCTATGGCTCGCGCATACCTGACCTCTCAGGGCTACAGCTCTCTCCAAAATACAAAAAACAAAACCAAAAAAGGCAGCAGAATATAGAGCTCATGTGTTATTCCAGAAGGAGAAAGACTTGGAAGTGAATCCCAGCTCTGTCAGTTATTACCGATATGACCATGAGTGAATTATCTCACCTTACTGAGTTGCGAGAATTAAATGGATCGTATATTCCAAGTCCTGGAGTGGTGCTTTGTACACAGTGATGGCATAATTGAAATTAATATTATTATTAATTATTATTGTTGTGGTTATTAATATTAACTTTCTGTAAAATTGTTTCCTAAACTGGTAGTGACTTAATTCTGTGGTCACACCATAACCGTGAATTCTGTGGTCACTCTAAAACAGTGGTTCTTGACTGGGGGTAAGTTTGTTCCCCTAGGGAACATATGGCAAGTTCTGTGAACATTTTTTGTTGTTACAACTTGGGGAGTACTACTGGCCTCTAATGAGTAGATATAAGAGACGCTGATAGAATCTGCAATGCGGAACACAGCCCCCTGCCTTGCCCCACAACAAAGGAGTATCTAGCCCCAATGTCAATAGCGCTGCAGTTGAGAAACCCTACCCTACAAAATTAGTCCCTGTAACTTTCCATGGGAGGGTAAAGCACAAGTATTTGTCTTTGTTTCCCAATTTTCTTATCTTCCCCAGCTCCCACTAACTCAAGCAGTTACACTTTGCCTGGAACATAGTAGGCAGCAAATAATATTTCGATTAATTGAATGCAGCCAAAGGAATGGTTTGTCTCTTCCCACTCCAACCAAGTTAACTTTTGTAAGGAATATTTGGTAAACTGAGAGTACGTCTGTAATTAGAATTCAGATTACAAGCTTTCAGGATTCAATAAATTAGCCTCTCAGCCTCCTCCTCTTAATTCGCTAAGTATTTAGAAGCAGAAGTCAATTTCAATAACTGCAAACCTTTTAGACAAAAATTCCATCTCTAGTGCATATCATCAATTTAGCTACAGGGTTAAATAGTTTTACTTTGTTTTAATAAGATCCCTGCAAGAAAGACACATTTGGAAGAGAATTCTGCTTGAGAGACTGTTACAAAAGTGGCCTGTCATACCCTTGAAGGGGACGGTGCTGACATAAGGGAAGTGACAATTTCATGTACTGTACCTGAGGTTTAAGAAACTCACCTGAAGTCAACTGAGAAGTCTCTTTTCAAGAGGCTGAGAGAAGCACTTAGGACTAATGAGGCTGTAATGGACTGAGGTCTGTGCTTTTCAACCCTGGCTGCACATGAGAATCATCTGGCGAGATTAAAAACCCATAGATGCCTAGACATCCAACCCTCACAATTCTGAGCAAAATCTCTGGGTTGAGTCTAGGCAGCAGAATGTTACAAAGCTCTCCATGTGATTTGTATATACCTTTAACACTGAGAATCCCTGGTTTAGGTGAAGAAATAAATGACCATTATAATAACATGGAGCTGTTTTGAAGAGCTAAATCAGGCAACATTGCTGGATTATTAATTTGCAATGTTAATAATGCCTTGCTATGCAAGGAATCAACAAATCTTACACAGCATCATTAACAATAATACCTTACATTTGTGTTTTTATTGTCAATTTTCAGAGGCACATATATATTATATTTAATTCTCAAAGCTACTCTCAAGCGTAATGAGAAAATATATTCCGGTTTTTTTTAGGTGAAGAAGTGAGCTCAGAAATCTCCCTTGACTTACCCAAATTCGAACTGATTGGTTCTATTCTTCTTTCCTCCATTTCAGATATTCAATTTCTATTCTCAACAGAAAATCTTCTTTGTTAGATATGTGTTTCCCATTGCGATACTGACTATCCTGACACATGTGCTTCTGCTACAACTGTCAATCAAAGTGTTCTGTCTTCTTCCAGCCACTATATTGAGCATCTGATCAAGGGCTGGCCAATTGTAGTACTGGTTCCCTCTGTTCATTGGTCTAAAATGTGGGTATGTGCTTCCGATGTGGCCATTCATAGGTCTTCTATGTGAGCTCACTTGAGCATATGAGGAGACAGTGTATCTCTCTTCCTTGTGGGTCATGAGCTGAGAATGCCTTCTTTTTTGCCTCTTGAAGATAGAGCTGTCTGTGGCAGGAGACACTAAGGTCAGCCTGCAAAGAGGAGGACCAACAAGCAGAACCAAGATATGGGAGAGTGGGAGCTTGGCCCACATGGTGCTGTGCCCTGCATCTACCTGTGCCTTGGATTTCTCAGTTACTTAGGCCAACAAATTTCTCCACTGCATCAAAGAGTATGAGTTGCATTTGTCAGTTTTTTAAAAGAAAATAATCTGATCATTATACCACATGTCCTAAAGACTTGGGGTATTTGAATATGCTTTTGATTAACCAGTTTCAGCACAGAATGGGACTGTTACACATAATTGAAAATATTAAGGACAATCCCCTTCCAATCATAGCCTTTGGCTTTGGCTACAAAGACATTCCTCTGAGCATCATGGAGTATGAAGCATGCTTTAGTGCAGTGATTTTCAAAGTGCATTCCTGGACAAGCAGCATCCGCATCACAGGGGGACTTGCTGGAAATGCAAATTCTCAGGCCCTTCCCAAGACTTACCGAATCGGAAACTCAAGGTGGCGTCCACAATCTGTGTTTTAACAAGCTCTTTAGGTGATCCTGATGCATGTTAAAGGTAGAGAGCTAGGGCTGTAGAGTCAAAATATGCCCTCTGCCTTTGTTATGAGAGGTAGTTAAATCAAATTTTGAGTGATGATATTATGATATCACACACACACACACACACAAATCTTCCTTGTCTAAACAATTTGCCAGACCTAGACAACCTGAAAGTGTCTTAACCTATTTCTGTTCATAATGACGATAAACAGTAAAGACAATAGTAGCTAAACTTTATTGAACCCTAATTAGAGATCAGGGATCATACCATTTTTTTTATATGTATTGCTTCCTTTTTGAAAATTGACCTGTGGAAATTTGGTTTCAGTGTCTCCCTCAATGAGTTCCCAATACTCTAGTAATCATCCCTGGATTAGTGGCTCAGTAGGTACACCTCCTGTATTTGTGGGATGCATTTTGGTGCCCCTTCGTATTCTCTCAGAAGAGATAACATCATTCAAAAGAATCAGCAACATGTTTTTGATGGTGAAAGGGAGAAGCTTTACAAGGAGGTTAGGGATGGAAAATCCTTGCAATTGACTCATTATTTGCCTATTATCACCTAAGCATATCTAACCCAGGTGGAATATGGTGCAATTTACAAGCCATTTGTTTCCAATATGTTAACTTGAAGCTAATAAAAATAGTCTAGTACTGTGGAGAGGGAATTATACATTATTTACTTATTGTTGTTGTTTTGACCGCTTGAAAGAATATTAGAGAGATTCTACTGTAGTAGTTTCAAATGCTAATCTATACCAGCCATCTAAGAATCTTAAGAATCACCCAGGAGCTTGCAGAAAGTATAGTTTTCTGAGACTCTGAGCTGGATAATCTAGAATGGAGCCCAGGAATCCATATTATATGAAAGGCTTTTCCGCTAAATCCAGGACATCTCTAAATCAAGACCATTGGTTTACCAACTGTGCACTAATTGTTCGGGGGAATTGTCATAAGGGCTGCCAGAAATATGTCAGCGACTGCCACTTTTATCTATTTTATATTCTGAATTTTGGTGTAAGGCTTCATTTAAAGAAAAGGATATGCTACAATTTTTTAAGTCACTATTTTGGTTTATTCTTTTGTTTAAGTTTGTAGGGGGATTGGGACTGGAGTCCAGGACTTCTGACTCCCGTTACAGTGCTCATTCTACCTGATCAAGGACCATTGATGGAAAGAGAGTTTTCTGAGAACTCTCTAGCTTTCCAGCTATAAGGAAGGTAGGGATGTGCTAATTTGGCCAGTTCTCTGTAGCTTCTAACTTGTGATACTCACCATTTAAAGTCTGACCCTTTAAGAACTTGGCTTGTTCATTTGCAGAAACCTGCTGAGAGGTTACCTCGCAGCTGTGCGTGTTCACCAATGTCTTGAGTGATAGCTAAAGGGAGAATGGTTACAGTTGTGCTGGGCGTAGAGTTTAGAGCAGAGAACTTACACTTTTCCTTCTTCCTTTCTTGAGGTCTCCTTTTGGATCTGGTTGTGCATCTTTTTGAGGAGATACACTAAGACATGGGTTTTAAGATTTCTGTTCTGGAAATAAAAATAAAGAAACCCTATTTTATAAAACTCCAGGAGGGCCAATTTATGATCATGAGACCTCAACACCGATTTTGGAGAACTGAAAAGTATTCATTGACAAGTACGGGTAACAAGATATTTAAGGCATATGTTCATGAACTGGGTTCATGGAAAAGCAAGGAAGAGATTATACAAATATGTGTGTATAATCTGTGTATAACCCTCCTCCTAACACACACACACACACATGTTCTGTCATACAGAGGATATTTCTAAGTTTCCTTTCTAAATATGAGGCAAGCAACAGAAAAAAAAGATTGTTATGATCCCTCTTACTAACTGGGGTACTTTCTATTGGTGGCTACATGTGTCCATCTCGGAATCCTCAAAGGGCTGGTTTTGGGCTCAGCAGATGATCACAGGGCAATAAGATACTCCTTATACAGCATTGCCAGTTTTGTTTGTTTGTTTGCTTGTTTCCTTGCTTTTAGTGAAAAGATATGTTAACTTGAAGTAAAAGATTAATAAGTTCTTTTACCAAGCAAATGTTCAAGTACTTGCCCCAAACATTACCAAGTCAGAGTATTAGGAGCTGTGCCTCTTGTTTAGATAACATGTTCCATTGTATTATCCAAAGCGGGAGGGAATTAATCAGGATTCTTCAGAGAAACAGGATCAACAAGATGTGTATATACAGACAGAGATTTATTATAAGGAATTGGCTCACATAATAGTGGAGGTGGGCAAGTCCCCAGGTCTGCAGGGTGAGTCAGCAAGCTTGGGACTATGGTGAGTAAGTGGTGTAGCTCCCGTCTGAATCCCAGGCCTTACAGAGAGGAGGAAGTGGATCTTTCCTGGGCATCCTGCTAAGTAGAAAATGATCAGACCTTGACATTCAGGCAGACTCAAAGCTTAAGTGAAATTGTAGAAAATGTTCTAAATTATACTGTGTTCTTCAATCCCCAGTGTTAGGAAATTAAAGTCACAGTAGTATTTAAACTATTTTCTGTATACTTTAACCTTTAGCATAAGGGTCATAAGTTGGACCCTAAATAGTTTGACACTAGTTTCTAAATAACTCCCTGGAATCAGAAGGAATTGCATTTGTCTGTAAGTTGTCCCAGAATACAGCTATGATGGGAGAAGGGAGACTTTTTTCCCCCATAGAATAGTAATTCAATTTCACTTAGACTTATAATATTTTGTTCCTTCTAAGGGCCTTCCATCCTCAACTCCCAGTATTGAGCCCAGTATATAGTTGGGCTGCCCGTGTCTGACGAAATTCTCTGTTGGCCTAGGAGATTATTTCTAAATACCTTTATTCTTTTGTGTCTGTTCCATAAATCCTTATGGCAGCAGACTTTGAATGTGGTATAAGTATCAATCCCAAAATAAGAAAGTAGATTCTGACAGAGCTATATAATCAAAAGTAATTTTCCTTTTGCAACCATTCCACAAAGGAAAATAGAAAATTTGAAGTTGTTCAGCCACTTGCATTGTCTTACATTAGTATTCTTTTTTGAGAGTTGTCATGTAAAGCTCTGGCAAGGTTGAAATAGTAATATCCTGTATCATTTTATTTTTTGGTTTTGTGTTTCTCCCCTAACTTGCTACGTGTCTCTTTTCAGTATTCGCACAATCCTCTCATTTTGCCTGCTGAGCCAATCTTCTCTCAAATAAAACAGTTGAATTTTCCTATTATGTTTCAAGTATCTCAAAGAGACTCCTGTATTTCTGGGGTCCCTCAGCTCAGCTACAGTCCCCTGAGCTCCAGCCACACTGGGAGAAGGGGAATTTGTAGCTTGAGAGACTTGGGAAAGGAGGAGAAGGCTTGAGTGCTAGGATCTCCCATCTCCCAACTTGACCTTGAAAATGAATGAGCCCAAGGTGAAAATAAAGACAGGTCACTATAGAGGCGTCTGGAGTTTTTCAGAGAACATGGTACAAATTTGTCTTCTAATGAAAACAAATGAAAACTTGAAACATAAGTTTTAAACAATAAGCTTTTGGAGGGGAAATTTCTTGCCCCAACACAAAATCAGAGCACAGCCATTGCTAAGTTCAGAGACAGAGATGTAACTGTGATGCTTTTTAAAGTTGGCAGAAAGAGAGATGAGCCAGAGCAGCACTGAGGGGTGGAGAGCACTGGCTCGGAATGTGGGTGCCAGCGCTGCTGGGAAGTTGGGGAGGAAGGCCAACGTTATATTTCATGCATGGAGAGTCCAGAGGGCCGTGAGGGAAGATTCCATAGAGCAAGAGATTTGCCTTGTGGCCTAGATCATGTATTCTATATACTGCTACCCAAATTCCTTGACTTAGGAATGAGCAGCTGTAAGTATAGATGCAATCTGCCTGCCTGACACTCTGGATAGCAGGTGGCATTTCCTGTGCCTCACCACGCAACATAACCAGAAATAATAATGACAAAAGTCAGCCTTCATTGAGTACTTAATATTTGTCAGGCTCATTGGTAAGTGCTTTGCATACATTATCTCTCTGATTCTTCCCAGCAATATAGTGAGCTGTCGCCGTTACCACTGCACACATGAGGAGATGAGATTGAATAATCTGAAGTACATTGTCCATTCAGCTAGAGATTTTCTCTACATCAGCTACATGTTGTTCAGCTATGAGAAAAGGAATATGATTCCAGCAGAACCAGCTGCATAATTTGCGAGATCCTTTGTTAAAAAATACTATTATCATTATTTTTAAAACAGCTTTATTGAAGTATAATTGATATTTAAGAACTGTACATATTTAATGTATGCAATTTGATGTGTTTGGGCATTTGCATACACCCTACACCCATGAAACCATCACCACAATCAAGATAACAGATGTATGCATCACCACCCAAAATTTCCTTGTGTCTCTTTTGTGTGTGTATCGTAAGAACACTTAACATGAGATTTCCTGTCAACAAATTTTTAAGTGCTCAATGCAGTATTGTTAACTATAGGCACTATGTTGTACCGCAGATCTGTAGAACTTATTCATCTTACATAACTGAAACTTTATACTCATTGAATGACAACTCCTCATTTCCCTCTCCTCCCAGCCCCTGGCAACTACCATTCAATTCTTTCTTCTATGAGTTTTTCTATAGTAAGTGGAATCGTGCAATATTTGTCCTTCTGTTACTGGCTTATTTCACATAATATAGTGCCCTCCAGGTTCATCCATGTTGTCACAAATGGCAAGATTTCTTTCTTTCTTTTTTAAGGCTGAATAATATTCTATTGTATAAATACACTGCATTTTCTTTATCCATGCATCTGTCAATGGACATTTGGATCATTTCCATATCTTGGCTTTCATTGAATAATGTGGCAGTGAATATGGGAGTGAAGTTATCTTTTAGAGGTATTGGTTCCAGTTAATCTGGATATATACCCAGAAGTGGGATTGCTGCATCATATGGTAGTTCTATTTTTAATTTTCTGAAGAATCTTTATATTCTTTTCACAGCAGCCGCAACATTTTACTTTCCCATCAACAGTGTAAAAGGGTTCCAATTTCTCCATATCCTCATCAACATTTTTTACTTTTGGTTTTTTTTGATAATAGCCGTCATAACAGGTGAGGTGATATCTTATTGCGGTTTTGATTTGCCCATTTCCCTGATGATTAGTGATGTTGAGCACTTTCTCATGTACTGGTTGGCCATTTTTGTGTTTTCTTTGGAGAAATGTCTATTCAAGCCCTTTGCCCTTTTTTAAATTGAGTTATTTGGGTTTTTTTTGCTTTTGAATTGTAGAAATTTCTTATATGTTTTGGATATTAGCCACTTATCTGATATACAGTTTGCAAATATTTTCTTCCATTTGGTATGTTGCCTTTTTGTTTTGTTGATTGTTTCCTTCACTGTGCAGGAGCTTTTTAGTTTGATATAGTCCCACTTGTCTATTTCTGCCTTTGTTGCCTGTGCTTTTGGCGTCATATGTAAGAAATCATTGCTAAGACTAACATCAAGAAGCTCTCTCTCTGTTTTCATCTAGGAGTTTTATAGTTTAAGGTCTTACATTTAAGTCTTTAATGCATTTTGAGGTTTTTTTCTTTTTGATGCAATTGTTTTCTTATTTTCATTTGGATAGTTTTTTCTTTGTGTATGGACATGAAACTGACTTTTGTATGTTGATTTTGTATCCTGCAACTTTACTCGATTTGTTTACTTACTAGTTCTAATGGGTTTTGTGGAGACTTTAGGGTTTTCTACATAGAAGATCATGTCACCTGCAAATAAAGATAATTTCACTTCTTCCTTTCTGATTTGGATGCCTTTTATTTCTTATTCTTGCCTAATTGCTCTGGCTAGGAATTCCAGTTGTATGTTGAATAAAAATAACAAAGATGGGCATTCTTGTTTTGTTCCAGATCTTAGAGGAAAAGATTCCAGTGTTTTATCATTGAAGGTGATGCTTAGTTGTTCGCTTCTTTTATATGGTCTTTATGTTATGTTGAGATAAATTCCATCAATACCTAGTTTGTTGAGTATTTTTATCATAAAATGTGTGGAATTTTGTCGAATGCTTTTTGTGAATCTATTGAAATGATCATATGATTTTTATCCTTTATTATGTTAATAAAGTAGATCACATTTATTGATTTGTGTACATTGGACCATCCTTGCATCCTAGAGATAAATCCCAGTTGATCATGGTGTATGATCCTTTTAATGTTCTGGTGAATTTGGTTTGCTTGTATTTTGTTGAGGATATTTTCATTTATGTTCATCAAAGATATTGCCCTGTATTTTTTTTTTCTTTTAGTGTCTTTGTCTGGCTTAGTATGAGGGTAAAGCTGATCTAGTAAATGGACTTTGGGAGTGTTCCCTCCTCTTTTAGTTGGAAGAGTTTGAGAAGGATAGGCATTTAATTCTTTTTGAAATGTTTGGTAGACTTCACCAGAGAAATCCCCTGGTCCTGGGCTTTTTTGGTGTTGTTGAGAGGTTTTGATTACTTATTCAGTGTTGTTTTTTGTTATTGGTGTCTTCAGGTTTTCTATTTCTTCATGACTCAGTCTTGGTAGCTTGTATATTTTTAGAAATAGACAGCAATACAAATAGCAGTAGGAGACATCAGTACCCCACTTTCAACAATGGGTAGAACATCCAGACAGAAAATCAATAAGAAAACAGCAGATGTGAACAACACTGTACAACAGTGTATTGGACTTAATAGACATATACAGAACATTCCACCCAACAGCAGCAGGATATACATTCTTCTCAAGTGCACACAGAACATCTTCCAGGATAAATCACATGTTAGGCTGTAAAACAAATCCCAAAAATTTTCAGAAGATTGAAGTTATGCCAAGAATATTTTCCTACCACGTTGGTATGAAACCAGAAATCACTAACAGAAGAAAAATTGGAAAATTCACAGATAGGCGGAAATTAAACAATACATTCCTGAATAACCAATGGGTCAAAAAAGAAATCAGAGGGGCTGGCCAGGTGGCATAGTGGTTAAGTTTGTGTGCTCCACTTCGGTGGCCTCAGGTTCACTGGTTTGGATCCTGGGCACAGACCTACATACCACTCCTCAAGCCATGCTGTGGCAGCATCCCACATACAAAATACAGGAAGATTGCCACAGATTTTAGTTCAGTGACTATCTTCCTCAAGCAAAAAGGGGAAGATTGGCAACAGATGTTACCTCAGGGCCAATCTTCCTCACCAAAAAAACAAAGAAAAAAAGAAATCAGAAAAGATCTTGAGACAAATGAAGATGAAGACGCATACCAAAACTTATGAGAGGTAGTAAAGGCAGCGCAAAGAGGGAAGTTTATAGGAGATAAACACCCACATTGAAAAAGAAGAAAGATCTTTAAAAATTATGAAAAATTTCAAGATAGTGGCAGCAGAGCATTAAAGCAAGCATGACAACTTTCTAATTGAAGGACCTTGTGCAGTTTCACAGGTCACAAATCCATGAAGTTGGCCCTGGTTCCCAGTAATAATGACTCAACTGCATTTCTCTGCATTTTTCTCCTTATCTCCATTGGTTCTCTTTATTACTCACCTCTTGTTCTTTTTTCCCCCCTGCGTTTTGATTTTTCCTCCTTGCATTTCCTGCATATTTATTCATTCACTTTTCTGTCAAAGTTTCTGTGGCCCAGTACCTATGACTCTTCAGTGTCTCGGTGCAACATAGAAGAGACAGGGAACATTTGAGCTGAAGTAATTTAGTTTAGTTTATCAGCTACATGGGATGTATCAAACTATGGGAATCGGTGATGTCCCATTCAAAGCCTAAATCAGAAATGGACACTGTAAAACTATTCTAGCTTTATTCTACTTATATTTCCTTCCTTCAAGAAGGAAACCCACCTCATGCAAGGTTGAGAAGAAGACCTTCTTGGTACAGGCTTCTCAAGGGAAACTCGTGTCCTCCAGTCTGCCATTATTTTAACCCTTTAAAATAGACCATGCCAGATTCTGGAGCTCCCTGGACCAAGAAGCCAAAATTAAAAGTAACTAATACTTTCCACACAGGGAGAAAAAAAAAAAATATATATATATCCCCTGTCCTTTCTAACTACGCTCTTGGGAACAAGGGTGTGCAACTGGCCTGGACACAGTAAAGCAGTTGCCAGGAAACAACAGGAAATCAAATATGGAGATTGACCATTCAGGGCTATTCCTCACTGAGGACACAATGTCAGAGCTATTAGAAAACAAAGTCAGGATGGATTCAGAGGTTATCTGGCCATCTACATTCACTCCAATTTAACTGATCAATTCTCCACAGCATGTCCTTCGTTATTCTCTTTCTTGTATTCTTCTCTTTTTCCTTCTATTCATGCCTACCCTAACCCTCTCTTCTTTCTTGCCCAACTACTCTGCACTTCTATATGGCAACCTCATCTCTTACAAAGTCCATCTTCACCCTCCCTTTTTCTCCTCCTCCTTCCTCTGACTTATTTGATCCTCTTCTGCCAGTCTGCAGCCCTGGGCATTCATTTGTCACCCTGTTAGACTCTAAGGAGAAGATATTCACCTCCAGATTAAAGATCAGGGTTTTACACTTGGGCTTTTTTGTTCTGGTAACCATGGAATTTTCCAGTGCAGACATGGTGAGATTCAATGAGATATATCAAAGTCTGAATGCCCTCTGAGCTGTCTGAAACAGAGACACTGTATAAACCAAATCAGGTATTTCCATTATCGCAACTTTAGTAGCAGCAACCGGCAATAGTCTGCCTTTGAAGTATTTATTCTCACCTGGACCTGACTATGCATTTATAAGTTAATATTTAAATGCTTTGAGGCTCATTTTTTTACTTTATTTAACAATAGTAAAGTGATGGTGATTTTATCTTTTTGTTTCTATTACAAGAGGACCACAGGTGATATCTGTGTGGCCCAGACATGCATATTATGGGAAAATGTCTGCTATTTTTATGTCTGTGGCTTGGAGCTTCCTATCCACTGCTAATGGGATGAGGTGATATGCTCTCCTTTACTTTCCTACCTATAGTCATTTTAATATCAGTTGTGGGGTCTAAAAAACCTGACGGAAGATATCAATGAACAGTTGTTCCAGGAAGCTTAGCTTTTTTTTTTTCTTTTCTTTCATTTTTATTTATTTATTTACTTATTTTGAGTCTCTGTAGGCCAAAAATCTCTCTTTGGGATTAGGTTTGCTCCGAGCAAGATAAGACTTTTGAAAAAAACTATACCCTTCAAATTACAGCAAGAGAGGAAGACAGAAGAAAGAGAGATAGAGAGAAAGGTTAGGAAGAAAAGGAGTGTGATGGTTACATAAATGAGTTAGACAGGAGAGAAGGAAAATTTCAGTAGAGACAAGGGATCCATCAGTCATTTTTCTCCCTCTTTGAAAAGCATAGCAATGTGATTTTATGTCTTTCAAATAGATTCTAAATAGTATTCTTGTAAATTAAAAAGTTGAAAATGAAGAGAAAGAAACAGACTGGCTTCTGCATTAAGTGTACCTTAGCAATGAGATAACCCTGGGCGGGAGGAGAGAGGAGGAGGAGCAGATTTTAAAAAGTAACGTTCTTAGTTTTGTTTTATAATTGAGCCATCAGTTAACATTTTTGAATTGGTTGCTAGTTTCTTAAAATTTTGAAAGTGAATGAATCTATTACTGGCTTTATTGCCATGATCAGATATTCTAGGCTTCCTTATGCCTGAAATTTCAATTTTACACCAGGCACTTTCAAAAGCAATTGTTGGAAGAGATTGGTTTATGTGACATGAGCAAAATCAATTTGAAAAAAAATCCTCTTTGAGCTCTTATTCTGTGCATAGCACTGGGCATAATGGAGTATACCAAAGGAAAGAAGGCATCATGATGTGGCATATGGTCAGCAACCTGGAACAGTTCAGGGCAATGTGAGGCAGCTTGTGGTGGGACTCACAGTGGCCTCACTGTAAGCACTGAGGGATACCAGAGGAGGAAGAGATTGTGTCAGGTGAAGTGGGGCTTGAAGAAATGTTAAAAGGGAAGGAAAGTTTCAGGTAAGTTGCAATGGAAAGAAAGAGAAGAGGAGGCATGGAAAACAGCCACAGACCAATCTGGAACTGGGTAAACTCCCTGAATGTGTAAGGCACAGAGAGGATTGCTGCCAGATGTCTTAGATGGTGTGAGCTAGTGAGTAGTAGGTGAAAATGACAGTGTGTATGTAAATGCCTAATGTGTGATGGGTGCCATTTTAACAATGAGTTTAACAATTAGTATTGTTAAATTATTCTTTGACAATAAGCAGGATTTGATACTCTAGAATCTCACTGTCTCCTGAAAGAACCAAACAAGCAAGTCAATAATCACAAAATTAGTGTAGTTCTCGCTTCGGCAGCACATATACAAAATTAGTGTAATACACACAATAATGGACTTTTAAGGTCTCTTAGTGATAATAAGATATAGTATCATCTAGGTGGGGATTGCTAGAAATAAATACAGTCCCTTTTCCATTACAGTGTTCAGATCAGAAAACTGGATCGGGCACTTTTGTGTGTATGTTATGGGAAAAATCCTAAGTGGCAAAGATGTGAATTATTCTCCTGCAAATCAAGTTCTAATATGTTCTGACTCAAAAGCCCTGGCCCTTTCATCTAGCCCATTCAGCCTTAGCATTGCAGCTGACAATTTGGGGGTTTGACAAACTTAGGAAGAAAAAGAAAAAAAGACCTAGAATCAAAGAATGTTTTCGGCTCTTTCAGATGCGTCTATAATAGCGCACACCCCCATTTAGAACAACATAAGCTCTGCAGACTCAAGCTTCTGTAGTTTGAAAGCCAAATGGATTGTTTGGGAGAATGTGGTTTCTGCTGATAATTGAAAGAAGGATAAGAAGGTTATAAACAAACAATGGGCTGAAAAGTAAACATAATTTAGAGAACAATTTTATTCGGTATCTCTATTTCTTATAATTAAGTCTCAGCTCAGTAATTTGCTTGGAATTCAATTTTCAATAATTTTTTGCAAGTCATAGGATGCTAAGTCTATGGGTACACTAACTGTGTTAAGCTGACCTATTGAAGTTGGGGTTGAAGAAATACAGAAATGCTGTGGTGAAGTTTTAACTATTGCATACTATCTACATTAGAAAATTATTGTCATATGGAGAGAAGGAGAAATAGAGCACTTTATTTGCAGGCATTACAAAACCTTCAACCTTCATTCGTTCATTCATTCATTCATTCATCCATTCACTAAATACTTATTGAGTAGCTTCCGTTGGCCATGCATTGTGTTAATCTCTTGTTAAGATTTTAGGATCAGGCAAGTTTTGTCTCTGAAATCCAGTTAAGCAGTTTGCAATAGTTTCTTGTAGTAATAATAATGCTAGCTAATGGGGCCGGCCCCGTGGCTGAGTGGTTAAGTTCACGCGCTCCACTTCGGCAGCCCAGGGTTCGGATCCTGGGCACGGACATGGCACCACTCATTGGGCCATGTTGAGGTGGCATCCCACTTGCCACAACTAGAAGGACCCACAACTAAAAATATACAACTGTGTACTGGGGGGATTTGGGGAGAACAAAAAAGCAGGAAAAAAAAGATGATTGGCAACAGTTGTTAGCTCAGGTGCCAATCTTTAAAAAAAAACAATAATTCTATCTAAGATTTACTGTACATTATTGTGTACCAGGCACTTTTCTAAGTATTAACTCATTTAATAATCTTACATATTTTATGAGGTATTATTATTATTATCTTCCTTTTATAATTGAGGCAAATGAAGCTTGGAGGGAGTAAGAAACTTGCCAAGGCCACACAGCCACATAGTACTCCAATCAAGCAGCATGACATTGGAATCCAGATTCCCAGTTACTTTGAGAAATATAGTGTATATCTTGTCCATCAATCAACAAGAATGTATTGAGTGCGTCCACTTACCTGTGAACCTTTCAAGTGCAGAGACCTTTTCTATATTATCTCATGCTCAGCACCTATTATGGAAATCCATAATAGATATTTAATAAATGTTACTGAATAAATTCTGCAAGGAATACTCAAAATATAGAAGATAAGATTGCGACTTCAAGCTGTTTATAGCCTAATTACCATGGTCATTGTGCTTTATATTTATTAAGAAATATATTTATATTTTTAAAACTTGGAAATAAGGCAATATGTGTATAATATGTCCATTCAAAGTCATACTTTCAGGCCCACCCAAGAATTAGCAGGCCTACCAAGAATTATTTCATTCTTTAGGAAAATATACTTGTGTTTAACTTAGTTATTTACTAATTAATTAAATTCATACATTAAGAACTGAAATATTTACTTATATGTTTCTGTATGGTGGAAAACATAACTCCAAAGGTTACGGTTTTATTGCCCTATAGGATATTAACCAGTTCCTAGCAAGCTGATTCTAACATTGGTTCTTTTAATCCTCATGTAAATAAATATTCAGTTCCTTACATGATGTTGGGACCAGCTTCACCATTTTACTGGATTCTTCATTGGTAAGTTAATAAATTTCTGTCATATAATCTTTCTATATTTGTATAAGACTCATGTTTTGCAAGTTTTAAATTTATACTTTGACACCTTCCTCATCAGAATTTAATGCAAAATATAGAGTTTATGTCATCTAAACATTTGTTTATATTATGATAATCATAGCTAATAATTATTAAGGCATTTTTCCAAATGCACTCCATGGATTATCTAACTAAAGCCTTACAACAGCCTTGTGAAGAAAGTGCCGTTATTAGCCCCTTGTAGATGTTGAGCAAGTTGAGAAAGAGAGAAGCTAAGTGACCTGCTTAAGATCACTCAGCTGCTGTTGGTGAAGTCTGGAGGGGTTTGAAGTTAAACAGTCTGATTCCAGAGACTACCCTATTAACCCCACACAAAACCCCTCTCAACACCGCATCCCTAACACCCCAACACAATAATGACACTGTTAATTAGTACATTAACCTACATCAATGGGCTAAACAATAACTCCCACTTGTTGCATGTTTACCATGTGTCAGACACTGTGACAAGCACTTTCCATATAGTATAACTTCATCATCACACAACATTATGATGTAGTTATTATTTTCATCCTAATTTGACAGAAGAGGAAACTAGGACTTAGAGAAATTAAGAGTCTAATCCAAAGTTACATAGCTGGGGCTCAAGGTAGTCTGGCGCGTATGACACCAAAGCCATCTTCTTAAACCCTTTTATTTGATTCTCAGAAGATTATGTCCTGGTAGAATATCTTTTAAAATACCTCATATTTTTAGAGCTGGTTCCAGCAAGAGGGGTCATTCAGCTAAACTGTCTTCACATTAGCAGAGCATGAGTTACAGCCAACCTGGTTGTTCACATTCTTAGCTAAGCTTATCATAGAATCTGCATCAATGAGAATACTGATGGCAATTATTAAACTACAACTTTAGTTGTTCACTATATATGAGAAACTATAAGCAAACATTTGGAGATCATTAGCAACCACTGACAAAGATACTGGAAACAAGAATCATTTTAAAATCATAAACAAGAATAACTTTTTACCATTTAGGGAGGGAACGTTGAAGACAAACACTCAGAGTCTGAAAGACACGGACACTTAGGAAGCCATGAAGATTTCTCTCAGTCACGGAGAATCTATCTGTCTATCTGGCTCTGGCTCTGCCTCACACACACACACTCCGCACAGAACTTAAATTGTCTTATAAATATATCCTATTCCTCTCTGCCCATGTAATTTTTTGGAATACCTGTGTGCCTCCATTGTATCTTTCACTCATCTCAGTCCTACCCATTCTTCCACACTCGACTCAAAAGCACTATGTTCCATGCAGATTTCCCTGGAAATGCCAGCCCTCAATCATCTCCCTACTCCTTCAAATTCCTATAACAGAGATTCTCAAATTGTTTAAAAACCCTGCTGGGTGCTTATTAAAACACAGACTGCTAGTTTCCTCCCCCAGAGATTTGGAGCCCATAGGGCTGAGGTAGGATTTCAAACCAAGAGATCTGGGGAATCTATCGTTTTAACTAGTCCTCCAGGTAATTCTGATTTAGGTGGTCTGAAAACTGGATTTTGAGAAGCACTGTCCTGAGCATTTAGGATTCTGAGATGAGATGGAAATGCATTTATTTGATCAAAATGTGAACATCTCCAGGCCTTCTAACCTTGCTCTCTTTTATATTTGCCTGCCTGGTTCCCTGAATTTTTATTAAGCAGAATCAGGAGACTAGATAGATAGAGACAAGGCTAGAAAGGCAGAAGAGAAAGAGAAGTTTCTCTGCTTAAAGCCCAAAGAAAATGAGAGAAAGATAAGAAATAGGAGGAAAACAAAGGCACTCTACATGATGAAAAGTGGAGGGAAAGATGAGAGAGAGAAAGCAGGAAAGAGAGAGATGAGAGAAGGGAATAAACTGTGGGGAAGGAGTGTTGGGGCACTGGTGTAGTACTAAGCTGTGAGATCATTCGGAAGCAAGGAAGAGAGATTTGGAGAAGTAGTGCTGTGGGTTATGAATGGGTCTATTTTGATGGTCTTGGAAAGACACAATAAAGAGTGAGATTTCTTTTAAATTAGTTTTTGCTCTTAGAATATTAAGAGCTTCTCAAGTACAATTCTGTACAGAGAGTGAGCCACATGAGAGCTCCAAAATTTATTGAAGTTACAGGGAGAAACTAGACAGCTCTCCAGATGCTCACTATCTGGTTGTGGAGATAAGACATGAGCACAAATGTGTAAGTGTGCTCAAAGGTGCAGGAACTGGCATCACAGATCGGCCTTGGTGTAATGGCTGGGAGGTAGGGAGAGAGAGGTCTCTAATAGCTGGTCAGTCTTGCTATTCTTTGATTTCCTTAGCTCTTGTCAGGATGACAGTAGCTATACTTTTCACTTTGAACTGTAATTGCTCTTGAGTATAGGGACCGTGTCTTATTCATCTTTTCATCCCTATGGCCTAAGAGGATGCCTTGATGTCTATGCTTTCAGGAAATGATTGCTGAGTCAGTATCCCAATTAACGCCAATTTGAGATTCCTGTTAATCTTGCGGCCTTGTTTCACTCCTATCACACAAAAAAAGGAGATATGGAACTATTTTTGCATACCGAGTGAAAGCTTCTAATGTCAAAAGGAATTTTAAAAAGACACTTATGATATCTGTTAAAATAGCCATAGATTCCATGAGAAGGCAGAGGGAAATATCATAACATTAGGTGGAATAGAGACCTCATAATACTTCCCTTGAAAGTGTGCTGTCACTCTCCTTTTAACACAGGGAGACAAAGAAAATGAACATCACAGCCATTGAATGAGATAAATTTGATGATACCTTCATCATTGCAATTAAGAAAGTTAATTCTTAAAGAAGCATTGGAGAGAGAGAATATGATGAGACAAAAACATTCTCCGGGATTGATTCTTATCCTGGGCACATAGTATATGCAGCCTCTGAATCGCTTTAATTCATCTCTGTCTGTTACTCTGATTTGGATGATAGAGTGGCTCAGTTAAATTGAAATTGAGTTAACTTGACAACCAAAAAGTGGCATTGTTACTGGCTGAAAATCATTAATTTTGATGTGATAAATTCCTTTCTAATGGGGGCATTTTTATTATCTCTGGTGTTTTTCTTTTGTTGACTTTTTCCAACAATGTCAATATTTCAACTAAGCCAGAGGAGAAACAAAACAGCCTTGCACTCCTTTCTCCATTATTACTATATTTTTAAAACTCTTTGCTGCCCTAGTCTGCTTAATGTAAGCTCAAAAATTAATAGAATCAAGAATACAACAAAAACGTGATTGCAACGTACTTATTAATTCTGAGGTTTTATCAGCATATAAACATGCAAGCAAGTGTAAAAGAGTCTACATCTGGAGGTAAATTGGAAGTTTAAACCAACTGGGAATAAAACCCAGTCATCTCACAATGCCTTAATTGGCAAATGTCCCAATTTTTGGGAGCATGTTGTATAATTAGTGTCTTTGTATCCAGAAATTCCAGGATGCAGTTTTTGTTTAGGCACAATGATTCACAACCTTAGCTACCTCTTGCCATCTTGGAGTTTTAAAGAAAATACTGCTGCTCATTAGAGATTTGTATTTCGTTGGTCTGTGGTGCAGCCAGGCAATGGGATTTTTCAAGATTCCCCAGGTGATTTTATTGTGAGGTCCAATACACTGACTGAACGGGGACTTGTCTTTAGATGTGTTCAGTCATCAACTCAGAAGGTTAGAATCAAACGCATTAACAGAGAAATGCCTCACACCAACATGATGGTGAGCAGGTCTTCTCCTGCATGGCAACTTGATAGATTGGTAGCGGCTGCTGGGAGTATGATATTGAAAAGGATACTGTAGCCACATGTGGCTTCGGGAGGAAATGGTGCTAGAGATGAAATCTCTAGAGTAGAAACCTACTAGAGATGGAAAAAAATGAGTGTAAACACCATGTATTACCCACCTCTGAATTTGCAAATACATTGGTGTTTAAATTTTGCTTAATTCAGGTGGGATTCACACTTAATAAGTGATTCCAATTCACCAATGAATCAGCCTATTCTTGTAACCTAAGTTTTTTGAGTCAAAATTCTCTTTATCCTTATTCTATCTTTCTCCACTTCAGCAAATTTCAGCCTTGACTAGGTGACAAAAGAAAATATTAATTAAAAGGGCTCATAACACTCCCCTTGGACTGTGTGCTTCTTGAAGTCAGAAACTGTTTTATAATCTTTGTATCCTCAGCACCTAAAACAGGGTTTGGCATGTGGGTACTAATACAAATAGTCAGTGCATTCAAATGACTTCACTCAAGCCCACTTTCTGAAGCATGTGTCTTCTTACCTTTAATGGCCACTTCTGCTTTTTAAATTATCCTTCAAACTCTTTCTTTGTGTATGCTTATTTTGGCATTGTTTTGGCTTTGTTGGATGGGAGGTGGCTTTGGTCAGGAAAACCTTCATTTTCTGTCTGATAATCTTTCTGGACTGTTCTGGTTCCCTGCGTGTCCTGCTGCACTGCTTCCTGGGGAGTGTCCTACAGTGGGATAGCTTGTCTTTTCCAAAGATAGCAGCCACATTGTCTACCACTTCTTATGCTCCTCTGCAGTGTGACCTGGCCACTCCTTCATCAAGATGTGGGGTCTATTTCTCCACCTCCTTGAATCTGGGCAGCTTCCATACTGCTTTGATGAACAGATGTGGTGGAAGTGATGCTGTGCCTGTTTTAAGCATGGCCATTAGCTGTCTTGATAGCTTCATATTTCTCCCCCTTGGAAGCCAAAAATCTCCCAAGAATTGTGTCTACCATGAGGCTCCCATGCTGTGAGAGCCCTGAGCTAGTGTGGAGATGCAACGTGGTGAGAGACAGGTGCACCAAGGTACTAGATGTGCAAATGAAGAGAATTTGGCTGTGGGTTCTCCAGCCCTGACCATCACAGCTGGTGCCACATGGTTCACATCAAACTGCCCAGCTGAGCCCTTCCTGAATTTCTGGCTCAAAAGATACTTAGCAAAATAAAAATTAATAAAAATATTTTTTAAGTCACTAAATGTTAGACAAGTTTGTTGTGCAGTAGTAGCTAATAGGGACAGACTCTGATCAATTCTTGCAGGCCCATGTGTTTCCTCCCCAATGCTATGCTTCTGCCTAATGATCTCTACTTGAGGACAAGTTTCAAATTGCCAATGCCTAACCACATGGTCAAAATAATTCTGGAGTCGCAGCAATCTCCTTGACTCCCAGCCCCACCTTATACCAGGAGTGTAAACTTGGACATATCATTTTCCTTTTCTGAGTCTCAATTCTCTTGTTTTGTAAAAAGGAGTCAATAATAGATAATAATAGTGATGGAGGTTAAGTAAGATATTGTACACAAAATACTGAACACAGTGCCTACCTCATGTTAAGTGCCTAGTGAATGAGAGTTGTTAAAAACAGCGATGACAGGTTTTCTGTTTCTATTTTTTCATTCTGCTGATTATTGGGCAAACCAAGCAACTGTGCCTCATGTATTCACGTAACTTCATGCTAGTCACTATGGGACACTCACATTGTCTCAATTTGGAAAAATCATGTTTGGAACTTCAGCCCCTGATGGTTTGTTAGTGACCACTCAGCATGGTTCCCTGTCCCCATCATTTTAGGTAGGAAGGAGAGCTTCTGCAGTAGATTGCCTGTCGATAGGCACTCCCTAAGGAAACTGCAGATTCTCTCCTCTATGACTTTCTCTTATGTTTTCATAGAATGTCCCCTTCTCTCAAAGATGTGAGACAAGGGAGAAAATGGTTGTGTTTAACATGCAGAAGTTGTGGCTGGCATTTAAGTTTATAATTATTGTTGTGTACAAAATCTGTAGGGGCAAACCAAGTGTGGCATTCAAAGGAAATGTCTATTGAACTCTTTATCCTGTATTGTTGGCTCTTATTTTAAGATCTTATTTCCCCAACAGCCTGGAGCTCCTTAAAGTCAGAGGCAATGCTATTTACTTCTCGTGTGTGGAGACAGCTTTTCCACAATTCCAAGTACATGAAATACTTATTTAAATAAAAGATACACTTGAATAGAGAACAATTATCTGATGATAAATAATCATGTCTTAGACCTTCACATGTTATCTTATTTAAAGTACAGACTCTACAGCACCATCTTGATTAAGGTGGGCAGGACTACTATAAAAAGTAGACCCTGTATATATAATTGCTCATTCTAAGGCAGTGCTTCTGGTCAGTGAGAGGTGAATGACATGCCCAGGCTCTTTCCATTTTGTGGTTTCATCATCATTTATGGTTTTGTCTATATAGTCAGTGTAGCAGGAGACCCACCTACTCTCTTAAAATCACCAGCCCATAAGCAGCACGTATCACTCTTGCTCACTTTCTACTTAGTCAAATAACTTCCCCTAAATCCAAAGGGCAAAATTCAAGGAGGCAAATGGGTTTGGATAGTTCTTTATGTAGGGAATGCCACGTAGGATGTTTAACGTCATACTTGACTGCTACCTCCAATGCCAGTGGCAAACCCCCACAGTTATGACTACAAAAATATGTCTCCAGATGTTGCCAAATGTCCCCAGGGGTATAAAACCAACCCTGGTTGAGAACCTTTAGACATGGCCAATGTGCAGTGTTGGAACAGGGAAAGGAAGCTCACAATAAGAACTCTCATATAAAAAGGGAAGTATGCAAAACAGTTATCAGTCTGGTCCCTTGCCATAATGAGATCCTGGGAACAGGCATTGTGAAGACCCTGGCAGTGGAGGAAACTCCTTGACTAGAGTCATCAGACCCTCCTTCTGCTCTCTGGGAGGAATGCCTGTTGGGATGCTCTTCCTCACCTGTTTCTCCTCGGGCCACGTCTGAAGTGCACAGAGGTGTCCATATGGAGCTTTTGCAGCCTGCTTGCTGCTGGTGCAAGTTTGGAGCCCTTGGGATGTTTTACGGCTTGAGCGTTTAAAGGCATCTTTATGCCAGGCTTATGCTTTCATTGGCAATACATTTCTCTTAAAAACTTAGTAGACTTTTGATCTATTTGCTTCCGGAGAGTTCTAGGTAGCAGCAACCATGTCATAAGTTTTTGCTTAGATGCATCCTCCATATTTCTTTTCTTCCTTGTCTCATGCTTCTTTCTCTCAAATTGATAGCACTTACCTTGAGGCTATCTGAAACAAAAGGCTAGGGTAGAAACATAGCAACCTTAATCTATCTTTGCCACAAGGCTGTGTTCCTTTTTTCTTTTTTTTTTGTAACTGAGAAGTCTTAAATTGTCTCCTGTTCTTTGCGATCTATAAGAAATTGGCTTCTTCAGCTCTGTGAATTCTTTAATTTCTGTTTGCAAAACTTTGCTTGTAATTACTTGCTATAAGCAGCAAGAAACAATCAGTAAGCACTAATGTTCTAACACATTCCATCTGCTGCTTGCAGAGCAAGAGGCTCAGTTTGCAGTTGATCTTCCTTCGAAGGGATTGTAGGTATGGTTTTACCAGACATGTCTCCATCTTTCCAGACTGTGAAATCTATTTCTGTACTACCTGTTATGGGTCCAATAAGTTCTTCATTGCTACGTATTTTATCAGTATTGGGTAAAGCAGCGCTTCACTTGAAAATGCTAATTCCTGTATTTGGTGGGTTAGATTGAATTGCTTTAACATATAGATACTATGTGTTAAATATGTGGATATACACATTAATATTTATTAATATTGATTTATTAATATATAAACTTTATATAAAATATTTAAATTACATATGCATTATTTATGTAATGTATGTATAAGATACGAAATAGTTCAAACACACAAAAAGCTTATTTCTTGATCACATAACTATTCAAGGCAGGCAATTTGTGGGTTGCCGTAGATGTTTATATTAATATATTATATTTATTAATATCAATTTATTAATATATATAAATATATAATTTATATAATACATATCTAAAAATATAAAATGGTTCAAATACACAAGAAGTTTATTTCTTGATCGCATAACTATTCAAACCAGGCATAATCTGTGAGTGGTTTTGCTCCTTAGAGTGATTATAGGGCATTGATTCCTTCCATTGGATGATTCCACCATCTCTGGGGCCTCAGGAAGAGAAAGGAAGGGCAGGAATCACGTCACGTTTCCACTCTAACCGCATCGGCTAGAACTTAGTCGTATGGTTATCATCCAAGTCAAAGGTTGGCTGGGACCTGTAATCTGGCTGTGTGACCAGGCACAGAAAGTGATAAGGATCTAGGTAGAGGCAGCTGCCCGTTCGTGCCATCTATATTCAAGTGAGCCCTGAGCTCACGCTGAGTTTCTGACTTCTATACACGGATGTCTCACATTCAACTTGAAGAGAGTAGCAGAATATGCCACTGGGAGTTCAGGATGTGCCACCCCAAAATCCAGGACTTTGGTATATTGCTTATTGTGAGTTATAGGAGCTTGAAAAACAACAAATGCTTAGAGAGACTCTCTCTGAGCTCCCCTTATCTGACTAAAAACAGATCTTCGAAAAGGAACTCAATTGTCATACATCCCCTCTCTGGGAGTTTTGTCAACAGGGAGGATCGACTCTTACCTACAGGACAGGAGACTAGAAGTCAACACTACACCCAGACAAACATTGTCACAAACGATCATACCTCCCATCTCTTCTTCTAAAGGCCCATTCATCTTTCCATCTTTCCTAAAAATCACTTACTCTTCCCCTAAAGATGCCTACATCTCTTTTCCCCTTTCCCTGGTAAGATGGTATTTAATCCTGAAGTCTAAGCGACTTTGGGGTGTTAACTCATTTTTGCCAATGTATCTCCCATGTATACATGAGGTATACATGTTAATAAATTTCTGTTTGTTTTTCTCTTGTTAATCTGTCTTTTATTACAGGAATCTCAGATAAGATCTGAGAAGGCCAGAGGGAAAATTACTTTTTCTCCCCAACATACTCTAAATGAAATCTTACTTTTCCATCTTAGTAAATGGCATGATCATCCACTTAATTGCTCAAGCCAGAAAGCTGAAATTCCTTCCCTCACTCTACCACCACTTCCTTTCCAATGCTTGTCTTTTTTTGTTCATTTTAAACATAACTAAGCAGAATTAGATTAATCATAACCTTTGGTTCATGACTCTCTCTGTGGCTTTCCCCATATCATCTTTGTACACCTCACTGTTAGAAGTAACTGCTATCTCTAATCTTTTCTTTGCTTTTTCTTATAGTATTTTATCACACATATACGTACTCCAAAAAGCATATTGTTTAGTTTTTCAATGTTTATAAAAAAGCAGTTAGGCTGTTTGTAATCCTCCGGGACTTAAAATTTTTACTCAACATTGAAAGTTAATATTTCTCCATATTATTGCACGTACCCACAGTTTTTTTCAAAATATTGACTGTTGTGTAATATTCCAAATATATCACACTTTACTCATACTCATTTCAATGGGCATTTGATTTGCTGTTACAAACATTGTCGTTTTGTACATTCTTGTTCATATCTTTTGTGTGCATGTAAAAGAGACTCTCTTGAGTATATACCTAAAGAGAATTCCTTGATTGTAAGATGGGAGGATGTTCGACTTTACATAATTATTCTAAATTGTTGTCCAAAGTTATCATTTCAATTTATACTCCCATCAGGAAGGTTTAAAAAATCTTGATGACTTACGGTCTCTCCAACATTTGGTATTGTCATATTTCTTAATTTTTACCTGTGGAAATTGTATAAAATGATCCATTGTCGTAGGCTGGTCTGCATTCTCAAATGACTATTTAGTTGAACGCCTACTCATTCGTTTGTTTTTCTGTGGAATGCCTCTCAATGATTTATGTGGAAATTCTGTTTTCCATGAAGATTATTATGTCATATGCAGATAGTAAAAATTTTATTTCCTCTTTTATAATCCTATGACTTACATGTCTTTTTCCTGGCTCATTTTACTGGCTAGGATATCCAGTACAATATTGAATTTGATGGTGTGAATTCCTTTTTTAGTTGTGATTTTAAAGGAATTACTTCAAACATCCCTCTATTTAGGATACTCTTTGTTATTGCTGTTGTTGAATATAAACCCTTTATCATGTTAAGGGCATTTTATTCTGTTTTGAATTTACTAGAATTTTTCAAATCATAAATTTATTTTGAATTTGATCAGATGATTGTTCTGCATATTTTGAGATGACATTACAGATCCAAAAATTTGTAACATACATTTCCGATCATCAGAGAGATTGGAGGTAACTGGGGGAAGAAAATACACAAAAACACAAGTATATGCATATACACAATATTTCTATAAAATAAATGAGTTTAGTAGTTGTCTATCCTTCAAGAAATTTCCTTTGAAAAAGTATCTTGTAGAAAGCAACGTTTAATATGGTTCTTGAAGGATGGATAAATTTTGAAAGGTAGTTATGGGGTGGCATGAGGAGAAAGAAGGAAGATGCATTGATTGAAGGGTGTTATAAGTAAGGATATAGAACTGAGAAAGAAAAGGAATGTTAACTAATCATTTGTATCAAAGTATGCACAGGAAATAATATCAGATAAACCTGTTGGTATTATATTTTGGAAAACAATACATTTCAGAATGAGAATTCTAGAGAGAAACTTCACTGAAACTGCATTTTAGAAGGTAAATATTTTAGGTAGATAAATCTGCCAATATGCCCTGTGTTCCAAAAAGCACTTGTCCATTATCCGTTATCAGATTCCGTTGGTAAACATTACATAGTCTATCCCACAATCTACATTAAGATATTAAAAGCTCTAAGAATTCCTGAAGGTAGGTATCTTTTTTAGTTCATAGTTAACAAACACATTTGATACTGAAGACCTTTTCTTATGTAACACATATGGAAAAGACTTTGATTAGAGCAGGAAGAGATTGAGTGTGGGGAGGTAGAGTAGAAAAAACAAGTTTAGTAGACTTTGAGAATGTATCGAAAGAGTTTCTCTTGAAAGTAAGCAGGACTGGGAAGCAAACTGTTTTACTAGGGAAGGAGGAAAAGCAGGAGAGAAGGGAAGAAAGATTCAAAGATGATATTGTGGTTTAGAACGTGATAGATGAAAAACATGGAGCCATTAAACCAAAATAGGAAACAGAGAAGTTTAATTCAATTTTAGCTATTCCACATTTGAGATGCTTATGAGAATTTCAGGTAATTTCCTGCAAACAGTTTGATAGATAAGTCCATACCTGGGGGTTAGAATAGAGATTTGGGAATCACTCACATGAAGCTAATTGATGAAATGAAAGTGAGTATGAATTCCCAATGAGAAAATGATGAGATATCAAACATCCAGTTCAAGAAAAAATTCTTGGGCAGCAGCCATATTTAGAGGGATGAGAAGAAGAATGAAGTGAGTAAAGTAAGGGAAAAAACAAAAAAAAAAACCCAACAACAACAAACAAACAAAAAACCTAGCCAAGAAGGAAAGTCTAGAGTGCAGTGTCTGAGAAAGGCTCCTGGGAGGTGATATGAAATGTTGAGGATGATGAATACTGTCTTCATCCTTTTTTTAGAGGTATTCCAGTTTCAGTTTATTTTGAAAATATGCACTTTTCAGAATACTTTACTCTTACTCTTGTTGGGTTTGAGCTTTGAAGTAAGCTTTATTCTGAAGACCTCTGTTACATTGTGGGTTATGAGCTAACTCAAGACAATCTTGTGCCAGTAGATTATCTGCTTCTGTGACCCAACTGTGTAAAATATGGAGGAGGAAGAAGTGTTCATTTATGGATGGAAGCTCTTCAATTCATTGTCACAGGGGACTTCTGCACCACCTTGATACACATGCAGCTAAGCCCCAGGACCTAATTTGTATTGGCAAGTTGAACAGTAATGATCTATTCTAGCTCAAAAGGCATGAAAAGCATTAGTTTACCATCATCCATATCATGTCTCAAAGATTTCCAAATGAGAGGAGGAATCATGGATGCATCCCAGGTGCAGAGAATATGTTTTATGGGTAACTGTTGGTCAAGACAGCCTGGTAAACAGTTGAACAATTGAAACTGACTCATCACTGCCCAATAAACTCTCCATTCTAAATAATGATACATATCATGAATTTCTTGCTGGCATCTAATTTGAAGCTCACAACCTCACTGTAACTTACTTGGATCATAGGACTGCTGTGGTGAGCATCAAAAAAGCCAGCCAATGAGAGATTCTCTGAGACATTGACAACACCATAGGCTGTGCCAAATGATCCACTGGGACCAATTTTATGACAACAGCCCCCAAATTTAAGCATCACCAGCAGAGCAAGTAATGCGTTGTCAAAACCTTCCAGGTCCTTGGAATCTAAGTGATTTATTTCCTGGGAAAATTTTATAAATGCACCATATTTTTCCCATACAATGAAGAAAAACAAAAGGCATCCTTATACTCACTACTGTGTCTTCAGAGCAAAAAAGATGACGGAGAGGCTTACATGTGAGGAAAGATTAAAAGAGTTTAGGGATAAATACAGGGGGAAATGATAGCCTGTGAATATTTGAAAGAAATAAAAACAGATGAGAGTGAAATTACTATATTTAGAACGACCCAGTAGGGGATAACTAGGAGTAATGGGATGAAAATAATGGGAACATTTAGGCTTATTCTCAGCGACATCTTGATGGCAGTGTTAGACAATAGATTCATCTCCTGAGGCAAGGGACGGAATTGTTGTCACCTTGGGAATTTGAATCTGGAGTGGAAAAATACATAGATTTGGTGACAGACAGCAACTCTGTAGAGGCAAAGATATGAAGTCAGACACATTTGTTCTCGACTCTTCCTGTCTTGAGATGCTGTAATTCTCAAAGATGAAACGTGTTCAATGACCGTCGTTGATCACTTCACCGTCTGTGTGTGTATCATTTATAAAGCTTCACTTGTGTCCTCAGAGAATGATTTGGTTGATTTATGCTCTTGTGTTGGATAATTTTTTTCTTATCAGCAATACATCTTCATTTTAGTTATTGGTCCTATGTGTCTTTCCTGACATGTGAATCTCATGCTTTTGATTATAATACATATCCTGAGACATACATAAATGTGCATGAGAGTGACACCACCTAAACAATGGGGAAGGGGTGGTAAAGTCTACTTTGGGAATAAAATGTCACTACTTGCAGAGACATGTAGCACACACAGGGGTTTGTCATCTGGTGTCAGTGGGTCAAATTCACGGACCCCCTCAAGTAGTATGAACTATTTTGTGAGAATGTAGGCTCTTTTTTCTTTGGACAGTGTTTGTACTGTTGTTCTGCTTCCAAAGAGAATACATGAACTCCCAAATTTAAAAAAATAAATAAAGCAAGGCTAACATTTGAAACAGATAGTCATTAAAATTCCATTTTTATAAGTTTTGATGATGCTGTGAGAAAATGTGAAAATATCTTGCCTTTTATTTTTTGAGAAGAACTAAAGACTTTTTGCATTACTGTTTAGTTCTCCTTGGAATAGTCCCTGATCACAACTGGAGAAACAGGAAATAGGATATTTGTATGCCTCATCTCAGGATTTGGCCACACTCTGCCTGATTACATTTTTTAAAAGAATTTATTATTTTCGTGAAACTGATAAATGCATTCATTAAGGAATTAAAGGAATGTAGGATAGCACACAGAAGAAAATTTAAAAATCACCTAAAATCAGTCCTCTTCTCCAGAAATAAGTGCTACTATCACTAGGTTAATGTCATTCCTAATGTCTCTGGGTACATTTGAAGACTGGTGGTCTAATGGCTAGGATTCTGCACTCTCACCACTGTGGCCTGGGTTTTTTCCCCAGTCAGGGAGCCATAGCAGACAACTGTCTGTTGGTTGTCGTACTGTTGTGGCTGTGTGTTGCTGTGATGCTGAAAGCTATGCCACCTGTATTTCAAATACCAGCAGGGTCACCCATGGTGGACAGGTTTCAGCAGAGCTTCCAGACTAAGACAGATTAGGAAGAGGGACCTGGCCATCCACCTCTGAAAAAATTGGCCATGAAAATCCTATGAATAGCAAGGGAGCATTGTCTAATAGAGCGCTGGAAAGTGAGTGGATAGCGCAAAAATATGAGGCAGGGTTCTGCTCTGCTGTACACAGGGGCACTGGGAGTCTGTGTCAATTTTATGGCACTAATAACATCAACAACATATGAAAACGGAGAGATATATCATTATAAAACTAGAAAAACTGTAAAAATGGCATCATTATTAAATTCTATTGAACAGAATTGTTAATTTAATTTCATGCAAATTTAACAGAAATAGAACAAACAAAAAAAGAAGGAATTGAGTATCAAATAATTATTCACTATGCAAAATATTGTTTTTCTTAGTGATTCTTCTAAAGTTAAAAAAATAGAATTTTGAAAAACAGAACCTGGGTCTTTTCACTCCTGATCTAGAATCTTTTCCACCGTGCCACACAACTTCCAGCTTGGATCAATGTTTTCTCAAATACAGGACACCGAGAGGCTCTTAGGTCCCTTCAAGGGAAATGAATCTGTATATGGGTGATTTATAGCTGCAATAATGCTTACCCTCAAAATGCCCAAGGAAAGCAAACAGACTGTGATCAGTACTGCATGAATGAAACCCAAGCCTGTTTATCCCTAGACATTGTGGCTCCTTCATCAGAAAAGAGAGGATAGGGCTGGCGAATAATTTAGAAAATATGTAAGAGACTACTGAGGGCATTTTGAAATATGGATATTGCATATTTTTATTCTATTTGGTAGAAATGGAAAGCAAAAGAGACTCACATTAACAGGAAAGGCATTAATTTTAGGCACGGCTGGAGCAAATATGTGGAAAAATTTTTATAGCAGGTTGAATGCACCTAAGTCACCTTAAATACCTGTGGTTAAAAACAATAAAATATCCATACTAAGGAATAATACATAGAAAATAAAAAGAATAAGATATAGATGTTGGAAGATTTGTACTACCTACTAACAGATGAAAAGAACCAAAATGCAGAATATCATGTATATATGATACCTTTTATATTTAAAAATACATATACAAATCACTATACATTTCAATATATGTATAAAATGCTGTATATAAATACTTGACAAAAAGTCTCAAATGATATTCTCTAGATAGCAGCTCTAAACCAGGACAGATTTTGCCCCCCAGGGGACATTTGGCAATGTCTGCAGACATTTTTGGTTGTCACAGCTTGGGACAGTGGCAGTGCTACTGGTATCTAAGAGATAGAAGCCAGGGGTGCTATTAAACATCCTCAAGACAGCCCCACAACAAAGAATTATCTCACTCACAATGTCAACAGTGCTGAAATTCAGAAACCCTCCTCTAAACTGATAGCATTGGTTTTCTCTGGAGGATCAAGTGGAAACTAAGAGCTGAATTTTGGAGCTTCAGGTAGACCTTTCTCTTTATTTCTGTACTCTCATTAATGAGAATGTACTAATTTATTACTGGTAATTTTTTTAAACAAAGATTAAAATACAATAGATATCCAAATGTATGGCCAAGTTTGGATTCCCCCTTAACTCCATTAAACGTAATGATTCTTTAAGCAGGTTGGTGATAAGTGGTAACAAATACTGCAGTCCGGTGTCTTGAGAAACAAAATTCTGCTTCTCTAGGGTGAATTTATGAGATGTAAATGGGAAAGACTGCTAATTTCATTCATTATGCTACAATTTCATTTTATGAAGGAGGCTGATGAATTTACAAGGTAAATTAGAGAAATTCTAATTCTATTTGTAGGATTTGTTGGTTGGAAAAGATTCTTCAAATCCTGTTGAAGCTTTTGTGGCCTCTATCTCATAGGACTAACACATCTCTCTATTTAGATGAATAATACTCTCATACCACTACGCTTAAGTGTGTATGTGTTCTTTAAAGTATGTACTTGAGTATTTTCAGTGCTGAGTCGTTTCACAGGCCAGTCTCTCGTATTTTTAATTATAGAATATTGCCAGCAGATGGAAGCTTGAAGAAAATACAATAATAAACATTGATGTAGCTACCAGCTAGGATGAACAGATGTTAATAATTTGCCATATCAGGTTCAAAAATTTTTTTACTATCTTTATTTCTTCCTGATGTCCCAATATTCTTTCTTTCATCATTTGCTTTCTGTATAGAGAATTTTCTTTAATTATTCTTTTAGGGTAGGTCTGAGGATGACAAACTCTTTCAATTTGCCTTCATCTGAGAGTATTTTGATGTCCCCTTCATTACTGAAGGATATTTTTGATGAGGATAGGATTTTGAGTTGTTCCTTTCTTCCAGCATTTAAAAATGTTGTGCTACTCTTTTCTGGCCTCTCTGATGAGAAATGTCATTTGAATTATTTCCCCTATAAGTAAGGTACTGTCTTTTGCTGCTTTCATGATTTTTTCTTTGTTTTTAGTTTTCAAAAGTTTACTATGATGTGTCTTGGTGTGGATTTGGGGGGCTATTCTGTTTGGAATTCTCTTAGTTTCTTGAGTCTGTAAGTTTATGTCTTTTGACAAATTTGGGGAGTTTTCAGTTATTGTTTCCTTTGGTATATCTCAGCTCCAGCTTCTTTCTTATGTCCTTCTGGGGCTTGGAGGCACAATTTGCAAGACTTCTGTGATAGTTCCAATGGTCTATGAGGCTCTGTTCTTTTTTTTTTTTTATCTTGTCTATTCTCTCCATGTTGTTCAGATTTGTTATTTTCTATTGTTCTGTCTTCAAGTTCGCTGATTCTTTCTTCTTTCCCCTTCATTCTGATGTTGAGCATATCCATTGAGTTTTCTATTTTGGTATATATTTTTCAGTTGTAAAATTTCCATTTTGTTCTTCTTTATATCTTTTATTTCTTTCCTGGGACTTTTTATTTGCTTACTGAGATTTTCTACTTTGTCATTTGTTTTAAGTGTGTTTTAATTGCTTGTTGAAGCATTTTCATGATGACTGCTTTAAAATCTTTGTCAGATACTTCTAGCACCTCTGTCATCTCAGCATTGGTATCTATTTTTTCACTCTCTTTGAGATCTTCCTGGTTCTTTACTGATGAATGATATTTGAATGAAACCTGGACATTTTGGGTAGTATATTATGAGACTCTGGCTCTTATTTAAACCTGTTTTTGCTGGCTTTTTCTCACACCAATCCATCAGGGAAGGAGCGGACACCACCTCGTTACTGTCAGGTACAGAAAGAAGTCAAGATTCTCCTCTCTTTATTCATTGAAACCCAAAGGGTAGTTTCTTATTACTGCCTGATAGTGGTGGGAATTCTGGACCTCCATATCTTTCTGGCTGGCAGGAATAAGAGTGTGTTATTGCTTCTACCCATATGCCTTTCACTGATGCCATTGAGGGGATGGTTTCATTATAGCTGGGTAGTTATGAAAGTCCTGACTCTCCACTAGCCTTCCTCTTATACCATCTCAGTGGGTGAGGGACTCTTCATAACTTTTGGGTAAGCATGGAAATTCAGGCTTCCCACAGGGTATCCACTGACAACATGAGGAGGTCCTTGTTCCTGTCTGATGGGGATAAAATTGACTGCCCTTGACTCATCCTTCTCTGTCACCGCCCTGGTGGGTAGCTTGTAATGCCTTGTTACTACCTGGAGAAAGTCAAAATCTAGGCTCCCCCTTAGCCTTTACTGGCATGGGTGGGCTTGTGATCACAGTTTTTTTCTGCGGTGTTTGGCTGAAGTAGAGCAGTTATTATCTAAAAGCTTTCTATCTTTTAAGCTGTCCCTTTCCTGATCCTTTGGCGAGAGAGAGCAGGCTTTTGATGTGGCTTTTTTGACTATTCTCTTCTTTAGCTCCATGTCTTGGATATATGAGGCAAAAAGAAAACCCAGGGACCTCAACACCATGTCATTTCTTGGTTCCTGTGGTCCCAACCAATCTACTTATCTCCACTTTTGAGAGTTTTCTTTGTTTGTTTTGTTTATGATGTCCAGGATTTGTAGCTGTACGTAGCAGGAGGAATAGAGAAAGTAATCTGCTTCGTATTCCCAGGAGTCTTGTTTGATTTTGTTATGTTGTATCAGCTTTGAAATCATGGAGTAAACCTTAGTTGGTCATGAGGCATTTTCATTCTATATATTCTTAGATTTGATTTGCTACATTTTTTGGGGAATTTTTAAATCTAAGATCTGAAGAGTATTAGTCTATAATTTTCCTTTCATGAAATAGCCTTGTTGGTTTGTGGGATCAAGTTTACATTGTCCTCATAAAACAAGTTGAGAAGGGAATCCCTCTACTTTTCTCTGTAAGACTTTGCATCAGAATGGTGTTTTGCTTTATTAAGATTTTAAAAAGTTACTAGTGAAAACCTCTGCACCAGGAATTTTCTTATGGATTCAATTTATTTAATATGGAACTATTCAGATTTTTATTTTTTTCTGTATTAGTTTTGGTAAGTTGTGTTTTTCAATTTTTTTTCAATTTATTTTGTATATTTACTTTATTTGCATAAACTTGTTCACAATAACCTCTTATTTCCTTGTAATGCTTATATGCTCCTTGTGATATCTCTTTATTCTTTTTATTGATTACGATTTGTATTTTCTCTCTTGACAAGTCACTACTTATATCATTTTTTCAAAGAAGAAACTTTTAGATGTTTTATTTTCTGTATTGAAATTTTGTGTTCAATTTTACTGCTTTCCATTTTACCTTTATTATTTATTTTATTTTATTGGGATTTAATTTGCTATTATTTTCTGGGGGTGAGGATTCTGTAAATGAATTTCAGACTGTCTATTATTCGAATGTATGTATTTAAAGCTATAAATATCATTGTAAGCACAGCTTTACAAGTATCCCACAAGCCTTCACGTGTTTTATTTTCACTATTAAGTTTAAACTTAGTAATTTCTGCATTCTAATTTCCATTGAGATTTCTTCTTTTACTCTTGGGTTATTTTGAAATTTGTTATTTATTTTCCAAGCAGTTGGCTTTTTTCAGTTGTCTTTTGGATACTAATTTCTGGCTTAATTCCATTGTGGTCAGAAAACTTATTCTAAATCATTTCATTTTTCTCAAATTTGATACTAGCTTTCTAGTTTAGCATAATGTAAATTTTTGTAAATGCTTGTTATGTACGTAAAGAATGTGCATTCATTCATTGTAGATTGAAGTTTTTATTTATGCTAATTCGTTGATATTTATTCATATGTAATATGTCTTTACTTTTGTTTATTTATTCTAACAGTTATTGAAAATATGACTAAATGTCTCCCATTCTGGTTATGGATTAGTCTATTTATCTTTTATTTCCTTTACTTTTGCTCTACACGTTTAAGCTATATTATTTAGGTACATACAGATGACATTTTAATATTCATGGTTTTGTTTTTTTCTCTTTGTCAATATGAAATACTCTTTGTTATCTCAAGTAATACTTTTTACTTGAAAGTCTAATTTACTTGATTTTTAAGATATTTACTCCAACTATCTTTGGATTAGTATTTGTATGACACGTCTTTTCCCATTCTTTTTTTTTTTTATCCTTTGTATCCCTATATTTAAAGTGTGTCTCCTTTAAGTCAAATAGAGTTTTAGCTTTATATCTATGCTTTTTTCTTCCTGGAATATTTCATCTATTGCTTTTGATGCAATATAATTTAAATGAATTTAAGTCTATAATTTTACTCTTTTTATATTTGTTTTTGTTCTTTTATGTTCTTTTTTCCCTTCTATTTTGCATTCTTTTATCTAATTAAAAAAAAACTTTTTTAATATGTCGTGTTTCTCTCTTTGTTTGTTAGTTATAAAATCTTTTTATTATTATTTTAGTGAATATTCCACAGATTACAACATGTATCTTTGATTTAATAGAAGAGAAAATATAGTAAGAGTTTTACCACTTCCAAGACAATTCTAACATGTTTGGATTCCTTAATTCTATTTAATTGATCTTGTTCCTTGTATTATTTTTGTCTATATTTTAATACCATACACCATGTAGTGGCCATAAGACGTACTCAATATTGTTTATTACAATAGGATCCACTTAGATTTAGCCACATATCCTGTTCAGTAATTTTCCCTTCTTTTATTTCTGTGCTTGTCTCTGGGATCATTTTACTTCTGCCTGAAGCATTTTCTTTAGTGGTTCTTTTAGTGAGATTCTTCTGTTGACAAATAGTTTTATTGGACTGGAAACATCTTTATCTTGCCTTCATTTTTGAGTGATATTTCATAATCCTTAAGATTGGACTGGAAGTTTGCCATTTATTTCCTTTCAGCAAATTAAAAATGCAATTTCATTGTCTTCTAGCTTTCATCACTTCTGGTGAGAAGTCAACTATCAGTCTTGTCGCTTTGTTGAAAGTGATGTTTTCTTTTTTCTGGCTGCTTTTAAAATGTTCTCTTTGTGTATAGCAAATTATGATTTACAGACCAAATCTGGCCCATCACCTGTTTTTGTAAAGTTTTAGTGGAACATAACCATGCCCATTTGTTTACCTGTTGTTTACGGCTGCTTATAGCTCACCTGAATAGTTGTGACAGGAATAGTGTGGCCCCACAAAGTCTAAAATCTTTTCTATCAGGCTCTTTACAGAAATAGTTTATCTACCCCTAATCTATAATTTCCAGCAATTTGAGTTTAAATATGCCTAGCTGTGCGTACTTGTTTTACTTTTTACAATCTTGTTTGAGGTTTGTACAGCCACTTGAATCTTTAACTTAATCTTCCATAAGTTTGGGGACATTTTCAGATATTGTTTCTGTACCATTCTCTTTCTCCGCTCCTTTTGGGACTTCCAGAACCTTTACGTTAGATGTTGCAGCATTTCCAAATATCTCTCAGAATCATTTCTCTATTTTCTATTCCTTTTATTTAAACTCGTTCACAGTGGATATGTTACTATTGACAAGTTTTAATTAATGAATCCTTTCTTCTGCTGTGATGAAAGGTTTTTATACATTTCTATTTCATTCTTAATATTAATTATTATGTCTTTATGTTCTATAATTTCCATTTAATTCTTTTTCGTGTTCTATTTTTCTGGTGAAATCCTCCATCTATCTAACTGAACATATTAATTTCAGTTATTTTAAAGTCAATATTGTGACTTCAAAGGATTTGTTTCCATTATCTGTTTTTTTTTTTTTATTATTTGCCCCTGTCTCTTGGCAAGGCTGATAACTTCTGATTGAATGCCAGATATTGCATGTGAAAAACTGATTATCTGAAGCTCTGGCTGATACTATATTCTTCCAGGCAGGATTTTTTCTGCTTTCTGGTAGGCGATTAAACTAGGGACTGAATACCTAATCTAGTTTGGGACTGAGTTTGTTTGAAATGGAATTTCAGTCTTTGTGTTAACTAATTTAGTCCTCGTTCACTCTCAGCCCTATGGAACAGAATTTCCAGGGCCCTAATTAAAAGTCTAGATCCTCACTAGACTCCTCTATTTTTGGTTGGCTTTGAAATCTAATTCTTGCTTCCCCAGCCCTGTGAAACTCTGGAAAGCCCTCTTCAGCTTTCCAGACCATTGGCTACTGATTTCTACTTTGCTTCCCAGGGTCTCAGATGTGTGCCACTTACATATTGGTAAATGCCTTGAAGAAAAAATGTCACAGGTGTACTGACTCAGTGTTTTTCTTCTTTATGCGATACTAAGTCCTCAAGTCCTGGCTGTCTTTCTAGCTCTCCAATACATTCAACACATTCAGAAACCTTTTTGGATAAATTTCCTGGTTCTTAACAGGAGAATTGATCAGCAATAAGACAGTCAACCATCAGTAGTGGTAATCCTTTACCTTCACTTAACTTTTCTTTTGAGTTTAGGCCAAGGAACTTTGGTGATTCTTATTCTGAATAAACTTTCAAATTTGCATTTTCAGAATCTGGGGCATGTGTTTGTTTCTGATCAGAATACCTTCTAAATGATCAATGACCTTTTTCTGTCTGCTATAGCACTTTCAATAATTTGTTACGTAGATTTCATCATGGTGCTTTATATTGAATTGTGAAGAAGCCCATTATATTGCTGGACAGTGCAGATTATTAGACAATTACAATTGATAAGCAATGAGAATTTATGATGTGAACAAATGATAAACATGCCAGAATTTACTTATTTAAATGAAAGTGTATCCCCTTTCCTACAGGACTTTGGAGTGCTAAATACATATTCCAGCACTTCCGTTTAATGCTTGAAACAGTTTGAAATATTTGTAATTACTCAGAGTACGTTCTTGCAGACATACTTAGTGGTGCAAACATTTTTTCTTGGAGTTTGGAGTTAATTTGTGGAAATAGCCTACAGTCACCCCAGCCACATCTGGCTAGTAATATAGGTGATCAAATTTTGTAAAGTCTGGAAGTACAGTCTGCAAGGAGAACTGTAAAATTGGTTTCTATTTTTTAAGGTCTAGTTCCTCAATCTATTTTTAAATAAAAATTTACTGATTGCCTACTATATGCCAAGCACTGGGTTAGGTGCCAGGGAGAACAGTGCAATATGGATAATGCCTTGAATAATTGATTATTACTTCAAACAGTAAATTTTCAACATATAGAGAGGTTATACATACATGTTTACATACTTATTATACATACATAGTCCTACATAAGCATGCATGCATGTATGTGTATATATATATATATATAAGTGCCATATGTTCTCGTGTATTTTTAATATTGATTTGCCATGCATGCCCCATTAGTTATATTATCGAGTTTTCAAGGTAGTTTCGCATCACCTGACAGTGTCTGTTCTGGTGTTTTACATACTGAGAACTTGATTAGTTTTGACTGACTGATTATCTATATGTCAACACTATTAAATAATAAACTCAAAATTGCCATAAGCACAAGAGTTGTTTTATTACAATATTTCTTGCTGACAGTTGGTTTCTTCTTATAATATATGAGCAAAATATTTACTGTGAATTGCAATGCCTTTCCAGAAATTATGACAAAAATCTGATAGATGGAGCCCAGGCATCATCAGGGAAAAGAACTAACTTATGATTCATAAGAAACTGCATGAATCAAAGCTCGTGAGTATATTTATTACAATGAGCACTGATTGACTCTGACCCTATGGAGTTCAGTTCCATATGGGCTCCTTCTCTTAAAGGGAGGGTAGGTTAAAACACCCACACACCTGGCACATGAGTCATCCCACACATTCATATTTTAAATGACTTGTGCTTTTCTTTGGCAGTTAAATGCGGTTTTTTAAAAATCACATTCTGCTTTTCTTAGCACTTTACTCTTAAAACAAAAACAAAAAGAACAAAATGGAAATCCGAAATGATACCCCAGAAACAATGAATGGTTTGGGTTAGATTGTGATAAATTGCATGCAGCCATTGGAAGGAACAAAAAGAATACTGTATTTCTGCCTTCTGATCTAGTTCTATGTTCACTTTTCTAATGTAAAAACTTAGTTGGCATTTAACAATGAGACATTAACATGCGTTTCAGAAACAGTTCCTATGATTGTACATTAGCCTACATTTTGGTAACTTTGTGTACCACAGTAGTTTTGGAATAAACTTAAATCCTTAATTATTTCATTGACTACATCCCACTTTCCTCTCATATATCTCCTAAATCATAAAGTAGAGAAGGAAATTTTTCAGATGCTGATATAACTTCCAAAAACAAAGTATTTGCATCCATTTTGACAAGTCTGACTATGGCCTAAATACAATTGGGATAAAGTTGTTTTCTACCAAAATGTAATAAGATAAAGAAAACCTATTTATAAAAGCCATTTGACAATTTTTTAGGATGAATATTTGAAGCAAAATTAAATGTCATCATTCCAGGGGTACATTATCAGAAGAAAATCAGATGGGTTGCAAATGGGAATAAAGTCTTCAAGGAAGCTAGAGAATTAAAAATGATTTAGGAATAACTGAGGCAGTATGTTTCAGGCATCTTGTGGGAGACAGGCGGCTCAATCAGTCTGTGAAATTCTATGCAGCTCAAATAGAGTATTATGTATCTGCCAGGACAGTCTAAGTTTGCTTCAGTAACAAATGATCCCCAATCTCAGTGATTTATGACATTAAATCTTTATTTCTCACTTGTGCTTTGTGTACATTGTGGTTTAGGTGTAACTCTGCTTGACACCATTTCCACACTGGGTCCCAAAATGATGTAAATTATCTGCCCACTATTACTTATCTTCGTGGAAGAGGGAAAAGAGAACATAGTGAAGCAGGTTCTGGCTTTTAAAACTTCTACCTAGAAGTGATCACTATTAACTCAGTTATATTTTATTGGCCATGCAAATCAGATGGTCACACCATAGTTGAAAATGGGGGGAAGTATATTCTTCCTTTATGGAGGGGTAATGGATACTAGTGAGTAGTGATACTGTACCATGGTACCAGATGGTGATGGAGACACACATTACTGTATTTCAAAACTGTACAAGCATAAATACTTAGGGGAGGGTGCAGGGAAATTGAGAATGAGAGAAGTTTACTGGACGCTGGGATGGGAGATAAATGTAAGGAAAGAATAATGGTAGTTTCAGGACAAATTGTGGCAGACTCTGAATGTCTAACCAAGAGGTTTAGATAGTAACGTGATTCTGAAGAAACAGATTTATTTTAGGTTAGCTCTCCCCAAAAGTAGAATCCTGGGGGTTGTAAGTAGTTTATTTGGGAGGTGATCCCAGGAAACAAGAGTGAGGGAGGGGGGAAGTGAAACAAGGAAGGAAGAGTAGCCCATAGCAGGTGCATTATCGAGCTGGTGGCTGCTGTGGGCAATCTTAGTTCAATCCCAATTGGGATGAAATGAGGAGCTTTCTTTTCTGGGTCCTCCAAAAAAGAGACACCAAGGCTACCTTAAACATGCAATCATTTTATTATGGGAAGTGTCTGGGAGATAACATGAGGGGAATGAAACATCCCAGACCATCAGGTAGTCTAAAGAAATTTCAACAAGGCCATTGGAAAGTGCTAGAGACAAAAATCCTTTTGTCTGTCAAAGGATATTTCTGACTCCAAGAAACAGACTTGTACTCAGCCATTGTATGGGAGCAGCCTAGGGGAAGCATGGCCTCCATATAAACATAGAGAAGGATTACAGAGCACAGCAGGTAGGCCCTCACTAAATGATGCTCCTTGTAGTTGAAAGTCCTCAAGGTATGTTCCCATGGCCACCACAGGAACCACGTGAAATTTGCCTTAGAATTGTCTCTTCAAACGGAGGGAGGCTGGAGCATTTATTCACTAATTCACTTTTTCCATGGTTAAGGGTTGTTCCAAGGAGTGTTAATCCCCACTTTTCCATGAAGAGATGAGCACCTTCAACTTTGGAGAAAGGCCTGAAGACAAAAATTGGAGATAGGTGGCAGGTGCTTAAGGTGGGGTGCTGTCAGTGTTCACAGGAATCATCTACCACATCTGTGGCTAGGATCAAGAATGAACCAAGAGTTGTGATACAGGGCCCCCAAAAGCATCTGCTGAAAGGGTAAGGGCAGGTTTATGAGAAGACTAAAGACACAGTCACAAGTATATTTTAGAATGACTTATCTAGTTGCAGGATATAGGAAAAGAGGCAGAGTGGGGACAAGAAGATCATAGTCAAGGTCCAAGTGCTAGGTCTAGAATTATTGTGTGACTCTGTAGTCAGACCAGGCTTGAATCCTGATTTCTGGACAAGTTACTTAAACTTTCTAATACTCAACTTCCTCGTCTGTAAAATGGGAATATAATAATACCTACCTGATAAATGTGCTTGCTGTAGGGAAGTTGCTTCATGTTCTAACCCTACGTTTGTGCCTCTGTAAGATATGAGTGCCCATCTAATAGCATTGCTGTGGGGTCTAAATGAGTTAATAGTGTGGCAGCCTCTATTTGTTGCCTGACCAGTATCAATTCTCAAGTTTGACCTTTCTAATAGAACCACATTTGGGGGTATGGGTAAGGCAGCAATTTCCTCAGTTTATTTCACCTTTTTGCATCCTTGGATGTAGAGGTGGCCATTTGATGCAGTTATGGCCAGAGAATTCAAGTGAGTGAGTACTGGATGTGGCTTCTGGGAAAGCTCCGGGTTTGCTAATATATGAGACAAGTTCAGAAACAGACTCAGTTGATATATACATTTCCCCACATTCTTTTTTATGCTTCAAAGGCCAATATGATGCCTGGAGCTTGAATAGCCTTCCCTTCTGGATGAGTAGAAAACCCACATTTTAAAGATGATGGTTCAGAAAGAACTTGGATCTTTGATGACTTTCTTCACTCGCTACATTGACCTGGATTGGCACCTCCAAACAATTCATTTTGTGAAGAAAGTAAGCCCATATTTGGTTCAAACCACTTTAGTTGGGTTTGTTACATGCAACTGAGCACAGTCCTGACTAAAACAAATAGACAGAGTCCCTAATGTATATGTTAAATACTCTTATTCATATTATGGGAGATTTTTTCTTTTTTTTTTCAGTGAGGAAGATTCTCCCCGAACTAACATCTGTGCTAATCTTCCTCTATTTTGTATGCTGGTCTCCGCCACAGCATGGCTGACAAGAGGGGCAGGTCCACACCTGCAAACCCAGGCTGCTGAAGTGGAGTGTTCCGAACTTAACCACTGAGCCACAGGGCTGGCCCCCTGTTATGGGTGTTTTGAACAGTGAAAGATAATGATAGCTCTAATCCAGGGCTACAAGAAGATTGGGAGTAAGAGACAGTAAGAGATATACAAAAGTAGAATCCAGAACACTTGGCAACTGCTGGTTATAGGGAAGAGGCAGGAGCCAAATGACTCAAAGAATTAAAAAACGGTGGTCTGAGGTCTGAATAATGACATTAATAAATAAATAACTAACATTTTTTAGGTGCTCACTACAGGCCAGGCAAGTTCTAAGCATTTTGCTAGTGTTAATTACTAACAACGGCACCAATAACTGACAGGAAAGTTGTGGCAATGCAGTAATGAGAAAATGATCAATTCACTCAGGATGTGGTGCCTCTATCAGGACAGCCAAATCTTCAGGGCAGAAGGAAATGTGTGTCTTTGTCTTGGCAGAGCAATTGAGATTTCGGATGTTTAGATTGGGCGTGATCTGCCTGTGGTGAGAACTGAAGGGAGTAGGACAGGAGAGCACTCCAGTGAAAAGCCTGGGGAGACAGAAAAGAAGAGCCCAGAAGAGAACCCATACAGCTGAAGTGTACAAAGGTCATGTCTTCAGGCAAAGAAGATGCTCTAGTGGTCTTGTTGCCACAGATGTAAGTGGCTGAGACGAGGACCCATGTCATCTTTCCCAGAGCATTGACTATCACCAATGGTCAGGGAATGGTATATTCTACAGAAAACCAAAATGTTAGAGAGAAACCCTCCTTTGTTTCAAGTCTTGTTAATAAATAAGTTATAGGGAGCCTAGGTGGATTCTTATTTAAATATTATAGATCTCAAAGTATATTTGGATAGTCTTTCTTGGAATTGTTAAGGTATGCCAAGTATCTCTAAATGCCAAACTTTGAGAGATCTTGGAGATTTATAGTGATTCCCAGGAACTAACATATATATGGTCTCTTTCTGTAACGATCTACTTCTTGGTCCAACATGGTGATTTGAGACGGGATTCCAGTTAATGGAGGACATTCTGGTTAATTGAAATTTTGTTAATTTGAGATTATTTTTCCTTTAGTGTTTTCCCACAATTTTGACTCTAGTGTAATGATTGTGCTCAGTTATGTTTACTACCTAATAACTGCATCTGTTAAGTTTTATGAAAAATGAGTTAAATCCATTTCATTATATCTCATTGTATGTACTGAACTGATGCAATTAAAAACATGCAGTATTTGGAATGGTGTTTAAACCAATTAAACATTTTTAGAATAGTAGAACTAACCAAAATCCTGACAGAGAGAAGATGATATGTCAGTGTTAAAAAGCTAACTTTTCTGGCTCCTCTAATAGGCATCATGCCCAGCCATGTGCCAGCTGCTAACTGCAGGTTGAGATACCTCATCAGCAAGTGTTATAATAGGTTGGAAGTGCAAGGAGAAGAAGGGATTCATTTTCACTCTTTCCGTATCTTTGAATAAAATGATTCACACTCCTCACAGCTCCTGTAAGTTTCACTAGTGGGACCTTTTAAAAATAGAGTTACTAAATCTCAGCACTGGAAACAATTTCAGTGGGTCACAGTAAAAGCCATCATACTTATGGGGAATCTCTTTTATATCTCTTTGTGTCCTTATGGCTTGGAAACCTCTGCAGAGGGTTAATTCACAATCTTCATAGGTAACCCATTCTATTTTAACTTAATTATTTGAAATTCCTTCCTTATTTAGAGCTCAAATCTGCTTTTCTATAAATTAGTAGCAGTAACAACAGAGCAACAGCTACTGATGCTTGCATTTGTTGGGTGTTATACTTCGTTGCATCTAACATAATCCACTCTTGCTACTTTCAGCAAAAAGATTTTTTGAAACAGAGAATTAGATACTGAGAAAATTAGAAGGGTGAGTGGGATAAACTATAGGCAAGACTTTCAGAAAATCTCCTCAAACAGTACCACAGAACTGGCCTACCAGGGATTCTAACATCTCCATCACAATCAGGAAGAGGGGAGAAGGCAGAAACCTAGTTATTTCAGGACCACACCATCTCACACTTGACCAATGCCAAAATAAACAAAGAAAAACAAAGAAAAGCATAGCAAGCCCTGCACCTGACCTGTATCTAGATCTATCCAGCCCTAGCTCCTTCCACTTTTCTACATCTGTTATGGTCTCAAGAATTTGTCTTTATTTTTGTCGTTGCTATTATTGTTTTTCGCTCCTCTTTCGGGGGTACTCATGCTTTCAGGGGTGAATCATTCTATTTTACGATATTGGTGGTGGAACTGAATATAGGAACATCTGACACAGCAAGTTGGAGATCTAACATTTTTTGTATCTCAAACAGATTCTTCAATTTTCTGCCAAATTTCAAATCTCTCAAAGAATTCATCAGAATACACTTTGTAGGGAAACACAGGAGATTGAGACAGATGAAAATAAACATAATGCTTTGTTCTGTCTGCAATTCCTCTAAGGATTTCAGTCTATTCTGATAGCATTAATCAATTACATTTTATAACACCCTGTGGTATTATACTAATAAGCAGTATTATACTAATTTTAATTATGAATAAATAAAGGATCAACAAGATTAAGTGGATTCCCAGAGATTACATACTCAATGACAAAAGTGGGAATTAAACTGAGAACTCATCTTTCCTCATAAATATTCCACTTCTGCCAAGGAAAGAAGAGAATAGATGATTTTTTTCACATTAAAGAAAATGAAGATCACCACACTTTTGTATGTATCAGTGATGTACTTAATGGATTTGACAAGCAGAGAAGATCATTTTTAACATCCTATCTCCTCTCTTTGAGAGGATGATAATCTTAAGTGAAACAAATAATAATAATGACCAGAAAAAATGCAGACCGAGAAAATGTTCTTTGATTGAGCTTGTACAACAATAATGGTTTTATAAACATCATAGGAACAAAAAAAAGAGAAAAAAAAGTAAAGGATCAATATCCTTAAAATACTTCGGTATATATACATATATTTTGGTGAAGAACATTGGCTCTGACGTAACATCTGTCACCAATCTTCTTCTTTTTGCTTGAGGAAGATTGTCCCTGAGCTAACATCTGTGCTAATCCTTCTCTATTTTGTATATGGGACACCACACAGCATGGCTTGATGAGCTGTGTGTAGGTTCACACCTGGGATCCGAACCCGCAAAACTTGGGCCACTGAAGTGGAGCGTGAAAACTTAACCGGGCCAGCCCCAGTATATGTTTTTTAAAAAGAGGAAACCTTATACTTCACATTGGTTTGCACTCATGTATGATAACACAATTTCAGTTTTTGAAACTTCTGCCAATTTGTCAATGACTTCATCACAACTAATCTTTGCATATTCACATTCAACAGACAATATAGCTAGATTTGTCACTCTATCTTTATTTGTGCTTGATCAAAGCACACTTTTTAATCAATTTTTACTTTGAAAAGTATTTTTTACATAAAGCACAGATACACCAATGAGAAAAGTCTTCAACATAAAGGTATATTTGTCAGAAATTCCTGAAATCTTTATTTTACAATATATTCTACACTTTAAACAAAAAATAAAACCTCAAGTGGTCCTGTAGAATGAGAGAATAGAAGCAATGCAGGTTCTGTTTCTTCACTCCTTTTATTTTTCCAGGTCATCGTGTTATGGCATTTTATTTAAAAACTAACTGTTTAAATGCAGTAGTGTGTAGTTTCACAGGATAGTTGACAAAAACTGTGCCCAAAGCAAGCTCAAGCCACTCCAAAGCATCATGAACTTATTTTTGAAACAAGTGTATGCACCTGAGTCTGTGTGCATCAGGGACCAATTATATGACTGGGTTTCTCCAGTTCTCTCAATGTCCTTTCTCCTCTTATTTCTTAATGAGCATATGTCCGCCTGAGACACTGTGTTTCCTAGCCTTCCTTCCTGTTGATGTGATCATGCAGCTAAGTTTTGTTCAATGAGTTGTAAGCAAAAGTATCTGCAGTATGATGTTTCTGGAAAGATTCTTTAAATGGAAATGGAGTACATTTTTTCCCCTTCTATCCTGCTGCCCATTATGCATGCCTGAGAACTGGAAGTTGAGGAGCTGGAGCTTGGACCGTAAAGAGACCTTGATGACAGAAGCCAAAGATCCAGGATTCTAGTAGAGTAGAAGAGTAAATTAACAGAAGCCTGGACCCTTGATAAATGCAGGGAGCTGCCATAGTGTCTTCTGACTGCCTACCTGTACCTTAAGGAAATACATGCTTTTGTATTTAAGTCACTAGTTTTAAGATCTCTGTGGCTCACAGTCCACTTATATTAACTACTTGATATTACCTCAAAAATACAGACCTTGACAATGAAATGTAAATTCTCTAAAATTATATTGTAATTTTAAGCATGTTTAGGTTCTGGGTTTGAAACTTGGCTACTCTGCTACTTATCAGCCCTGTGATCTTGGACATTTATAGTGAGGGAAAATTAATAGTAATAAGATTGCTGTAAGCGTTAAATCTTGTAATGCCAAACCCGGAATATGGTTAAGTACTCAGTAAATACTAGATTTTCTTATTTCTGAAAAAAGCATATACACTAGTGATTAGAGTCACTGCTCTCAGTAAATCTCCCATGTGCAACCAAATAAAATCTGATGCTGTGGGTTTTAAAAGACATTTTCAAGAAATCAAATCTAATTCATGAATACACACTTAGAAATAAGCCTCAAACATAATTCTACATAAAGTGTGTCGAAATTGATGCTGTAACTCCTTGCCTAGAACTGGAAGAGGTCCCAAGGATGTTCAGACAGCTGTTCTGAAAACCATGCCTGTCTTGGCCACACATGGGAGGAAGGTGAGTCAACAAGACACCTAGGCAGCGAAGGTGAAAGAGGCATTCAGATTCAGGCTCAGCACTCACAAGACATGAGAGTCAGTGCTGCATTAAATTTTGCACTCTAGGCACCTCACTTGCCTCACCCTATTTCTAGTCCTGGTCCAGGCAAACAGACTCATCTAACCACAGGCAGTCAACTGCCACCTCCTTCCACAATAAGATGTCTATTCTTCTTTCCCTTACCTGGTTTCCGTATATAGGAAAAGGGAAATAATAAATACTTGTAGAATGACTGAACAAGTGAACAAACAAGTGACTACTGAGCCATAAATTTCTTCTTCTTCCTGCTTATATATTGTCAGAAGAGTAGGATATACCACAAAATGTTTTTTTCACACAATCCTTATCATTGATGAATTTTTATTTTATTTTCTTAAATTGAGGCATAATTTACGTACAGTAAAATTACAGTACTTAAGCATATGACTTGATGAGTTTTTGCCTGTATGTATGTTACTGGTAACCACCAGCAGAATCGAGGTAAATGATATCTGCATCACCCCAAAAAATTTCCTCATGCTCCTTCTGAATCAATAACTCCCCAAGCACACCAGAGGTCACCACTGTTCTGATTTCCATCCCTGTAGACCAGTTTTGCTTATTCTTGAATTTAATATAAATGGAATCAAAATATATGTTAACTTTATTCCTAAAAATTTGATCTTGTTTAATGCTCTTGTAAATGGTCTTGTTATTTTAAATCTCATCGAATAAATGTTGGTGCTGGTTTAAAAAAAATAGCTGATTATTGCATACTGACTTTGCATCTAGTAACTTTGTATTCATTTATTACTTCCGGTAATTTATATTTTCTTTTTAATTTTTGTATGTATTGAATCCTGTCATCTACAAATAAAGAGATTCTTAATTCTTCCTTTCCAATCTTTAATCTTGTCATTTCTTTCTTAACTTTTTGCATTGGCTAAGAACATCTGTATATTTTGAGTAGAAATGATTTGAGTGGATATGCTTGTTTTATTCCTGACCTTTAGGGGAAAGCAATCAATACTTACCATCAAATGGAATATTACTTATGGGTTTTTGTAGATATCTAGTTCTAGATTGAAGAAGTTTCCTCTACACATAGTTTGCTTCATGTTTTTATTTGTTTTGTTTTTTGTGAAGAAGATTGGCTCTGAGCTAACATCTGTCGCCAATCTCCCTCTTTTTGCTTGAGGAAGATTGTCACTGAGGTAACATCTGTGCCAATCTTCCTCTATTTTATGTGGGATGCTGCCACAGTGTGGCTTGAGGAGCAGTGCTAAGTCTGCACCTGGGATCTGAACCTGCGAACCATTGGCCACCAAAGTGGAACACAAAAACTTAACCACTACACCACCAGGCCAGCCCCTGCTCAGTGTTTTTTTTTTAAGAAAGCGTGTCAAATTATTCATTCATTAAAAGAATTTACCGAACCCATCCAAGATGGCGCCGTGAGTAGTCCTCTTTTTCTCTCCCCCTTCGAGTCTACAATTATTTGGACACTCATCGCTTACCAAAGGATATCCAGACAGCATCTCAGGATGTCTGAGAGACCCACACGACTATACATCGGAAGGTGGACGGACTTCCCTCCGGGAGGATGTGGAGATAGGTGAAAACTCTCCGACCCTGACCAAACAGCCTAGTATCTGCAAGCGGCTTTCTTCCAACGGACGCCCCCAGAAGATCAACACACACCTAGGGCAGGAGCGAGCACACACCAGAGGAGTGACGGTGGAAACAGGTGACCAGAACCCTACCTAAACCCCCCACAATTACTCCTAAACACAGAGGGAAACTCTAGAGTTACACACCTGAGCCCACAGGCAGAGTCTCGCCCTGCCATTGGTGGGGAGATCCCGCCTAGAGTTCACGGCGCCTGGAGGGTCCCAGAGAGAATCACTGAGGGTATGGCGGCCCCCCGGCTGCCACTGCCTGCACGGTGGGGAAAGGGATTACCAGAGATCTCAGAGAGTACTGGGGCTGGGTGAAGCTCCAGAGTTCCGCCCGGGCAGTAGACAAAACTCTCTGTCTGCCATTAGTGGAGGGGCCACACCCAGCATTCACAACTCGGGGAAAGTCCCGGAGACAATCCCAGAGGGCGAGGTGACCCCCAGCTGCCGTTGCCCGCCCTGTGGGGCAAGGGATTGCTGGAGATCTCAGAGAGGACTGGGGCTGGATGAAGCTCCAGAGGCTGGCTCTGCGCCCCGGAGGGGAAGCAAAATCTCTGTCTGCCATTAGCGGAGGGGCCACACCCAGCATCCACAACACCAGGAGGGTCCCGGAGAGGAGAATATCAGGCAGGGCAGCAGCTGACCAGCTACCACTGAAATCAGGATCTCCGGCTGTCCCCCAGACAGGGCAAAGGGCTCCCCGAGTGCCTGGGGAACAGGACTGGGGCTGGGTGGAGTTCCAGCGACCCAGCTCCGTAGCCTAGGGGGAAACCCTACAGGCTCACAGCAGCCTCAGTGAAAGCCTCTGCACAGCACTAGTAGAGAGCACCCATCTGGCAGCCACAAGGCTGGAAGACACCGGGACAAAAGTAGCATAGCTAGGTGAGCTAACCACAGACTGTAGAAGATGCCAATAGCTCTGCTGCGACCCATAGTGGACAAGTGAGATTTTTGTGGGTGCCAACAGTGACGGAGTGGCAAATATAAGTGATCCTACGCCTGGCCTCTGGAAAAGCCCATAACACCGTTCCAGACCCCAAGGAGGGAGCACGTCTAGGTGGGCTGCAACAGTAGGCACCAGCAGCCTGAAGCCCCCCCGTGACAGCCCCCACAGCAGAAGAGGGAATCCAAAGGACCACTGTGACTACAAGGGGGGCCCAGGCCCAGTTAGCAACTGCGGATAGGGTTCCTGGTTGGTGCAGTATAAACAGTTGCTCCCCCACCACACCAGCAGAAACAAGTGGAAGGAGCAACTAAACTCTATCTCTATGCGGAGGCACAAATCTACAACATCAAGCAATATGAAAAAATACATTAAATCTCCAGAACAGAAGGAAAATAACAAATACACAGAAAACAATCCCAAAGAAAATGAGATATATAACCTAAATGACAATGACTTCAAAACAGCCATCATTAAAATAATGAGTTAAGAGAGAATTCGGATAGACAACTCAACGACTTCAGGAGCTATGTCACAAAAGAGTTTGATACGATAAAGAAGAACCAAACAGAAATATTGGAAATGAAGAACACAATAGAGGAGATTAAGAAAAATCTAGATGCACTGAACAGTAGGGCCGATAATATGGAGGAAAGAATTAGCAATTTGGAAGATGGCAATATAGAAATGCTGCAGGCAGAGGAGGAGAGAGAAGTAAGACTAAAAAGAAATGAAGACACTCTCCGAGAATTATCAGACACAATTAGGAGATGCAACGTAAGGATTATAGGTATACCAGAGGAAGAAGAGAAGGAGAAAGGGGCAGAAAGCCTATTCAAAGAAATAATGGCTGAGAACTTCCCAAATCTGGTGAGAGAGATGGATCTTCAGGTGACAGAAGCCAATAGATCTCCAAACTTTATCAATGCAAGAAGACCAACCCCATGGCATATAGTAGTGAAGCTAGCAAAAGTCAACGACAAGGAGAAAATACTAAGGACAGCCAGGCAAAAGAAACTAACCTACAAAGGAACCCCCATCAGGCTATTAGCAGATTTCTCAGCAGAAACTTTACAGGCTAGAAGAGAGTGGAATGATATATTCAAAAATCTGAAGGACAAAACCTACAGCCGAGAATTCTCTACCCAGAGAAAATATCCTTCAAATACGATGGAGAAATAAAAACTTTCCCAGATAAACAAAAATTAAGGGAGTTCATTGCCACAAAACCTCCTCTTCAGGAAATCCTCAGGAAAACCCTCATTCCTGAAAAATCCAAAAAAGGAAAGGGGCTACAAAACCAAGAGCAGAGGAGATAAGTAGAAGGACAACAACAGAGAGTAGCAGCTCTACATCAGAACAGATTAAACCATGGGACGACAAACAAAGGAAATTGAAGGGAACCGGAAAACAAGACATAAAATGGCAGTGGTAGGCCGCCACATTTCAATAATCACTGTAAATGTAAATGGATTGAACTCTCCAATCAAAAGACACAGAGTGGCAGGATGGATCAAAGAACAAGATCCAACAATATGCTGCCTCCAGGAAACACACCTCAGCCCCAAAGACAAACACAGACTCAGAGTGAAGGGATGGAGAACAATACTCCAAGCTAATAATGAACAAAAGAAAGCAGGTGTCGCTATACTAATATCAGACAAGGTAGACTTCAAAGCAAAACAGATAAAGAAAGACAAAGAGGGACAGTATATAATGATAAAAGGGACTCTCCACCAAGAAGACATAACACTTATAAATATATACGCACCCAACACAGGAGCACCAAAATTTGTAAAGCAACTCTTAATAGAACTAAAAGAAGACATCAACAACAATACAATAATAGTAGGGGACCTCAACACTCCATTAACACCAATGGACAGAACATCCAGACAGAAAATCAACAAGGAAATAATAGAATTAAATGAAAAATTAGACCAGATGGACTTAATAGATATATATAGAACACTTCATCCAAAAACAGCAGGTTATACATTCTTCTCAAGCGCACATGGAACATTCTCAAGGATTGACCATATTTTGGGAAACAAAGCAAACATCAATAAATACAAGAGAGTTGAAATAATATCAAGCATCTTTTCTGATCATAATGCTATGAAACTAGAAATCAACTACAAGAAAAAAGCAGAGAAAGATGCAAAAATGTGGAGACTAAACAACACGCTTCTGAACAAACAATGGATTATTGAAGAAATTAAAGAAGAAATCAAATATTATCTGGAGACAAATGAAAATGAGAACACGACATACCAAATCATTTGGGATGCAGCAAAAGCAGTCCTAAGAGGGAAATTCATCGCAATACAGGCTCACCTCACTAAACAAGAAAAAGCTCACATAAGCAACCTCAAACGATACCTAACAGAACTAGAAAAAGAAGAACAAACAAAGCCCAGAGTCAGTAGAAGGAGGGAAATAATAAAAATAAGAGCAGAAATAAACAATATTGAAACAAAAAAGACAGTAGAAAGGATCAATGAAACAAAGAGTTGGTTCTTCGAAAAAATTAACAAAATCGACAAACCTTTAGCCAGACTCACCAAGAAAAGAAGAGAGAAATTGCAAATAAATAAAATTAGGAATGAGAGAGGAGAAATCACAACAGATACCAATGAAATACAAGGGATCATAAGAGAATACTGTGAAAAACTATATGCCAACAAATTGAACAACCTGGAAGAAATGGACAAATTCCTAGACTCCTACAATCTCCCCAAACTGAATCAGGAAGAACTAGAGAATCTGAATAGGCCAAGCACAAGTAAGGAAATAGAAACGGTAATCAAAAACCTCCCCCAAAATAACAGTCCAGGACCAGATGGCTTCTCTGGAGAATTCTACCAAACATTCAAAGAAGACTTAATACCTATTCTTCTCAAACTATTCCAGAAAATTGAGGAAGATGGAGTACTCCCTAACATGCTATGAAGCCAACATCACTCTGATCCCCAAACCTGACAAGGACAACACAAAGAAGGAGAACTACAGGCCGATATCACTGATGAACATAGATGCAAAAATCCTCAACAAAATTTTGGCAAACTGAATACAGCAATACATCAAAAAGATTATACACCATGATCAAGTGGGATTTATACCTGGGACACAGGGATGGTTCAACATCCGCAAGTCAATTGACGTGATACACTACATCAACAAAATGAAAAACAAAAACCACATGATCATCTCAATAGATGCAGAGAAAGCATTCGACAAGATCCAACACCCATTTATGATAAAAACCCTCAATAAAATGGGTATAGAAGGAAAGTACCTCAACATAATAAAGGCCATATATGACAGACCCACAGCCAACATCATACTCAATGGACAAAAACTGAAAGCCATCCCTCTGAGGACAGGAACAAGACAAGGGTGCCCACTTTCACCACTCCTATTCAACATAGTACTGAAGGTGTTGGCCAGAGCAATTCGGCAGGAAAAAGAAATAAAAGGAATCCAAATAGGCAATGAAGAAGTAAAACTCTCGCTGTTTGCAGATGACATGATCTTATATATAGAAAACCCCAAAGAATCCATAGAAAAACTATTAGAAATAATCAACAACTACAGCAAAGTTGCAGGGTATAAAATCAACATACATAAATCAGTAGCATTTCTATACACTAACAATGAACTAACAGAAAAAGAACTCAAGAACTCAATCCCATTCACAATCGCAATGAAAAGAATAAAATACCTTGGGATAAACTTAACCAAGGAAGTGAAGGATCTATACAATGAAAGCTACAAGACTTTCTTGAAAGAAATTGATGACGACATAAAGAGATGGAAAGACATTCCGTGCACATGGATTGGAAGAATAAACATAGTTAAAATGTCCATACTACCTGAAGCAATCTACAGATTCAATGCTATTCCAATCAGAATCCCAAGAACATTCTTCACAGAAATTGAACAAAGAATCCTAAAATTCATATGGGGCAACAAAAGACCGCAAATTGCTAAAGCAATCCTGAGCAAGAAAAACAAAGCTGGCGGAATCACAATCCCCGATTTCAAAACATACTACAAAGCTACAGTGATCAAAACAGCATGGTACTGGTACAAAAACAGGTCCACAGATCAATGGAACAGAATTGAAAACCCAGAGATAAAACCACACATCTATGGATAGCTAATCTTTGACAAAGGAGCAGAGGGCCTACAATGGAGAAAAGAAAGTGTCTTCAACAAATGGTGCTGGGAAAACTGGACAGCCACATGCAAAAGATTGAAAATTGACCATTCTTTTTCACCACACACAAAAATAAACTCAAAATAGATCAAAGACCTAAAGATTAGGCCTGAAACAATAAGTCTTCTGGAAGAGAATATAGGCAGTACACTCTTTGACATCAGTTTCAAAAGAATCTTTTTGGACGCTATAACTCCTCAGTTGAGGGAAACAATAGAAAGAATAAACAAATGGGACTTCATCAGACTAAAGAGCTTCTTTAAGGCAAGGGAAAACAGGATTGAAACAAAAAAACAGCTCACTAATTGGGAAAAAATATTTACCAGCCACTTATCCAACAAAGGGTTAGTCTCCATAATATACAAAGAACTCACACGGCTTAACAACAAAAAAACAAACAACCCGATCAAAAAATGGGCAGAGGACATGAACAGACATTTCTCAAAAGAAGATATGGATATGGCCAATAGACACATGAAAAGATGTTCATCATCGCTAATCATCAGGGAAATGCAAATCAAAACTACACTAAGATATCACCTTACACCCGTTAGATTGGCAAAAACATCCAAAACCAAGAGCGACAAATGTTGGAGAGGTTGTGGAGAAAAAGGAACCCTCATACACTGTTGGTGGGAATGCAAACTGGTACAGCCACTATGGAAAACAGCATGGAGATTTCTCAAAAAGTTAAAAATAGAAATACCCTATGACCCAGCCATCCCATTACTGGGTATCTATCCTAAGAACCTGAAATCAGAAATCCCAAGAGTCCCTTGCACCCCTATGTTCATCGCAGCATTATTTACAATAGCCAAGAGGTGGAACCAGCCTACATGCCCAGAAACTGATGATTGGATAAAGAAGATATGGTATATATACACAATGGAATACTACTCAGCCATAAAAAAAGACAAAATTGGCCCATTCGCAGCAACGTGGATGGACCTCGAGGGTATTATGTTAAGTGAAATAAGCCAGTCAGAGAAAGACGAACTCTATATGACTCCACTCAGGTGGAAGTTAATATATTGACAAGGAGATCTGCTAGGTGGTTACCAGGGAAAAGGGGGGCGTGGGGGGAGGGCACAAAGGGGGAAGTGGTGTACCCACAACATGACTAACAAAAATGTACAACTGAAATCTCACATGGTTGTAATCTATCATAACATAAATAAAAAAATAAATAAATAAATAAAAAGAATTTACTGCTCTTTTTGAGGAATTCTTGATAAAGAATTAATGCAAATATTTAAAGTGTAACTTTGAGGAGTTTTGGCAAACATATGCACCCATAAGACTATAATCAAAATTAGGATAACAAACATTTATATTACTCTCAAAAATTTTCTCTTTACCCTTGTAATCTCTTCTTACTTTCACTCTTATCTCTAGGCAACCACTAATCTGCTTTCTGTCACTATAGATTAGTTTAGATTTTCTAGAATGTTATATAAATAAAGTCATAGAGTACATACTAGGTTTTTGGGGAGTTTTCTTTGTTTTTTTCGTTTCTGACCTGACTTCCCTCATTCTGCCTAATAATTTTGAGATTTATCCATGTTGTAGACAAGTACAAATAATTCATTCATTTTTATTTCCGAGTGTCTTTTGTTGAAGAACATTTTCCTCCAATTTTTAGTTATTATGAAAAAAGCTGCTATGCATATTTATGTATAAGTCTTTGTTTGGACAATTAATGCTATTATTTCTCTTGAGTGAATACTTAGGAGTAGAATAGCTAGTCTCTCTGATAGGTATATATTTTTTTCTTTTTTAAGAAATTGCCAATCTCTTTTCCAAAGTGATTGTAGCATTTTATTTTCCCATGAGCAGAGTATGAGAGTTCCAGGTTTTTCTCATTCTCACCAATATTTTGTATGGTCAAACTTTGTAAGTTTACATAGTCTAATGGCTATGTACCAGCATGTCATTTTAGGTTTAATTTTTACTTCCTTGATAACTAATGATGCAACATCTCTTCATGTACTTATTGACTATTAATATCTCTTCCCTTTCTCTCCTTCTGTCCCTCTGCTTCTCTGCCTCTGTCTCTCTCTCTCTTTAGTGAAATAGCTTTCTACAACTTTTGCTTTCTTAAAAAAATTTTGGTTTATCTTCTTATTTTTTAGTTGTAAGAATGTTTTGTATATTCTTTATACAGCTCTTTTAGCTGATATATGTGTTGTGAATATTCTCTTCAAATGTGTTGCCTGTATTTTTGTTTCCTAAGTGCTGTCTTTTGAAGGGCAACACTTTAAATTTTGATGAAGTTTCATATTTTGTTTTTTTAATGTTTCCTAGCTTTTTTCAATGTTTCCTAAATGTAAGAAAACTTTGCAAACTGTAAGTTTGCAAAAATTGTATCCTATGTTTTATTACAGAAATTTCATAGTTTTAGGTTTTACATTTACATTTTGAGTCAATTTTTACATGGTATGAGGCAAAAGTCAATGTTCATTTTTTTTTATATATGTCAACTCAGTTGGTCCAGCACAATTTGTTTAAAAAGTTTCCTTCTTTCTTTATTGAGTTGCTTTGGAACATTTGCCAAAACTCATTTGATATGCATGTATAGGTCTGTTTCTGGGCTCCATTATTTTCCATTTATCTACATCTATATTTTCACCATTATTAAATTGTTAGCTACTGTAGCTTTAAAATAAGTCTGAAATCACATAGATCCTCCAGCTTTTTTCTTTTTTCTTTTACATTTTTCAACAACTTTGGTTATATTAGTTCCTCTCCATTTTTAAATATCGTTTTATTTTAAAAAGTGCTGAAATTTTTGAACTCACTGATCACGCTGAACTCATTGATCAATTTTGAGAGAATATTTATGTTGACAATGTTAAGTCTTTCAATCCATGAATTTGGCGTAGGTATTTTTTAGTTTCTCTCTTTTGTGGCTGTCAGTAAAGTAATTTTGGATGTCTTTCTGCTAGATTTATTCTGAGGTATTTTATGGTAATTATATCTTCTGGAAATAGGGAATTTTCTGCTGTTGTTAAAATTGTCACTGTTTTCTAGCTACCCACTTTTATGGTGGCTGCCTCCTGCTCCTACGTTCTGTCAAACATAAAGCAATTTGTCCTGTCTCTCTTCAGATGGACTTGTCACTCTTTAGAAGTCAGTTCATCTGTTTACCTTGTAACCTTAGTTCTCTGATAGGCTAAAAAATGTTTATTATTTTATAAATTATCTGAATTTTTCTCTTTATTAGGTAGAGTAACATTCCCTGTGGTTTCTGTAACCAAAGCAAGCACAACTGCTCATAAATTTTGATATATTTTCATTATTTTCAGATAAAAATACATTCTAATTTTCATTGATTTTTGCAGTTATCCTTTTCACTGATTTATGAGATCTTTAGAAGCATGTCACTTAATTTATCACTTGATTATTTCGTATTTATTATTTTTGTCATTGATTTTAGTTGAACTCTATTGTGCTAGAGAGCATGTGTCAAGTTAATTAAAATTTATTGAGGCTTGATTTATAGAGTATCACTTGTCTGTGTTGGTGAAAATTTCATTTGCACTTGAATAGAATTTGCGTTCTAAAGTTGTTCACCATAGTGTCCTAAAATATAAATTAAGATAGATTAGTTAGTAGGTGTGTGCACATCTTCTATATCCTTATTAATATTTTAAATACTTGTGCTATCAATTTGTCTATTTCTCCACTAGTTCTATATATTTTTGTTTCTTTTATTTGAAACTATGTTATTAAACACATACATATTTAGGGTTGCTATATCTTCCTCATGAATTCACCCTTTTGTAATTACAGAATATACTCTATATCTCTGACACTACTTCTTGCCTTAAATCTACTTCATCTCAGATTTATAAAGGTAGACATTGGATTTCTTCTGATTAGTGTTTTCATGGCATATCTTTCCCATCTGCTTAATTTCAAACTGCTTAAGTGTATCAGTCATTGTTCCTCTAGAGAAAAAGAACCATAGGATAGATGTCATTAGAAATATCTGGATTTTGTCTGTTGAGAACCAAGTTTCTTGTATTTTGTTGACATGAGATCCTTTCCATGCCTTTATCTATCCATCTACCCAAATATTTATTAAGAGCCAACACTATTACTGGCATTCAGCTGCAATTTGTGAAAATATCAGCACAAATGGAAACTCCCTGAGGGCAGAGTGATTCCCAGCACTTGGCATTACACGAAGATGTGGTGACACGTAGACAAGCATCTTAGGTTCTACCCAGGGTCGGCCACTTTGCTAGCCTGAAGATGCCACCTCTGCTTCCCACCTTTTCTGTAAACTCTCCCCTTTCTTGATTGGGAGCCTTGTGCTCACTGCTGGGAGCAGACAAGGAGACACACAGTAGCCGGGTGCTGTTGTTCTTTCATTTTATTTCTTACAGGTTATGTCAACCAGGTGAGCTGAGAAAAAGAACTATAAGTTAATTAATATAATACTTGCATACACATTTGCATGTAGCAGACATAGTTAAATTAGTCAGGGTATAATTTAGCCACAGTCACTTGTTCTGGTCTGAAATTGAAGACCTAGTCATAAGTCTGAAATGAAAGAGAAAAGATAGTCCTTTAAAAAATAAGTGTAACATTACTGTAACTTCGTAATTTAAGAGTAAGGTACGTAGTCATTAATTTTGGCCCTAATAGGTTTATTTAATAAGCAGACTATAAGATCACATAATTACTATGTAGACTAAGAATATTTAATAACCACATTATACATAGTTATTATAGTATACAGTATGAAATAGAGTTCCATTTTCATTTTGAGAATTAACTTTCCTTCCACATTAATAAATTAAAGGATTGGTTCTTCACTGATTCAACCATTGTTTCCTCTTTTTTAGTTTTTGGAACTGTAAAAACTTACTTCTAAATATTCTCGCTTGATGGTACTATCCCAACCCATCTTCACACTGTGATATTTCTGTATTTGTAAGACTACAGAAGCCTTCATGCTAATTTTCCTTGAATAATTCTTTATCTATATTTTCAGTGCCACATGTGTCCTGAGACTGCTGACCATATGCATTCCTCTGTGGCCCCTTTGATCTCGAGAGAGCTTAGGAGATGTGGAACTGCGTCCCCAACTTGCACTAAATTTGTTGGTTGCAAATCTGAAATCTGGGGTCATTTTACGTTTAATCCAGGAAAAACCATAGAGAACGCTTCAATACTCACTAGTAGCAAGTACTTCATGTAGTCTTTTTCTTTTTCTAAGCCCAAGATGGTAAAGTAGGGAGATTACATTCAAACCAAAGTAAACTTCTCTTAATTGTTAAAAATTCCACGGAATTTTTCCACACCTGCTCTGTAGATAAACAGAGTTCCTGCTCTTATGGAGCTTCTATGTTAATAGGATGAGGCAAAAACAAACAAGCAATAATATTTTAGATAATTATAAATGATCCAGAGACAAAAAAAAAAGGATTATTATATAGAACAGGTAGAATTGGCTACATAATTTGGGGGTCCAGTGAACAATGAATGAAAATGTGGTGCCTCTTAATATAAGGATTTCAAGATGACAATAACAGAACATGAAGTCAGCCCCTGAGAAAATGGGTAGGGCCTTTGTAAAGGATATTCCATCTCTTTAAGTCAACTTTAGGAGCTAAAATGATAAGGAGGAGTCATTCCTACATGCCAGGTGGAGTGAACTCTAAGAGCGTAGGCCTGAACCTGCTTGAGGAGCAGGAAGGCCTATGGAGCTAAAGAACATGAGCCAAGGGAGAGAGCGATGTAAGATGAAGCCTGGGGAGTGGAGGAGTTCATGCAGGACCTGTTAGATCACAGCAGAGAACTAGAATTTGACAGGTAAACCTAATTAAAAGCTTTAAGAATTGATAATCGGTCTACATGTTTGTGGGCCTGGATAATTTATATTGATTCTGTCTTAAACTTTGCAATTACGCTTCTGTACTTGTTCAAAATTCTTTCTTCGGTGCTGCCCAGTAGCAAGGAAAAAAAAAATACGATTGATTGTCCCCATCCTCTCTCCCTCTCGTTTTCCTTCTCTCCCTCCCTTCCGTTTTTCCTTTTTAAAGAACTGTCTATATGATATGCCAAAAGCATAAGCAGTTTAGGATAATTCACTCAATTGTTTGATATTGTGAAAGGTCTATTCAAACTTTTTGACTGAATAGACATTGATGTGAGTGAAACAAAGAAATCACTACATTTTAAAAAACCACTTGAAATAAGAAAAGAGTCAGACTATATACATATTAAATGTATGAAATATTATATATAACATGTAATATATAACATATTATGTATGTACATATGTGCATTATATGTGTATTATAAGTGCCATACATGTATTTACATATACATATGTAATATGTATATATACATACTATTTATGGCATGAATATTATATTTGAACGTATTACATTTGGTACAATCTCGAATTTAGTACAACTGGGGGAAAACAGCTAGCAATCTTTCACTTGGGAAGCTTGTTTTTCTTCTACTGCAGATCTAAATAAAAGCCTACTCTAAATTTAAAATAAATGATATTATTATTACCCTTTTTAGGTGGTTTTGTATACCTTCATTGGCCATTGATAGAGACAAAATTGATGACTAAAGTAATTATATCCATTTAGTTAAAATGATTTATATTTAATTTATTCTCTCATTATTCCTTTATTTACTCATTCATTCACTATCTATTTATTAACCACTCTCAGTGGATCAGATATTTGCCAGACTCTATGGTTCCTGAAGACACAACATTATCTAATGTGGTTGATAAAAACCCCAGATTGCATTTTAAAACAAGAGCTCATTGTTAACAAGGGAAAATATGACCTTTTACACAATTTTTTAAATCCAGATTGATTGTAGAATGAATCATTTTGATGTCTGTGATTATGTGGGTGATAAAGGACTTCTGTTTTTGTCCTACTGGATTCTGAATTTTCAAATAGTTAGAATATGTTGATGGCTTTTAGACAGCAATTCAGAATGGGTAAAATATTTGTATAGTTCACTGAAAATTAAAATTGTAAATAAAATAATGCTTTTAAAAATATCTCTTGTCCAGGACAAAAATGTCAGTTGTACTTATTAACTTTTTGTCACAGATAAATCTGAGGAAGTTGGTAATTTACCTATTTCTTCCCTCTGGACTGTGGGCTGCTTCTTGCCAGTGGAGAATGAAAATCTGAAAGTGCCATCATTAGTTGTTGTCTTTGTTTTGCGTTTGGCTAACTTGGCTACTGGTAGCTCTAAATATCAGCATTATTTTCTCTCTTTTGTGTGTTCTTCCCCAGAACTGGTTTGTTCAGTGAGGACTAAGGGAGAATTGGTAATGAACTTTGGCATTGTTTGTTGCTGAGTGATGAAGTAACATACTTCTAGATTTTGAAGATCCAAACTAAGTGATAACATTTGAAGACTGAAACCGTTTTTGGTGCTATCTACTCCTTTAAGACCCAGATATGACCAGCGATATTGTTTATGTAACAGCAGTCCCTTTTTAATACTTACGAGGTTAGCAAATTCTGGAATAAATTCCTGTTGTTTTGTTAAACACTTAGCCCTACAAATGAAATCCAAATAATATGTACACATTCAAATGTGGTCTATGCTATTATTATAGTTGGGTCTCCAGGGAAATTATAAGTTCAGAGCCCATTTCTCATCTGGTTCCAAAGATCGAAGTTTTGGTATCAGAAGAAAAAAAATACTAATAAAAGATTCATGGTATTTAACATATTTTGACATGGTAAGTATTCAGAATGTTAGGATAAATGGCCATTTAATGTGAGTAATTTGGCATGAAGTAAAGTTTATTATCTTCCAGGCTATCAGTCAATCCACTTCTGGTAATAACTGCCTGCTCCTATTAGCACATGTAATAGTGTTCAGGCAAAATGAACAGTTTGGATAAAACACACAGACCTATGGAAATTTGGAGATGAGTACTTGTTTTCTTATGAATTTATCGTTAATATAAATATTGCTTTTTTATGGAAATTGTACAGAAATTGGTGCACCGGGTAAGGAAATATGATTGCTTCACTTGCTAGAAGGCTTTTGATGGTGCCACGTCTCTGTGGAAGCAGTATGGAGTACGACCCCACATAGTCATCAGAAATGGCCTTGTTTATAATCTAGGCTTCCCAACAGCCTGATTTTAGTAAATCACCCACCCTCTCTGAGGTTCATTTTCCTTGTCTATAAAATAAGGAATAATAGCAGAAAAATTTATTGTGATACAATGACTCATCAAAATGACAGACCCAGCCCTGTTTGCTCCTCTTGTGAATACATGTTTTATCGGTCAAGAGGCAATAAGATAACATATATGTTGAGTGTTAGATGGTTATATCTGGAGGAGCTCCACTACCAAGTGGTTATTCAAGTGCTTCCCTCTTTGTCTAATTAATTTCTACCTCATGTCTTTGTTACATATTCTGAACCTGAAAAATGCAAATAATTTGATGTCTTTATATGCAAAACCAAATAACTTTGAATATAGATGACACCATCAATCATGGAAGGCTAACCAGGTGTTCCGTTGTGTTTTGTTTTGTTTTGTTTTTTTGAGGAATATTAGCCCTGAGCTAAGATCTACCACAAATCCTCCTCTTTTTGCTGAGGAAGACTGGCCCTGAGCTAGCATCCATGCCCATCTTCCTGTTTATATGTGGGATGCTGCCACAGCATGGCTTGATAAGCGGTGCATAGGTCCGCACCCAGATCCAAACTGGTGAACCCCGGGCCATGGAAGTGGATTGAGGGAACCTAACCACTATGCCACCAGGCCAGCCCCCGGTTGTTGTTTTTAATGGAGATTTGCCAGGGCTAGATTATAAACTGCATATGGGTAGCAACCACGTCTTATTGATCTCTCTATCCTCAGAACCAAGTACAGGGTCAGGCACATAGATGGTGCTCAGTGTATGTTTGGCCTGAAGTAGGAGCCATGAGCAGCTCTAAGGGTAGAAAATATCCTCCAGGGGTTTGTATAAAGTCAGTGCCAACTGTAGGCATCTTTGAGGACTGAGAGGCATCTTCTTACTTGCCATATACCTTCTGCAAGGCATCCCAATGGGACTCAGGGGTCAGGAAGGGGTAGAGAGTTTGTATAATAGTAAACATTATTGTCTGAGTAAATCAGAGATTGGAAACCGTGTCGCAGTTTCATTGACTAATCAAAGCATCTTTTAGTTGGAACTGACTTTCCCCTTTTCTATTTTAATACTTAATTTTCACATGAAGTGAGAAAGTCTATTTTAAAATCATTTCAAAATTTCCTAACACAATCTGGAAGCTATTTTGGAAATGTGGCATTCCCAGAAGAATAAAGTAGATTGAGTAAATGCTAAACGAGTGTATTAAAAAATAGATTGCTTTTAGAGGCGCTCAGGTGTCACCACCATTTTGAAATAATCATCACTTACAATTATAACTCACTTGTTTTACAAGTCAGGTTAATAAATGCGTAAAATATGAATCACTAATAAGACTTTTTCTTGGGTGTTACTTAAAAGAGAGATGATGGCGCATGAAAATGCGACGTATATATTTTCTTAGGGACTTCTAATGACAAATATATTGCTAGGAGTTAGATACCTTTACCAAGTTCAGAGAAATGGTTATTTTTCAGAGGCCTCCCAGGATTCTTAAGGAAAAAAGGCCAGCTTCCTGGAAATACCATGTAAAAGACCTAATCCAGGAAATCGATCCCAGGAGACTTGAGATTTTCTGATCTCTGTAGGATCTTTAGCAGTGGTTCCTCACTCCTGCAGCACATCAGAGTCACCTGGGGAGCTTTGCAAAAATGTGACATCTGGGTGCATCTGGAAGAATCAAATCAGAGTCTCTGAGGGTAGAGACCAGGAATCAGTATTTTTCAAAGGTCCCCGGCTTAATGTATAGCCAGTATTGAGAATCATTGACTCAGCTAGAACAAGGATGGCAAGTTCATGGTAACTGGTTATAATCTTCCCAATCCCTTGATGGAAGACAATTGTCAATGCATCTAAACATTTAATCCTACAGAAACCAGATTCAGATTCAAAAAATTTTTAACACTTTTCTCCAGACAACCACTATGAACCAATCAGCATAGGCACTCCAGTTAAAAATCCATTTGCCCTCTCTGAGAAAGATTTGTGCTAACTGCTGAGTGCATGGAAGATATTCAATAAATATTTAGAGATTGATCAGACTGCCTCAAATATCTCCCCAGCAGATACTCTTATACCCAATTTATTATTGACCCATCTTCGACCACTGTTTGTGAGCAGAAAACAAATAAGGCATTCCTTTTTTGGCTTCAAAAATTCATAGAGGGGCTGGCCTGGTGATGCAGCGGTTATGTTCACACATTCTGCTTCAGTGGCCCAGGCTTCACCAGTTTGGATCCAGGGTGAGGACCTATGCGCCACTTGTTAAGCCATGCTGTGACAGACATCCTACATATAAAGTAGAGGAAGATGAGCACAGATCTTACCTCAGGGCCAGTCTTCCTCAGCAAAAAAAAAGAAAAAGAAAGAAAGAAAAAACAATTCATAGGCCCACTCCTAGAGAAATTTGTGACCATGAAGTTTATTGGAAAATAATCTCTGACCCAAACTAGAATCCTATCCTATATTTCTATTTGATACAATTAAAACCTGTAAAATAATGGCCACCTCCATTGTTATTAAATAGGTAGCCATTATATTTAATGTGTTAGAAGGTAAGACACTTTGGATGATATGGAGGCATTTCTTCCCCACTACATAACCACTTTCCATGGAAGGATTGCTGAGTTAACCAAAGATGCATGTCAGTGGACATCCAGGCCTGTTTCACCTGACAAAAGATGCATATAGTACTTCAAAAGCACAAAAGTTAAAGAAGAAGTGCCCTCCAGGCTGTATCCACTGAAGAATAACCTCTGAACGAATTTGTTCCTCTTCACATTTAGAAATCTTTATCCTCAACTGTTGCAAAGTTATACTGTTTCTCACTCTCAAAATAACAAATACAATTCCTAATTACCTCTCCTATGCAATTGCATTCTATATTTCCTTAATAATTTCTATCTATCTCAGTTATTCTACAGTCTCTTTAATTACCTGCAAGTACAGAGGAAGTTTGCAAAGTTTCTCATTAACTCTTGGAGTAAGGGGTTCACCAGTGTCCTCTTGATTGGCAGCCCTTATCAGACGATGCTGTCCAAACACTGCTACTTTTCCTTTTCTGTGAAGAGAGCCTTTGGGGAACCCACTAGTCTTTCATACAGGAGCGTTATTTAGCTACAACAAGAAATTTAATCTGCTTTACATGCCCACAGGCATTCTTTAGATACTCCTCAGCACAAATCCAGGCTCTGGATCCACCCGTCTCTTTGAGACATGGTGAATCTATCTACATTCTGTAATTTACCTTAAAATGACAGATCCAAAGCAAGCAACTGTATCACATGTTTAAATGCTCTAAGAAGTTAGCAGATACTGAGCAAAACTTCAAATTCATCTTAGCACTCCTGTTTTGAAATCATAAGAATCTATAGCTAAAGGGAGCAACTTTAGTGCAGATTATCCTTGGGCCTTGTGTGACATCTCTTACCTCGTATGCCAGATCAGGCACTTGATTCAGAGTGGGAAAGGAAGCTGGCCTTCACTGCCTTGACAGGAGCCATGTCAACCCAAGCCAGTCACCTGCTGGTCTCCCACAGGGTGTCAGCTATTGAGTTGAGAGAATCCTGTTTCACCTGTTCCTACTTATAAAGAAGTAGTGGGGTAGTTTGACACAGGGAAAAAGTGCTTGACATTGTTTGCCGGTGATGAGAATGTCACAGTGAAATCATCCTCATGGAAGGAAATTCTCTACACGCTGCTAGGAGAGACAGTCAGAGGAGGTTTCAGCAATTTGTTAAAGATCTGAACAGCCCTGCTGCTGGCTGTGCTTTGGTTGCTCACAATCTGGAAATTTGTGGCCAAATCCCTTCTAAAAATGATCATTGTACAGGTGTGGTTCTTCTTTCTTGGCTTGTTTCTGCAAAACCAGTGTTTCCAGCTTCAGTCTTGTGCCTACCACCGCCAAGATCAGTACCATTTTTGCATATCACCTCTACTACTATAAAAGGCAATATTTTTCTCTAAACTGACTCTTTTTTTTTAGTTATATAGACTTATTTCAGAAGGAAGTTGCAGAAATACGTATGGAATGCTGTTATATAGTCTTCTAATGTATAATTAAAATAAATTAGTAAAATAAAACATGTTTCCCAAGATTCCACATAAAATAATAATGTGAACCACTGTGGATACAAATAGCACCCTTTGAAAATTACTGAAATAAAGCAATCACTCATTTTATCTCTCCTCCATTTTGGTCTGATTGATTTGATATTTAAAAAAAACCTACTAAGAAGAGGTCACTCTTTGTTTACACAGGTAAAATACAGCAGAATAGGACACACACCACGGCAATTTGATCAAGCTAATGAGAAAAAATGTATTGAACACCTAACCTGTGTTTGGCAGTGCTGATTCCTCCTGTAACAGTACTCTTTATCCAATTCATCAATAAAGACAATTTACATATTGAGTGAGAAACCTAAATGGAATTTCCATCAGTATTATTGTGCTCACATTTTTTCTGTTCTTTCTGACCTCAGTATGCCCAGGTAGATGGGAACCTGCATTTAACTTCGTTGAACAAGCAAGTATCAGCATTCCTTTCTGGTAAGTCTAAGTTATCACTTCTCTTCTTTTCCTTATTATTCATTGCATGATGCTGGATGTCATGCCCTACGTAAAACTGGGGAGAGGGTATGACACTCGATACACTGACATCTTCCACAAAGTCATTCTAGTACAGATTTGTGAATTAGGGCAGCATCCCACCCTGAACGCCAGATGGGATGTTCTTAAATTATTCCCTAAGTGATTATTTTTGAGGCCAGTCTTAGTTTAAACAAAGGAAAAGTCTCACGTGGTCATTTTCTTCTTGAGGGGTAACCCCCTATAAAGGATGGAAGTCCTGATATTCCAAAACATTTAGAAAATCTGTTTACACACACTTCTCATTTGAATATTTGTGTGAGAAATGTAAGTTACACCTCCATCAGTGTTATCGTGTTCCACATTAAGAAAATCTGATATATAAGTTTATGACTACTTGTGTGTTCACACCACTATTTTTGAAGTCCCAGAACTATGTTGTTGGGAGCCAACTCCTCTCTTTGATGCAGAACATGATTTGCAACCACTAGAGAAATAGAACACATCTTATTAACATGGCCATTTCCTGCCATTTCTTTGGAACCAAGTGGTTTTCCTCAGGTATTATATCTGCTCTCATTGCAGACTGGTGAGAAGAAATTGTCTTCACCAAGATTGTCACATCAATGTCTTGTTTTAGCTACAGCCTTTTCCTCTTTGGTTGGTAATTTCATATTCATAGCTACCGTTTCTTTTCAATGTCTGTTTTTCTTGTACTATTGTGGTAGTTAAATATCAAATTCAACAGAGGAGAGATGCTCTCTATCTGCTTTTCTCTTCTAAATATCGTGAGGAGCTGTAGATTACCCTAGATCAGGGGTTCTCAACTCTGCTCCATATTAGAATCACTTAGAAAGCTTTTATAAGATTCTGACGCTTGGACCCCACTTGCAGAGATTCTGATTAAAGGACAATCTTTCAAACGTTCTCCAGGTAATTCCAGTAGTATCAAGGTGAAGAGCCACTGGCCTTGATTAATTTTGCTAAAGTTGTAACCAAATCACTGAATGCTGCCTTCTGTACTTTGATGTGCATAAACTATAATGAAACATTTGCCAGCATATGTGTTACTCTTATTTTTTTGAGCAGTTCATAAATTGATTGTTGAAATTTCTGTCAGAATGAAACTCTATCTCTAAAGAAGGTGCTTAGGAACAAAACTGTCAGCAACTGAAGGTGTCATTTTTTTAGCTGGGGCATGGGAAACTAAGGCACATAATTCTCCAAGTCGGAGCTGGAAGAGCTTGAGTTTGCAGGAAGACCCATCTATCTGTGTTTCCATCTGTCTAAAAGCCCACAAATCTTTGCTTCCTAGAGCTTTCAACCTATAATCTGCCACTTATTTATTCTCAGGCACTTATTCATCGACCAAAAAATTAGTAAATTCCTTCAATGACTGGGGAAAAGGCACATCATATGTAAAGTTCTTCAGGTAGTGATCATCACATTCTAGCTCTAGGAACTTGAAGAAGTTCCTTAAGTTCTCTAAGCCTCAGTGTCGTAATATGTAATCATGACAGTACCTGCTCTAGAAGGTTGTCACAGGATTCAATGAGACCAGGTACGCATGCAACTGCTTAAAGCAGTTTTAGGGACAAATTCCAACTATTTTTTAAAGTAATAAATGATAGCTAATTACACAAAGTAAACGCTATGATAATCTACTGTCGGCTAACTCAGTTTAATTTCACAGATGAAATGAGAGTAAACTTGGCTTTGGAGGATGCAGACAGAGCACGTGGCTGAGAAAACTCCAGGCTCAAAGAATTGTGTACGCAAAGATGTATGCAAATTGTGATTTGGAGAACATAACAGAGCATAACAGGTGGCTGACATATATTGAGTGCTTATTGGTGAAGCGCTTAATAGTGATAATAACAGCAATCATGAGTTAAATGCTTATTCTGTGTTGGGTACTTGACAAGTGTCATCTCAGTTATCCTTAAAACAGTGCTCCCATTTTAGAGATGAGTAATATCAGATGTTGAGAGACTAAATAATAGCTGGTAAGTAAAAAAATGATTCTTCTGCTTTAGCCATCAGAGGGCCCTGAGCAACTGAGGACTGAAGGGAGACATTGGACATGAGGGCATCAGCGTAGAAAAGGAATTCTGAATGTGTGAGAGTACACTCATCTTTACTTTCCTCAGAGCTGACCCAACAGGATTTCTTTTGCCTAGAATCTAGATAGAGAATCCTAGTCTTTGATCTGTGTAGGACTTTATCACTAACAAAGCATTTGCACATGAAAGATTCATTGCATTTCAATAGTGCTGATGTTTTAGTCTAGTTCAAGGAGTTAATGCACATGCATAGTCAGGGATCTCCAGAGAAGCAGAACTAATAGGATGTATATATATACCATATTGGGGGTGAGTGTGTATATATATATGTGTGTGTATATACATATATATGTATATGTATATTTATATGTGTATGGATAAAGAGAGAGAGAGATTTTAAGGGATTGGCTCATGTAATTGTGGGGGCTAGCAAGTTTGAAATCCATAGGGCAGGGAAGAAGACTGGAAATTCAGATAAGCATTGATGTTGCAGTCTTGAAGACCAATTCCACAGAACAGCAGGCTGAAAACTCAGGCAGGGTTTCTATGCAGTCTTGATAAGAATCCCTTCTTCTTCAGGAAAACTCAGTCTTTTCTCTTAAAGCCTTCAACTGATTAAATGAGGCCTATCCACATTATAGAGATAATCTACTTTATTCAAAGTCTACTGATTTAACAGTTAATTACATGTAAAAAAAAATACCTTCATCAAGAGAATGAGAAGACAAGTCACAGACTGAAAGAAAATATTTGCAAAAGACCTATCTGATAAAGGATTGTTATACAAAATATACAAAGAACTCCTAAAACTCAACATTAGGAAAATGAACATTTTGGTTTAAAAATGGGCAAAAGACTTGAATAGACACCTCGCTGAAGAAGATATACAGATAGCAAATAAACATATGAAAAGATACTCTGTATAACATATCATTAAAGAATTAAAACAACAATGAGATACTGCTACATACCTAGTAGAATGGCCAAAATCCAGAACACTGACAACACCAAATGCTGGTGAGGATGTGGAGCAACAGGAACTCTCATTCATTGCTGGTGGAAATGCAAAATCATACAGCCATTTTGGAAAACGGTTTGACAGTTTCTTACAAAACTAAACATACCCTTAAGATACAATGCAATAATCACGATCTTTGGTATTTACATAAATGAATTGAAAATTTATGTCCACACAAAAACCTGCACATGGATGTTTATGGCAGTTTTATTAATAATTTCTGAAACTTGGAAGCATCCAAGATATCCTTTAGTAGGTAAATGGATAAATATACTGTAGTACATCCAGACAATCAATATTATTCAGTACTAAAAAGAAATGAGTTATCAAGGCATGAAAAGACATGGAGGAACTTTAAATGCATATTACTAAGTGAAAGAGGCCAATCTGAAAGGGCTACATAGTATGTGATTTCAACTTTATGACATTCTGGAGAAGGTAAAACTGTGGAGACAGTAAAAAGATCAGGTTTGCAGGGTTTAGGGGGAGGAAGGGATGAATAGGTGGGGTATAGAGGATTTTTAGGGCAGTGAAACTATTTTGTACAATACTGTGACGGTGGATACACGTAGTTATGCATTTGTAAAACCCCATGGAGTGTACAATACTCAGAGTGAACCCTAGTGTAAACCATGGTCTTTGAGTGATAATGATGTGTGAATGTAGGTTCACAGACTGTAGCAAATGGGCCACTCTAGTGCAAGATGTTGACAGTGAGGGAGGCTGTGCACATGGGGGGTCAGGGAGCATATGAGAAATCTCTGTACTTTCCATTCAGTTTTGCTGTGAATCTAAAAATGCCCTAAACAATAAAGTCTAAAAAACTGGCAGACAAGAAAAAATTGAGTATCATTAAAAACATAACAACTACAATGACAAAAATACGTTCATAGCAACATCTAGACTGGTGTTTGACCAAACAGCTGGATTCCATGGACTAGCTCAGGTGACACATAAAATTAACCATCACAGCACAGATATTTGATTGCCTGTGTATCAGAAGTTGCAGTAAGAATGGTGATAGGACTTTCCCTTGGCCACGTTGATAGTCAGTGGGAGACTGAGAAATGGACTGGGATGGCAGAAGAAGAGGTAAGCGAACAGTAAAAGTTGGTTTTCACACCCTGGGGCATAAGACAGCCAGAATTTGGTTCTCCTTCAAGGACTGACAGCTTGACTTCGCTTGAACAAACGATTCTAATAGTTTAACAAGTATTATTAAATACGGTGTTTTGAATGCAGATGAATTCTTGCTCATGTGGAGCAGATAGTCTGGTGAGACAGAAAGATAATTGATATAGAAACAAATACATGAACAAAGAGATCATGTAATTACTATTAAGGATTAAAGAGGAGTGGCGGAGATCATGACACTGGCTTGCTGTAGAGGTGAGATCAGGCAAGGCCTCTCTGCAAAGGAAGCATTTATGGGAATCCTGAAGGTTGAAAAGATAATCCACCATGCATAGAAACAAGAGAAGGAATTTCAAACTTGTTAGGAAGTAAGAATGGAATGAGGAAATAAGGAAAGCAAGATTCAAACCATATGAGGGCCTTATAGGTCATGTTAAGGAGTTTACATTTTAAAGAAAATGAATTTTGGCAAGAGTGGAGACCCTGAGAAAGGATAGAGTGAGGGACTAGGGAGTAGAGATGGATGTTCAGGGGAGTGGAGAGGTGTAAGATGTATTTTGGAGGATTTATTTAATGAATTGGGAATGTGGAGTGACAGCAAAGGAGGAGCAAAGGCTCATTCTTTGATTATTGTTAATAATCTCTGTCTCTCCTCACAGGAAATTTAGAGGAAGAGTGATGGATCAGAAGTCTTGGTCCAAGAATTAGTTTTCCATAGCCCATAAATATGAGCAGCATGGAGTATGCTTTGCTGCTAGATGTGACAACTGTCAGATGAGTATAGTTCAATGACTTAAATACAGTTGCATCATTTATTGAAAACTTGCTTCTTTGAAGGATTGAGCTTATTAGGTGATAAAAGTAAACTATAACCAAAAGGATGTTAATCATTGGGTCTACCAGCTCAGTGGTAAATGTGAGGCTTCGGAGCATTATTTGGTGACAACTTCAGTACAGGCTGATGTGTCTCAGATCTGGAGAGTGAAGTGACTTATGTCACTTACCATTTACCTCATGTCCACAGTGAACCAAGAGAGGTTACCATGCACACTCCCAAAGTCACTGAGGAGACTAATATAGCTACTTGTGCCTTCTCCCCTAGATCTTGGCTTCATACGGCTATTTTCCTCTTGCTTTACTTCAATCACATACAGTGCACCCACTCAGAGCAATTAATTATCTTTGGCTCCTTTGAAATTACTCCCCAATCAAGCAAATATAAAAAGACAGAGTGTTACAAAAAATAATTCCTATCTGGTTCTCTTATTAGGTACCAATCGAGTAAACAGAATATGATTTGCTTCTTGGACATGAGTGTAGCAGACATGGAGTCAGGCTGTCTCCAGGCTATTCTGATAAATGTCCTGTTCTCTTTGCAGGGTTTTACGATGTCACATGGTGATCTTTCAACTTACTCTTCCCTCAGCATATGGTACTACAGCCATCGTGTAGCCCAGACACAAGATTCTACTCTTAAAAAAATGTGTCTGCCTTCAAGGTCGTATGACCTTGTAGATTCATTTGGTTCTCAGGAACATTGCAAAATCCCATGAAAAATAGCTTAATTAACCTTTAAAGCAGTATAGTATTTTCAGAATTTTAAAGATACTGATAGGTAATAGAGAGAGGAATATAGTTTTATTTGTGATGGAACAAATACGTGGAAATTTAGGTGTTACGCTTCATGCCTTTTAATGGTGGATTTTACTATACTGGTAACATTTTTATAGTAAGACTGAGGAAAATGTAAACTATTTTCTACACTTGAGAAATGACAACCAAAGGGAGAAGATCAGAATGAACTGGATTCTAATACTAGTATTAGTAATAACACTACTACTGATACTTAACAATGAATAGTTTATAGTGCCTTTTATCCTTGTACTATTAGAACTTACATTAAGTGATTTGCCTCACATTGCATAGTTTGCAAATCTGGAATCAGGAATGGCATAGAGTTTTGAAATTAGGGTTTTTCTTAATATGCCACCCAATATCCCAAGTTAGTCATGACAATCCAGACAACTGGAAAGTTGGATCCAGTTTGCCATCATTTTTTTTGTTCCCGTGGACTCAATTCCTTTAAATATTGCCTAAGATTGAAAAAGCATATAGGAATAAAGCTCATTTTCAAGTTTGACTCTGAATTAGCTGGTTGCCAAAGCTGAGGCCTGAGTAGGGGGTGGAAAAACTGTATTGCTGCTGTAGTCATAATCTCAACCGTAGAGATGGACCAGATCCAATGAACCCGTAGTAGTATCATACACAGCAGATTAGAGCCAGAGTTATCCTTAGAGGCAAACTAATATGACCCCATCAGAGTAGAAATGGCTATAGATTGCATTGCAAATAACACAAAGAATAAAACAATTTAGAATGGTGGGTAGGGGGGAATAATTAGATCCTATAAAGGAGAAGCCCAGGGAGCAGATCCACATATAATTGGACCAAAGGATTCAAATGGTGTCGTGGGGACCCAGGCTCTTCATCTCTCATCTCTAGTTTACTTAGTTCTCTGGCACCTTTGGGTTTACATCTTCACAACATCAAATCAAACATTCACTCCAGAAATTCAAAGGATTAGCTCTGATTTGACCTGTTTTAGTCATATGCTGAATCCTGAACTAATCACTGAGTCACATGTCCATCAGGGAACTTTGGGGCAGCCCCCACCAAACCACATGAAACAAAACTGGATGAGGGAGTGGATCCCTAAGGAACACAGATTGTCATTAGAAAGAAAGAAAACTGGGTGCTCTGTTGGGAAGCCCTGTAATCTACGGGCAAGATATACAGAAGGAGCAGGAACCTGTGGCTGAGCCAAACTAGAACATTCACACCAGTTTTCTCTCTCCAATACCTCACAGTCATAACGGAGAATATTACAGGGTTTGAGGTTGCAAAATCATGACTTATATGGCCTTTTTCAGTTTTCCTTGGGATGCAGAAAATGAAGCAAAATTGATGGTATACAGGACCAGCTATGTGGTAAAGGAATGTGGATATAGTACGAATAGTGTGAAGTTGTAATTTAGCTTGAACTAGATTTAACTTGCAGAGAGAACTTTCTTCAGTCAACTCTTCTGATAACACTGACCTTCCTATAATATAAGGGTTACAGCTTTCACTTAGATGACAGATTCCTTCCAGAGGGTTAGGGATAAACACAACTTTTCTTCAAGCCTGTCTTGGCTTTCTACTATCCGTCTTGAACCAATAAAATTGCTGCCATTGTGGCAAGGACAATCCGATCTCTCTTTCCTTGTCACATTCAGGATTGAGTCTCTGACGTTTGTCTCCCCCACACACAGTTTCTGAGTCTCTGTGTTTCTGTTTCATGTGTCTGTCTCCTGGAGAAGTCACCTGCCAAACTGCATAGTGGCAGCCTGAATGAGACTTCATTACTCTTTCCTGGCAGCTGCCTGTGTTTGATTTCCTTTGGGGCCAGAGAGAAGATTCATTCTCACCCTATGTTCTCTGCCTCTCAGGTATAAGTATAAGAGGAGGGCAGAGGAGGATGCCATTCTATCATCAAGGGAGGCAGGAGTAAAAGCAGAAGTAAATCTGCCCTCAAAATTGCTCCCAAATCCACGTTGGCCTTGGTTTAGCATTGTGGACTTCCCCATTAGATGTCTCCATTCCAAATGCTATCAATGAAAGATCACTTATAAGCCAGCTTTATTTAGATTTCCTAGCCAGCTTTATTTCAATGTCTTTTCTTACAAGACGAATTTAGGGTTCTAGTACGTAAGTTATCTCTTATTGGAAGTGAACTATCTGCAAGGAAATGCAGCTATTTCATATTTAGCTTGATAAAATCTGAAAAAAGAGCAGATGACGTTGACTTACTTGATCAGAGGATCCAAACCGTCAGTCCTGGGGCCAGTAGAGAACCTTGAAAGTTTTACATGGAGTGAGAATATTGGCATTATTAATTTGAAGCTTTGATTTTACAGTGACCAAAGGAACATGATGGTTTTGTGGAAGACTGTATTTTACTAAAAGGGTCACAGCAATATTATCTACATGTTTTCTATGAACTTTGGCATTCCCACACAGAGAGATAAAATCTCCTCTTGAAACCAGGTGGGCTTTTGTGACATCTCAACTAATAGAATAAAGCAGAAGTGGCACTTCAAGACTTGAGGCTACGTCGTAAAAGACAAAACTGCTTTCTCCTGGATCTCTTCCTTGGGACAGTTGCTCTTAATATTATTTCAACTCTCTTGTATTTATTGATGTTTGCTTTGGTTCCCAAAATATGGTCAATCCTTGAGAATGTTCCATGTGCACTTGAGAAGAATGTGTAACCTGCTGTTTTTGGATGAAGTGTTCTATATATATCTATTAAGTTCATCTGATCTAATTTTTCATTTAATTCTATTATTTCCTTGTTGATTTTCTGTCTGGATGTTCTGTCCATTGGTGTTAATGGTGTGTTGAGGTCCCCTACTATTATTGTATTGTTGTTGATGTCTTCTTTTAGTTCTATTAAGAGTTGCTTTACAAATTTTGGTGCTCCTGTGTTGGGTGCGTATATATTTATAAGTGTTATGTCTTCTTGGGGGAGAGTCCCTTTTATCATTATATACTGTCCCTCTTTATCTTTCTTTATCTGTTTTGCTTTGAAATCTACCTTGTCTGATATTAGTATAGCGACACCTGCTTTCTTTTGTTCATTATTAGCTTGGAGTATTGTTCTCCATCCCTTCACTCTGAGTCTGTGTTTGTCTTTGGGGCTGAGGTGTGTTTCCTGGAGGCAGCATATTGTTGGGTCTTGTTCTTTGATCCATCCTGCCACTCTGTGTCTTTTGATTGGGGAGTTCAATCCATTTACATTTAGAGTGATTATTGAGATGTGCGGGCCTACCACTACCATTTTGTGTCTTGTTTTCTGGTTTTCTTCAGTGTCCTTTGTTTCTCGTCCCATGGTTTAATCTGTTCTGATGTAGAGCTGCTACTCTCTGTTGTTGTCCTTCTACTTATCTCCTCTGCTCTTGGTTTTGTAGCCCCTTTCCTTTTTTGGATTTTTCAGGAATGAGGGTTTTCCTGAGGATTTCCTGAAGAGGAGGTTTTGTGGCAATGAACTCCCTTAATTTTTGTTTATCTGGGAAAGTTTTTATTTCTCCATCGTATTTGAAGGATATTTTCGCTGGGTAGAGAATTCTCGGCTGTAGGTTTTGTCCTTCAGATTTTTGAATATATCATTCCACTTCTTCTAGCCTGTAAAGTTCTGCTGAGAAATCTGCTGATAGCCTGATGGGGGTTCCTTTGTAGGTTAGTTTCTTTTGCCTGGCTGTCCTTAGTATTTTCTCCTTGTCGTTGACTTTTGCTAGCTTCACTACTATATGCCATGGGGTTGGTCTTCTTGCATTGATAAAGTTTGGAGATCTATTGGCTTCTGTCACCTGAAGATCCATCTCCCTCACCAGATTTGGGAAGTTCTCAGCCATTATTTCTTTGAATAGGCTTTCTGCCCCTTTCTCCTGCTCTTCTTCCTCTGGTATACCTATAATCCTTACGTTGCATCTCCTAATTGTGTCTGATAATTCTCGGAGAGTGTCTTCATTTCTTTTTAGTCTTGCTTCTCTCTCCTCCTCTGCCTGCAGCAATTCTATATTGCCATCTTCCAAATTGCTAATTCTTTCCTCCATATTATCGGCCCTACTGTTCAGAGCATCTAGATTTTTCTTAATCTCCTCTAGTGTGTTCTTCATTTCCAATATTTCTGTTTGGTTCTTCTTTATCGTATCAAACGCTTTTGTGACATAGCTCCCGAACTCGTTGAGTTGTCGGTCAGAATTCTCTCTTAACTCATTGAGAATCTTAATGATGGCTGTTTTGAAGTCATCATCATTTAGGTTATATATCTCATTTTCTTTGGGATTGTTTTCTGTGTATTTGTTACTTTCTTTCTGTTCTGGAGATTTAATGTATTTTTTCATATTGCTTGATGTTGTTGATTTGTGCCTCCGCATGGAGATAGAGTTTAGTTGCTCCTTTCACTTGTTTCAGCTGCTGCGGTGGGGGAGCAGCTGTTTATACTGCACCAACCAGGAACCCTGTCCGCAGTTGCTAACTGGGCCTGGGCCCCTCCTCGTAGCCACAGTGGCCCTTTGGATTCCCTCCTCTGCCATGGGGGCCGTCACAGGGGGGCTTCAGGCTGCTGGTGCCTACTGTTGCAGCCCACCTAGATGTGCTCTCTCCTTGGGGTCTGCAACGGTGTTATGGGCTTTTCCAGCGGCCAGGGGTGGGATCACTTATATTGGTCGCTCCGTTGCTGTCGGCACCCACAAAATCTCACTTGTCCTCCATGGGTCGCAGGAGAGCTATTGGCATCTTCTACAGTCTGTGGTTAGTTCACCTAGCTATGCTGCTTTTGCCCTGGGGTCTTCCAGCCTTGTGGCTGGCAGCTGGGTGCCTTCTACTGGTGATGTGCAGAGGCTTTCCCTAAGGCTGCTGTGAGACTGTAGGGTTTCCCCCTAGGCTACGAAGCTGGGTCTCTGGAACTCCCCCCAGCCCCAGTCCTCTCCGAGATCTCCAGCAATCCCTAGTCCCACGGGGCGGGCAACGGCAGCTGGGGGTCGCCCCGCCCTCTGGGATTCTCTCCGGGCCTCTCCCGGAGCCGTGAATGCTGGGCGTGGCCCCTCCGCTAATGGCAGACAGAGAGTTTTGTCTGCTGCCCGGGCGGAACTCCGGCGCTTCCCCTCCGGGTCGCAGAGCCGGCCTTTGGAAGTTCCCCCAGCCCCAGTCCTCTCCGAGATCTCCGGCAATCCCTACTCCCACAGGGTGGGCAATGGCAGCTGGGAGACCTCCGTACCCTCCACGACTCTCTCTGGGACCCTCCGTGCGCCACGAACACCAGGTGGGGTCTCCCCGCCAATGGCGGGGAAAGACTCTCCCCGCGGGCTCAGGTGTGCAACTCCAAAATTTCCCTCTGCATTTAGGAGTAATTGCGGGGGGTTTAGGTAGGGTTCTGGTCACCTGTTTCCACCGTCGCTCCTCTGTTGTGTGCTCGCTCCTGCCCTAGATGTGTGTAGATCCTCTGGGGGCGTCCGTTGGAAGAAAGCCGCTTGCGGGTACTAGGCTGCTCGTCGGGGTCGGAGAGTTTTCACCTATTTCCACATCCTCCCGGAGGAAAGTCTGTCCGCCTTCCGATGTATAGTAGCGTGGGTGTCTCAGACGTCCTGAGATGCTGTCTGGATATCCTTTGTCAAGCGATAAGTGTCCAAATAATTGTAGACTCGAAGGGGGAGAGACAAAGAGGACTACTCACGGTGCCATCTTGGATCTTCCTCCTGGGACAGTTGCTCTTAGAACCCAGCCGCCATTTTGTGAAGATGCACAAGCAACATGGGGAGGCCATGTGTAGGTGTCCTGCCCACAGTCCTAGCTGTGGTGCCGATGAACAGCCAGCATGAGCACCAGACATGTAAACAAATCTTCAGATGATTCCAGCCCCCAGCCTTTGGGTCATCCCAGCTGATACCAAATGGAGCAAAGATTAGTCCCTACCAACCCTGCTAGACTGCTGATCACAAGCAATTGTTGTTGTTCTAGCCACTACATTTGGGACAATAAATAACTGTACTGGGTTTAGTTGATTTTTAATACAATGAAAAGATGTTATGTTCAGTGTCATGAATTTGGAGTTGATATTTAGGGGGAAATACGAAACTCCTTTACTAATGATAAGTTTGACATATTTTCCTCCCTCCTTCTCTCCCTCCCTCTCTCTCTGTCTTTCCTTCTTTTCTCCCTCCCTCCTTACCTCTCTCTTTTTCTTTCTTTATTTCTTGCCCCTCTTTTGCTGGAGATAACAGGACGCAAACATCATCAAAGTTCCATTTTCTCCTGAAAGAGTTAAAGAGCCATCTGATGATATATTCCACAGTAGGTATATTTTATAATATTTTACAACAGGTATAAAGCTGTAATTTGATTGGTGAAAATATGACATTTTCTCCTCAGTTGATTTCCTGACAGAGTTTATTGATATCACTTCTTCCTCCAACATTTTTTTTAATTTCAGTAACCTCCTATGTACATTACTGTGACATCTCCAAAAGGACAATTTGGAACATTTTCCAAAAATAACGTTTTCTATTAGGATGAGGCATTTATCCATTCATCCCTGACTCCATCTACTTAATACATATGTATGGAGTGTCCATTATGTACAAGGTATTGGGGACCCAAAGGTGAGTGTTACACAACCTGGCCTTACAAATCTTATAGTGTCATGAGAGAGACAGAAAAGTGAAGATATAAATTAATTGATTGATTAATTCAACAAACTTTTGTTAAGCTCCTACTGTATTCTAGGCCTTATACCATACTCAGGTGTTAACAGCAGTAAAGAAGGTAGATACAGCTTCTGTCCCACAGACTAGGGATTATTACAGAAAATCAAATAATAGCAATAGTGCAGAACCCAATCAAAAGTTCAGGGAAGGCATCTCAAAGGAAGTGAAGTATGAACTGAGACTCATAGACTGATTCGGTGTCAGCCTGGTGAAGGCAGATTTGGGAAGAGTGCATGAATTACAGAGGAAAGAAAGTGTGATGATCCAGAGGGGAGGAAGAAAATGACACAACTGTTTGAGAAACCAAAAGAAGCTCAGTGTGGGAAGAACAAGGTGTAGAGAGGGGAGGATGGTACAAAATAAACTTGGACAGGTAGATAGGACCCGAAGGTAAAGGGAAACCATCAGAGAGATTACGTACCATGGGAATAATGTGATAACTGTATGTAGATCCTCTGACTGCAGGATGATGAGTGCACCTTCATAGATCAAGCCTAGAATCAGGAGCCCTGTGAGATGGCTACATGGATAATCTTGGCCAGAGATGACAGTGGCTTAGATGAGGATGAGAGCAGTGAGAGTGGACGTTTCTGAAATTTGGAGTTATATACAGGACATGTTTATTGACAGATTATATGTCAAGGATGAGGATGAGAGAAAAGCCAGAATAAGTTCCAGTTTCTAGATTGGGCAACTGGGTTGGTTGTGGTGCCATTAAATAAGAAAGAGAACCTCCTTAGGAAGGACTTTCAGTCTAGGAAGAAGATAATGGGTGCAGTTTGAGTGACATTGAACTTTTGGTTCCTGTAAGATATACAAGTAGAAATGTTGAATATAGTTAAGATAGCCAAGTAGAGATTCAAACAGGTCTGGAACTTGGCAAGAAGAAGTGGACTGCAGATAAGGATCCAGAAACTATTAACATATAGAAGATAACAGAAGCCCTGAGAGTGGAAGAGATGTCCCAAAGTGAATGCATAGGGTCAGAAAAAAGGCCTGGGACAGAATGCCAAAGAACATTGACATGTAGGGGGGATGTTGGATGTCTGGATGGATCCACTGGAGAACAGAAACCAGAAGAATATAGTCCATAAGGAATAAACCCCATTGCAAATACATCTATAAACATACGTCTAGAAAATGTATAAGTAACTATTAGGAGCATCATTGATGAGTGGTTTGGAAACCCAATCTAAATTAAAGTAGTGGCATTGATGATAGAGAATAGAAGAGATATACACTTGGGAGATAAAATGAGCAGGGCTTAGAAATGGTTGGGATATAAGAATGAGGGAGAAGAAAGAAGAGAGAAAGAACCCTCTGTTTGCTCCAGGCATTAAGGAAAATTATGGAGGCTTCCCACTAGTCAAGTCTTATCAGTGTTTGTTCACACTGAGTATTTTTAAAGAATACACAAAGCAGAGTGTTTATATATCTTTGTGGATCCTCAAAAAAGAGAGTCTGTTTTTAACATGGCCAGTTCACACTGTGTGACCTTTGCAATGTTAAAAGAATTACACAGTGAGATACTTGAAGGTGCTCTGTAGAAAGAGATTAGCAAAACTGCAGGTCTCTAAATGGCATGTTTCCTGAATGTGTCTTAAGTTTGCTTTGGGTCTTTAAAGTTGTATCCCAAAGAATGCAATCTGTTTTGCTCTCTTCTGACAATCAAATGTAATGGTTCAAAGATAAAGGAATTGTTTGTGAGTACTCCACAGGGCTCATCCTTCACATGCTAATTTTGACTTGGTTAAGAACTAACTTGACCCCAAGAGCTAGAGAGTATTCTGAGTTTCTTGCAACTCTGGGCCTAGTTATTACATATTTGAGGCATGGAATTCTTCCTCCCTCTTTCCCTCTCTCCCTTCCTTCCTTCTACTTTACTCCAACCCTACCTCTTGTCCACATCTCAATGATCATAACTTAAGGTTCTGATATCAGGGGCTTAAGGAAACAGGACAGAGCAGAGGAGCACACAGGCTGTGCATACAGAAAGAGAAGCTAGAGGGCTCCTGGCCTGCAGGGTCAGAGAGCACAACCCTGTGTTTGACCAGCGCTCCTTGTGATCAGGTGGGAGACATTAACCAGTTGCTACCCAAGCACCTACAGTGTTGAGCGCATTTGTAGGGACTCATGTAGGTTTTAAGACAGCCTTACTTAAACATTCTGTTCAGTCAATTAAGCCAGAAAATGGTTTACTAACTAAGTATGTAAAATGTTCTAACCTGTTTATGCATAAAAGTCAACTTCATTATCACCCAGACGTTAAAGAAGGGGAGAACTTGCCTAATCTAGAATCAGACATTCAGAAAGCTATGCAAACCATTGCTCACTTCCACAAATAATAGGTAGTCTAGGACCCCTCATTTTAGGGTTATTTCACTTCTGGACTGGAAATCTTGTATCCTTGATCAGGGTCTATTTTCTAAATTAGAAATCCACATTAAAAATTCATGAAAAATGAGCAAAAGTGGATTTTGCACAATTTGTTTTTATTATCTATAATCTGCCTTATGTATTTACTATGAATAGCCTTAAATCAACACTCCGTGATTTTAATGACTCACATGTATTGCCAATTAAGAGACTCTATTAGACTGGATTTTCTATTACTGCCTAGTATTCCTGAAACTTACTAGGCTTCTTTTCTCCACTGCCTACGTCAGTCCATGACCTCTTTAACTCATCACCCCTTCCAGCCTCAGTGGTTTTTCTAAGCACACCATGAGCAAGTTGTCATGAAATTTTGCTATATGCAAAGCTCATATTGCCCAACAACAGACCTGAGTGAACATTTCCTTGAAAACTACCAATGCATTATGTTCAGTGGGTGCAATGGAACTCTCTTCCAGAGAGTCTACAAAATTAGAAACTGAAAACCATGACCGTTGGAGATAAAAAAAAAAAAATAGGAAATAAGAATCTTGAACCAATTAATTGAAACTGCAGGGGATGGAGGAGAAAATTGAGATCTGAAACACCTTGGGTACATTGTAGAGAATCTAAAATGTAAGTTAAGTAAACATTTGACAAAATCAGTTATTTTCCCCAGAACAGTCCAATATATTAGAACAAAATACTTTCTTAGGTTTTGATCTGATCCCATGGGTGTATTAAAGGAGATGTTTACTTTCCATTCCTGCTGTATTGGAACAACTTGTGAAAAGAACACAAGTTCCTGAAGTGCAAGTTACTTGTTGGTTCATTCATTGATTCATGTATTCAACAAGTACCTATTGAATATCCATCTCTGTCAGACTCTGTGCTAGGCACTGGGGATGCAGTAGTGGACAAGAGTGTCTCTGCCTTCATGGAGCTTCCTTCATAAGAGGAGCCAAGAGACAATAATGAAATCAGTGCAGAGAGAAAGTATTTTAAGAGAGCAATAAATACATAAATTAGACATTTTAAGAAAGTGATAGTGGAATGAAGAAAAAACCTTGACTCCTAACTTTCCTCACAGTCCACATTCAATCCATTAACAAAACATGTTCATCTTCCCTTCAAAGTATATCCAGAATCTGACTCCTTCTTAGCTCTAATCACCTCCACCCTGGTCCAAGCCAGCATCCTCTTTCACCCAGATTATCACAGTAGCCTCCTAATGGTCTCTCTGCTTCAGTTCTCACCTTCTCTATTGTCGATTTTCACGTGCTCAGAGCAACTTCTAACACATGAGGCAGATCATGTCATTCAGTTCAATGGCTTCCAATCTCAGCCGAAAAGCCAAAGTACCTGCAATGGCCTCTTATCAAGACACTTCATCAGCTGTGGTCCTTTCCTTTCCTCCACCACCTCTGTGTCCTGATCACCCACTGCTCTCATGGCCCAAGTTGATCTAGAACATTGGCTCCCTAGTTATTCTTCAAGCACAGGAGGCTTGCTCCTCCCTTAGGCTCTGTGGTAGGGAGAATTCCGAGATGGTCTTCCAAGATAACTGGGCCCTGATGTACACACATTATCTACCAGTTATCTAACCAAACACGAATCTAGGTACTGCAAGTATAATTGAAGCCACATGACTTTAAGATAGGGAGATTATCTGAGTGAGCCTGATCTGATTACATGAGCCTTCAAATTTGAGTCTAGAGATCAGAGACAGAGGAAGTCAGAGATTCAAGGCATGAGGGAAATTTGACATTTCAGGAGTTCTCTGTTGCTAGCTTGAAGATGAAGAGGGCCACAGGGCAGTGAGTGCGAATGGCCTCCTGTTGCTGAGGACAGCCCACAGCTGACAGCCAACATGGAAATGGACCTCAGTCTGTTCACCACAAGGAACTGAATTCTGCCAACAACCTGAATGAGCTGGCGTGGAACCCTGAGCCTCAGATGACACAGCAGCCCAGCCAACATCTTGATTTTAGCCGTGTGAGACCCTGAGCAGAGAGCCCAGTCATACTGTGCCCAGACTCCTGATCTATAGGAGGTATGAAATAATATATGTATGTTGTTTTAAGCCATTATAGTTGTCTTAATTTGTGACGCAGCAACACAAAACTAACACAAGCTCTTTGCATTTGCCATTCTTCTTTCCTAGAATGTTTTTCCCAGATATCCCTCTGCTTGCTTCCTCACTTCCTACCATTTCCAACTGAAAATTGCTGTCTTCCCAGTGAGGTCTTCCACATCACTCATGCTCCTGGCCCTCATATATTGAGTCATTTGAGGATTTGAATAAAGCGACTATAAAGGTGGAGGCAGGTTATAGAGAAACTACAAGAGAAAATGTAGTACCCTGCGATTAATGATGAGGGGCTCAAAAAGAAGAAACAATTACAGGACCTTGGGACATGACTGTGTGGTGAGGACTATCCAAGAGGCACCATGACCTCCCATCCAGCCATGCAGCCAGCTCATGGCAATGTCAGAGGGAGCAACCCAGGAAAGTAATATTCCTCAGTAACTCTCCACCCACTCTTAGTTATTGTCCAACACTCACTGAAACATAAGTATCATGAGGGCCATTATCTTGGCCAAGTTTATGCCTTACTTTATTCCCTGGGCCTAGACCAGTGCTGGAACACAGTGCTCAACATTCATCAAGTGAATGCATGAATGGAGGTGAAGCAGTGTCTCAATAGACTGGATAACAAAGAGAGATTCCACTAACATTTGAGCTGAGATTTAACTGATGAGAAGGAAATAGTCAAGAAAAGAAAAAGGAGATAAAGTTCCAGATGGAAGGAATAGCATCTGCCCAGATCCTAAGAAGGAAATGAGTTTGCTAGGTTTGAGGAACAGTGTGGCAGAGGCAGACACATTTGGAGTTTGAGGGTTGGAGTTGACCCCTGATTTCAAAGAGGTAGTCAGGGACTGGATCACAGTGGGTCTAGCAGGACGTGGTAAAGGATTTGCATGTTATTTTAATTGCAAGGGACAGATATTACAGGGTTTAAAGCTGAGAAGAGAAGAGACATTACGTGCTTTACACTTTTAATATCTAGAGAAAAAAATTCAAAAATAAGGAAATAACTGAATGGCTGTGATTGTGAATCTACTCTGCTTCTTTAGTATACTGCATCCCTTTCTTGACACAGCACCTGATGAACTCTCCCAGTTTTTATTTACTCATGCCTTTGGTATTTTCCTATACTCTACACTTTACAGGAGAGTTCGTGGGGGCTGGACCCTGGAGCTGTTGATTAAAATCTTCTGAGTTTACTGCTCAAAATTCCCCCAAAGTTTATCTCTGGTACTGCACAATGAAGGCAGAGGTGCCTTCTTCTTTTTTATCTTCAGGGTCTAGAGGAACGCTAAGCTCATTGCTTGGGGCATAGTAAATGCTGAATACTTATTAACTATTAACACATCTTATTATTAGCCATTATTGGCCTAACTGAGGGGTGACTGAGCAAGAATGAAATAGCTAGAGTCAGATAGTCTGCGATTGAATTCCAGCTCAGGATCTTTCTAGTGAGTCAACACTGGCAAGTCTTCACTTTCTCTGGGTTTCAGTTTGGAATCTGCAAAATGGCATGAATAATACTATTCCATTAAATACTTAATGAATTAAATGAGATAATATCTATAAATAACTTAGCACAAAATTATAGTCATTCAATTTAAGGCATTATTCTTGGTTATTATTAAATATTGAAGGTGGAACATGATGAGTTGGGGGGGATTGTTTTTTATTTCCTCTCTCCCCTACTCACTCCTACCCACAGGAAAGGGGGCTAGCATTAGTGCTTCTAGAAGCTCACTGAGAGAGGAGTTCTTTTATAAGTGGATTTGATGGAGGTAAAGGCTAAGTGGGGAGGAGGTAGAAATCTAGCAGGAATCTCGGGGCACACTGCAGACTGGGAAAAGGTTGTTTTGGTCCAGGAGTGGTGAGCACCAGCGCCCCACCCACACAGCCTTACTTCAGAGGTGATACAGAGGCTTGGGGATGCTGGGGGCCTAAATCATAAAAGATGTGGCTTTGATGGTTTTACTGAGATACATCTGGGACCAAAAGTGGACATAGGGGGCCAGCCTGTTTCCAATGGACCCCACTGGACAATTCACACACTGGAGGCTACCATGATCGGATAGACATACAGGCCTTTTACCTATTTTCCAAACACTGCATTTCGTCCCTGGATTCTTATACAATCTAAGAAGAGTAAATGGCACCTTAGAATTGATTTCTTATCACTCTGGTTAGTGGGATCACCAAGTCACGTTTAATTTAAAGTAGAAAAATAATGTGGTAGAGTAAATTAAAAGCCAAAAAAACATTTCAACAATGATGACCATGTAGGTGATAATTAGTAAATATTCAAGAGTGACTCTGTACTACCTGTTTTTCTGTATGCCATTTCAAACTTTAAGCCAAAATCATTGTTATGGACTGATGACATTTGTAAGTCTCAGAATGAAAGATTTCTGAAAAAAAAGGGATTAAGATAGAGCTAATACATATGGAGACTTTCTTCCCACCATAGGATGGTTGAGATGGAGGGATCTCCAGGCGTTTTAATGTCTCTGCTTGGTGGCGGCCCAGTGTTTCGTTGGTTTGAATCCTGAGTGTGGACATGGCACTGCTCATCAAACCACACTGAGGCAGCGTCCCACATGCCACAACTAGAAGGACCCACAACAAAGAATATACAACTATGTACCGGGGGACTTTGAGGAGAAAAAGGAAAAAGAATAAAATCTTAAAAAAAATTAAAGTTTAATGTCTCTGAGCATGGCTGAGAGCAGTACCTCTTCCTGGTACCTTCCTCTGGGATCATTCTGCTTACTGAAATCCACTATTTTCTTTATAAGTTTGTACAATAAAACAATTTGGATGAGCAGAAGTGCAACTCCTTTAAAATCTGTGTAATTCAAGTTGGCTTTTTAAATGGCTGGCTCTGAAACACAGAGATGCATAACGAAATCCACAATGTTTCAACGAGTGGAAATATCGAACGTTCCTTTGTTACACTGGGCATCTTTGAAAAACTGGGATGCATTTACAGCGCTTGGTGGTCTCCTAAGAGACATGCATCAAACGGTGCTCTCAGGGTGGGGTGGTGTGATGACACAGAGATGTGCTTGTGTTTGAAGCATATCGGTAGTTTTATAAATAAAAAATGTGCTTTTTCTTTTAGTGATGAAGCAGTCATTGTTTTCTCCCAGTGACTTCTGATCTAGTTTATGAAGTTTGGAGACTAGATCACTTGAGACTGAATTTTTCAGCTCCTGGATTGTGTAGGCCAAGGATCAGTGCTTCCACAGACTTCAGAAGGTGCTGTGCTGAGGGAGTACAAGATGGTGGAAAAGAACATAGACTGTGCGGTTGGATTGTTTGGATTTGGAACCTGGCTCTACCATGTTCAAGCTGTGTAGACGTGCATTCTCCTGAAAGCTCACTCTGAGGCCAGGACTTAGACGCAGGTAATTTATCTGGAATGTGATCCCAGGAAGCGCCGGTGAAGGAGCAAGGAAAATGAGGCAAGGTAAGGAGAAAAGCCAATGGAGGTGTGTTAATAACTGGTTAGCGCTGTGGGCAACCAGGGCTCAATCCAGCCAGGACCTCTCTGAGGTTCCCTGTAGAATGTGCTTTGGAATTTCCCCATGGAGGATGGGGAAGCTGGACCTGTTACTCATGGACTGAGAGTTCCTCCTCATGGCATTAAACCACTGGCTTTGCCTGACTTTCCCTGCCCAAGTTCCTAGAAAGTCCACAGGCTGGCAGGGAGTCAGAGAGAGGCTCGCATTTGACGAATGGGATACCTGTCAGTGTGAACAGGTGCACTCAAAGGTGGGCCACGGGATATAGGATGTGTGTCAACAACGTCTGCTACAGGACTTTACCAACATGAGAAAAGGATTTATTAGGATTGAGTCAATATGTGAGGAAAATTATGCAAAGTATATTCTACCCACTTCTAGACTATACCTACGGATAATACAATACTGTGTTTGCTATCTGAGGAATATGGACCCAGTCTCTAGTACCTTCCTAACTTATGTAGTGAGGGGATACAACTCATCTAGTTAGAAGTGTGATATCACTGTTTTTTCATACAATATGTTCTGGGATGTTCGACTTATGTATCAGGGTCCTCATGAATGATCCTAGAAGCTTCTGAGTTTATCTTTTTTAGCAGGGACTGGCATTAAAAAGCAGTAGCTTAGCATCTCCCTGTTTCTCTCTGTGTGGATCAGAGTTCTGCTCTGTTACTGTGATCTCCACATGTTGTGTTCATGGGATGCTGCTTTCAAGCCCCTGAGATGGGGAGAGGCCCTTAAGATCAGAAGAGAATTGAAAACAATGCCCTCTTCTGTGCAGCTTTGCACACTGTGTGTAATGCCATTAACCATCTTCCCTTTAGCCTTGGTTAAGAGGCAACTTGGGGCTATTACTAAGTACTTCATGCATGATATAATGCAGGCTGTGTCTACAAGCATGTAAAGTGTTATTAACCCCATTTTACAAACGAGGCAACTGAGGACCAGAACATTGATCTGAGCATCAGGATCACTGGCTGTGCTCATTAAAACACAGATGGCTGGGTCCCACCCCAGAGTTACTGATTCAGGGGATCCAGGGTGACAACTGAGAGTTTGTGTTTCTAACAAGTTCCCAGGTAATGTCAATGTTTCTGCTTAGGGGATCACACTTTGAGAACTGGTGAGTTATTCTATATATACTGTATCTCATTTAATGTTTGATTTGCAAATAGATGATCTAAGCACTGGTGACCATGTCTGTCTTATTCACTGATATTTTGGTAGCTCAGGATCTGGCACATGGTACCAAAACATTATGTAATGAGACGTCTGAATCAAAAATGTAGGTGAAAGGCCCACTATTGTCTGTGACCAGATGATGTGTCCTTGCACTGAAAGTCCATTTCCGAGACCCATTTCATGAGCTCTGGTTTCCCAGATTCTACTCTACTCCTTACCCTTATACCTGCTCTTTAAGCCCTACTAGGTTGATTGTCATTCCAAGTGGCTGTTGATTTCCTCGTCCCTTACATGACATTTCTTGGGTAAATTGAGCTCAGAAATGACTATAGTTTCTCTTGACTGACTTGCTTAGCCTTCAGCTCCCTGTTTCTAGTTCATAAAATGACCTCTCTTGTCTCCATTAAACCTGTGTCTTCTAGGAGCATAAAAGATTGGTTTTTCAAAAGGCAGCATATCTGAGTCTCATCCCTAAAAACTCCTCTGCATGAAACAGGAAAGAAGTCAATGATTTTCTCCTCCCCTTGAGGAGGTGCCATTATTAAAAGCCAATAACCTTTGGCTTTTATTTTTATCCTTATAATTGCCAGTGCCAGTAAGTTACCTTCCAAGGCCAAAGATGTGTTGAAGGAAAATCCATATGTAGAGTATCAAGACTCTCCTCCTAGAGTTTTTTATGAGGAATACATGCTTTTGCCTAAGTGTGGGCTTCAGAAGACATTCATAAAAGCACCCAGAGATTTTTTCAAATGCAGATCCCAGGACCCAGTCCCACTGAATTAGAATCCTCTCTCTGTGGAGGAGCCCTGGAATCTCTGTGGGTTACACCCCTCTGGTAGCCAAAGAGCTGTAACTAAAGCATGTGAACAATCACCCTAGCATAGGGGCAGGAAAACTTTTTCTTTAAAGGGCTAGATTGCAAATATCTTCAGCTTTGCTAGCTAGGTGCTCTCTATCACAGCTACTCAACTCTGTTGTATCACAAAATCAAGCATAGACAATATGTAAATGAATGAGTGTAGCTGTGTTTCAATGAAACTTTATTTATGGGCACTGATCCTGGAATTTCATGTAATTTTCCTATATAATGAGATAGTGCTCTTCTTTTGACTTTTTAACCACTTAAAACTGTAAAAATTCTTCTTAGCTCATGGGCCCTACATGCCCAGGTTGCAGAGCGGATTTGGCCCACAGGCTGCAGTTTTCTGACCTCTGCCCTAGACATGAGATGGTTGCGTGGAGAAGCGCGTGGTATGCAGAGTTTAAGTACTCTACTGATGTTGAAGTTCAAGATTTTAGCAGACTTTAAATGACCTCTTCTCTCTTCTTGGAATTCTGGAAAGCTCAGGAGACAAGGAAATGTCAGAGAAACATGGGAAATGAGCAAGCAGTTTGAATGTCTGTCTTAGTTCAGGCTGCTGTATAAAAACAACATAGACTGGGCGGCTTAAGCAACATTTATTCTCTCAGATCTTGAGGCTGGGAAGTCCAAGATCAAGGCACTAGCAGATTCAGTGTCTGGTGAGAGCCCACTTCCTGCTTCATAGACGTGTCCTCACATTGCAGAGAGAGCTCTGAACTCTTCATCCCCTTGTAAGAGCACCAATCCTATTATGGGGTTTCCACCCCCATAACCTCATCCAAACCTAATTACCTCCGAAAGACCTCACCTCCAAATATTATCACATTGAGGATTAAGTTTCAACATGTGAATTTTAGGGGGACAAGAACATTCAGTCAATAGCAAAGTCTCTCTGACAAGTTTTGGCAACCAAACTGTAATGCAGAATTTGAGGCCTTGTGATGCTTTTGATATTTTTCATCAACATCCTAGATGGTATTGTTTTGAGAAGATTCAGAATTATGAGTTTGGAACTCCCTTTCCCTATAGTTTTGATGGTATTCACCCACCCCTGGCTCCAGGGGCTGGACTGTGCCCGAGGTCTATTCCCAGGGCTATATGATTGGTGTTGTATTATATATAATAATCCAATTGCAGCAAATGACATTTTCTTATTCGGGAGATGCTGGGACAAAAGGTAGGTCCTCTATACTGATAAATATGAACCTGAGAGAATGCAAGGCAGGAACCTTAGCAGCCATCTGGGTACTATTAGGGGCAAGTGTCTTTGAGAAGGGAGTCAGCATCACTTATGGGGGGGCCTGAATATGGACAGAAAGGACCCATAAGACTTTACTGAAATCTTCCTTGAAGTGACCCCAATCTCTAGATTTCCCATTATATAAGTCAATACATTCTTTGTTTGGTTGACCTGAAACTAGTCAGATTTTCTGTCACTTACAATCTACAGAGTCCTGATTTATATAACTCCCTTCTGGTTCAAACATTCAACAATTCTTTATCCTTGGAACCAACTATGCAAACAACTGATGCACAAAATCAGCTGTTCCCTGTTGCACTGACCCTGAGCATAAGCGGTCAGAATTTAAGAGATCTAACAGGAACACTGCATTGAGAGGACTGTCAATTTTCTTATGGTAACGCCAGTTCATTATTCCTATCCAAATGGCATAAGCAGATGAAAGATACACAGCTCTCATTTCCTATAAATCCACAAATTGGCCACCATACACACTTATATAACAGAGATGGATCCCCAAGGTCTAAATTATTACAGGGTAAGATGTGGAGACTGGCATTCTTTCACTTAAGTAATTTTGCCCTATATTATAGGCAAGCTCCTGTTTTCTGAAAACATGAGCTCGATGTTTGCTCTGCACACATGTGAACTTTAAAAAAAATAAAATCCCTTTTTGTAATTACTATGAGTAACTTTAGGGATGCTTATGAGCACTGATATCTCTGAAAACCAGGGTGAGCTGTGAAAAACAAAAGGCAGAGTTAATCCAAACCACCCAGCTTTGCAAGTGCAATTAAATTAGCACTGACTGTGAAGTAACATCACCTAGCCTGCAAGTCATTTAGTCTTGAGCCCTGGAGTATCCAGTGTGTTAAGACAGGTGAGCACTTCTGCTGGCTGCTTGGATGTTGACCACATGTTGTATAAGGGCTGATTCCCGAGCAAAGCACCACGTCCTCCGGTTCTGCTCCAGATGATCAGATTCCACCAAAATGGATTTTGAAATTGAATAACAGAGAATATTTTCTTCCTTAATGTTAGTCTTATAGTAAATCAATATACAAATAAGTAAGGATAACCTGTCTTCTGCTTTTTAACTCAGGTTCCTAATTTTCATTCTCTGTGGTGGTGAAGACACATGTAGAAGGAAGTATGTGATGAGAGAATAGCACAACTTGGATAAACCTCAAATTCTAGTATTTCCCAGTATTGTTCTCCATACTCAACCCCCTTTTCTCTTCCTAGAAAACTCCTCTTGGCCCCTCAAGATATACCTTAGAGGTAAGTTTCTCTGCAAAGTCTTCAGCAATTTTCTACCAACGAAATTATTGTCTTTTTCTTCTGTGCTCCAATAACATTCTATATACACTCATAACATTTATTATGATTTAAGATGGGAGATGATAAATATCAGTTTACCTCCTGTATCAAAGTGTGGTCTTCTTGAGGACACAGTGTGTTATCTACTTTTAAACCTTCACATCTAACAATGCTTGCCTCAGAGTAATTAGTCAGTCACTATTTGCAGGATTTATTGGTTAAATGAATAGATCACTGAGATGCTATCTGGAGCATTTAACTCCTTCTGCATGGTAACTGTAGAACAAAAAGTATAAAAATGGAAATTAAAACATTTCAAGAACCATTTCTACCTCTGCCTCACTGAAGTAAGCAATTTACCAGCGTGATGTATTCTTCTGTGACTTTTCCATACTGTATTACTTAACTGTTGCTATGTAAAAAAACTACCCAGAAACTTAGCACCTACAAAAACAACAAATATTTACTATATCACAGTTTCAGAGAGTCAGGAATCTAGGAGTGACTTAGCAGGGTGGATCTAGCTCGGAGTTTCTCCCAAGGTTGCACTTAAGATGTTGACTGGGGCTGTATTAATCTGAGGGTTTAACTAGAGCTGAAGAATCCACTTCTAAGAGGACTCCTTCACATAGTTGTTGGCTGTGGCCTCAGTTCCTGGCTGGTTCTTGGCAGGAGGTCTCAGTTGCTTAATACGTGAACTTCTCTGTAGAGCTGCTTGAGTCTCCTCAGAACATGGCTGCTGACTTCCCCAAGAAAAACCAAGTCAACAAAAAGAGCAAGGCATAAGCTGCAGTTCTTTATGACCTAGTCTTAAAAATCACACACTATCACTTCTCCTGTATTTCATGGCTTACACAGACCAACCTTGACACAATGTGGAAAGGAATTACACAAGAGAGTGAACAGCAGGAGGTAGGTGTCATTGGGGGCCAAATTGAAGGTTGGCTGCCACACATAGACAATTTTTGGTATTTTTTAATAAAATATAATCATGCTATCTACATTTACTTGCAATTTATTTTTTCACACAAAAGTACTTCACTACCCTTCCTCCAGATTGGTAGATACGGACCTAAGTCATTCTTTATGTTGTAGCTAATAGTAGAGTCAACGTATTCTACCCCTATTGATTCAGGTTGTTTGCAGATTTCTAGCAGTAAAAATAAAGTAATAAATATTCTTGTACATATATTCCAGCTTTCCATAGAGACTACCAAAAGTGGGATTGCTTGATCAAAAATAGGTATTTTACTTTTTTATTTCCATAGACACTGCTAGATTTCAAAAGAGGGATAGCATTTACTTTGCACCAACAATGCACAAAAGTAAACATTTTCCATATCCTCCCCAGCACTGGATTATTGTTTATATAAATTTTGTCACTCTGATGGGCAAGAGAAATGCTATCTCATTTTTCATTTAGTTTACATTTTCTTTCCTATTAGTGAGATTGAGTATCATTTACTATCTGTATTAACCTTATGGCTTCTCTTTTCTGAAAATCTTCTATTCACAACCTTTTCTATGAAGATGTCTCTTTTTTCTCATCAACTCATAGGGAGCTCTTGGTATTTGCACTCAGCTAGAAGTATAATTTAATAATTTCTGTTCTGGGAAGTTCATAGTATAGTATTTTCAAGAGAATGCTAGGTATCCATTTTGTTACCTTTTTCACTTGATTTACCTAAAGGTCCATGAGGGTTTATAGGGATCAAACACAAACAGAATATTGAACATCTTATTTCTGAAGAACTTTATGACTAAGTGAGAAATGGGCTGGAGGCAGTGCTAAATTAAAACCTCTGCCCTACAAAGTGGTGAATTAAGGAGTCTGTTGACTTTAAGATTACCTTGGAGATAGATCATGGAATTTAAAATGCAGTCACTCAGAAAGCAAAGTTACTTGGGAATAAAAGGCAATAATTACTATCACTCTTTCTTCAACTAGTGAAATAAAAAAAGGAAAGAAAGCCCTCCTACTCTAAACCTTGAAACCTCAGCAAATATCCAGAGACTCTTTAGATCGCATATTGTGATCAAAGCTGCAATCCTTAGGGTAAGCGAAACAGCAAACTTCCCTCTCTCTGTGTTTTTAAACCCAAGCTGCTTTGATTGCTTTTCTATCTAAACATAATAAACACCCTTGACCTTGAACTATACTGTTAGGAGATAAAACTCTGGTATCTGGAAGAGCACTAAAAACGAATTCCTTACTCTTTGGCATTTTAATGAACAGTGTAGCCAGTAACAAATCGATAAAGATAGGATGACAAGCTGTGATGAAGTGATTTTTAGATAAAACTCCCAATATAATCAATGTTTAATATATTGAATATCTAAAAGCACATCTTTTGGATTACTATTGCACTATTTAGAAATTATTTTGGGCTAATTAGCACTGAGGATTATTTGGGAAAAGAGTAGACAACAAATTTTTTTATATTCCCAACATAAGGATATCCTTAGATTTCAACTTCTACCTGTGCTGTTTTGGGGAATTTACAGGTAAGAAATACCATGGTTTAATTACTTGGCAAACATGTTCTGTATTTCTAAAGAAAACTTCCTGATTTATTATCATTGAAGATCAGCGAGATCTCACTGATATTTTCTTTCCTACTCTGACCACTATGTCATCATAGGACAGCATGAAGGGTGGATACTATTCACTAATACGTGTTGCCCTTTCAGTGTCCTAATAGAAAACAGATGGTGTACCCAACTTAGGATAAATCGAGGTGGTGTTGTTTGCAAAGGAACTGTTTACAAAGGCAGGGTGAAATATAGGTTAAATAGTAAAAAATTAGGGTCAAAACTGTGGAGGAGCTGTTACTAATCTAACTGTAAATAGATGAGGACAATGAGTAAGTACCAGAACCTGGAAGGAGGGAATCCTTCAGGGAAAGAAGGCTTGAGAGAAGCAGTGGCCTTAGGTTGGGAAATGAAGAAAGCTGGAGGTGACATCACAGAGAGGTTGCTGGAGGCTAAGCATGCTGACCTGATTTTCTTTCCTCCCCATAACATCTTGGAAGACATGGAAGCCATTGATAGAGTTTGCATAAACCCCCTGGGACCGAAAACCGGGTTAAAGTGTTGGAGAAGGCTCTGGAGTGGCAAATGAAAGATGGAACACTAGGGAGACTTGTGTTTTTCTTCGCAGGCTGACAATAGACTTGGCCTTTATCTTGTTCTGGTCAATGATGCGTGTGTAGAAGTGATACGTGTCACTTTTAAACAGATGTTTCAAGAACCGTTGTATGTTTCCCCAGGCTCCTTGCCTCTGCCTTCACAGAAACACATATCTGAAGGGAACCTCCATCAGCCAGAGTTCCTGAATGATTTTGTTAAGCTGAGACTTCCTCCCAATTCTCAATGGAATGAAGTGATGAAGAAACATACTTAGCTGTTTACAACTTTGAGATTTGTACACAGATAGTTATTGCAGTATAACTTTGCCCATTCTGACAGGTACATGTCCTTAACTAACCTCTGAGCCTTACTTTCATAGTTGTAAAGGCAATCCACTGTAATAAATACCAAACTGCTCCCCAAAAATATTTGGGAAAGAAAGGCTCTGTGAATTCAAGCAATTTTAAGATGTAGCAATTTTAGGATGACTTCTATTCTTTATTAAAGACAGCATATCTAGGATTATCATAATATTTAAAACTCAGAGTGAATTAAAAGGAAATGACTGTTTTGAAATAAGAAATACTTTTAACTTACTGTTTAATTTCTTTAGGTCTTCTCTGAATAGGTTATTTTTTTTTTTTTTTTTTTAAAGATTTTATTTTTTCCTTTTTCTCCCCAAAGCCCCCCGGTACATAGTTGTGTATTCTTCATTGTGGGTTCTTCTAGTTGTGGCATGTGGGACGCTGCCTCAGCGTGGTCCGATGAGCAGTGCCATGTCCGCGCCCAGGATTCGAACTAACGAAACCCTGGGCCGCCTGCAGCGGAGTGCGCGAACTTAACCACTCGGCCACGGGGCCAGCCCCTCTGAATAGGTTATTTTGAAAATATATGTTTACAAGCTCTTTTTTAAGGCTGATTTTAAACTCTGAGAGGATGATATCTAACTATGAGTTGAATTACTCCCATCTCAAGTCACTGAGGCCCTTTGGTGCCTACCATACTACAGTTAATTTCAAGAAGCTCCATTCTCATCCAGGATGCAAGAGTAGAGAACTTGATTCTTGTGCAGAGAGGATTCTTGCTAAATAAAGATTTCCCTGCTTTCCTTGCACCTCTCTGGTCTGCTTTTATATTGCTGGTTATGGCAGTTCTATATACGAGCTTTGAAGACCTTTTTGGAGAAAGGCCTGGCATCCTGTCTCCTTTGATGCTGGTTTGTTTCCTCACTTATAAAATAGGAATAAATATGCTTCATAAGGTTCATGTGATGATTAAGCCAATATATATTCTAAAGCTTGTAGAAGAACAATGCCTGAAACTAATAAGCTCTTACTAGAAGGGAGCTATGCTATTGCTGCTGCTGCTCCCTCAAAAGTGAGGATCCTATGCCGACTCTTTCTCTGTGAGCCTGCCACGGCCGCTGAAACATGCATGGCAACCTGAAAAGAATAGCCTGCCAACTTTCTCGTACTTCAAACACACAGTACGAAGGAAGATATTTGAAATACGGTTTACAGACCTGGTCTGACCCACTCATTCAGCTGAGTCTTTGATGTCTGCCACGCTGATTCATACTTTGCCTCCTAAACATTGATTGACCATCTGTCAATATCCCCAAACCTTTCAAAGGTCGTCTGGAAGTAAAGACAAATAAGGTAAGTCACTAGTTGCTAGGGAGAAATAGAGAATGTATTTGGTTCATATGATAAATGAGAGAGGAGTCTTACTTTTTAGAAATGAGTGTTTTGGGGCTTTCTGTTGGGGAATATCAGAAACAGGGTTCTAAAATAGACTCTTGGGCCCCTTGCATGCCAGTGGACTTAGTCTCCAGTGGGCCCTCAGCTCGACACCTTCAAAGAATTGCCACTTAGAGAGCTGCAGCTTCTAAGCGTTTAATCACTGCCAAGTGACAAACCTGGACACTCACCAAAAGTCAAGCTGCATTTGAATATCTCGAGCGCTGGTGTCACAATGTCTTCCTGTAATACATGTAGTAGAAGGAGCTGGCTTCTTAAATTAACTTATCAGATCATGAATAGACTTATTAAAATAGTCACTGGAACACACATACACACACTGATCTCAGAAAGAATTAAGTGCAGTTCTCTTAAGATTATTTTTAAGTGAATCAGCCTGAAACATGGCTATGTGTTTCCTACTTTGAATCTCTGATGGATTTACAGCTACAATAAAAAAAAAGTTTTTAAAAGGCTTCAGTTTTCTCAAAGGAAGGATGGTTTTCATGTTTATAGTAATAAAAAGTAATGTTTTAAAATCAGGAAAATGAACCAGCTTCTTCCAGCATTTTGTTTCCTGAATACTCATTAGGTGTTTTAGAAAGTTTTATTAGACATTAACTCTTGGAGCTGGCCAGTGCCCTAGTTTATGTTAACAAGTATATCTTCCTTTGTGTTTTATCTGAGAATCCGCTGGTCATCGAGAACCAGCTGTCAATTTTGCATTGCACAAAATCAGGGACAAAATATGTGGTTGGTAAGATATAACTTACTATGTGTTATAGAAATGGAAGATAGATCTATAATACTCAATTAAGATAGTCTATGCTGGATAACACATCAACCCCCAAAACTCAGTGGCTTAACACACAAAAGTACACCTCTGGCTCACAAAATGTCTTCTTTGGGTCCAGCTGCTATGGGTCACCTACCATCTGAGAGATTCACATCTGCTTTCCTCTTGTGATTCCATCTTCTCATCACTTGGCTTTCAAGGTGGCCGTTGTTCTCTACAGCCCCTGGCTCCATCCTCTTGGAGGCTTTTTTCTTCTATTATCCTTCTTGGCCACATTTGAAGTTGACATTGGACAGGCACTCTCCTCAGGAGCTACACAGCTTTCTCAACCCACAAGAATTAGTGAACCAAGGTCTATTTTAAATTTCCTGTTAAGTCTTAGGCTTTTTTTTTTTTTTTTAAACTCCAAGCTCAGGTTTCTTTGGGAACAAAATGATCTAAAATTTTGGTAAGATTTTCACACATCTGCTTTCAGTTAATTCTATGTGCCAGGGACCATACATAACATTTATTCTCAGATTTTCTCAAATTTTTATGTGTTTGCTTTCTCACCCCTCTGCTTCTCAACTTAATGAGATTATTGGGCTTTGGAGGGCCTGAATCTGACTTCTTTTCTTCTGATGGGAATTGTCTTCAGGCCAGCTCCCTTCCAAGCAGTGGCACAGGGAATGTGTTTCCAACTCATTACTCTGCCATCTCAACATACTGCTTCTGATTGCTGAGGCAGTTGAAGAGAGAAGCAGAGGGTTCCATATACGTCACTTTCACCCATGGCTCGTTAGAACTTGTCACATGGCTCCATCTATTTATCCACACAGTAGGCTGGGAGGTACAGTGTTCTATGTGCATAGAAAAGAAAGAACTGCTTTAAATTCCAGAGTCAAAAATGTCAAAACAAGGAGAGTTTTTGAGGTGATGTAGGCCTATGATTTTAGTTTAGAGATGAGGAACCCGAGATGCTAAAAATTAACCTGGAATTACAAGTATTATGGGACTAAACCCTGGTTTTCCTGAAGTTCAGTCAGGAATATAACTACCTGCCTTCTAATCATACCATTTTTGTAAATTTCTAAGTCATTAGAACAAGAACAACTGGAAATGCATTTCAAGGTAGCATTCAAATATGTATATAAGTGAGTATGTAGCTATTAGCCATTCTTTATCATTCGCTCCCTCACGCCCACATTTATTCAATGTATTTGACCCTGTGCTAAATAGAAGGCAACATGTATACAAATCTCATCCTCTTTGTCTTTTAGGAGGAATCAGAATATTAGAAAAAGTAGATGAGTAAACAGAAGATAATACAGTGTGAAAGTGGTAGAATAAGTTGCATGCTGACACAGGAGGAGAAGTAGATCTTTCTGAATGTGACAGCAACGGCTTCCTGCAGAGGTTTAAAGGAATCACAAAAACTCATTATTCCAGTTTCTCATAATGGAGCCAGACTCAGATCCCATAGTTTACAAGCAACGTACCCTTGGCAGATTGCTGTCTATGCCTTGCTTTTCTCAATTACAAAATAGGGCTAATAATACCTGCCATGAAAGGTTTATGTACGGAACAAATTAATACATTTAAAATACTAACCAAAATACAACATTTAGTAGGCACTCAATAAATGGTAGCAATTATTGTTATTCGTGATTTTACATAAATAATCATGGGATTCAGAACACCTGAAATGTCATGCTCACTACTAATGATGGATTAACTAAGTCAATACCAAAAGTAATTAAAGTACATGGAAAGGATATCAACTCAAAAACTGGCAAAGACACCCCCATATCACCACGACCATCAACATTACTATAACATCCATAGAAATAATAACAGTTGATGACATTGACTCAGTACCTCTATATGACAAATAGTATGCCTTATGTGGCAGACCTCGTTGAAATTTCATAGGAGTTCTGTGAGTTAGATACTATTATCACAGCTGTCAAGAAATTGAGGCCCAGGAAGTTAGAGTAACTACTCTTACTGATGGAAGAAGTATTCATTTATTCCCTCAAAAGGTGCCTTAAATACTTTCTGTTACCAAGCACGGTATTTGTGAATGCATGCATGAATGTGAATGATTGAATGAATGAATGAGTGAATGAATGCAAGGTATGGGATATTGAATACATAAAATGATGTCATAAAATACAAGAGGAACGTAAAAATAAGAAGATGAACTATGAAAAATGCTGATATATGAAGAATCAAGAAACTTCAAAGACCAGAAATACATTTCACACATTTTAACAGCTATTTGAAATGACACCAGGGCCCAATGGACCTGATGATCTGCTGCTAATCCAAGGATAAGTTTGGTATTTGCAATGCCGTTTCTTTGAGCTCAGCAAATATTTATTATAAGAGTGCTAGGCCAGGAGCTTACAATCTAATGAAGGGGATTTCACAAGGATACCATAAACATAACACCAGACAGATTAAGGTAAATGTAGTAAGTTAAAGGAAATACGATTTATCATAAGGGCTCTAAGGAAGAAAAATGTGTATTTGACAAGTTGGATCAAACAACTAGTGCTGTTCTTCCAACTTGTCCTATCCTACCATGCACTGAAGGGAGTGCACATCCAACTGTGCACCCTCCCCAGGCAATGATTTTCTTGTTCAAGACTTAAAGACAGAGGTAGACAGTGGCCTCTGCTGATTCTCTAACCTCATGCCCTGCCACTTTCTCCTTTACCTTGTAATATCTACTGCAGGGGTCATCTTCAGTTCCTTGACTATATACCAACCTCCCACTTCTCACCAATCCTTTGTGCATGCTGATGCCACCATATGGCCATTCTCTTTTATCCAGCTCCCCTCTACTCCTCTTTCACTAGTAAATTCTACTCATTCTTTACATCTCAGACTAGAGTCACTTCTTCAGTGAAGCCTTCTCTTATCTCCCATCTAACTCAAGTAACTTTGTTATCGCTTTTGGGACTATGTTCATTTCCTAGATAGCTTTCATCTACATTTATAATTGTATACTTATGATAAATATAAGAGTGGACTGGACTTAGTAGGATGTGAACAGCTAGCCCCTTCATTTTTCTCCATCCATGTTTTTAAGTGCGTTCTGGTGCACATACCACCAAATCTTGGAGTGATCACATAGCTCCTCTGGGTACCTTTGGGTATTTACAAATAGGTTTATCTTTAGGATTTGAAAAGAACAGGCCAGTCTAAAATCAAAACTGTATCTCTTATCCAATTCAACTCTTCTACACACCACAGCTTGGGGCTGAACCAAGTTCAGAAGATCCTTCCCACTTGAGTCCCTTGTACATGTTGATACTACCATCTGGGTCACTCTTTGCTATCCAGTGAGGAATAAATGGGGGTGGAAAGTGGAGGTGAGTATAGAGTATAGTTTGCTATTTTTTTTCCCCCAGTAGACATAGTAAGTACTTGATAAATATCTTTTGAATGGGTAAACTCATTCTATGACCTGTAGACTGTGCTTCCTCATACCTGAGGCAATGAAATGCTAGAACACTGTTTGGCCAAGATAACTGTAGACCACTCTATAAAGTAGGGACAGAGGCACCTTGATTTCAACCATTTGGTGCCTGATGGTGGAAGGGCTGGGCATTCATGCTACATGTTTTCATCAATCTTCTTTACCATTCCCCCTCCCTCCCAACTACACATGCCTTCTCCTCCCCTCCCGTGTCCTGTCCACTTCCCTTTGCATCCTGCCATGGAACAACCAGTGGTTCTTCCTCTACCTGTGGTCTCCTCTGCCCAAGGGTCTTGGATATCTTTGGCTTCTCTGCCTTATATTACACTGTTTATTGCACCTACAAGACATTATCCCCATTTTTACATCTCAAAGCCCTATCAAATACAGCTTTTAGCTTGATGATATCTGACTAACATCCTTCTAAAATACCTAGGGAGGATCAGAAAAAGACAAGAGTTCAGAACGGCATGGAAAACAAAGATGGTTAGTCAACCTAAAACACCAATCTGGGAGAAATATCCACCAAATAAAATGAAAGTACAGTTATCTGCTATTACATAGCTCAGATCTCATGATGGATTTTTTGTTTTTGGTGAATCAACTGTAATTTATATCATGCCATTGGTCTGACATATGTGGATTTTTGACTAGCCACACAAATAATTGTGTTAGGTTGCTAGAGAGCCATGAACCTAGAGTAGTTCAGAAAGTGTTAGAAGAGAAGAAAACCCTGAAAGTAAATTAATCTGAATTCAAGCTATTGATTACATACCAAATTTTTAAATGCACAAGTTCAGCTGTCACTAAATTACTAAAGTAGTATTCAATCCATATATTTGATGCTCTCAATTATTGAGGGGGGGGAGGTGAAGCATCAAGAAGGCTATCAGATACATGATTTTTACTTTACCTCCTGTATCTCATAACTGTACTGATTGCAGCTTTGTGGCCAACAACTTTGGATACTGAAATTTTTGAAGAGTTGCTGAGTGAGTCCAGCTCCACAGAGGAGATGCCCCAAAGAATATTTCTTTACTTAGAATTGCAGCTTTAAGATCTGTAGTAGATTTAATTTAGTTTTGTTGGTGGTAAACTATGGAATTTTCTTTACAGCAATAGTTTGTTACACTTTTGGATGATTTGGGTTCTAGATACAGAATATAGAGCAAAGATATTAAGAAAGGGAAATTGCAGCTTATGTTAAAAATACATCAGTTATATTTCTCAACAGTTCATTAAATATAGTATGTTAATTTAAAAGCTTTGCTACACAATATACTCTTGAATTGCATTATTCCACATGACAAGTATTGTGAATGCTAACAAAATATTGAATGAATAGTGGGTTGAATGATGGTCCATAAAAAGTTATGTCCACGTCCTAACCCCTACAACCTGTGAATGTGAACTTATTGGGAAAAAGGGTCTTTGCAGGTTTAATTAAGGTAACGATGTCAATGAGGTTTATTATCTGAATGGGCCTAAATCAAAAGACTATAGTGTCCTTTTGAGAGAAAGTCAAAGGTAGATTTGAGACAAAGAGAAGGAGACACAGACACAGAGGAGAAGGCCAGGTGAAGACAGAGGCAGAGATCAGAGTAACGCAGCCACGAGGAATGTCCCGACACCTACATTTTGGACTTCTGGCCTCCAGAACCATGAGAGAGAGAATAAATGTCTGGTTTTTGAAGCCATCAAGTTTGTGGCATTTTGTTACAGCAACCCTAGGAAATTAATACACTATTTATTCTATATACTCTCATAGGTTTTGATTTCATGTTTTGTTATTATAGCCCATTTTATTCAAGATATAATAATATTAAAGTATGCTGTTATATTTATGTATTTCAGAATGATTTTGCAACTAGAGTAAATAATAGCTTAAGATGTACACATTTAAAAATATAGAATGTCTACTATGTATCAGGCCCCTTGCTAACTTCTGAGTAGCGAATCATAGGCAAAAATAGCCTCAGCCCCTGCTCTCACTGAGCTTGCAGATAGTTCATCACACATACTTTGGAGAAACCAAGACTTAGTACAGTAGTACCAATGTTTTGCTCAGTAGTTAGGAAAAACAGTTAACGTGGCACTTTCTGGATGATGTCTTGTCAGATTACTAGATTTTACTCTACAGGAAGTGAAAGCAAAATTAAGAATTATAATAGTATCAGACAAGACGTAGATACACACATTTTGGTGGCCAACATGCCCACCAAAAAACTAGTTATCTAACCTCTATTGCATGGATATTGATCTTTGAAACAACTAGTTAGACTTCTGTTGTAATACTTATCCTCCTTCCTTTCCTTAAAAACCACAATTCCTAAAAATAACAGGGCAGGAAGGAAAAGTTATCGGATTACATACATTATATACTTGAAGATGTATATCCAAAAATTAAAATGCCAGCATGAGAAGCAGAGAACAGAAGCACATTGCTAATGTGAGGAAGGAGTAGATTTTTATTTTTCGTTTTATACTGTATAATCTTTAAACATCAGAGAAAGAAGCAGTGGGTAAGGGTTTGTTGAAGTAAAAAGTGTTTACACTCAGGTTAGTCATATTAGATGAGTACTGAATACACATGAAATAATAAAATGAACTTGAAAATTCATTAATTAAACATTTCCTGTGAGCAGAGCACTGAGCTAGGTGTCTCAGTGCTGAAATCTTACTCATGGCTCATGAACCAGCCAAATTACATATCTTATATGTAAGTTTTTCTTTCTATTTAAATAACTTCTAATCTAATGATCCAAGGAAGAAATTATGATCTATGCAACTAGTCAACACTCTCAGTCTAGATGGCAAGGCTTGGTGTTAGTCAGCAAAGAAGACAGGGGATCAGAAAACCACGGCTCAGCTTCTGATAATGGATATATGTCTTTGCACAGGACCTACCCTTTGGAAAATCGCTACTTTCTCACTATACATAATCTATGAGGTGATCAATGCGGTATCCTACAATTTCTAGTAAACGATAAGAATGCTGAAATGTTTGGGGAAAGTCTACTGATGTTTGCAATTGACTCTGAAATGCTTAAACATGAGAGGGATTGATGCATGGATAGAGGTACAGATAGACGGGTAGGTATTTTTTAAAAGGTTAGAAAAATAGTAATGGTAGAATATAGATGGTAGGTGTTTTTCTGATCACTGTGAAATTCTTTGAACTTTGCTGCATGTTTGAAAATGTTCATAATTTAATCCTGAAAAAATTCTAGTTGTGCCTTTTGGCCTGATTTGAATTGTAAGTGATATTGCTTCTCAAATATCTCATTTCAAGTGGGAGAAAAACTAAAATTTGTCTCAGAGAAACTAGCCCTTGTCTTCAACTAACTGGCCACAAACAGAAGACTTATGGAAGGTTAACTCTGATGGAGAAGAAACCGCCTGGGACTTTGTTTTGTGATGCTCTGACAAAGCTGATTTTGATAGTCATGCAAATGATACAAACACTTGAATTTGTCACCACTTCCTGATACTTTTCAATACCCAGCTGACCTAATTTTGGTGACTTCTTCTGAAGGTATTTTTTAGTAGATCTAAATAGGAACCCTTTTGGTAACTAGTAGGGATCCCTGGAGACCATGCAGAAATAGCCATGTGCAGGGCTGGATTACCCCCAGGGAACTACTAAGCATGTGCCTACAAATGATCAGCTCTTTCAAGTAAAATGGTAGAACGTTCTCTTTGAAACATCAGCTGTATTGGGCACTTACGTGCAAAGCTGCATTCTAGGCATTGGGAGTTCAAAGATGAGTCGGACATTGACTTTATCCTTTAGTAGGATTCATGTAATGGCCTAACTGTGCTGCTACCTTATAGCAGGTAGAATGTTAATTGGGCTATGAGTAGAAAATATTATGGAAATACTAAATAAATTAATGACAGGAATCTACATATAAGATACCACTTTTTCTCTCTATCCTCACCCATATCTCTAGGAATTTCCATCCCTTTTTCCCACATCTTCTGTCCAAAGAAAGTGAGAACATCCTAGAAATTTGCAACCCTAAACCCATTTAGCTTCCATTAGGTTACTTCTGGGTTTCAATTCCAAGGTTATTCTTGTACCTAGAAATGCATAATCATAAGCCTTTATTATTTGAAGGAGTTTCAGTCATCTAAATCAAACTCTTAATTCATGTAAAATTTGGAAATAACCTGGTGAGGTGAAATGACTTGCTCTGGTCACATAGGAACTTCTTTGCCTTTCAAGTTATTGTATACTATGAATGACTAGCTAAGTCCTTAAAGTTCCAGAGTAGAATTGAAATCTATGAATTTACATTTTAAACTGTCCTAAAATTTAAATTTCAGATATGTAAATTATAAAGCATTTTTTTGTGGAATATTTCTGAAATTGTTTGCTTTTTCATTGAATAATTCTTTTATTTCTCCATACCAAATATGTAAGTATCTCATTTTTCTTCCATTCCCATTTGACACTGCAGACCTTCTACAAATGTTTCATCCACACTCTGCAGTTTCCTTTTAACTGGTCTCACTGCCTTCAGTCTTGCTCCTCCCTGATTCATTTTTCTTGAGTCTGCCAGATATATTTGAATTTGTTCGTTTCCCTAAAACTCTTCACTGATTTCCCACCTATTGGACAAAATTCAAGATTGGACTTCAAAGCCCTAGAAGACATGGTCCCTGCTTATCTTTATTCCTGTCTCTCTCTGTCCTTCTCTTTCTTCCTTTCTTCCTTTTATCAAATATACATTTAGGGCCAGCCCTGTGGCCAAGTGGTTAAGTTCACGCACTCCTCTTTTGCGGCCCTGGGTTTCGCCAGTTTGAATCCTGGGCATGGACGTGGCAACACTTGTCAGGCCATGCTGAGGCGGCGTCCCACATAGTACAAACAGAGGCGCTCACAACCAGAATATACAACTATGTACTGGGGAGCTTTGGGGAGAAGAAGAAGAAGAAAAACAAGATTGGGAACAGATGTTAGCTCAGGTGCCAATCTTTAAAAATATATATACATATTTTTTATTTGTAATATATATTTTTTTAAATGTATGTGTGTGTATATATACATATATATGTGTACATATGTATATTTGTGTACATATGTGTATATATGTATATACATATATAAATGTACATATACGTATATACATTTAGTTTCTGCTATGGGCCAGATGGTCTCAATTCAATAAATTTGGGTATACAGATGAAAAAAACAAAAACAAAAACAGACAATATTATTATGGAGGAAATCCTAAAACATTATTGAAAGACATTAAAAATACCTTTATAGAGGGGCTAGCCAGGTAGTGTAGCAGTTAAGCTTGTATGTTCTGCTTCGGTGGTCTGGGGTTGGCCAGTTCAGATTGTGGGCGTGGACCTAACACCACTTACCCAAGCCATGTTGTGGCAGGCATCCCACATATAAAATAGAGGAAGATGGGCACAGATGTTAGCTCCGGGCCAATCTTCCTCAGCAAAAAGAAGAGGATTGGCAGCGGATATTAACTCAGGGCCAATCTTCCTAAAAAATAAACCTTAATAGAGAGGTATGCCATATACATGGATTGGAATATTGTAAAAAGCTTAATACATACTACTAAGAACTTCAGTATGTCAGTAGAATCTGTAAATAAAAGAGAAACCCAAAACTGGGAGACAATATCTAACATCTTCAACACATATAACTAAAAAAAGTATCCAGCATAATAAAAGAACAAGAAATCAATGAGAAAAAAAAACACAACCCAATAGAAAATTAGCAAGTACCATCCTCAGAGCAGGGGATCGTGACAATGCAAATTGAAACCCTAAAGAGATACCATGTGTCACTCACCCAAATTGCCAAAATCAAAAAACCTTTCAAAGAGCTCCTAGATGCCAAAGCAGGAACAGTTCAAACAACAAAATAAATAAAATAGAATTGGATTATAACTAAAATACAAAATAAATATAGAAGAATCTATACTGATACACATAAATGTTTAAATAAGTAAATAGGAAAATCTCTCATGCAGAAGAATTCCAAATAACTTATGTAGATACTCCACCCTCAAGGAGCTAGAAGGTAACTCTCGTCTCCTTAAGTGTGTGCTGCACATAGTGATGTCCCTCCAAAGAGAACAACATGGGATGGGGGGAAGAAAGAGGAAATTTACTGTGAAGAAACCTGACAGGCTACCTTAGCCAGGTGATCGAGGTCAACATCAACAGCGATAGGTCATGTTGACAGCTTGTGCCCCTGACTTGATGTGATGAGAATGGCACTTTACGTCTGTGGTCTTCTTCCAAAGAATACAGTCTCAGGATAGTCATGAGGACAGACATCAGACAAATTCCAATGGAAGGATATTCTACAAAGTACCTGACCAGTACTCCCCTGAACTGTCAAGATCATCAAAAACAAAGAAAGTCTGAGAAACAGTCACAGCCAAGAAAAGCCTAAGGAGACAGGATGACTAAATGTAACGTGGTATCCTGAGTGACCTCCTGGAACAGAAAAAGGACGTTAGGTAAAAACCATGGAAATCTAAATACAGTATGGACTTCAATAATAATGTGTCAATATTATTGGTTCATTAAATGTAACAAATGTAATATCCTAAATTTAGTAACAGAAGAAACTTGGTGAGGGGTATGCTGGGAACTCTCTGTACTCTCTAAACATGTTTTCTATGAATATAAAATTGTTCTAAAATAAAAAAGTAATTAAAAGTAAAATATTTCAACATCAATGTTGGAATGAATGTGGATCTACTGGAACACCCACACACTGTTGGTGGGAGTGTACATTGTTTCAACCAATTTGATAAACAACTTGGCATTATTTAGTAAAGTTGAAATGGGCAAGCCCTATGACCCAGCAAAACAGTCCCTGGAATAGTTCCTAAAGAAATGATTGCATACTTCTACCGGGATCCGTATGTGAGAATGTTCACAGATTTTAAATAATGAAAACAGCACAAGTGCCCTGCAAGAGTAGATTGGATAAATTGAGATCTAGTCATGCAATTGAGTACTATGTATCAATGAAAATAAATAAACTACAGCTATGTACAATAACATGAATCATTCTTAGAAATACAATAATGTGGAAAAAGGCAAGTCACAGCAAAATATAATTGAGATTTTATTAAGTAGGTTTGAAACCTACAAAACTAATAAGTCTACTGTTCAGCGATATCCACGTGTAGTAAAATTATAATGAAAATCATGGGAACTCTAGAGGGGATAATGGGATAAAAGAGAGACACACAGTCTTCAAAAGCAATGTTACTGTCTCTTAGACTGTGAGGTGGGTAACAAGTGTTCATTATGTCACTATTCTTTAAACCTTACACATCTTTGCAAATAGTATATTGTTTCTACTCAAATTTGCTTACAGCAGTTATTTTAAAAGTGCAATAGTAACTTCTTACTCATCCCCAACTGACAGCCCAAGCATTTCCTTTCCATGCCTTCCTTCTTCTGTGGGACAGGAAATGCATCAAGAGCCTCAGCTTTGAATCTAACAGCTAGGGAGATGTACTTATCTGTCCGTAGGCAGTTGATTCATTTTGGTGTTTTGGGAAGAGAGAAAAGATGATTCTAAGTAATTCAGGGAATAAGCTTAGGATGGTAATTCTGGTAAGATGACAGAACGCTGTTTCTGTACTTAAATGTGTCAAGATGCTGCCCATGGCAATTAGATTTCCAGTAATGGCAAGCTTAAAGCCAAATGAAACTGTCCTTAGAGAGATAAACTTTGAAGCTGTAGAAGAGGGAGGGTGGGTGAGAAATAAAGTGGGAGCTATCAGACATCCTATTTGAGTTCTCCAATATCCATTTAGATTGATCTTAAATTTTTTACATAGGAGGTTTGCATATACAGGAACAACCATTATGTCTATATTGTGTAGCACTTCTTTGCAGAGCCACCCATCTATTCCTTTTATCCAGAGGTAGAGTACTTAGCCTTGGCCTAAGTCAGTCAGTACATCAGATTCCCCTAATCCAAAGTGATTGTTGATTTGTTTCCTATGATCCAAAGGGGGTCAGATCCAAAGTGGTTATTAGTTGATTGGTTCATATATGGCATATAACCCAACCCCAACCTATGCATTATAACAAAACTGGCCAGACTGGCTGAGAAAGTGTCTTTCTCATGGGCTACAGGACTGAGAAAGTATGAAATCTGGAGCTTATGTAGCCACTTGACGATGTTGAGGGAGGAATCTTGGAATGCAGAAGATATTGAAACATGCAGGTGAAAGAGATGGGAGAGTAGACAAATACCAATGACACCATTTGAGTCCTAAATCCGGCTCTACCTGAACGTGGAATCACTCCCTTACAACTAGAAGACCCAAGAAAAGATAGCATCCTGATAGAAGATGTCTTTTGTCCCACCATGGCAGGAGCAGGGACTAAAACAAAGGGAGGGTTGGAAGCAGCCTGGGGATTGGACAAGACAATTCAGCATAGAGCTTCTGAATATTTGGCTCTGTGCCTGAAAACGGAATGACAACTCTACATATTTTTATGATTCCACTTGCTCTCTAGTCTCCATCTGGATTGGTGGAGCGACAGGTAAGAAGCTACTTTTCTACTAAGCTCTTTCTCTTCTAAGTTCTGAAGTGATAACCCGCATATGGTAAAGGTATGTACTGGGTCTTAGGAAGGTGTATTGCTTGCTCTTCCTCATGTTCAAAAAGCATATACTGAATGCCTCCTATGGGTCAAGAAGTACTTAAGTCCAAATAAAACAGAGATAAATGCACTTCCTCTCTGTCCTCAAAGAACTGAGAGCCCACTATTAGTAACTAAAAGCATACATTTTGGGCTTTAAATCCTGGATTCACCATTTACTAGCTTTTTAACATCTCTGTAGCTCAGTTTCCCTACTTTTAAAGCAGGGTTTATAATTGATCCTACCTTATAGATTTGTTATAAGGATTAAATGAGTCATTATCCATAAAGCACTGAGAAGATTGCTTGGCACATAATTACAGTATATATGTAGATGTCAAATAAATATAAATATAAATAAATAATGAGGAACTCTTACTCCAGAAGGTAAGTTACACAAGGGAGGGAGAGAAAAATGTGGCCCATGTTCCTGAATGTTTACTCTGTGCCAGGCACTGTGCTTGATATTTTATTTACGTGATCATGTTGACCTCTCATATGTGGACTGGTTTTCAAAAGAGAGTTAAACATTGGAAAATAAGTCATGAAAAGTCATTTCCAAACCACAGTATCAGTATTAAAAGTTATTAGCAATATCCTGGGAGAGGCAAGACTGTAGATCCAGTGAAAGTGAAGCCTGGCTTTTCCTGACTTTTACCCATATTAAGAATACCATCCATGAATGTATTTAACTCTTCTTTACTCTTTTTGTATTTTCATCCCATAACTGTAGTGCCTTCAGAATACGGAACCCCTCATGCGTTAGTGGAGTTTATTCTGATAAAACCCATCCACTCATCCTGGTTGTGAAATGGTGTTTGAGTTTTGCTTCAGCCCCTCGAACCATCTCTGTTTCTATGTCTTGGTAACATTTAATGAGCAACCAGAGATGATTTTCCTTGACACCTGCCTGCCAGGAGAACATACCTATTAAACACTCCATCTTCCTGCTGCTCTCAGGACTTGTTTGCTATTCTGAAAGGTATTACCACTCATGTCCATGCACTGTGGAGTAGAAGCTTAGCCTCGTTGGCTGTCCAAGTCCTAATTCCAAAGTTATTATCTGGTGCCCTAAGGCAAGAGTAGCTGGCAGCCCCTGAGGGAAGCATCTGCACATGGGCTCCAGGCTGCTGTAATTGGCTTTCTTGTCTGTAACTCTCTGCCTTAATGAGGATACACCATGTTGGACTTCACCCACCCTCTACTTTCTGGTGGGACAGGTTCTCACTCCATATAAAGTTGATCAAGCAAAAGCCTCAGCAGCCTAGCAGAGGAGATTTGAAGAGAACAAGTCCATTGAAGGCTGGAGCAGCTCTCTCTAGTTCAAAAACTAGCAGCTGCTAGGTCAACCAGGGGTTCACAACCAAGGGGACCAGGGAGCTTTGCCCTCAATGTCAACATTAATCTCTAGTCCCTGTTCTTCTGCTTATTAAGACCTGAAATCATGAATGATCTATTTGCACAGCTCTCATTGTACATTTCATTCAGTGCATCAATCAAAGACAAGAGTCCTCATCTGAGACTGTCACCTTGGACACAATGCTTATGGATCTACTACTTAAATAGCAACTAATATTTATTTAGTGCTTACTGGGGGCCAAGCATGAATCTAACAGTTTAACTCTATTAGCTTCTTTATTGTTCAGAGCATCCTATGAGATAGGTATTATTATTATTCCTATTTGCAGATGAGATTAAGAAAAGCCCCAGGGCCACATAGCTAACAGGTGATGGGGCGAGGACTCAAACTTAGGTAGTGGGCCTTCAGCAACAGCAAGCTTGACCACAATGCCTCAAGATGAAGTCTGAGAACTATTGATTTTCCTACCCCTGCAACTATTCCACATAAGATGCTCAGCATTTCTTCCCTAGCCACATCCTTTTCTCAAATTTCCCTCAGAGAACATGTAAACAGCCCCCTTCAGGTTCAACTGATTGTACCAGGAATGCATACCTGACCCAAGACATCCTAATCCAATTCTCTCTATAAGAAATTGGAATTAAGAAACAGACATTGAGTTAATCAGATGTTCCCACTCTGGAGTTATAAGATCACATGGAGATGAGGTTCTAGACCAAGATGGTGATGCAAGAGGATCCTGAATTCACCTCCTCCCACGAACACACCAAATCTACAGTTACATGTGGAACAACTTTCTCTGAAATAAGAAACCTAAAACCAGGCTGCGTAACTCCTAAGCATCCAGCAAACAAGAGAAGGCCCACATGGAAGCAGGTAGGAGAGGGTGGGACACAATTTCACCATGAACCCTGCACCCTGTGCAGTGACCCACAGTTGGGAGGAAACTCAAAACCCAGAGCATGTCTCTGTGGAACTAAAGGTTTGAACCCCACATCAGGTACCCTCAGCTTTTAAGATCTGCAACTGTGAGACAAGGCTCCAAAACATCTAGTTTTGGAAACCAAGGGGCTCACATCCATGAGACCCAGAGGGTATACTGATCTGAGAAACGGCCCTCGAAGACCTCCAGTGCTCAGACTCACCTGCCACAGGGCCCAGCAGAAGGGCTGATGAGGGGGGCACTGGGGCTTTGTGAGGGAGAGTCTCCTTTGCTTGCCTTGAAGCCTTGTCCTGAGGGGCAGGCAGAGACTGGCAGGTGCTGTCTTCATGCTCTCCCTCTGCCAAGCTCCAGAGTGCCCGGATGTCCTGGAGGGGAGTTCTTACATGTGTCTGGTGCCTCAGTTTTTGTGGCTACCACAAGGGAACACCTCTACATGGCTTGGCTCTCGTGGCTGGTGGGGCTTACACTTGTGGGTCCCACATGACTGTACCCAACAGAGAAAGAGTTCTTAACTGTTTGATACCACCCCCAGGGCACAGCAAGATGCAACAGACCCAGGAGCTCAGTCTCTGTGAAAAGAGTCTATGAGTTATCATCATGGCTGCAGCCTGAGGGGTAGGCTTCTAATTTCACACAGCTAAGGGCTGGCAGTGGTCCTTTCCTGAGACTTGGAGGGCGGCGCTACCTTCCCGCTCTCCCTCTGCCCTGCTCCAGAGCGCCGGCATATCTCGGAGGGGTTTGCTCCTGGATCCCACAGGATGTTAACAATCGGAAAGGCAATCTTGGCAGGCCACCACCCTGCCAAGGTGGCACTGCACAGATGGCCAGCTGAAACACACCCCTAGTCCCTCTGTGAAAGAGGCCTATTTACTTGTATGGAACTTCAACCTGAAGGACAGGCTTCAGATTTGGCACACAAATAGGAGGCTACAGACATGCTCTTAGGGAACAGAGGCCAGGGGACACCATCTGTGTGCTCTCTATCTGTCTCTCTCCAGCTGGACAGTGAGTCTGGACAGGAGCTTATACACTCATTTGGAGCCAAGATTTTTGCAACTACTGTTCAACGGACCCTTCTAGATCACCTTGCACTGGCAGCCAGTGGGGCTCACGCTTGTGGTCCCACAGGACTGTATATCTTTGCATACTTTAAAAGCTGCTGCCTGAGTCTCGTTTCCAATCAGCCTGAATCTAGGTGCTGACTGAGACCTCCACTTTGGGATACTGACAAGTCTTGGCACACCCTCAACTGCTGGAGGTATTAAAAATATAGTAGTCTGCTTGGACAATCACGAAGTTTTGAGAGACAATCAAGAGCTAGGGCAGGATTGAACAATATGGTTCCTCTCCTATACAAGGCCACTCCCTCAAGACTGGGAAAGGTGATGGTTTCATCTAATGCAAGGAAACCACCACAGAGACTCAAACAAAATGAAGAAACTAAGGAATATGTTCCATGTGAAAGTTAACTCTCCAAGAATGAGAAATAGAATTGTGCTATATTTTCTCGGTATTTAGTGAAATATCATGTTTTCAGATTTTGACTTCCATCTTTTATCATGTTTATAGGTCCTTGGTTATTTTTGGCAACCCAGTGTTCATTTACCTTATTACTGACACCGACCCTTCTCAGATTTTACCTGGGGATTCACTGTCTTCATTTCAATCCATCAAGTTTGGGAAGGCTGAGTGCCCAGTTCAAAGGGCAAAGTTCATTGGGGATTTGCATAGCCTTTGGATTTGTTGAGGGACAAGAGGTGATCTAAGGCAGTTCAATCAAGGCAGTCAGAGTGAAAGTGTAAGGAGTACTGGGATAAATGTGCTCACATTTCTGGCTGATAAAAATGAGCCAACAAGGAAGTAGCCCTAGGATTGCCAAAGGCTACTTTTTGCGACTTCAAAGGGAAAATCTGTCTAAGAAAAGAATCATTCTAGGAGACAGAAGAGAAGCAGAGATGTTGATTCAGCTCCTGTAACCAACCATGCCTGAACTGGTATTTTTTCTTAGGTTATTCAATTATTTGATCCAAAACTTTTTCCTTTATATTTTCTATACCATTTAACTTGGAGGAATTTTCTTACATATTGTATAGTAAGAAAAGAAAGATGTAGAGGAATGTATATATTATGATCCTATTATCATAACACGATCAATATCAAGAAACCACCTCTCTCTCTCTCTTTCTCTCTCTCTCTCTGTCAGTTACGTAATCATGGAAAGTTGCACATTAAATTTTCAAACATTGGTTATCTAGAGGTGTGTGTTGCTGCAGGTGGAATTAGAAAAAAAGAGAGAAGGTGGGGATAGTCATGATGAATCATCTGTGATGATATCTGATTCACGCAACACCATTTGTAATTGCACATCAATATGGATAGAGATGTATGATAGAGATCAACAAAATGTTGATAGAGGTTGTCCCAGGGCCATGGGATTTTAGTTGATTTTTATTTCTTTATACATTAATATATTTTAGTTTTTTTTAACAATAAGATATATTCAAAAGAAATATCAGCTATAGGTGGAAAAATGGACAATATACTATTGTTTAACATTTCCCAATTTTTAAACAACTAGTCTTTAACTATTCAATTTATTAATAGCTCTTTTGGCAAGACAAATTTAATAATGCTTTAAAATGATGCTTTGGAAAATATATTAGTGAGACATTGGGTTCAATGAAGTTGAATGCATTTCTTTACAGACCATATATGATATGAAGGTACATAGTAAATCTCCAAGAGAGGGACCAAGTACTTAGCAGCTCTCAAATTTATTGGACCTGGACTACCCCTTGGGAGTAGTATAATATAGAGTTCATTTTTGGAAACACAGAGAAAATAGAACAACAACAACAAAAAAGAAGACATACTAAGATTTTAAAGTCATATATCTTTGGGGCCAGCCAGGTAGTGTAGTGGTTAAGCTCATAGGCTCCTCTTCAGCAGCCTGGGGTTCGTGGTTTCAGATTCCAGGCACAGACCTACACACCACTCATCAGGCCAGGCTGAGGCAGCATCCCACATACAAAACATAGAGGAGGATTGGCACAGATGTTAGCTCAGGGCCAATCTTCCTCATAAAAATAAATAAACAAATAAGGACATATGTCCTGGAGTCACATCCAAGACAGATGAATTACATGATGTGTGACCTTAGACTAGTCACCTGCCTTCTCATGCCTCATGGGTCTCATAGGGCTCCTTCCCAGGGTCATTATGAGAGTCAACTGCAATAAATATGATATCATATTTTAAAAAGTCTGTGGATTTGTAGGTTATCAATATTATTTTCTTTTGTGGTGTATATTCCCAAAACTTACAAAATAATAAAAATAATTTAAGTACATTTTGTATTACATTTTACACTCTTCCCTGCTGTGGCTACCATACCATGCACACACACACACATACACAAACAACATACACACAAATATATTCAAACTGTTTTTGTTTTACTTCAAAAGAAAAACATTGCATTTTTTATGTGGAGCATAAAGCATAATTTATTCTTACTGAGACTGAAAAAATGAAATCCCTTAAGAAAGCAGTCAACTTTCTGAATTAGTGGGGAACAGGAAAGTGGCAAGATTAATTGTTCTGTTCATGTTCAATTTGGTCATACCAAACAGAAACTTAAATTGGTTTAGGCCAAAAAGGGGGAAATTATTATAAGGACTGGGGGCTGCTCTACTAAATCAAGGCAAGAAGTACAGTTGGTGCCCTTGAGAGGCAGGAAATGGAACTGGGCACCTCAGAAACAAAGGCCGGCATTCTCTCAGATTTCCTGCACATTATCTCCTTTCCACTCTTCATTCTTCCCTCTCTGGAGAGCTTCTTTGGCTTTCCTAAGCACAAGGCACTTGAGGGCTGCTCCCCAATGCCTGAGTCTGCATTTCTTTAATTCAGGTGACCAAGAAAGACACTTAACTCTCAGCCACAATTAGAAGTTCCCAAAGGAGAGATTTCTGTTGGTACAGTTAAGGTCAGCGTCTATCCTTGATCCAATCAGCTGCAAACATAGGACACGTAGCTACTATCTATACATACCTATGTGGCTGGAGTTGGTAAAGCATTCAGAGAAGTGTGTGTTTGTGTCTTAGGCACCCGCCCCAAAAGGTATCTTACAACTAGTCACTGTTTTCCCTAATCTTGACCTCTCTCTCTCCTCTCTCTCAACTGAACTGGGGATACAAGTTTGTTAGTCTTTCAACACCCTTCCAAACCTGTGAAGTCTTGCCAAGATGGGGCCAAGGCTGCAGCAGCAATCTGGATCCTTCCCCCCTGGTTCAGATTTGCTCAAATATCTACAGAAAATATGGCTATCAATTCACCATGATGGTGAGAGAGGAACAGTGACCAGCTAAAAAAAAGCAGAATAATCCAATACCATTTTCTTTTGATTTTGAATGCATTTTATGACTATGATTTTGGCAAAAGTATTGACAGCCTATACCATTCAAATTAGTTTGTATTTTCTAAACTTCAAATGAAGCACATAATACCACAGATATTTGTAATAAAAGAAATAACGCATTGTGATTTGCGGTAAGGGATATCTCATGGAAAATTGGAAAGAAATCACTGTTAATGTACACTGATTGAAATAAATATATATTTATTGAATGGCTAATATATATCAGGCATGTTGGTAAATGACTTGCATGTGTTTTCACATTAAGTCTTCACAATACTCTTATGAGGAAAGTGTCATTTTTATTCCCATTTTATAGATGATGAAACTGAGGCTAAGATGTTTAATAACTTAGGCAAGAGCACACATCTAATTCTTAGGGTACTGGAATCCAGGTTGGTTTGGATCTGAGCCCTTACCTGGATGCTATACTGCCTTCCCATCAGAAAGTTCACTTTCAGATAATTGAGAGACAATTGGGAGCTGACTGTTATGAAGGATAGTTACCCAAGACTCTGCAAAATGAGAGAATGTATTGGAACTCATGTGAGGCCATGCAGAGTATTTGTCACAAATTCATATACTGTCCCTGGCCACTCTCTTGCTGACCCAGCTTTTGCAGAGGCTGAGATTTAGCAGCCACACACTTATAGGCTAAGCTCTGCTCTTCAGAAAGTTGACAATTTATTTCCTTCATTGCTACCAACTGGGCTGGAAAACAAAAAAACACTGCAATTTGTACAAAGAAGCTTCAGTCCAAGATGATCCTAATTCAGAATCAAGTAAGAGTATAAAATAAAAACAGAGGAAGGAACAATTCTATGCCACACAGGAAAGATGAGTTGGAAATAAAACCAGATTCATTGCATGATGTTAAAGTCTAATGAGGCGAAGCTCTGAGATGTTACAGGCAACATTCCTAAAGAATTATGATCATCGGAGCATTAGAATGCTGTGTTTTTTTAGTGCGTCTTAAAGCAGTCACTCCGAACATGAATCACTTTAAGGGCTTTGTTCCATATAAATAATTGGTCTGTTACGTTAGTTCCTGGTGAATAACATAAAATGTTAATAAATGCTTTAAAACTTCAGAACTAGTAGTATACTCAAATAATACATTTCATAGCCGGTGGTATTTAGGAGACTGAATCCTACAGATCATTATTTGTATTTAACTCTCTAATTGACCTCTAACTTCCAGCACAAGTGCGGAAATCCAAATTTTATTTAGATAGATGTTCAATTACATATTTAAATAACTTTCACTGCTCACTTTTTGCTTTTTTTCTTTGATGAAATCATCAGTGTTTCAAATTAAAGGGACTTTAAAACATCTTACAGTCATGAAGAAAATTAACGGCATGCTTCTATTTTTCCCCTAAAAATTATACTAATTTAGGCCCAATGTGGTTTAAGCTTTGCCTGTTAAATGGACACATATTGGATTTTTTTAAGAGCCTATATCAAATCTCCTGATGTGCTAAATAATGTATAAAATTGCCTCCTGATTATCTATGAGTAGATTATTTGTCAAGTAGAAACTCCACTGCTAATTTCATATAGTAGATAGAAATTTTTCTTGCTTCTTCAGTTTTTTGAGTTCAAGAAGGCAAAGAATTGCAAAGTAATTAAGTACTTTATTTACATTAAGTAAATGCCAATCCAAATATAAATTATCTTTAAATTACCTTCTATTGAAACCACAGTACCTAGATTTATCAATATTTGACAGTATGTTCAAATGGCAGCCAGCATTTTTCTGTTTTTAGAAGCTTCTCCAACACCAGAGACTATTTAGATGCAAGATTTTTACCCAGACATAATTTCTCCAAAATTTACTATATTAACTAACTTGCCTTTTACATTTATTCCTAAAATAAATGACTAGAATGTCATATAGTTTAGACACACACTAAAAAGGTTTTGGTACCAATTCCAACATGTGGGGGGAGATTTCTCCCACACAACTAAAGAAACTCTCAGACACAGACACAAGCAGGGTGTCTGAGAATTTAATTCAGTTATGATGCTACCTACCCAGGGATAGCATCAGATTCCCCACGTAAAGGGTTCAGTCCCACAAGACTTCCCTCACCCTGCCACGATACCCTACTTCGGAGGCCAGTTGCAAGTCCAGGCTGTCACCTATACTTCTGACTAACTTCCTATAGATGGGAGGTTCTCATGACCTTCTTCTCAGGTTTGATTAATTTGCTAGAGTGGCTCACAGAACTCAGAGAAAAATTTTACTTACTGCATCACCAGTTTATTATAAAAAGATGTAACTCAGGAATAAGCAGATGGAAGAGATGCATACGGCAATGTATGGAGAAAGGGCGCGGAGCTTCCATGACTTCTCCAGGGGCATCACTCTCCCAGAACCTCCACGTGTTCATCAACCCGGAAGGGAGCTCTCTGAATCTTGTCCTTTTTGGGTTTTTGTGGAGGCTTAATTACATAGGTATGATTGATTAAATCACTGGCCATTGGTAATAAGAATTCAACCTCTGGCTCCTCCCCCCTCAGTCAGTGGTTGGAGGGTGGGACTGAAAATTCCAGCCCTCTAATCACATCATTGGCTCCAACAGGCAACCAGCCAACATCTTTAGGTGAGTTCCAAAAATCACCTCATTAACATAACAAAAGATCTTTGTTGCTTTCAATACCTAGGAAATTCCAAGTGTTTTAGAAGATCTATGCCGGAAATGAGGATGAAGACCAAATATATACTTCTTACCATAAATTAAATCACAATATCACAGACACACATGCACAGACTAAGTCCCTAGAAAAAGAGGTGTTAACTTTTAAAACCCAGAATTCATTGAATAATTCAAAGCTGTGATCTGAGGCTCAAGATTTATGGACTTCCTAAGAAATGTCATCCTACCCTTTCATAATGTGCTTTTGACTTAGCCATTTTTAAATGAGCAATTCCAAGTTAATTAGAAGCTAGGCTCTTCTAGAAACCTGTGGATAGTACTGAAGGGAGTAGCTGAGGACTCTGTTCCATGACTGAGAGCAAAATACACATCCCTGTGAAAGATGGCTTTATTTTGACAATGCATCCCGCGCAGAGTCCAGAATCATTCCTCAGCTGTAAATTCAGGATTCTGTCATCGAAGCCATGGTGGCTGGTGGAGCATTGCTATCTCTTTTCACAGATGGTACTCCCCTGAGAGCTGAGTGAAATACAGGATGACTTCCCATCTTATTTCAGGAAAGGCAAAGAATATCACTTGCTGCCTTTCTTGTGTATTACGGTCTCCTCAGCCACGTCTGAACTCGCGAATTGCTAGTTTATATTTCACTGTAAATGGACCCTTCTAAGACACAGGTTACTTATGGTCTGTGGTGAAAAGTGTTACCTAAGAGACCTATCTTTCTAATAGGAAGAGTGAGACACAGCCTGTATTCAATATCTGGAAAGCTTCTGAGGGCCTCGCATTATTACATTAACACATTACTTGGTAAGTGAACAATGAGTAACTCAATTTCTTAGTGAAGTCAGTTTAACAAATGCCTTCAGCTCAATCTTTTCCCAATACTTGTCCCCCACCCAGACTTACACACTTACTTCTCTGGAAAGTCTTTAGCATCTATGATTCTTACTAAAAAACTACTGCTGAATGCCAATTAGAACCTTGGTGAGAGAATCAGGAAAAAGGATGAGCTGGAGAATTAGCAAATGATCTACTGGCAAAGTGAAACTTGTCCTCACGTTTCCTTTTGAATGCTGAGAGTTTCCAATAAGGAATTTGACATCAAGGAGATCGGTTCATTTATTCACTGGGAAGCTTACTGTGCTTGGTTCTCTTACTTCTATGAGAAGACTCAGAAACTGAAGAGGCCCAAATTAATAACAATTAATAAGCACTCCTTTCATTTAAGAGATTGCAAAGGATGAGTCTTACACTTTTGACATTTCCAGAAAGTAAAGTCATCTGATTAAATCTTTGGTAACATTGCATCCGACAAGAAGACAAATTTTCCTTCCAAAATATGTTTTAGTAGAGAAAGAATAAGCAGTTTTTACTTCCTTTCTTCTCTTTTCCCAAGCCAAGGTGTCTGTCTGTAGCTAAGAAACCATCAATGACATAAACTTTTCCTACTGTGAGCCACAAGAATAATACATTTTCTTCTGGATATTTGAATAGAAGTTGTTCCAACTTTAGGTGAAGGCCCTGAGACACACAAAGGAATCCTATAGATAATAATAGTAAACATATTTATGAAATACTATTTGCCAGGCACTTGTGTAAGCTATGATTCTGGCAGCTGCAAGTAAGAGGAATGACACAAGAAATTTGCTGGCTCATATAACTCAAAGTCCATGGTCAGAATTGGCATCAGAGACCACTGGGCCAAGGGCCCAAGTGATATAACAAGGGCTGTGGTCCATCTCAGGCTCTACTGTAGACAGGAAGGTGGAAGGCTGAGATGGTGGTTGTGGCTCAAGCTTGACTTCTTTGGTTTGGGTCTAGTGACAAATGCCATTTTCCAACAATTAAAGAAAAAGCTAAGGGTTGACTCTGATGGACTCTTTGACCTAGTTTTGATCCTTGTGTTGGACCCTGAAGCATGTAGGGGATATGGTAGAATGAGGATTAATTTATACCTACTTGTCATGTTTCAGCCCTGGAGGAAGTGGTTGGGATCTACCTGAAATTTATGGAGTGGGAATGAGGGATGGATGATTCTCCAGAGTAAAATCTGGGGTTTAATTGCAGAAATAGGTCAAACAGATGCTGGATTACCCCAGATCAACAGATGCCTACCTTATTGCTTCACATATATTTTACAATATTGGTTTATTTAATCCTTGCAAAAACCCTATAGCAGAAGTAAAGTTATAGTATCACATATCAGGGTTGTGGTAGAGCTGGGCTTTAGACTCAGAGCTATCTGCCTGCCAAGCCCGGACCTTAACGTCTTCTCTACATGCCTCTCTAAAGGCATAGGAAACCCCCGAGGAGGGTGGGAGTAGGGTAGCGGTGGCATCTTCAGAATATTTTTGGCAGTGTCTGAATCAGACTGCTCAACGGCAGAGTCTGCAGATCCGGGGACAGTGGGGCTAGATTTGGGACATTGAGTCTAAGAGCAGTTAAAATTAAAATTTTAAAAATTCATCTAATTAAGGAATTAATGACTCCATGCAAAGCCTGCATCCTAATGACAATAAGGCCATGGAGTCCAGAAACATGGTTAACTCATAGATTTACCTTACACCTGCCAGACTAGAAATGGGCAAGCATGAAACTAGGCCTGTTTGCAGACTCTCCTCCGATGTTTAAGACCTCAATAATACCATGGCGTCTAATGCACGTGTGAAGAATGTGTGCCACACAGGCTCAGAAAGACATTTCATAATTTTTAGGACAAATTAAAATTTTATTAAAAAATCTGAATAAGGAGCAGGGCAGAGAACTCAATCAGAAACTTTTTAAAGGGTGGCAGTTGAGAACCTAACCACCCACACACTCAGCCTGGACACAGGGAAACAAAACCACACCCTAATATCTACATGGACATCACTCTGCTATTCCTCCTTTCGTTACTGAGATTTCTTTTCCCACAACCCTCCCTTCCTTACAAATGGTCCATTACAGGAGCTTCCCAAAAGGCCTATCAACCCTTCAACGGGTTGTACCCTAAGATTCTTTTAATCCTTCACCTCAAAATGCTCATAAGACTCAAATTACTTGCTTTTTTCACTATTCTTACACTGTCCTATCATAATTCTTACCTAATCCCAATCAAGTCTCTGCATTGAAAGCCCTACCATAAACCAAACTTCCAATTTCCAGTAAATTCTGGCATTACTATCCCCCTTCTGAGAGACAGTCAAGCATTTTCAAGGTGAGTTTCTCTCTCGCTGCGGTAAGCAATAAATTCAGCTTTACCTTATCAACTTTACCTTATCAAACCAATCAAGGTTGTATCGGTGATATCTGGGGAGACATATTTTTTTTTTTCCGAGGAAGATTAGCCCTGAGCTAACATCTGTGCCAATCTTCTTCCACTTTATATGTGGGTCACTGCCACAGTATGGCTGATGAGTGGTGCAGGTCCATACCCAGGATCTGAACTAGCGAACTCAGGCTGCTGAAGAAGAGCACGCTGAACTGAACCACTATGCCACAGGGCCAGCCCCTGGGGGGACATCTTTTGATGAAGTCTATAACAACAATTCTCACTCTTGGGAGACAATTTTGTCTCCCAGAATACATTTGGTAATATCTGGAGATTGGCAGGAGGGTAGGAGGGTGGTTGCTGCTGGCATCTAGTGGGTAGAGACCAGGGATGATGCTGAACATCCTACGCTGCACAGGAAAGGCCTCCACAACAAAGAATTATCCTGCCCAAAATGTCAATAGTGCTGAGGATGAGAAATCCTGTTCTATAATAATTCATGGCACCTCTGCCCAGTCTAGATGAGTCAGTTGTATTTTAGGCTACCTCTTTCAACACATATGCTATCCCAAGTGCTAATGAGATGGTAAGCTGTAGGTGCCTCATTCCAAGTATCTAGCACACCTCAATTCTGTCCTCAGGGCGACTTGGTTGATTCATCAGAAATCTTGAAGTTGAAGAGACCTCCAGGATAACCCTTTAAGGCCAATAATACTAGAAATGCCAAGTAGTGGGAAGAACACAGATGTTAGCAGAACACCTGGATTCTAGCCTCTGATCTGTTACAAATCAGGGGAAAGTCACTTTGGTGCCATAGTCTATATCTGTAAAAATAAGAGTTTTGCTATCAGTGGTATTCAGAATCCCTAACGGCACCAGTACCCTAAGACACTGTGAGTCCAGGGTCTGACAACAGGCTCATGAAGAAGGACTTGTGGTCTTTCCCGTGCAGACTGAAGTATACTAGAGGACCCTCCTGAGATTCAGTATGACTGATAAAAGAGAAGATGATCCAGAAGGCCTGCACATTTCTAGTGTGCAGCCCTGGTTTTGTAAGTGTCCCTGAGGTTTCATAGCCTGGGTATATATTCTAGATAAAGCTTCTAGCCCTGAAACTATGAAGGTCCCTTTTCACATAAACAATCATTCAAAAAAATAGCTCAGTTCCAAAACCCTAAACCCAATCCCACCCCAACACACATGTCAAGGAACCTACCTCCTTCTTGACTGAGACCAACCTAGGACGGCAAATACAAGAATGCATATTTTGATATGTCTTCTTCACTCAGTTTCTTATTCTTCTCCCTCAGGTAAAACCAGTCCTTCCCTATGCTCTCAGTATTTTCTGAACACGTATTTGTTACAGTCCCAGTTAAGTTTCCTCTTTGATTGTGTGGTAGGTACCAAAAACAACAAAAACCAAATAGATAAAATCACTCTTGCAAGTTGCCTGAAGCTGTTCACTTCTCCAGGAAGTGATGAAGATTTTGTACGTGGAGAAAGAAAGCTGTTTTGGGGAGAAGGGGGACAGTTTAATGGGCATTTAATTATGCCGAGACTAAACGCACAAGCTGTTCTGAAAGCAAAGTGGAAACAATGAGAAGCAAAACTGTTCCACAGTGTTGAATCAAGACTTGTCCTTCCTGGATAAGGAAATTGTCATATTAATTGATTTTGGGTTTCTACTGAAAAGAGTGAAAATAAGGAGACTTTGAGAAGATGGGAGAGAAAATTAATTGATTTCCATGGAGGTAAGCTACAGAAAAATATGTGCCACTTGGTCTAGTGAGAACAGAGGTGTGTCTCAAGAGATGTGGCAAGAGAGAGAACAGATGAAGGACTTCTGAAAAAAGTTATGACTGGTGGGCTAAACATGGGAAGGAACGCTTCTTTCTGATAAGAGATGTTCATTCTTCCTTTCTTGCATTGTAATTTTGCCCTTCAGTAAATTTTGGCCTCCTCTAAGACCTAGTGGCAATCAAGTGTTAGTGATGCTTGAAGAATTAAAAGCTTTGTGGAAAATGAGTTAGGTGAAAAAAGGAATTTGGTTGTGGCAATTATGAGATGGCCAAGAATGATGAAAGAAAAAGTTGGAAGTAGAAGTTTGTCACAAGAGGCAAAAAACAACTAGGGCAATGCAAATTGTTTTATAGGGATAGTCCAAAGCACTTGAGGAGGGTACTGGACTCGAATCAGTTACTGGGCAGGTGGAAGTAAATTGTGGTTACTTGGAAATTAAAGAGAAAGTAGAATCCCAAATCCTGGGACATTTTGTGTGGCGGATTTTATCTCCTTTCTTCTTTGCTGTATATGCTTAATAACCATCTGTTAAATTAAAAGAGAAAGAGAGAAACATATGAGTGCAAAAAATATCAATACTGAATTTCCAGGACCATCTTCCAGTGATTAAAACATTGTAGGGAGCAGTTATTTCTCCTGATTAATTGGCTATCTACATAATTGATTGTTCTCAGGAAATCAATCATAATTAAGGACATAGGGATGTATGATTAGATATTGACATTTACTTACCAGGTTTTCAGAACTAAGAAGGAAAGGAGAAAGAACAAACTGGAAATAATGCAAAAGGTAAGGCACAGAATAAAGAAAAACAAGGCAATTACATTCTGGGCTAATTTCTTGGTCAAATAGAAAAGGCAAAATCTCCTCAACTATGGGAAAGTGCTTCCCAGGGATGGGTGAGTCAAGTGAATGTCACCTTTAAAAACAAAAAGATAAAATAAAGAAAAAACAACCACCACCAAGAAAAAGTACGTATGCTTACCTGAAATTGACTGATTAGCTGCATCATGAATTAGATGCACTAGAAGATCATCAATTTTCCATTTTGCTAGTCCAGCAGAACCTAAGAGAGACCAAGCTAAGCCAATTTACATCAGATGACCTGTTAACCAGCAGAAAACAACTAATTACCTGACAAAATTAAGATGTCTGCCACCTAGAAAAGCTGTAGTTCATTTTACTAAAACTTTAGAATTTATATGCCTATAGATATTCCCTACTTGAACTTCATAAGGGAAGGGTCCATGTCTGATGTGCCCTCTTTGTCTAGACCAGGAGTAGGCAAACTACAGCCTACCATCTGGCTGGACGCCTATTTTTGTAAATAAATTTTTATTGGAACACAGCTATGCCCATTCATTTACGTATTGTCTTTGGCTGCTTTTGGACTACAAAGACAGAATTGACTAGTTGTGACAGAGGCCATATGGCCCAACAAACCTAGAATATTTACAATCGGTCCGTTTATAGGACATGTTTCCCAACTCCTGGTCTAAGTTCTTGCTATTCAAAGCGTGGTTCCTTGACAAGCAGCATCAGCATCAGCATCAGCATCATCTCAGATCTTGTTGGAAATGTAGCATCTCATGCTCTAACCCAGACCTATCATAACAATAATTTTATTTTTTAAAAATCCCCAAGTGATTGATGTGAAGTTTGAGAAACTTTGATCTGGAATAAAGTCTGAGTCTTAGGAGGTTCCAATAAATAATTGTTCAGTGAGTGAATAACTAGACCAATATGCAACCAAACTCAATCAATAGATGTTCATTTACTATGTATGATGTAACTGACCTTTGGCTAAGTCTGGAAAAAGAGTTAGAGAAATGATTCTTGCCCTTTAAGTGTTTAAAATTATTTAGGGCATAAAAGTATCAGATGTGAAACAGAGAATATTAGAACAGAGCACACCTGATAATAAGCTGATTGTACGTTGCAAATGGTAAGTGATGAAGCAGAAATCATACTGGAACCTGAAAGGAATAGAAAAATGCATCAGATATGAGTGGCTTTGGACTGATTAGGGTGGTGTCTTAGATATGGTTCATAAATACAAACCTGAGGAGTGAAGTGTCCCTTAGTTTATCCAAGGGCTTTTTGAATTACAAAGAAGAAACGGAATATGCTCAGACAAATGGCTCCAAGGCTCTTGGCGAAGTGGATAAATGCATGAGCACATGCGTTTTTATGGCAAGTAAATTAGGCTGTAAATCAAGGAACAAAAGATACAACTGAACATTCCAGCAGTTAAAATGTGACAAGAAATACCTGAACAGCCTCCGATAAGATAATTGACAATGGCATAGTGAATTAAATATCTGCAGTAGAATTAGCTGGAGTAAACCTCATCTTTTTTCCATGTTAAATGCTAATTTCATAAGAATAAGGTAATCACAAAGTCACAATCCTGCCACCTTTTGTTTTTGCTATTGAGCTGTTTATAAGCACTTAATTTAGCGATTTGATGTCAGCTTCTGTCCTCTCAGAATAAATAATATTTCTCAGAAAATTCAGGTGCTTTTTAGCTCTCTGAAGACTATCCCCTACTTGACACAATTGATAATATTCAAGGAAAACAGAACACCGTCTTTGGAGAAAGAGGCCCCCACCAATCTATTTGTTGTACATTTGTTTAAGTGAGGTACTGAGACTACAGTTTTCCATTTAGAATCTCAAAACAAAAGGCCACTGATCAGTATGGCCTCTAACTGACTTTCTGAATTGAGAAAAAACAAATCTTTTTTGTTGTTTTTATAATCTTGGAGGCAGAAACGAGTCATGGGGGCACAGGCGGTAAGACGAAGTGGATTCTTAACTACTCCTGTGGATTTGATGGGTCCAGAGGATTTGACTCACAGACTTCTATGTCCTGAAATTTAACATTTCAAGATGCTTAGGGCACTTCCTGTGCCTACATTCTAGGTTTATCTGCTGTGAAAACACTAGGGCTGAGGCAACAAGGAAAGAGAGTGAGGACATCAGTTTGTAAAGGAGCAGTGAGTTTTTAGAACAGGGATCTCATGATGTCATCGTGTTTCAGCTTCCTGCATCCTATAACTCTCTGTCCCCAAGCCATATCCCTATGTCCCTAAGCCTTGCTCACAATGTGTGTGTGTATGTCTCTGGGGGTTGAATATGGTGGCCTGAGACTCCTCCTTCATTCTCATGGCCCCAGCTTTCCACTCAGACGGTATGGCCCCAGTTTGAATACTAATATGTATTAGAAACTTAGAAGTTTGAATTCAGGAGAGGATCAGAGAGATCTTCCTGTGCTACTCACATGTGTATTTCTTGCCTTCTGTTTGAACTCTGGAGAATGAATGGGTTGAGCGAACTGGAGGAATCACATCTTACAACACCTAGTGAGTTTCCTATTCCACAAAAAGTAGGTTCTAAGTGTTTTGGGTACTGACTCAGAGTTTGATAGCGTAGTATCCTGAGGAGAAGGCTAGATGGATCTGAACTCTTACATTCTCATCATGGTAACAATAAAATGCAATCCTTTCTTATACAAACTGGCTTTGCCATTGGGTGTTGGTTTACTTATCTGTGAAATTAAGAGAGTAGATAAAATGCTGAGGTCCCAAAGCTGGTTCATCAATGGAATCAACTGCGGGAGTCAAAGAACAGATCCCTTGGCCTCATACCTCTCGTACTGCTACACCCTCACCCCCAGATACTGATTTGCTAGTTCTAGGTAGGGCCCAGAAATCTATATTTTTAAATGTTCCCAGAGTGTTCTGATTTTCAAAAAGGTTTGGGAATCCCTGGATTAGATGATTTCAATGTTTTCCATTATTGATAAAAAAAATTGTCATGATTTGATTTCAATGAGCTAAACAGGTTTAATGAGTGTGGTTTGTTTATTTCTATTTCCATATTATGTTGAGTTCTGTTCCTTATCTTTTTGTTTTTTTGCTGCATAAATACCATTTCCTAGATAACTTAGTCTCTTAATATTCAATATCATTTCTGTAGTTTAAACATAGTCTTTTTTATTTATCACTGAAGAAATTAAAGAATGCATGCAGTATGCCAGCTATAATTTCCTGATTTCAAAGTAGCTAGTGACATGTTTTTTATAAAATTCTGCATCCTGTCATTCATTTAAAAATGTTTATTGGGTGCTTCCTATGTGCCAGCCACCATCTTAGGCACTTGGGCTGTTAATAAAATAGAAATTCCTGCTTTTGTTGAGCTTATATTCTATATTTCACTGCATTGTATTCTATATTCTATTCTATTGAATTTAGCCTCTGTATTAGAGGCTCGGCACAAATTACAAATAATTACAAATTATCCTGCCACCAAATACCCTTGGACCATATCCTGCTTACTTGTGTTTACCATGATTTGATTTTGGATTGTCTTAATTTTTATTCTTCCTATTTTCCAATGACTTCCTTTTTACATGAGTGCTATTGACCCTCTCTTCATCTTCCCAGGCTGAATTTGCTTTCTGAGGCTTTTCCTAGGCTTCTGCTCCAGGGAGCTCTAGTTTCTTGAAGTCTGTATCTCCCGAATAAAGAAACTAATCATATTTTCAAATGTTAAGAGACGTATTAGATAATAAGCTATATAAGTCAATCCTGTTTATGGTTACAGGTGAAAGAAAACCCAATCCAAACTGACTTAAGCACAAAAGAGAATTTATTGGTTCAGATAACCAAGAAGTTCAGAGATTAGGTTCGGCTTCAATTACAGCTTGGTCTGGGTGACCAAAGAATGCAATCAGGAATCTGCCTCTCTGAATCTCTTGAATGTTTTCCTCTGCTTAGCTTTGATCTCAAAAAGACTCTCCTCATGTGGTGGTGTCTTGAGGGTTCCCCAAGATCACTGCCAGGTTCAGTGATTCACTAGAGGACTCATGGGTCTCAGCACATGGTTGTCCTCATGGCTATGATTTATTACAGTGAAAAGCTGCAAAGCAAAATCAGCAAAGGGAAAAGCTGCAGGAGGCAAAGTCCTGAGGAACCTAGACCCAATGTTTCCGAGAGTCCTCCCCTACTGGAGTCCCACAGGATGCACTTAATTCCTCAGCAGCAATTTGTGACAGCACACGTGAAATGTTGTCTACCAGAGAAGCCCGTTACAGACTCAGTGCCTAAGTTCTAGTAGGAGCTGGTCATGTCTGCCAAACATCTACCAAAATTCTAGACTCCACAAGGAAGGCAGGTGTTCAGCATAAACCACACTGTTGTTACAAACAGTTGAGGAACCAGGAGCCACTCTTATCCATTAAGGCAGAGGGAACCCTCTGAAATCCGAGCTGCCAGATGCATTCCAAATGCTGAGAGCCAATGTTGCCAGCAGACCTTTCTAGGGATAAGCACTCTCAAGCCTGCCATGTTAACACTCTTCTGTACAGGTGGCCACAGTGGTCACTAGTAACTCTATACATACAGTCTCCAAGCTTGGCAACTCCTCCAAAGAGATGCATCCTTTTTCCAATAAATCTAGAAAAATGTTTATGTCAGAAACTGGCCAGATGTTCCCCAAATCCAATTCCTCTCCTTCCTGGGCCCATAAGAAGACTATCTTTACCAGCCTCTCCCTCAGTAGGTCATGAAGTAGCATTCTAGTTGATGGAGTGTGAGCAGAGCGATGCGTGTCACTTCCAGGCCAGCCCATAAAATCCCTCCAGATGTGGTTCTCCACGTTCTTTCCCTTCTTAACGCCAACTTGAGGACCACATTATGGTTTTGGAGACCAAGCATTAAAGATGGTGGAGACAGAACATGGACAGAGCCTGAGCCCCTGAATCACTACTTTGGGAAGAACTACCCACCATTAGGAAAACCTATTTTGGACTTTATTTGTACAAGAAACAAACTTCAGTTTATTGGAAGCATTCTACGTTTTGGGTTTGTAATAGCAGTTAGCATTAACTCACCTAATCCATTTTAGAATCACCCTTAAAGGACTAGTTAGGTCACACGCCTCTCCCAAAACAATGATCATTTCTGATATGTATGTGTATGTTGTTGGTGTTTGTCTCATCAGCCAAGCTTAGGTGATGTGCTCACCCCTGAAAAAGGCTCAGTCCTTCTCCCAGCATCTGGAATGATTTGGAGGAGGGGGGTAGTTTTCCAGAAGACTAGTGGATTGTATTAGGAAAAAACCAATTCAGGGTAGCTGAACAGCAAGTGTCTAACTCACAGATTATCCACTCTCTGAGTCCACTGAAGCCTCAGCTCTGTTCTGCCTGGCAGCCCTTAGCGATGCCAGCACTCATTAAATTTGTGGAATGCATGAGTGCACGTATAGAAGGAAACCAGAAAATCAGCTCACAAACCTTTTTTTCACCTCTTTTCCTCAAGTGCAGCATTATTTAAATGAATTTGAACTTTCTCAACTCTCTCTCTCCCTTTGCCCCTGTTCAAGCATAACCTAAACTGCACTTTAAACCGAGCATGGATTTAATGAGTCAACACAAGTCTCTCTGCAGTCTACTTACGTTAGGGCTATGTCTATAGAATATTCAGATCCTCAGGTGTCCTTGAAACTAAGGAATGGATACACAAACATGGCAAATGACTACAGCAGAAAATAATTTATATTGGCAAACCCAATCGTGGTATATAGAACAATTGACCAATATATATGTTCTAGCAATTTCTGATTTAATTTATAAAAATTATTATCACTAATAATAAGACAAAGAGGAAAATAACAGTCATTCATAAACTCACTACCAGAGGTAAGAAATATGAATTTATTTGTGGTCCTCAATCATCTGTGTGTGTATATCTACTTGTTATTAAGTTCCACCACATCTGGGAGTTGATGCTGGCACAATTTATTATCACAATGATCCTGATCTCTCTAGGAGCTGACAACTAACTGTCTTAGAGATCAAAGTATGATACAAAAATATTTCTTTCCTCTTCCTTTCTGGAAGTTTTTCAATTGATATTCAATCCCTTTTATTAGGTACTCAGGAGTCCTTTCCCAATCGGTCTTCCTTTTCTACCTCTCCATTTTTCTCCTCTCACTCCAAAGAATGCTCAGGGTTCCAGATCCTTCTGATCCTTTCTACATCTCTTGTGTCCATGTAACCTCTTCCTGAAATGTTCCCTCTAACCTAGGAGGGTGACAGTAGATACCCACAGTTGTCAGAGTAAAGCATGGATAAGTTAAACCAGATAAAAATAGGACTTATAAGTTTATTTTGAGTAATTACATGTAAGGCATATAGAATAGTGCCTGGCACGTTGTAAGCACTTTGCTTATATTATTATTGCTCTTTCTGTTGATTTCCTTTTATAACAGTTTGAATGCATTATTGTTCTAAAGGCTCCCTCTCCATCTTTGATAGACAATGAGGAGGTAAGGTAGTAAAGGGGGTAGAAACTATTCTGCCATGCATTTATATTTTTATACTTTTCAGTTCACACTGAATATGAAAATTTATTTCATGCATGTTTATTGATATTTTTTCATGAACATTTTCTCATGTCATTAAAAAATCTCCACATGAAGTGACAAAATCCAGCAAGAGTGGTATTTTAAATATTTAGATCAGACTCTGAAATCCTATCAGTGTGAGGGTCAGAGATTGTCTATTTCCATCAGTAAAGACCCATTTAGGAGTTACTCCTTCCTCAGCCTTAGCAAAAGCCCAAAGCATTTGCTCAGTGAATTCATTTGTACATTTATTCATTCAACTAATGTTTATTGAGCCCTTATTATGTGCTGAGTACCACGGTAGTTACTGAGGATACCAAAGAGAGCAATTTAAATATGATTTCTGCTTCCATGAAGCTTCCATTCTGGAGAGAGTGAGTCATCAGGTAGTTGCATAAATATATTGGTATAGTCTGCAGTAAAGGAAAAGCACAGAGTAATAAGAGATAACATTTAGGGACCTTATCTAGCCTTAGAGCTGGCATAATGGGAGTGGGTGATAAGGAAGAAGACTTTAGGGAATTCTCTCTAGGAAGAGATATCTGAATTGAGAGTTGAACAATGAAAAGGTATTATTAAGCAAAGGGAACTGGGAAAAGATTTCATAGAGGGAAGAACATGTGCAAGGGTCCTGGGGTGAGAAAGAGAAAACCTGTATGAAAAACTGAAAGAAGGCTAGGGTAGTTGAAATTTAGAGAACAAGGACAGGAATGGGGTGGGTGAGGGGATGCATGAGAAGGAAGAGCCATTTTAAGTTCTGTAAGGGGGGGTGGATCCAAGATGGAACCGTGAGTAGTCCTCTTTGTCTCTCCCCCTTCGAGTCTACAATTGTTTGGACACTCATCGCTTACCAAAGGATATCCAGATGGCATCTCAGGACGTCTGAGAGACCCACACGACTATACATTGGAAGGCGGATGGACTTCCCTCCAGGAGGAGGTGGAGATAGGTGAAAACTCTCCGACCCCGACTGAACAGCCTAGTACCTGCAAGCGGCTTTCTTCCAACAGATGCCCCCAGAGGATCAACACACACCTAGGGCAGGAGCGAGCACACACCAGAGGACCGACGGTGGAAACAGGTGACCAGAACCCTACCTAAACCCCCCACAATTACTCCTAAACGCAGAGGGAAACTCTAGAGTTACACGCTTGAGCCCGCAGGGAGAGTCTCGCCCCGCCATTGGTGGGGAGATCCCGCCTGGTGTCCACGGCGCCCGGAGTGTCCCAGGGAGAATCACAGAGGGTGTGGCGGCCCCCCCGGCTGCCACTGCCTGCATGACCGGGCAAGGGATTGCCGGAGATCTCAGAGAGGACTGGGGGTGGGTGAAGCTCCAGAGGCCACCTCCGTGCCCCGGGGGGGAAGCTCCAGAGTTCAGCCTGGGCAGCAGACAAAACTCTCTGTCTGCCATTAGCGGAGGGGCTATTCCCAGCATCCACAACACTGGGAGGGTCCTGGAGAGGAGAATATCAGGCAGGGCAGCAGCTGACAAGCTACCACTGAAATCAGGATCTCCAGCTATCCCCCAGTCAGGGCAAAGGGCTCCCCGAGTTCCTGGGGAACAGGACTGGGGCTGGGTGGAGTTCCAGCGACACGGCTCCATAGCCTAGGGGGAAACCCTACAGACTCACAGCAGCCTCAGTGAAAGCCTCTGCACAGCACTAATAGAGAGCACCCATCCGGCAGCCACAAGGCTGGAAGACACCGGGACAAAAGTAGCATAGCTAGGTGAGCTAACCACAGACTGTAGAAGATGCCAATAGCTCTGCTGCGACCCATAGTGGACAAGTGAGATTTTGTGGGTGCCGACAGTGACGGAGCAGCAAATATAAGTGATCCTACCCCTGGCCGCTGGAAAAGCCTATAACACCATTGCAGACCCCAACGAGGGAGCACGTCTAGGTGGGCTGCAACAGTAGGCACCAGCAGCCTGAAGCCCCCCCGTGACGGCCCCCATGGCAGAAGAGGGAATCCAAAGGACCACTGTGACTACGAGGGGGGGGGGCCCAGGCCCAGTTAGCAACTGCGGATAGGGTTCCTGGTTGGTGCAGTATAAACAGCTGCTCCCCCACCACACCAGCAGAAACAAGTGGAAGGAGCAACTAATCTCTATCTCCATGCGGAGGCACAAATCTACAACATCAAGCAATATGAAAAAATACATTAAATCTCCAGAACAGAAGGAAAACAACAAATACACAGACAACAATCCCAAAGAAAATGAAATATGTAACCTAAATGATGATGACTTCAAAACAACCATCATTAAAATACTCAATGAGTTAAGAGAGAATTCAGATAGACAACTCAACGAGTTCAGGAGCTATGTCACAAAAGAGTTTGATACGATAAAGAAGAACCAAACAGAAATACTGGAAATAAAGAACACAATAGAGGAGATTAAGTTCTGTAAGGGATTTTACACTCTGTTCTCAAAGCAACAGAATTCTTTGAATAGCTAGACCCAGAGCATATACCTGTGCAAGACACTATCAGCAGAATTAAAAGGAGAGAGATCTACTCCCTTTGAGATTGTGTAGGTTGTATTGGGCATCAAAGGTTATTTACAAAATTTTAAAAATTCTGCAGGAAACCATAAGCATACACATGAAATGGCCACACACAAACAACTGTAACTATAAAACAAAAGGCTGGGGGAATAATTGGTATCTTGCATGGATCAGAAGTTTGATTGACCTCTTAATTATGCCTTTAATGGATCTAAGAAAACATCAGTATTGCTTAACCTTGCTAGACAAAAACTTGCAATATGTGGAATCATTTGTGGGAATAGGAGAACATAATTAAATGGGATACTCAATGATGAATAAATTTTGGGAACCACTGATGTATAGTGGGAATCCAGTTGAGGAAGGGAGTAGGGAAATATTAAGGATTGGAGTTTTTTAGGTATTTAAAGGAAGGTCAGATAGTGGAAAGCAAAAGGATGAGAGCTACCTGTAGCCTTCAGCAATTCCCCAGTGCCTAAGGATTTCAAGATTTTACAAATGGTTGATCACACAGTTCTTTAGAAAAGAATGTCCTGCAGCCAGCCTAGTTGCCTAGTGGTTAAGTTCTTGCACTGTGCTTCTGCAGCTAGGGTTCGTGAGTGTAGATCCTGGATGAGGACCTGCTTACCGTTCATCAAGCTGTGCTGTGGCAACATCTCACATACAAAAAATAGAGGAACATTGGCACAGATGTTAGCTCAGGGAGAATCTTCCTCAAGCAAAAAGAGGAAAGTTAGCAAAAGATGTTACTTAGGGGCAATCTTCCTCACACACACACAAAAAACCCAAAACACTCTTAGGCCAAATAATGAAGGGTATCCTCATGGGGTGTATATGGTGGTGGGTGTCTGTTACTGTGAGGTTAACAGGAAGTAACTCCTCACTTATATGATTTCTGATAGATGAAAAGTCCATGTCATCATCCAGATGTTTGCACTATCCAATTAAGAACACCTGGATATTTAGAAACATCTGGTGACTATCAGGGTGTTTTATTCTCTTCTTGGATTTATAATTTATATACATAAACACCTATATTACCTTAGATCTGTTTCCTGTATAATAGGACATTCCTGGAAGGATCCAAGTTCCTAGTTCATTTCATAGATCCCATCAGATCCTTAAGCACAGGAGCAGTGGTCCTTGCCCATTAGTGTGCCTCAGTATCGCCTAGAGGAGTTTGATACCACATGTTGCTGGGCTCCACCCCCAGAACTTCTGATTTACTTGGTCTGGGATGAAGGCCAAGTATTCACACTTTTAACTAGTTCTCAGGCAATGCTGCTGGTCTGAGGACCACGCTTGGAATCATCGCCGCGGAAAGCCCTTTACATTTGTAATCAGCCAGGAGAAAATTTGAGGTCCAGGCAGAAGTCAGGGTACAAGTAGATAAAATCAGAGAGCATCCATCAAAGGTTCCGGTGAGCCTTGATCCTAAGACTCAGGGAGGTTATTCAACACAGAGGTGATTCATATTCTAGTTCAAACTCTCCATTCAAACATAATAAGATTTATTTTACCAGTCACGCTAAATTTCTCTAAAGGTGCTATATTTTAAAAATGGAGATGAAATGAAGTGAATTTTATTTTGAAAATTTCATGGAACATTACAGAGGTGTTACAAACCAAAGTCTGGGATTCACTTTGACAGTGACTCAGCTTCCTGTTAAAGGAAATAAAATACAAAACATTTGTCACAAGTCTCCAAATTTGGATGACTTCTTTCAAATCCCAAAGCAAGTGTCTTTATTTAGAAACATTTGGATTACTTTCGTTCCAAGGTATTGGACAGACAGCCCAGACTACACAGTTTTGGTTTATCCCTTAACTTGACATATAAGATATCTAAGTTAAGATGTATGAAGACAGAACTGAAATAAATTATGTGTCCAAAAGCAATATTGATTTCTTCCCTCTGAAAAGCTCTATTCCAACATCAGTTTAGATAAAAGAACAAATGAGGAAGACTAGGAAAATACAATGACTTTGGATCTATGAATATACGTCACTCTGCCTTTTTCTGTAGATTAGAGTATTCTTGTTTTGTTTTATTTTTTTAATAAGTTCTATCTTCATTATTACTTAACTGCATAAACATGAGCAAATCTGGGGTTCAGTTTTTAATTGTACAAGGTTGAAATTGAATTAGATTCGTTTTTAAGTTCTACTTTATTATTAGCATTCCATATTTCCTTTTAAAACTATTTGATTAAGGTTAACTCTCAAGAATCCTATTGCTCTGACCATATTTTGTAAAGAAAATTTAAACATTGTCCTTACTCTCAGAAAATTTACAACCTGGCCTGATATTACAGCTATGTTCTTTCAGAATATATTTTCTATAAATTCTCAAGTTAAAATTATCTTCTATATGAATGCAGGTAAGTGATGTACTAGCAAGTGTTTAACAACTGACTCTCTGAAATACTGATGTGTAGTATTTGTTGATTTCCACAGCATACATACCCCTACTGTGGTCAATTTTAAGATATCAATGTGACCACTGCACACGGAGCGGTGTGCATTAGAACATCATTGAATAGGATCTGTACCATTAGAAATGAATAACTTCAAGAGCATAAGTAATAGAGAAATGTTGTAAAATAATTAGGAAATGATGAGTTTTGAGTATTTGTTACTTTTGTTTTTAATATAATTTATTTAATTGTAAATTTATATAATTTAACTGTTGATAATAGTATGTTTAAAACGACTTGCAAAATTTCTGAAAATGTAATTATTGGCTCTTATGAGCTTGTATGAGCTGGCTCCAGCACACCATGGATCTGTCCTCCAAGCAAACGCCAAGATAAGATGAGATGTGCAAGGAATTTTTTGGGAGATATACCCACAAAAGAAAATGGGGAGGGAGCCAGGCAAGGCTGAGAGAGTCATCAGACCATGATGCAGATTTGACCCTGAGTAAAAGACAGAGAGACTGGAGGTTCCCTGGAAGCATCCTACTCTGCCCTGCATCCAAGGGTAGTTCAGCGAGGCCATCAGGGAGTCCTTGAGCCAAAGTCAGCCATCAGAGTTGTTCATGTTTCTACAACAGGACTAGCCTAGTATTCCTGCTGGGCTGAGTCATTCCCTGTGAGCAGCCCACGGGAAGCACGGACTCAGGGCAAATGCTAGGAAGAATTTCAGAAGCAGTCAGTTCAGCCCTCTGCTCTTGGAGATCTGCCAGGCACAATCCTATGGCTGCCACATGCTCAATACTGCTGTATCTCACATCTCACTCACCTTATATCATCGCCGTAAATTTCCTTTTAATACTCATGTATGATCATGTTATTCCTCTCCTCACATTATTGAGTGTCTCCCAATCACTTTCAGAATAATCCTCACACTTTCCAACACAACAAATAGCAACTCCACAATCTGGCCTAAGCTTTCCTTATCGTACTCAACTCTCTACACCATCTATGCTTTAACTTTACCAAATTTCTCTTTCTCCATTATACCACTCCCACCTCATCCATCCATCTACCCATCCATCCAAAGAATATTTTGTCAGCATCACATGTGTGTAAAACCCTTGCTAGTCATGGTATTGAATGAACATCCTAGAGTCTCATGGGAGATAGATAAGCAGATAAATTTGAGAAAGGTAAAAACATTGTTAGCCAATGTGATAAGGATGGGTTGTTAATTATTTAAGTAAATTTTTATTAAAGAGTGGATTCATAAATTTGTTATATATCATATATATACCCTCATGTATACATATATATATATATATATATATAAAGCATTTTATTTCAAGTTAAAATAAACATATGTGCAAGGATTTGCTATTTTTTGAGTATGAATCCACTGATTGGGAGTCCACATCATTTCTAGTTGTCTTACTCTTAACTAATTTTATAGCATATTTTGCTAACTTGCTTCTTTTTTTACCAAAGCATTCATGTTAATATATATTCTCATGGATTTGACACATTTTCTTTTCATATTCATACTTTTTTTTTCAGTTTATCTATTGATTCAGTTAGGTGGAGATTGGCTAAGAGGAAGTGTTAGAGGAAGACAGTATGAGCAGTGGCCAAGAGCAGAGACACTGTAGACAGTCTGTTTGAAGCATGACTCTCTCGCTTTTAGTTGTGTGACATTGGGAAAGTTATTTAACTGCTCTATGCCACAATTTTCTTTTCTATATAACAAGGATATAATAATAATTGTAGTTGACTCACAGGTTTGTAAGAATTAAATGAATTATTGTATGTAAAGTTGTTAAAAAAAGATACTTGGCACATGATAAACTCCACATAAATGTTAGTCGTCATTGTCATCACCATAATCACAAAGCAGAAATAACTACAAGTTGCTATGGAAATACTGAGGCTGGACAATTTTAGAGCATCAGGGAAAGCTTTTGGAAAAAAAGACAGAGCTGAGATCTTGAAACTTCAAAGCAAGAATAAATGTTGATTGCATCTGTGGCTGCCCCAGTGCCTAACACGGAGCATGGCACACAGCAAAACGTGGGTGAGCGCCTATTGATTGTTAAATGACCAAAGCTGAAAATCCAGCAAAAGATACTGGATAAGTCAGAGCCAGAAGAAAATGTAAATGAGTCCTAAATAGCCAGACAAAAAACCCAAAATAATATAAAATAATAGAAGAGTGAGAGACAAACACTGCCATTACTCTGTACTACTAAAGCATGGCATTTTACTCAGTTATCTTCAGTAAATTTTCTTTCATTTGCTAGATGCATTGTTAGACATTAATTGGTGCCATACACCAATTAGAAGCCAAATTGCACAATGCCACCTCCTAAGGAAACTAATTTTTCACATGGATAATTGCCATCAGGCTGGATTTGTTCTTTTTAGCACAATTATTGGCCTGTATTAGCAATTCAAATAATATTTCATAATTTCTTTGCCTGTGCAAGCATATGAAATTAATAAGAGAGCAGACGTTTAATACTTGATTGAAAAAATATACTTTTAATAGAGTTGGACTTTTACTATTTAACGGCACCTTTTTAACCAAAAACTTTATTTTACATCTCAAAGCAAACTCCATAACTAGCAGTAAAACTTGTTTTTCCCACTGTCTTTTTGTGGATACACCAAATGAAAAAAGTTGCCTTCTCTAAATTTAGGTAATGTAAGTTTAAAGGATGATTTCCCTGTACTTCAAAATTTAATTTTTCACATAATGTTAGGTATTAATTAACTTCCATTTTTGAGTCAGTCTTCCACAGTTTGATCTCTTGTGTTTAAAGGGGCTTAGGGTGGAATTATATAGAAAGAAAAGGTGAATAGAATCTAAAATATCTGAGTAATGATTTTAACTGATCTTGCTAATTGAACAATATGAAGATTAGGTTGCAAAAAATGTAGCAGACCATTGTCACAACTTACTTTAAATTTTTAACTTTATTCTAGATACAATAGTTGTATTAATCTTTAAACTGAAGTCATAGCACCTCATTCTGTCTGCTGTGGTCAAGATGTATATTAAGGGGAAAAAGTTATGCCCTTGCCTCTTTAAAATCTTGCATCTGAGGAGGGTTTGGATATATTGTTGGAGGTATCTTTGTTTACAGGTGAGTTCTCTCATCAAATGTTCTGCATTTTTATCCCAGCTGTATCATTTCTCAGCTGAGTGGCCTTATAAAACTCTAGGCAAATAAAAGCTGGTATTTTAAATTATTATCATTATTATCCTCACTGTTTTTAGATCAGGTACATGAGTGTCTTTTAAAAAGCAAAATTACTGTGCATCTGCAATATCTTGAAGTAACTGTGGTAAAAACAAAAATCTACCTAGAGTAGAGAGCTTTGGTTTGTGCATTAATAGTCTGGAGTGTGGTTCCTAGTTGAGCTTTGACACAACTCTGGAAGGTGTATGGGGCACTCAGGGTCGATGCTGCCACGTCACAACTGAGGAAACTGGCATTAGTGAGTTTGTGCATTATTGGAACTCTCTTGGTTTCAAGTGATAAAAATGAAGCTCAAGCTGTCATAAGGGGATCTATTGGTTGATATGGCTAAGACATTGGGGCAGCTCCAGGATCAGGGAAGAGCTGTAGGTGTAGGTGCCTTAAGGACAGGAACTGGGAACTCACTCCATTTCAGACTCTCTCCTTCTGCTTCTGTCATTCTTTTCTGCTGCAGAGAGGCCTTTTCCATGTGGAGAGAACTTCTTCCAGCACAATATATAAACTCCAGGGAAGCATGCTGACTGGCCACGCTTGGGTTACATGATTACTGATGTCAAGGAGGTATGGTCTGTGATTGACCAGACATGGGCCATGTACTTCCTGTATAGTCAGGATTAGAGATCCGGAACCATTAGAAATAAGATGTGAAAAATTGCTGGGCAGAGGAATCTCCTGAGTATCCAGTCCTGGGTGACCAGCTTATGAGCTGTGGTGAAGCCAAGACAGAGATCCTTGTCTGATCTCACACCTACTGCATTTCCTCCTCATCCTTGGCCATCCCCTCAGAGTCTCTCAAAACCACTATTTCCTTGTCTCGTCCCTACATCCACATCCCTAGCTCAGGCTTCAATTATTTTTCCCACAGTCTAGTCTCTAGTTCAGCAGATGCTGCTTTCCTCACAGTAATCCTTTGTAAACTCTGCTGCCACATTGTTCTTCCTAAATAGCAATTTCCTACTCGAAAATCTTTTGGAGGCTATAAAGCTAAGAAACATCTTGTCACCCTTGCATTCAAGGACCTCGAGAGTAGGACTCTCCTTTAACTTTCTACACTTATTCTGCCCAGCAACTCCATCCTCCCTTGAGATTGAGCTAGCTATTGGGACCTAAATATAAACTTTTCTGTCTTCGTTTCTCCTCTGTTTTCTCTTCTTTCTCCCTCAAATATAATTTCTCTCATTAATGCTCACTTTAAATCTCCCCTGAATACAAAGAAAGAGCACAGTTTAATCTAAAATATCTTCTTGGTAATGTAATCAAATTCTGTTTAAAGGAAACTTTTCATATTGAAGATATTTCACAATCTGTAAGCAATCATTGCCAAATTTATAAAATGGGTATTTATTCCATTTTATGGTTTTTAATGACTTTCCCTATTAGCTTTACCAATTCTCTTTTACTTTTTTGATGGAAAATTCCAATTCAGTATTACTATAGAAACCCATATTCATTTCCATTGTCATATTTTTCATCTGAAAAAGTTATTATGACTTTTTTAAAATACTTTATACTCAAGAACATATTATTTATGGTCAGTATAGATGCCTGTACAGATGGTCATTGCTATTTCACTCAGAATACGTTTCTTCTATTCTATCTTCAGTGAATATTTAATTAGTGCCTTAAAAGTGTCAGACTCTGTCCTAAGTGCTAAGGACATGACACGAACAAGGCAGATGAGATCTCTACCTTCCTGGGGAGAAGAAGACAACAAACAAATATATTATTTCCTCTGATCCTTTAAGCTGACCTAACACCCTTCTGACTTAGTAGAGGTAATAAATTCCCTCAAGGTAGTTTAAGTTGGATACTGTCATTTGCAACCAGAAGAATTCTGACATGCATATTTTTCTTCAATTATGACATGTCAAAGAAGATAATGGCTGCCCTACATATCTCCAGAAGTTTTGGTAAAGGTTGAAAAAGAAATTGCACCACAATGAATGACTGTGTCCTTTATTGTAAAAAGATAGTGTCATTACCAAAAAAAAATTAATATGCACTTACTTTATGATTCACTTATTATATAGCTGTAATATGAATAAATCCATTCAGAACAGAGGATCACATGGGTGACTGCCTGGTGAGTGAAGAGAATCATCTTTCTATCTTCTACTCCTTAGTGTCTCTTTTTCTTTTAACTTCAGGATATCAAAGTTAGGGATCGTCTGGGAGACTATCAACCTCATTGTTCCATCATCATTTTGTTTTAGTTTCCATACCCAAACCATCCCCCACTGCCAACCCCAACCAGGATTTTTGCATCTGCTTCCATTTGGTGCCAGCATTAGCTCTCACTCTGGTAGTACAAGCCTGCCATCTGGAGCAGGTCTCATCCTAGCCTCCTCACTCCCGTCTCTGTGACATTAGACAACCTTCAGGCTGTCAAATTTCTTCAAAGGCTAGATTGGGTACCTACTCCTCTTGGAGTCACCTTGGACTTCTTTGTCCTGATTAACTCTTTACTCTCTTTGAACAATCAACATATTGCTGTACTCTATTAGCATTTTCCAAATTATTTTCCATGAGATTTTATCTTAGGTGTCAGTGAGGGTTAACAAGCCAAATACGTATAGGGAATGCTCCATCTTCCACTTGGAAACTCCTGGTGTACCCTGGCATGGAAAGTTTTGAGATGCTTTACAAAAAAGCAAATGCATACCTCTTTAAAGTTGTTTAACTCAATTACACATACTATATGGATCATGATAGCTTCCCTTTTTCTTCACTCAGTAGACATAGTAACATCCTTGGAATCCAAGTTGGAGAATGTTAGATTACACAGAGATTCTCTGATTATGTCATGGATATTTGTTTTGTTTCTCAGTTCAATTCCCAAGCTTAGTAAGGGTGAAGGACATATCACATTTCTCTTCTGGTCTTTAACAGTGGTTAGTTCACTGGTTAAATGCAGCATGTAATCAGCTGATGATTATTGAAAGCATGAGGAAGAATCTTATTGATTGAATACAGGTATCTTAAGGAATCACCCTAACTTTGGAATTTAAATAAAGCTTTACCAACTATTGGTCATATTACTTTAGGTAAATGACCAACATCTCTGATGATTACTTAGTCATATATAGAGTGGGGAAACCCACTTACATCACTCTACTGTTCTATAAAAAGCTACTTAGCAGAAGGCCTAGGTGCTTGATAAATGTTCATTCTTTTACTTTTGTGTCTAAAGCTCAGTGAAAAAAAATTTTTTTAAGCTCAGTGAGATACATTCTTACTTTCTAAATTGCATGACTAAATTCAGTGGGGAATTTTCTCTTGTTTTAAATGACAAGATAGCCTGTCTAAATCAGTGGCTCAATATAAAAATAACTCAGGAATTTGCTAAATACACCAATCCTTGGACATCACCCAGATGTTCTGAATCCAAAACTCCAGAAATTGGGCCTCTATTTTTAACAGTTTGCCTAAATGATATTATGTAATGGTCCATATCTTGCTTTGGAGACTCCCAGATCTATGTATTGGAATGGATATTTCTAAATTTACCTCATTGATTTCCCATCTGTGAACACAGTCATAGCTCATCTCTTTAACAATCTAATCATTAGAATATGCAAGGCTGTCTTTGGATTAAGCATGGTAGAATAACACATGTATTTATCTCCTCTGGTTACTGCTGACACCCAAATAAAATGAGAGTAAAAGCTTTAAATAAATATAGACCTACCAGGAGGTGAGAGAGAGAAGAGACAATAGCAGATGAGAACCATCAACATATATTAGAAGATGGAGCAAGGACAAAGGAATGGTCCCTGATGAGAATGAAACTTGGGAGACAAAGAAGAAACTCAGAAAAGCTCAGTAACTGGAAGCAGTAATCTGTATAAAGAAAATCAGTATAAGGAAAAACTAAATACCGTGACTCTAGCCCCACTTCTTGATGCTAACTGATTGCCTTTCTCTTCTCCTCTGCTAGAGAAGCTCTGGAACACCAGACACAGCAAACAGCGTGGCTGAGGCACCAGTCTGATAAAAGACTAATTAAATGCATATCCAGAGTTCTGAACTGCTCTAGCTTTCTTTCCCTAAATGCCATGACCAGACTCATACTTGCTAGAGATACCTCTGTCCCCCTCAATAGAAGCACTCACATGACCAGATCACTCTACAGGGAAATATACTAGTCCGTAGCTTGGCCCACTCACAATGGGGGTCCAAGTAGCTTTAGTGCCTTCCTATTAAAATTCGGTAGACTGCAAAAAACCACCAAATATTTGTGGTAAGCCTTCAATACAAAAAAAATGAGATCAAAGCACACAAAGAAATAAACAGGAAAAGACAAAGTTAGAAGAATAAAGGTAACAAAAGAAATTGCATTTTGAACTGATATTCTAGAAGAAATAAGAAGAGATCATCCATCCATGGAATAAGAAAAGGACCTTGTAAGAACAAAAAATAACTCTTGATAACGATAATTTTAATATCTGAATTTTAAGATAGTAAAAGGGTCGGAAGATAATGTCAAAAAACATACAAAATGACTACCACAGAGAAAAGGTAAGACAATTAGAGAGTTAATCTAGGAGCTCCAACATCCACCTGATAGTGTTACAGAAAAAGAGAATTGAGAAAACATAATGGGGAAATGTCAAAGAAATAATACAAGAAAATCTATCAGACCTGAGAATAACAGGGATAAAGAAAATCCTACATTTTTTTTTTTAACAGAAAGGAAAGACAATGCAACACATTATGTACAAAAGATTGGGTATCAGAATTGCATTCAGCAAACACTGAAAGATAAAAAAATACAGAGAAATGTTCTTACTACACTGAGAGAGAATATCGAACTATGACTTAAGAGAGTGTGTTTAATAAAGACATTTTAAGACAAGGAAAATCTCAGACATTTCTGCTTCCTGAGCCTTTCTCAGGAAGCTGTGGATATTACAACAAAATAAGAAATAAGAAAACAAATAAAAACAAGAAAATAAGCCAAGAAAGAAGAAAACATGGAATTCAGGAAACAGAGAATTCTCAAGGGGAAGTTCCGGTTGATAGTGATGAAGACCCAGGATAGAAGCTTCATAGCAGGCCTATGGGAAAACCAGTCCCATTTGGAACAGGAAGGCTGAAGGCTCCAGGGGGAGTTCCAAAAAGAGAAGTGATATCTTTGACATCATGGAAAACCATCTGGAGAGGATTTTGTGCATTATGGGAAGAATGAAGTTGGCTACATTGAAAAACATGAAGGTATTAATATAGAAGATAATCAAATTCTGATGATTTATTCAAATGGTAATTATGATACGAATAAATTAAAAGAATGGGTCTATGGCAAGTAGACGTTCATGGAGATGCTGGAACATGACCTAAGGGAGGTAAACTCTATGTACTGTAATATAAAGTCAGCATATAATGTTTACCATTAATGAATTTAGAAAGAGCAACATGGACATATTATGATGATCTAAGGCAATAAATAAGAGAAGAGTTAAACATGATTAAGTAGGTGGATGAGGAGGGTGATAGAGGGTGGTTGATTGGAAATCCTTATTTCTGATATATCTTTTATTATTATTTCTTACTGACTATTAAAAACTGTAGGATTAGAAACAGAAATTATTTTAAGTTCAAGTCCACTAATTAGTGGCACCACATATTCTTTTTTTTCCTCCTAGAAAACAGAAAAATAAGGAAAAAAGAGAGATAATCTTAAAATTTCACTTCTGCTGGAAGGTTTTTCCAAAACATGCTGGTGTGTCAATCTGCATGACAGTTCATATCATTAGAGAATCAGAGAATTAGGTTTCTGTGCTGTATTTATTTTTAACTATCATAAGATCTTGTTATAAATGAAAAATACTTCAATAGGGACTCTTAAGGCAATTGTTCTTTGGAGATGGTATCTAGAAAATGTGATTATCTCTAATGGCATTATCCTAGGAGGTAATAAACTGGAGCAGGGCTCCTGCTGAGAGAGTCCTTTAAGGTGATTTAGAGAGAAAGATGCATATGGTTATCTCTAAACTAATGGAAAAAAGGGTTTAAAAACCGGTCATTCAAGGCACGTAACAATTGTCTCATGTTCTGAAAGACAAAATTGAAAACCAAGTGAGGAAATGGGAATCAATGGATACAGAATGGCAAGTTGTTTTAAAATGTAGCTTTTATTATTATTTAGGTATGGGGAGGCTGACAGGTCAGGAGATGACAGACTGCCATGGGAAAGATAGTTTGTCACTCACGGTTCCCACAAGCAGGGGGAAATGCCATACTATGCAGAACCACACAGGGAAGCACCAGGGTCAGTCAGGATACAGAAGGAACAAGGGGAAAGCATGAGCAGGAGCCTTTACTGTGGTTTCCATGGGAAAAGCAAGACAAGGCAGGGTAAGTAGGCTTAGGATTGGCTAGTTTGAATAATTTCAGCAGGCTCTGGCATACAGGATATATCTCTAGTTGTCTGATACCTAGCCTTGGATGATCAGGGCAGAAGAATATTTCCTTCTGGAGTGTAAGAGCCAGATGGAGGAGATGGTATGGAGTATGGGCTCTGGATTAGTTAGTTCGCATGTGAAAAGCACGCTCCTGGGGTGAGCTGTTTGCTATTTCTAAGAACTGATTAGCCTGGGAGGGACAGCCTCTCCCCAGGCAGTGAAGCCCCAGATGCCAGAGTGTTGAGTACAGAAAATAAAAAAAATATAGTTAATACACAAGCGAGCCAGAATGATGACAAAGATGTAGATGTGGGACAGAATGGCAAGATAGGCGAAGGTAAGTTTTAGGAGGCTGTAAGAATTAATTAGACCTTCAGCCTCTGAAGGCACAGGTGCAGGCAGAGCAGCATTGCAAATGTTAGTAACATGGACCCAGCCAAGGTCCTGAGTAAAAACTTACTGACTTAGACATGAATCAGTCTCAAGGTGAAATGAAAAGTGAATTTATTTAAATAAGGAGAATATGAGATTGGTCAATGCAAACTAATTCAACCAAATCTAGGTACACATGATATTCTGGAAACTGTGCTAGGCAGATTTGAAAAAGATGGAGCCTATTCCTTTATGGAATATGAAATATCTTAAAAGAGATTTGAGACAGGTCAGAGGTGAACGTAAAATAGCAATTGAATAATTCAAGTGTCTTGGTGATGTTACAAACAAAGGGAAATTGGCAGAGATGGCAAACAGTCCTGTCTTCCCTTCTAGCACCCATGGGAGACATCACTAACTGATCTTGATGCTCTTTATTTCTCAGTCAGGTCTGATCTCTGTTTTCTTCACAACAGAATCTCTATGAAGCCACTGCCAGCAAATCCAAGTTAACACACTTGCTGTTCTTCCGTAGATGTTCTAAGGTGGAGGATTGAGAACCAGAAAAACCTTCCCGGAAGAATAGTGTTTAAAGTTTGCCTAAGAAGGATGGAGAAGTTTTCAGAGGTATCCTGAGTGGGAGTTGTGGGTGGAGTAGTTTCAATAGCCCAGGCAGCAGGAACAAATGCATGGAGGCTCGAAAGTTAGGAGAACTGAATGAACAGTAATTATGCAGTCTAGCTGGAATTTAGGCTATGTGTAAGGAAGGGATGACAGATAAAGCCAGAAATGAATGGTTGGGCCAACTGAATGCTGGATGCAAAGTTATAAAATCAAAGTAGCTAACATTCTCTGTGTGCTTACAATGTTCCAAACAATGTGATGTTCTAAGCCAAATATACATATGTGTATATACATAAATAAGTATATCAGACATTGTATATAATAAGCAAGATACATCTTTATAATGTATAATCATTACTGAAATATAGTTATTTAATATATTTATTATATTTAACATACATATATTACATATATAATACATTTATATATAACATGATATATACATATACATATGTAATATACATCTTGCTTTTAATATATATGTAATACATGTAATATAATATAAAGATTGTTACACTTTCCTACGCTGCATAGACAAATAAACTGAAAACAGAGAAATGAAAGAAGCTGCTTAAGTGTACACAGACAATGAAGGTCAGGGTCAGGATTTCAAAGCAAGCAGTCTTGACTCTAGGGGCCACACGCTAACCATCATACTATACCTCATCCTAGTATTTTGTAGTACTATTTAATTAGCAGATACTGAGGAGCTATCCATGTCCCAGGTAGATATTGATGCAATTAGACATGGGCTTTAGGAAGATCTGCCTGGCAGTAGTGTATAAATAGTCAGATAGTGATAGTGGTGGAAGGAAATCACCAGGCATTTTGTGTGTGATTTTGCCACGTTGTAGTATAGATTGCTTTTATGAATTATCTGATGAATAACTAAAAACCTCCAAATTCCATCTCTCCTAGGGGTGCAGTTGCATGCATAAATATGAGAGCAAGAAATGGTACCACTTACTTAGAAAAGCATCTGTGTCGTATCTATATGTAGTATGAAGTGAATTCTTGAATCTCTCAACTTCCAATCACATGAGCAAGATTTGTGGCTGCAGAGGTGACCTATAAGCATGCTTCATTCAGGCAGATGAGTGATCCACGGGGAAAAAGAAAAGGTGGTTCAGCCAATCTTTGAATGGCAATGTGTCTGAACTTGTGAATTTAAATAAGGTGGGACAATCACCTATCCCAATGGAAGAAAACATTGCTCAGATTTTCTGCTTGGAATCACATGCACAAGAACTCCTTTTCTTTGGCTACCCTCTAGAATTCTTCCTTGACACCAGGTGAATGAGCTCAGGCAGGTGTCCTCCCTGGCAATTTTGGAGAGCCTGAATTGATCTCACTGAAGCCATGGCTTCAACATGTCTCTATTCTTGCCCCTGCCATAGGCAGGCCATGGGTAAAGTGACATTTCTAACTGGATGAAAAAAATTACCACTTTTATTAGAATGTCACAAAATCTACTGCAATGGCAAGGTTACAAGGTGCTACTTGACTCGTTCTTGCCCCAGGACACTTAAATAGGTTGGATGGATCAAGATTTCAGTCCTTGTTGGTGAATTTCCCTCTTCCTCCTGTCAAGACAGATGTCAGGAACCTGGACATCAAAACGTGCTTCCCAATCATTTCCATGGAAATCATCCATGATCCCCCATTCCTGTATGTTTCCAGTGATGTGAAGAGCAGAAGTTAGCAGGAATTAAGACTTGGGGGTGGTGATTTTATGGGGCTGAGCACAATGATTTTAGGGGTTATAAGCTTTAGGCACAAACTTATGAAAAGTGAATGCCAGTTGACATGCCAAGTTTCTAACTCTAGTCATGTCTCAATGCCCTAGGAAAGGAGTCATACTCTGGAAAAGATGACATACTCTGTCTTCTCCCTTAGAGAGAATTGACCCCTCCTTCTTTTTCGCTCTCACTTTGTACTGAAGGAATTTATAGCACAGATTTTGTAAGGGTGTAGTGAATTTGCAAGTCTCTCTCTGAACCAGACTAAGAGTCCCATGAGGGTAGGGATTGTGGTTTGTTCACTGTTGTGCTCACATGGTTCTAGCAACTAGTAACAAGCCTGCCATCTGTGCACTCAGTGAAAATGAAAACAGACATTAATTCAGCACATGCTTTTTGAGAATTCCCTTTGCCTGTTCTTATGGCCTCACCCTCTGCATTCCACTACATTAATCCTAAGCAGAAAATGCCACTTTAAAGTGCTTTAATTGGTCTTTAATTGGCATTTTTGAAAACTCTAAATGCAGGTAAGTAGCAGCTATATGCTCATTACACAAAACCTACATCATACAATTTTTACAGTTAAATTAGATAGGCCTCTTTGCCTTCCTCAGCAGCCCATCCCCCAATTCCACTCCCTGCTTCACTGGCAGCCTGTGTGACTAGTGTGGGGGAAGTTATCTTTCCATTGGGGCCTTATTTTGCACATCTCAAATTACCACCACAGTCCAGGAAGTCTCAGATCTGCCTACTCTCCATGCAAACATAGAGCACGAAGCAATGAGGTCTGCCAACTGTTGGCTACTGGTCGGCAACAAGATAAGTACAGAAATAAATCAGAAAATTTCAGAGCAATTTAGCAGTCATTTTTGTCTCTTGAATTTAATAAAAAAAAGACTATTTTGTACATCTTTTTAGATTTCACTTTTTACTGGTAATTTATGTTTATTGTATTCTTTAAAGCCTCAGTCCATAATAGATTAGGGAAAAAGTAAAAAAGAAACAAACTGATCTTTTATCATTGCTAGTTTGAGAAATATTGTTCCAGATCATTTTGGCAGAAATAACTGCCTTAAAAGTAAAGCACAGTAGACATTGTTTTTTGCATTTTCACCTCTTTTGGGGGGAAACAGTAGTTTGATGTGATTTATACGTTCAGAAGTCAGAGATTTGGAAGTTAGGATTTTCTCAGAAGTAGTTTCTGTAGCTCATGTACCAAGCACCATAAAATAAAATAAGACTCTGATGCTCGGGACCAAGTTATGACCGCTCTGAGCATAATAACTTTGAGCACCTTAGCCAGCAGGTTTTACATTAGTACCCGTAACATTGCATTAATGTGATTTGGAGATTATTGATTTCAGTGAATATCTTCACCTATATGTTTGTTCTTGGCAGCTTTGCTATAGACTCTAAAGAAGTCCCAGGCTGTTTCTAGACTGACTACCTTATCTTGTGCTCAAATCTAGGTGTCACTGCAGCAGGAAAATGCTTAGTGTTTCACCTCTAAAGAGGAGCAGGAATTTTCCTGGCTACGGCTTAATGGTACACCAAGAAAGGGAGCTGTGTGGATCAGACACAGGCAATATCTTACACAGAGGTAAGAGAAAAACTGAAGCTCTCCTGCATAAATGGCTCTCCCTTGCCTTTTCCCATCAAGAGCATCTACACAGAGGAAGGCATAAACAAGTCATTGCACTGAGCTGGACATCTAGCTCCCTGCGAAAACAATGAAGGCCCTCTCAGTAGTAGCAGCAGCAAAAGAAGCTACTATTTAATGAACACTTACTCTGTGTCATACACCATGTTAAATCCTTTACATATATTCTTTCATTTAAGTTCTGTAACATCCCATGACATAGATATTTTCCCATTTTACAAAAGAGCAAAAAGATATGGAGGTCAGTGGCAGAGCTGAAAGGAGCTAAAAGGAGGTCTGTTGGGCTCTAAAGACTTCTGTTAAACGTTATTACAACCCTAGTACTCTACTGCTTTTTGTACATATTTTTTTGTACTACCCCATGTTTAAGAAGGAGGTTCTATCGGGAATAACTTTAGAGTGACATGTCATAGGATAGGAGCATTTGAGAATCTTACAGACCTTGCAGTTTAACTCAGGGGTTGGAAATCTTTTCCTCTAAAGGGCCAGTTAATAAATACTTTAGGCTTTGCAAGCCGTGTGGTCTCTATTGCAACTACTCGACTCTGTTCTTATGGCTTGAAAATATTATAGCTTGAAAATAGCAATAGACAATATGTAAAAGAACGGATGTAGTTGCATTCCAATGAAACTTCATTTGCAAAAACAGGTGGCAGTCCAGATTTGGCCTGATGGCCATAGTTTGCCAACTCTGGTTTAAATATCTAGTTTCATAAAAGATGTTGCTAGAACCAAGGCATGGGCTTATCCCAGGCTATAAAGGCAGTAATGACAAATACTGATGCCTTTCAGACTTCAAATTCCTTTCTTTTTTCACTTGGCTCCTCCCACTGATTATTCTTAAGCATTTTTCTTAATGTAATAGATATTATTTTCTGACAGCTGTGTATGTAAAGGATATAACCCTGTTGGTACATAAGGTTGCAATGTATTCTTTTATCTCCTACTCAAAAAAAGATTATTTGAGTACAAGAGAGTGAGGATGAAGTACTACAGAAATAACTTTGAATTTATTCTGATTTATTAAATGAAGGTAAAGCATTCACAAACTTCAGAAATTTGTCACACAAAAAAATCACTTGAAATACATTTCCCAACTGACTGTGACTTATGGACACTCCAGAGAATCATGATATGAAGAGCTGCTATGGCCTTCTTTAGTGTCAGGTGTAAACACACCGATTCTCAAACCTACTTTTTCCACCATCAGGTCAATCAATGTTTTCACATTTGTCACAGAAAGTGGTTTTTATGGATTTTACGGATTCTCCCTTATCAAACCTACAAACAATTATATCAATTATTTTATAAATTATATTTTAGAAATTATAGCAATTTCTTCTAATGGAAGAAAAAATATGCATTTTCATTATTTGGTATATCCCTTCACGGAATGTCCATTGTGTGTTTTCAAAGAACCTATGTTTCCCCTGGGCAGGCATTAACAAAAGGTGCCAATATCCTTTTTTCTTTAATTTCAAAATAGAAATTGATAAACAGTGAAGACCTTTTAACTATGCCCTTTGCAAGGCTGAATCTGTAAAAGGAAACAGGATTTTTTTTGTTGGTTTGTTCTTTCTTTGCTTGAGAGTGAATAAGATAGGGCCAGCCCCATGGCCTGGTGGTTAAATTCAGTTCACTATGCTTTAGCAGTCCAGCTTTGGCAGCCTGGGTTCGGTTCCTGAGTGTGGACCTACACCACTCATTGGTGGCCATGCTGTGGCAGCAACCCACATACAAAAAAAAAAAAAGAGTAAGATTGGGGGGCTGGCCCCGTGACCGAGTGGTTAAGTTCGCGCACTCCGCTGCAGGCTGCACAGTGTTTCGTTGGTTCGAATCCTGGGCACGGACATGGCACTGCTCGTCAGACCATGCTGAGGCAGCATCCCACATGCCACAACTAGAAGCACCCACAGCGAAGAATATACAACTATGTACCGGGGGGCTTTGGGGAGAAAAAGGAAAAAATAAAATCTTAAAAAAAAAAAAAGAGTAAGATTGGCACAGGTGTTAGTTCAGGGAAAATCTTCCTCTGCAAAAAAAAAAAAAAAAAAGAGAGAGAGAGAGAGAGAAAGCGAATTATATTAGAAGAAATTTCATTACAGCATAAATGCTCATTAAATCCTATGGGATTCAGTGAAAATATTCCTTAAATATTTGCATGATTTTATCCAGAAAAAAATGACCTCAAATTCAGAGAAACCAACCACAATTTATACTCCACATTTTATATTTTACATTGTAGTAAAGTTCTAATGGTGATGCCATCAATGACTGTGATTTAAAAAAGGTTTTCCATAAAGTTTAACACAGAGTTTTTATACTCAAGGGGACAAAGAAGGCACAGTGCATGTCATCCTAATGCTGGTGTTGGTGAAGTAGTTCCAAATAACCTTTCAACACTTGGACCAGATTTAGCTCTTTATTAAGGAGCCATATCTTCATCAGCTGGCTGAGCCTTAGTTATCTGCAAGGCTTCTATAGGGGCAGATAATTCCAAACAGAGGGTTCTCTTTCTTCCAACTTTCCAGGAAATGAGAACTGAGACTGTGTCTACCATGAACTTGGGAGTAACATTCTGAACCCTACTGGAGAAAATGGGGTCAGGAAAAATTTGCATAAACCACTTAGCATTTGTAAAAATGTATTTAAATTGTACTTTCAGCTTCTTGAAGATTCGTATTATGTGACTAATTTATGATCCCTCTGTTTTCCTCTTTGGTCCTAAATAAGAATGTTGGGACTTATAAGTCACAAGAACTCTAAGTTCTCTTTTTTATTTATGTTTTGTTCCCTCCCCAGGGAGCTTGCAGACTCATTTGGAGTTAAGCACTCAAGTGGTTTTTACTTCTGTGTTTGCCTGGTTTCTGGACATCAAAATATTTTGCCAACAATTTTTAGTGCCTCTGAGTGACTCCGCGGTGTACTTTTTGTATCAAAGTAATGATTGAGAAAGTGCTAAATGTTCAAAGAAGGTACCTGGGGCATTAGAGGCCATAAATGCTGGCTGAATCATATTCTGGGCACTTATTTGGCTTATGCTGAAAAAACTAATTTGAGAGATAATGGCTCATCTGTTTAAATGAAATGGCTTTTCAAGCTTAGCTAACCCTGATGGGAGGAATACAAGGTGGTTATATAGACCATAGAGTGTAGTCTCTAGAGTCAGATGACCTGGGTTGGAATCCCATCTCTACTTCTTCCCAGTGTGGGCCTTAGTAAGTCACTTTTTCTAAGACTCCATTTCCTTTTAGGTAAGTAGGGAATGCCAGGAATACGTGCGCATCAGCTAGGGCTGTTGTGAAGATAAAGAGATGGACCATGTGATGCCCTTAAAATTCAATAAATACTTGCTCTAATTCTGGAGGTAAGGAATCCTCAAACTCATTTTTTTCATCAAGAGACTACATATAACTTAGAAATATATCCACTCGAAATTAAGCTGCTTCTCTTCTATTTCCGGAGCATAAGGTTACATAAATTTTGAATCAGACCATACTCTCAGATATTCAGAATTAAAATAACCTTATTATTTTGATTGGTGTCTGATTCTTGCTCCTCTAAAGGCATTTTCTTTTGGTTTGCCTTGCATGTCTTTCTTTATCTGGTTCTTCTAAACATGCTGAGGGTTCCTGGCATCTTTGTGTCCTTTGCCATCCTAATCTAGACCTTCTCTGAAGTTTTTGAAAGTTAATGCTGTTGAGTAGTAGGTTTAGGGAATTGCTAGTCAAGAGAATAGATTCCTTTGTGGATGTGAGATTAAACAAAAGCAAGCAAATAAACTAAAAAAGACATACTGACATGCTCCCAGTAAATGTGCCTTAATCACATGACATTGACTTAATTGCAAGGGAAACTGAGAAGTGTTCCTTTGTGCCCAGAAAAAGGAAAATGAAATGGGATTTAACGAACACTTAGCATTGTCTGCTCCACTTCTCATTTAAAAAAACTATGCTGCGTCCTCAGTTGTCATTCTGGTCGCAATCTTATGTTTTACGCTTACAGCAAATGATCAATTAAAAGATTAGGTTTTTAACAATTTGTATCTTTTTAGGTATTGTGTAGACATTAGTTGGTATCTTTTAAAATTTCTATATGGTCATTTTTTTTAATCCTTGAACATACATTATGTATTCGTGGTAGGCTGAGTGCTCTGACGTTCATTTCAGGAAGCACAAATTGTTAATTGTTATAAAATGTGAGATAAAAAACTATTGACTTCAATGCATAATTTTGACAAGATGACATTATGACTTTAAGTTAATGACACCAAAAATACTGATAAAATCATATTAAGACAAAAACGTAGGTTTGACTTCAGTCCTCAGTCCAGCTATTTCTCCTGTTCTCTCTTCACAAGCACCTAATAATTCTTACTTCATTATGCTGAAAAATCTATTAATTTCGCATTGCCTCTATATTCCTCAGTTTGTTGATAGAGATTTTCTTTCTCCTGACCCAGCCCTGATTGTTTCTAAACTTCTCTCCCATTATTCCCCTGTAGTAATGCCACTGTTTGAATGAGTCTACCTACTCTGCTAGGAATGTCCTCTCCAAAAATGCCTATCTGATAATGTCCTGCTCAAGATTCAGCTCTGTATGTGGTCTTCCTCCTGAATTCTCAAGTGCCTGTTGCTTCATTACTTTTGAGTTTCTAGAATTCTAATCTGTCCTTGAAGATAAAGTCATTGTCTTATTCATAATTTTATTCCCAGAATTGCACACAGGACTTCACATAGAATGTGTTCAATAGCTGTTAGTTGGACAAATTAGTGCATTTACCTATTTAGCCCTTATTTTTGTTTCACTTATTTGGGTACTGTATCATTCAGGATGGGGTAAATTATTCTGCAATACCAAACAGTCACAGTGGTTTATACAACCAAAGGACACTGCATGTTCTTTGTGGCTCAGCTGTGGCTCTGCTTCACGTTGTGTTCATGTTAGGACTTAGGTTGATGAGGCAGCCTCCATCGGGAAGATTTTGATTGTAGCGTCAAAATGAAATGTAGTTTCAAAATGAAACATCTTGAGTTCAGCAGAGTAGGAATGTAAAATCTACCCTCAGGGAGGAACATGCTAAAGAGGGAATTTTTGGCACATAGTAATACAATCTACCACTGGGAGATAACCATATATTCTCTAGCACATTTATGTAATCTCTTTGGTTGTGTTTATACTACACATCCAACTATAGCGTAAAATCATCTACAAGAGTACGAAACTTCCTTTCAAAAGTGAGCAGCAAGCTATCTATAATGAACAAATAACATGAACTTAAAGAATTACAAGTTAGGGTAGATGACATCATTTCTGATAGCCTGGACTGTAGTTTTTACATCATCCCTCTGATGAAATCTAGACACAGACACAGGGGCATTCTTGCTTTTGGCATAAAGAAGCTTGTTTCTGATTTCCATTTTTTCCCAAATCTGAAGAATATGGTGTGAATGAACTGCTGTCATTGGTGATGACTTTCCAGTCTGGTGCATTTCTCCACAGTCTACTCCCTCCTTCGATGCTGCTGTAGCTCAGACCATTTCAGATATCAGAACATGTGAGCAAAAATTTCCATAGTGAGAGACCATAAAGCAATTAAGTCCCATCACCATTTGTTTTTCCCTCTTCGATCTGTGTTAGCATCATTAGCTTTAATTTAACAACACCATCTCTTATTATTGAAGGTATTTAGAATTCACTTTGCTGGTTTAATTTCTTATTTTGCCTTTTGTAAAGCCTCCGAATTGTTCTGTTTGAATCTACTGACTTTCTCATGTCCACTTGGCTTCCTTTTTTTATTCTTTCTCTCCCTTCTCTTTTTCTCTCTCCCTTCTGCCTTCCTGTCTCTACCTTTCTACCTTTCTTTCTGTCTCTTCTGTCTTCTCTCTTTCTTGCATGTCCTCCTTCCCTTCTTCCCTTCCTCACTCTGTCTCCCTTCCCCTCTGTGTTCTTTTCTCCCTTTCTCTCTCTCTCTCTACTTTTCTCCTTTATTTTTTAATGGCGCACAGATAGGGATTGGGCTTGATAGAGTCTTTCATTTATTGAATGTCTACACGATACTAGGCACTTTGCTAAGGGTGTTAAGGCCTTTGTAACATTCGTATCAGACTAAATATGACATGTTTATGCACATAAAATGTTGATTCTGCCTGTAGTTCAAAAAATTGTTAACTAGTGGCTGAAAGGCATTTGGGGCCTTATCTGAAGAATTCAGACATCCTAATTTTTCTGACTCATCCCCAGCAAGGATAAAAAAGGAATGGCTCTACCTCTCCATGTGGACTCATTCTGAATGCGCCTGAAATAACTTATCTTTAATAGGGCCAAGCAGCTCACACATTTGCTTTCATTACTGACATTACAGCTCTAGCACCACCTTGGGCACTTTAAATAGTTAAAAGTATCGGACTCTGTATAGTTCCACTCGAGGCTTTTTTAAGGCAAAGTAGTAGCAGCTATCCTCCAATAGGTTTCAAGCTGATTATTAGTACTCCAGTCCTCCTTTCCCCTCAAACTTGTAAAAATGCTAGCATCAGGATTTATGTACCATTGCTCCCCTTAGCCAGGTGCATGCCCTTATTCTCTCTTTTCTGTCACCTCAATACAGTTCATGTCCTAGGGTGAATTCATGCTCTCATCCACTCATTCCACAGATATTTATGGAGCATCATCTACCTGACAGGTACCCTGTTAGGTGTTAAGCCTTGCAGTTAAAGGCTCAGTTCCTACCCTCAAGCAACGGAGTCTGGATTCAGGCAGGCTAAGAAATAATCCTGTCGAGTACAGAGAGATAGATGCTATGATCTATCAGAGGACCCGTGGTCCTCTGAACATATAGAAGAGGGTCACCGACTCAGCCTCGGGGAAACAGTCATCTGACAGAGGGAGACCCTCCCTTGGTCTATGTTGTTTGCTACTGTCATCATTTCTCTGGCTTGAGGCAGTGTTCTTAAAGTGTGGTGGCGAATCTTTTAGATTCCATATGGGAGAAAGGCTCAATTAGTTGCTAGTGTCTGTGTTTCCAGAGAGGATGATTTTTAAGCAAACATTTCTTTGAAATCCAACATACATACAAGAAAAGCATGATCATAATTGTACATTGATGCATCATATACAATAAGCATGCTGGTGTCCAGGACCTGGATTAAGAAACAGCACCTTGCCAGCTCCCAGGCGTTCCCTTTGTGTCCCCGCCTAGGCGTTACTGCCTCTAGGATGAACACTATCCTGACTTCCACCACCACAGACTAGTTTTGCCTGGTTGAACTTTACGTAAGTGCAGTGTCATCATACAGCTGGTCCTCTTCTGTGTCTGTCTTTTCTGAGCTAACTTCATGTTTGTAAGATTCACCCATGGTGCAGGGTGCATTTGTAATTTATACATTATTTTTGATTTGTAGGTTTTTATCTTATATTCCATTGTATTACTATACAACTATTTGCCTATTCTGTGTTGAAGAATATTTGGGTTCATGGGCTTTCAATACTATTTCAACCTCCCTTTCAGCTCAGAACCTTGGCAAGCAACAATAACCACCTGGATTTGAATGGCATTGTTTTCATTTTCTCATCTTTACTTTTTTGGTTATTTTCTATTTATGGCAAGTTATACTGTTTTTTAAAAAATATTTTAAATGGTAATTTAAGGTTTTCTTTTAAAATAATTTTGATTGAAATAAATTGGTTTTAAAAATCTTTTAATAATAACAGAGGCATAATATTATGAAAACTCTCATGGAGGTGCAATTCAAATAGCTGAGTTTAGGATAAATGGGTTTAGAGCCTTGGTGTTTTTTGTTAGAAGGTAATAATTTACATGTCTGAGGTTTTAGCAATCAACATCCTCAACCAGTTGGTTTAATAATTTATCAGAGTGTGTAGGATTAATACAGGCTTGCTTTGTCAAGTTCCAGGGAATATCTGGAATCAGCATGCCAACAGTTTGAATAACCCCAGGTAAGATGCACAGCAAGAGATCTTGGCACTGGGAAGAAAGAGCAAAGCAAGGACAATGACCACTTGGGAATGGAGTTGACTGACGAATGGGTGGGAGAAGCAATGCTAATTCTTTACATGCTTCTTTCTGGATCTTGAGACCCTGATCTACAGATTGTATTGGGAAGGTCAAATAACTGACTTGACTCTCACTTCCTCCTTCTTCCCTCATGACTTACTAATAGTACTTGCAACTTATAATGCACTCCTTATGAGCAAAGCACTTTGTGTGGTTTATACCTTTTAATTCTTACAACAAGCCTGCAAGGGAAGTATATGTTACTGTGGTAGGCAAAATATGGACCCCAAAGATGTCCACATCCATATCTCTGGAACCTGTAAATCTGTTACTTTACATTGCAGAGGGGAATTAAGGCTACAGATGTAATTAAGTTTGTCAAATACCTGAGCTCCAGATAGGGAGATTTTGCTGAATTATCTGTGTAGGCCTGGTGTAATCACAAAGGTCCTTAAAAGTAGAAGAGAACAGTAAAAGAGAGGGTCAGAGTGAAGTGATGTGAGAAGGACTTGATCTCTTCTTGATCCTTGAAGATGGAGGAAGGGGACCAGGAGCTGGAAAAAGAAATGGGTCCTACTCAGAGAGAACAGAAAGGAATGCAGTCCTGCAGACACCTTCCTTCATTTTGGGGCAGTGAGAATCATGCCAAAGTTACATGAGACCCATGTAAGATAATACATTTGTGTTGTTTAAGCTGCTAAATTTGTGGTAATTTTTTATGGAAGGCAAAATAAATTAATGCAGTTATGCAAAAGGAACTGGTGCAGAGGTGACATAAGGAACAAATCTCAAACTAATAACTTAATAAGGCTGCTTTGGAAGCCAGATCTATCTGACTCCAAAACCAATACTCTCGATTGTTAACTCCAATGATCCAAGAACAGAAGGCAAGTTGGGTCATTACATGGTGTAATTTTTATGTTGTTTTGGTTTTTGCTTAGGAAGATCAGCCCTGAGCTAACATCTGTGCCAGTCTTCCTCTATTTTATGTGTGGGTCACTATCACAGCATGGCTGACAAGTGGTGTAGGTCTGTACCTGGGATCCAAACCCACAAACCCGGGCTCCCAAAGTGGAGTGCATGGAACTTTCAACCACTAGGCCATGGGGCCAGCCCCTGGTTTAGATATTTTAACTCACCAGTGAATGGGAGAAGGAAAATCAGGCTCCAAAATTCTGAGAACTGGAAAGGGAAGGTCATTACATATACAAAAGGATTTATGGACTTATGGGTCTTTCTAATACACTTTGTTGTAAGGTGGTTTCCATAAGAATGTTCATGATGCACATAACAGAAAAGCCAACTCAAACTGGTTTAATAATAAAGGGAAGTTGTGGGCAAACATGATTAAAAAAAACTCTGCTTCTGTTTCTAATTTCAATTTAGACTTGATCTGGCATTGCAGTAAGGTCAGGGATCCTTCCTTTTTCCTTCCTTCTTTCCCTCCCTCCTTCCCTCCCTCCTTCCCTCCTTGCTTCTTCCTCCTTCCATGCTTCCTTCCTTTTCTTTCTTCCTTCCTTTCTTTCTTTCTTTTCTTTCTTTCTTTCTTTCTTTCTTTCTTTCTTTCTTTCTTTCTTCCTTCCTTCCTTCCTTGCTTCCTTCCTTCCTTCCTTCCTTTTCTTTCTTTCTTTCTCTCTCTCTTTCTTTCTCTCCTTCTTTCTCTCCTTCTTTCTCTCCTTCTTTCTCTCTTTCTTTCTCTCTCTCTTTCTTCTTTCTTCCTTCCTTCCTTCCTTCCTTTCTTTCCTTTTCTTTCTTCTCTGCCTTTCCTTGTCTGGATTACATTTAAATACTAGGTCCCTAGATGGTTGTCTGCATCTTCTGGGGCCATATATTCCCTTTACACAAAAAGCAGGAAAGAGAGAATGCCTTTGTACGGGCACTCTCAGAAAAAAAGAAAAAGAACAGAAACAAAAAGAACAAAAGACAAAATTTAAAAAAAAAAAGAAATTCTCAGTGATTGAAATAGTTTAGATCACATGCCCACTGCTGTCCAGGGGAACAAGAAGCACATCTTGCCTAGGTTAGACTCGATTCTGGGAAAAAAATGAACTTCTCTGAAACTACATTGATTCCCTCACAGAAATCAGGAGCTATCAGAAGGAGGACTCATTCTCTTACGATGGAGAGACAGCCAAATAAACACCCAAAGGGAAGAAAGTTGTGCGAAAGAAGCAAAAGTGATACTTCAGACTAGAAGGTCAATTCCTTTTCATCTGGGAAGATAAAAACTGAAATCCATTGCATTTACAAATAGTCTGCATCAGAGCAATTTAACCATGTGGTAGCCGCGTTCTCCCTTTATGTGTAAGGGTCCATGGAAACAATGGATATCAGCATTTTATGGGATCTTGATCTTGCAACATGCCACAACTAGTGAAATGCTCAATGAAAGGACTCTAAGATTTGTTTATAATATTCTCCTTCTGTGCCCTTTTTTTTCCTGTCTATTTAATAGAGTATTAAAGCATTTCTTGAAAAACCTTATTTGGCAGGACTCCATATAGACAGCCAATCTCTTTATTTACTTAGTAGCTATTATTCCTATCCAAAAGTCACAGATTTTTTTTCTCTTGCCTTAAAAAATCTTGTTAATTGAACAGTGAGAGGGTGACAATCTTCTAGATTCTATTTATAAGAACTCTCAACTCCCCATTATACTCATATCCAAGGAAATATTAATCAGTTGCCAGTAAACAGTTCTTTGCTGGAGTTCACATATGTTTCTTCTCAGAAATAACATATGCTCAACTGAAAACTGCAGAACTGTACCCACTAGAGACAACATTTTTGTTATTAAGAAGGTCATTATGCATTTTTTTTGTCATAGCTGAACTACCAGTTAAAATATAAAATTTCAGTTGGTAGTTGAGAAGTGAAAAGATTAGTTACTCTTTTCAATGAATGTCATGGTTGCTGATTACGTGGAAGGAGAAGTGTGGTCATGTCTGTCTCTGAATTCCATACTTAGCAAAATAACTTAGTAGTTAATGAGTATCTCTAAAGTCCTCTTTAGCAAATTTAAAGCTTGCTATTTTCCAATACCAGCTGTGTGACCACAGTTAACCTCCCTAGCCCTGTAAAATGACAATACTGGTAATTTTAATTTTACCTTATAGGATTGCTGGAAGAAAAAAAATAAGAAAATACAGTATTTAGTACAATGCTTGATATATAGAAAGCATGCACCAAATGTAGCAATATTATTAACACTATTATTTTTTCGTCTGACCTCATATCATTTTTTACAGATGAGGAAACTGAAGTTTAAAGAAGTTAAATGACCTGTTCAAAGCTTCACAATCTAATTCATAGTGACAGATTCATATTAGTTTCCCAAATACTTTTTGTTTCCTAAAGTGGGCATTATACACTTTTGGCATGAACTATTTAGTTGCTGGTTGTAGCTTTGTCTGTCTCCCACTGAAGCCAAGATTGATGAGGAAATGAACTATGACTATTTTTGTACCATTGTATTCCCAGGACTTAGCATAGTTCTGGGCATGTAAGACATCTCCTGTAAGAACATATTGAAAAAAATAAATCAATGAATTTACAGACATAATTTTCCAATCAGGGAAAACCATGATTGATCCCTGTATTAATTATATAAAATGATAGACATTAATTTTTTAAATATTTCATATGCAACTTGTAGGCATATTCCATATGTCATGAAATTAGTCTTCAGTCACTCATGGGGTATGTTAATTCCACACACACATTTGTCATCATTGATCCCATTGTGAATTATAGCACTAATGTTAATGAACCCTGCTGCCCCAAATGTTAACGGTTTGCTCCTGAACCGGATCCATGGAAATTTCTGTTGACAGACTACCTGAACTAATACCTCTTTATTCTTGATTTGGCAAAGGACAGAGAACCGTTAGGTATGTGAAAATTTGTGATGTTGCATTATATATGCAAATGAAATAAATGTTGGCAAAAATAATTATTGTTGCTTATGAGAGGATTAATAGTTACAGTCTGCCTTGTTCTCTGTTGAGGTTTAATTTAATTGTACAGCCTGCATTAACTGCGGAAATTAATTTGGGTTTAATTATTGTGTGTTGCTGTTAATGTGCACACTTTTGATGAATATTTACTGACGTTGAACACCAACCCAACAGCTATACTTACGCTTATCTGCTGATAGGGAGTATCTGATGGATGGATTCCTAGTGCAATGTCATCAGTAGTAGGTAACTGTGATTCAGGGGGACAGCATGGGCTTGGAGTTGGAAAAGCACAGGATTGGGGTACTGGCTATGCTGTTAATAGACTATGTGTTTCCCTTAGCCTCAACCAGAGAATGGTAGGAGAAAGCCAATTTACCCTAGGGATTTGTTTGGAGAATTAAATGAATTAATGCGTGTGAAAACAGATTTGTGAAGTGTAACCTGCTGCTTTAAATGAATGGAATGTCTATAGTAAACTTTTCGTTTATCCATTTAATGACAAATTTATTTAAAAAGTCACATAGGATTAAACACGCGCCTAAGAGGCATTCAAGAAAGCATTTGTTGATGAATACAATGTAGGTTGATTGAGATTAAGTACAAAGGAACATTCCTTCATCACAAATATTACCATGAATCAAAATTCCATGCAACAAGAAAGATGGTCAAATCCTCTGGAGGTTTGCTCATTTCAAGAAGTAATTCTTACCACAAAATTCCTGTATGGCTACTACTTATAAGATTAAGACATACGCATTCTGGAGACAGACTGACTTGGCACAACAATAGCATAGTTTGCCAGGTGAGTGATTGGGCTGTTTATTTCACGTATTGGAGCCTCAATGTCATCTGAAAACTGGGGTCATAAGACTTCCAAGAGATGTGAGAATTAAATGTTGCAATGTGTGTAAAAGTGATAGGCACAAACACTGGCCCATGAAGTTTCTCAGTCAATGTTAGCTTTGCCTCCAGTACAAGAGTTTGACATTTTAATAGGATTCTTTGCAGTGGCAAGTAAATCTTGAAATAGAACAAATGAGGACATCTATTATCTCTGTATAAACAATAAGGATTATTGACTCGGCCTGGGCGTATTTCACGGTCTTACACTCAGGGCCTGTTCTTTTGCTGATCTCTTCTTTCAGCCAGGTGCATGGGTTTCCTTTAAGTGAGTAACCTAACAATGTTGAGCTCTCTCATCTCCCACTGCAGTCCTTTTGGCTCAGTGGGGGCAGTTACAACTCTATTTCCCCTTTGTTTGTCTTGCTCATCCCTGCGATGTCAGGGAAATAAACATCTGGGGAGGGGAGACAGACAAGAGGCACAATGGGAAAGCTGACCTCAAGTTAATGGACTCTGGGTTCTTTGAAAGAGAGCACATTGCTGGAGAAGCCTGCTGTGTTCCTTCAGCAGAAGCTTTCTGCCTTTCTGCACGTGCGTTTTATTCTCATTTTCTCACCCCAGAGCGGAGGCCCAGTGTCTCCTCTCACAAGCAGGTCAATGTGGATGCAGGTTAACCCTTCCGTGCCTTTCATACATGTTTGGCACAGAGGAGATTTAGCAGGTTAAATCTTTACCCTTACCGAAGAAAATATTGCAAGAGAGAATAATAAATTAACGTAATCAATCAGCAAATATTTATTGATGTGTACTCCATGCTGGTTACTGTTCGAAGTGTTGGTGACAGAGCAGCAGAGAAAACAGAAATAATTAACTCCTAATGTGTATACATACATATACACACATACATATACACACACATAAACATATGCATACATATGTACATGTATATACAACACACATACACACACACGGATTTCCAAGATTTAATCTCTTGTCTTTTAAAGGTTCTGTAATACTCAGTTGACACTTAGTACATCTTGCAAAACATATTTGCAAAATGTAAGCAACTCTGAGTGGCATTTTATTTATTAGTAAAATAGAACATTTTGCCCACTCAAAGTGGGTAAAATCCTTTAAACTCAAAGGATGGTTCAAAGGTGATGATATTTATCAACTACCGAATGCAGTGCCTAACACATGATTGTCAATCAAAGTTTTCCTCTTCTCTGTGGTCATTATTTTTCCATACAGATGTGTTGTTTTCCTCTGAAGTGTTTAATGCAAACCCCTTATGAACAGGAACCATGTCTTATAGTGCCCTTTGAGCATCACCTTCCCGTTTCTCCCTCCCTCCAGCCCCTAGCAACCATCATTTTATGCTTCTATGAGTTTGACAACTTTCAGTTTAGTTCCAGAATGTCTTCCTGACCCTTGGTGGATCTCCTTTAGAGGTTGTCTGTCCACATGCTAAATTTTACTACCTGCAGCTGGTAGGATGGATTCGTAAAGATAAAGCAAATGTCTCTCTACTTTCCTGAGCATTTAAAGAATAATTCTCTCTCTCCTGTGTTTTTCTTTATTTCAGTTAAAGTGCAGACTGAGTTTGTCAGGAGGAGTAGGCAGCAGCTTCAAAGCTGAGGCCCCCTGGGCCTTCAGAAACGTGAGCCTTGCTGACTAGGAACTTAACATTGTCTTATGAATTCTGATAAGGCCTTTGAATTTGGGAAATCAAGTTACTCTTAGTTTTTCTCTTTTTAAGCTTTTTAAAAACTTTTTATTCCTGTTAGTTTTTAACACTCTACACTACACAGATTTATGTAGTTTTTATCTGTAGCCTGCTTATGTAGATAGCACAAAGAGGGAGACATTTTGAGAAGAGCTGAGACTGGATTCTCAGAAATCTATTTTCTCCCATTCGGAAAACACATGAACACTTGACTTCAAGTCTACTTAAACCCATAAACAAATTACAGTTGTTACCAAGCATTTCCTTAGTGCCCACCCTTTTATGGGTTCTCAGACTTTTCTGACAATAAAAGAAACGAACAAACAAACATAAAAACAAACAAAAAACTCAGATATGGCATTTGGGTGCTTGGAAAACTTACTTAATTCAAAGACTTGGAAATAAAAATGCAGTATATTAAGAAAATCTTAAAAGATAATGATATCCTGGGGACGGCCCCATGGCCAAGTGATTAAGCTCACACACTCCACTTCAGTGGCCCACTGTTTTGCCAGTTCGGATCCTGGGCATGGATCTAGCACTGCTCATCAAGCCGTGCTGAGGTGGCATCCTACATAGCACAAGAAGAAGGACCTACAAATAGAAGACACAACTGCGTACTGGGGGGCCTTGGGGAGAAGAAGAAAAAGAAAAGATTGGCGACAGATGTTAGCTCAGGTGCCATTCTTAAAAAAAAAAAAAACGAAAATGACATCTGCTTATATCTTTCATTAAATCTAATACTCTTATTCATCAGGTTATTGTGACACTTGGATTATCATAGCCCTCCTCTCTAATGTAACCAAAATACATTCCAGATGGCTTCTTATGCATTTTAACCTTTAAAGCCTATATGGGAGAGTTCTGGGTTCTCTGATTTGCCACAAGTCTCTCTTTAAAACAGGGTGAAGGAATTAGTACTGGATTCCCATTTGTGACAATTTCCTCCCGAGGAAGCAATCATATGGGTGGAAATACATCCCTTCTTTGACTGGTAGCCCAATTGTTATGGCAGGTGCTCTGTTGCAGGTAACGATCACTGTTCTGTCCTCTGCCACCAAAGTTCCAAGAGAACTCATTTATTTTAGGTAATTAAAGACTTCAAACTTCAACTAAGAATGGGGGCATGGGTAGTAATTGGTCATGGCTTGGCCCTGGATATCATGAGGAACAACAGGAAATTTTTTTTAAAAATCAGCATGAGAGAGAGATTGAAGAAAGCGAGGGTGAGTGAGAGGTATTTTAAATCTTGGGGAAATGAAAGTATTTGAATATGAGTGCATCTTATCAGAAACAGTTAGTAAAAATTAAAAACTGTCTTGATATCTGCCCCTACAGAAACATAGGAAAGGAATGAACTCCAATGGTCAGGAAACAGACGGTTGTGACTTCGTTGTACTTGGTGGCTTAAAAGAAGTATGACTTTTTGCTGATCATGGAACAAAGAGAAAAAGAAATATGATAGCACTGGGCTTTAAGGTGAAATAACAGATCAGAAAATGTAGAAGCCAAATTTGGTTACTGGGTTTCTCTCTGCCTGTATGTCTTGAAATTTAATTCCATGGAATTAAATAAGTTGAGAGAAAAGTCTCACTCAAACAGGGTTGTCATGACAAAGTTTGGCAGATCCTAAAACACAGAATGTGGAAAGAAGAATAGAAACATTTGGATTATTTAGTGTGGAGGAGAAAAGAACTAAGAAAGAGTTAAATAGCTGTAGTAATCCTCTTTTGTAAAGGGAATATACCCATGCATCATACACAAATGTGTGTGTTTATATGTATATATCCCTATAAACATATCTATATTTATATTTATTTATTTATTTATGCTAGAGGCAAAATGAACTTGCGTAAAAGGTACACATAAAAATCAGTTAACACTAACGAGATTAGAGCAGGATTTAAAGGAGAACCATAAAGGCTATTTTAGCTTCTCTCAAAATTTCTAGACTCTTCTAGCAATAGGATGTACTGGTATCGAATCTCCTTCTCAATAAGCTGAACAACATAAGTAGGGCCTTATTTTTAATATGAGGAGAAGAAAGCTCTGAAATATTTCGAGGCTTTGTTTAAACCCTGAGGAGACCAAGAGTGTTGTCTGCAAAAGTGAAATGGCTGCTTGTAAGCTATTAATGAAGCTTGGAGGCAAACAGTTTATAACCCTGGAAATATTTAATTTGGGGAGGTTTATGTTAAGATAATCAAATAATTAGCTTTTCCTCATTAGAGGCATGCAGAGCAGTAGGGTTGTGTGTTCTGGAAAATTACATTTCTGCTCTTTCACTGATTTAACATGTGTGGATTGATGCGGATCAGAAAGCTAACTGACAGGCGCTTTACACGTTTACCTTGTTTTAACTAATTGCCAGTTCAGAGTCACTGGAGGTTCCATTTTAAATGAATGACTATGAGGTATTAAATGCAAACATCAATCTACTGAGAAATTAGGAAAGAATAACAAACTTCACTTTTTTTCCTATCAGTGCTTTCAGTTCTTCGTTACCTGAAACATTAAAGAAGCAGTGGACAGCGACAGATCCAGGCCCTCACATCAGATCTGGCCCAGGGCCTGTTCTTGTAAATAAAGTTTTATTGGAACATAGCCATGCCCATTCATTAGTGTTGTCTGAGGCTGCTTTCCCGTTACAAAGGCAGAGTTGAGTAGTTGCAACAGACACCATATACCCACAAAGCCTAAACTGTTTACTATCTGGCTCTTCAAGGAAAGAGTTTTCAAACTCCTGCGTTAAAATATACCTGCAGTATTCAATACATGCAGTACTCGATAGTAGTTCTGAGGCCAAACATCGTTTTGGCTAGAGATCTGTTTTCATATTCTCATTGATTACCAATGGAAAATACACATGTTTAGAAAATAAAATGCAACTTTGGTGTTTTATTTCAGTCCTTCATTTTAGTCTCTATGACTCCCAGCACATTTTTGTGGACACAGTTTGCATGAGTTGATGAAATTCAGGATTAATTTTGGTGGCTGATGAAACATGGCTTAATCTGGCATTGCTGTGCTTTACAATCCATGCTGTCTTTGTCACTGGACTTTACTTAGATTATTTTCTGGCTCGTAACAGCTATAGGGAATTGATAGGAAAACTGCATTGTCCATTCTCTTTTATACCAAAAGTATTGTTAATGTGGCGTGACAAGAGGAAAATAAATTTTAAGTCACTCCTAAAACTAGAGTCTTTGTGTGGCCACTCTCCTCTCTGGGTGAAGAAGAGCGCTGACCCAGCCGGGCCCTAAGGTCACTGTATATTTTTCCAATTTTGAAATAGAGGACTGTGGCTGAGAGGGAAGCCCTCAATGGCAAAAAATAAAACAAAATATAGAATTCTATCATAATGAATTAGTGAAATGTCTTATTTATTTTTTCATAATGATTTCCTGCTGTTTCTAAAGGAATTTTATTTTTATTTGATTGACCTGCTCTCTTTAAGGTAAACTTTCGTTATTTTGATTTTAAATCACTCGGCTTTCTTTGCCTCACCACCACTTGCAAACTATCTAATTCCAGAAAAGTTTTAAAACGCCTGAGTTCCTAGACACAGCTTCCTGTTTACTTTCTATCTCTGACTTATTACACAACAAATTCTTCTACTGAAAACCTAAAATCTATCAGGGTAGTAAATACTCAAAACACCATTTTCATTTTCTAATCAATAACTAGAGTTCTAGAGTTTCAGGGAAAAAGTTCAGAACACTTACTCTTTGAATCAGCTCTATCTCTAACTTTGACTATAAGGGGGAACTGATTGAAGAAGTAGGAGTGATTTGTATCCCGGGAGAAAGTAGAGATGTCATCTAAGAGTTCTTCAGGGTTACTATTAATTTATTTCATTCTTTCAAAAAAAAAATAGTGAACATTACTATGCTGGGGTCTGTGCTTAACATTGAAAATAAAAGGAGAAACGTATTGGTTCTGTGCTCAGTGAGCTCACAGTCTCATGGAGAGACGTGCATTCCAGGCGGGGACACTGACCAATGTGATGACACAGATGCATTTCAAGAATGCACGTGGAATAGAAAGAGGAGAGAAGGCTGGGAAGAGTAGGCGGAGCTGGATCTTGAAAGAATACACAAAGTATAGAAATCTGTTATATGTAGAAAACTGTGGGGTTTTGAGTGTTATAGATCATATTGAGAGTGAATAGTCAGGAAGCCAACATTCAAATAAAGTATTTGACTAGAGACAGAAAATTAACATGTGTGGTCAACACATTTTGTTTGCCCTAAATGTTTATGGTACCTCAGTAATTGTACAATTTATATAAAGTTATCTTTATCACTATCAACACAGAGAAGAAATATGGATGCCTCTTATGTATTTATTTGTGGGCTTTATTTTACCAGAGTCTAAATCTTTCCTTGAGAATCTAAGTTCCTCCTTTCATGGATTAACTTGATCGATTTTGCCTTGCTTTCTCCCTGAGGATATTTAGAACTGTCTGGAGACATTTTTGATTGTCACAACTGGGAAGGATGTGCTGCTGTCATCTACTAAGTACAAGACAGGCATGCTTCTTAGCATCCTACAACGTACAGGATAGTCACTCACAACAAAGAATTATTCTACCCAAAATGTCAATTGTGTCAAGGTTGAGAAACCCTGATTGAGAATTATATTTTCTGATTTCATCTTGCTCACTCTCCTGTGTATTTAACCCAGGAAAGATGAACAGAGCTGAAGGCTTACAGAAGATACCCAGAGCGACCTACAAGATTAGATGGAATAGGAATCCTCTAAATGTACAAGCCCAGTGTAGAGTTTGTGGTTTAACTCTTCAGTCCCCAGTGGCCGAAAGAAGTGAACCATGTTCACTTATTGCGTCTAACCTTTTATTCCACTATGATTAGGCATAGCAGGGGTGGGGCCTTTGCTGCAGAGAAGCAATTCATGATTCGACTGAGCTCCTTAATACAGTTTCTGGAAGAAGACTCTATCTAACCCAGTGAAAACCCACATTTGCTTGTGAGGTACTTCCCTAACCAAAACATTCGCAGGGTCTCTCCGATGTTAAACGGTAAATTTCCCAAATTAGCCCTGTACCCTTGTGGTCATTGTCTTGTTATGAAAAGATTTTCCTGGATTTCCTTGCCACAATGAGAAGTTGCTTTGTGTTTTTATCCTTCTCTGAAAAGAAATGGTGCTCACAGTATATAGAAATTGAAGAATTGTATTTTTAATGCACAGGAAAGGAAGGATTGCTGGTATTCTGTTCACACATATATTCCATGTAGTTCATTGTATTTCTGATTTAACTCAAGCCAGAACGGAGAGATGCTGAGCAATTATGAACAAAGGAACAATGAAGGCACCGGGGTAATCTTTCATACAGAACTCTTAGGGAAAGTGGTGTGAGGGGTGCGAATTAGTCTTGCTGAGCTAGATAAATGGCAATGGCAGAGCTGTATCCTGCTACTGTCTACTATACTACAAAAAACTAATTTTTTTAAAAGCCCACAAAACTTTTTGAGCTAAAACAGTTACATTCAGCATTCCATCTCCAAAGTGAATGCAAATATACATTTAAAAGCATTTTTCTTGTATCTCTGTGTATTTCAGCTTCTTATAAATGCATTAAAAGCACTTTTCCCCACAAAAGAGGCCAGTTCTTAATTTTGGAACCCTGTGGGCGGAACAAATGGTAACCTCCCAGGAGAACAGCAGGAGATTTTGCGAGGAGCCCATCCCAGGGCACATTCTCTTATCTGCTTGAAACTCTCCGGAAGACAGCCGTGTCCTGCTCTCATCGTCTGTCTAATTTGCTGTCGTTGTTCTTTTTCTCTTCTTCTTGGACAGAATGATAATAAGTGAATGGCTCATAATTTACTTCTGTGCCTCACAGGACAGTTTACAAACAACGAAATCATACTTCTTTTCTTTGCGTGGAGTCCAGACTGTTAGAGACTAGTAGAATCTAGAAATGTACCCAAGAAAGGGTCCTCAGAATTCAGCTAGCTCACCTTTCTCCCTTTGCATATTAGGAAACTGAGGTTCAGTGGGGCCAGGCAGCTTACTCAGGGTAGCAGAGCCAATTACGGGCAGACACACATGTTTGGTATTGCAACATTCTCCCAGAGTGGCCCCTGCTTCTTAAACCTTGGTGACAGGTTTGCCAGATATGGCAAAACAAACAAACAGACATACTTGGGAGATACTCATCCTAAAAAATTATTCATTGTTTATCTGAAGTCAAGATTTAACTGAGCATCCTGTATTTTATCTAGCAAAACAACCTGAGACTGTGGGAGCCTTGTGCTCTTAGTTAATTGGAACATTTGAATAAATATACACCATTGACTATGCCCCCAAAACAAAATTTTCTCTTGATAGCTATGTGGGTTCTTTTGTTTTTGTTTTGTTTTCTTTTGTTTTGGTTCCATGGCTTGAGCTCCAGAAATAGAGAAAAAGTTGTAACAATAATTGGGGGTACACAGGGATGTGTTTTCAGTTAGAAGCATTGGATTCATCTGAGTAATCTTACGGATTTATCCCCATTGCAATGAATGCATCATTCCCCAGTCTCATGCAGGGTAGGAGGGAGCAAGAAGTATGGTGTATCCTGATATGCATTCTTAAGACATTCTGAATTCTTTTAGGAACTGTATAATTACTGTTTATTTGCCTTTGCTGAAAAATTTTAATTTTTCTATAAAGAACATCAATAATAGCTTAAGAAAATAGAAGTTTGAAAAGGAAAGATTAGTTAAACCATAGTTATTTATAGTTCATTTGTTTATGTATTCTTTAATATATAATCATTATTCCTTTTCAACTCCATGCTTTATCAATATAAATATGATACTTGACCTTTACTGTAGGAAAACTTGCATCCTCAAAGCTGCCAGAACTAGTCTAACGTGTCTGTGGCTTTTGTTTATCTCTCCAGTTCTTCTAGATTAATCAAATATCCTTCCAGAAATACAGTCGTATGCTTCATAACGACATTTCAATCAATGATGGACCTCATGTGTGATGGTGGTCTCATAAAGTTAGTGCCAGATAGCCTGGATGGTAGGCTATACCATCTAGGTCTGTGTAAGTACACTCTACGATGTTCGCACAACAATGAAATCACCTAATAATGTATTTCTCAGAATGTATCTCCTTTGTTAAGCAACACATGACTGTAAATGATTACTTCCAATGTAGGCAAGTTGGTACTAATGCTCCATAAGTGAAAATATGGCTTATATCTTAATGCCTTTGGTAATCTCTCTATGTTTAATATTGTCCAGCCCTTAGAAATGGGAAATGAACCTGTTTGCTCCATTTTGCTTTTGATGATGGCATCACATGGTTCAGAGCACAAACTCTGGAGCTAGGCTGACGGATGTGATCTTGGGTAAGACACTTAGTTTCTACACCTCTATTCCTGTTTTCTCGTGTGTAAAGTAGGGGTGATGAAAGCACCTCCCTCATAGCCTTCTTGTGAGTATAATCGAGTTGCTGTGTTAAAGTTAGAACTGTGTAAGGCTCCTAATCAGCCTGATGTAGTCATTAGCTGTTATTTTTCTTTTGCCTCCTTGCTTCTGTCTGAACATCATACCAGCTAAGACCTTTGGAAGTTTATTTCTTTCCTCTGTTTCAAGGTTTTCTGTGGTCATGACATTCCCTTTGACTTTAAATGCTGACTTTGGAATTTCTTGAGTCTCAACACCATGAGCCAACCTTAGCCCACTTTTATACCAGGTCCTAGCTCATGGGACATAAGCCCAGGTCAAACTCCTAGGACCCTTCCTTACATAAGAAAGGAGTGTAGCAAAGTGAACTCCTGTCTATACTGTTCACCACTGTGTTCCCAGATCGTAGATTGTGCACAGTTGGGATGTAACACGTATTTACTGAATGAAGTAAGAAATAAATATTTTTAAGCACTTAAAACTGAAGTGGTATTTTTCCTAGACTAGGAGAAGCTACTACAGTTAATTGGGTAGGTATCATTAAGGAAAAATCTTAGAGTAGATCATCAAACTCCTTAAAATCCAAAATGTGATGGGTGCACATAAGAAGACCCTCTGATCATTTCATTTCCTACTTCATAAAATTGTATGACATCACTCAAGTGATAGGTTTTCCCAAAGTCATTAAGATTCTCATTTCCCTTTACTAGAAGAAACACTAACGTTGAAAATAACATTTTCTTGTGTAGGCATTATTGTTTATTTTCTAAAGGAAGAATGAACTGAGTCTTGATTTTTTCCTCTCTCGTTGATCTCATCAGAGGCTACTCTCCATACATAATCATAAAGCTTAAATTTTTTTTGCCGGGGCTTCACAAAAGTTTTTATTTTTTCTCCCCCAGAATAGAAAAAAATAAAATATCTATGACAATGAACTCAGATAACATCCAAATAACTTTCTTAAATCTTAGTATCACTACTGGATTTTAGTTAAATTTAAAATCACCCCCTGCTTTATACTGAGCATATCTCTCCCATTAGCTCTTGGGTGAGTGAAATGATTGTGACTTCTAAAGGACTGTCAGTCAGATACTTGAATTTATTGCCAAGCCACACAACTGAAGATAGGGCATTTTTATGATCTAATCCTATCTCCATATATTTTTTCATTCTAGTTGATTCTCCTGGTATAATCTTTGTGATATAACTATTATTACACAATAGAAATGTCAATGAAAGGAGGAAGAATTCAGTGAGCACCTGAGAGCAATTCATCCTTTTCCCCCACCAGAGAAGATGGTAATTCTTCCGGTTTATAACATCATCCTCCTTAAGCCCTTTGGTGGTGTTTGAACTCAGAACATCTCTCTCTCACTCCGAAGAGCTATGATGACTGTTTGTCGGTTATTTCTTGGAATATTTATAAAGGATCCTCAAAAATATTCTAGCTCTCCCCTTCCACACGCATGGTAGCATTGTAGTTCCTTCCTCTTTTAAAGTTACATGTGGCCATGTCACTTACTTTTGAGGGATGTGAAGAATTCTCAAAATCGAGTGCCTGCTTCCTCTTATTCTCTTCTCCTGCTCCTAGTCTGTTTGGCAGTGCTCCAGAAAGTGGTTGTTCTGTGAACCTGGGTCCTGGAGTGAGAACAATGATGACATAGAGCAGAACTCCCAGCTGGCAATGATGGAAGATTAGCAAGAAATGAACATTTGTTGTTTTAGGTTACTGAGATTTAGGGATCATTTGGTACTACAACATAATCTACCCTATTCTGATTGATACACTTCCCCAGCATCCATCCACCTTTTTTCTTCTTAGTAGTCCCTGATTTTTATTTGTGGGTCTATGTAGTTTCCAGGAAATTGAGTTTTCTCTCCCACACTTCAAGGCTGGAGTATCTGATTGAGGCTAAAACTATTGACACATTCCACCTCCTGGAAACAATAATAAATTCAGTTGGGCATGTGAAATAAGATTGTATGATGAAAATCCATCTCAGGAAATTTTTAAAGATTGTTGGGATGAAGCTGCTTCCTTTACTATTCAATGTGAAAGGAGAATTATGTTTTTCTAGATGTTTCTCTTTTTCCTTTTTGGAATACTGAAGGGGCTAGCTTTGGAATGAAATGGACTTTGTAGACGGTGAAGAAAAAAGAAAGAGAAAACCAGGTCCTTGGAGACATCATTGAGCTAGTGAGTAAAGACTTATTGGAAGTCAATCCTTACAATAGTTTTGTGTGCCAATAAATTTTCTTTATTATTTGACCTATTTTTAGCCCATTTTTCTTCCACCTGGTACTAAAAACACTTCAACTGACATGCTGTTTGAGTTTGAGCTCTCCAATGTGATAGGTTTGAAACGTGTATAATTATCACCACTGACCTGCAAAAACTAAGTTATGCTTTATTTTGCCGTTAGGAAGAACTGATAGGTGAGATGAGACACGGCTGGGGAATGAGCGGCCATCACACCAGAGGCAACATGAGCTGCCAGAAAGATGTATGTTTAAATCATGTGTTTGCTACAAAGCAAGCTTATGTCCCTGGAAAAGTAACTTGGCCTCTCAGAACCTCAAGCTCTCCCATCTGTAAAATGGCGCTAATTGCTGTAAGTGAAAAATGAGATACCGAAAGTTCTAAGTATTCAGGGTAAGCTATTTTCACTCATTAATGTTTGGATTCTTCCAGTTCCTGTACTTCCTGTTAATCTCTAAAGAGCTTTGGTTCTTCTCTGAAGCTAGCGCATTCTGCCTTTCCTATGTCAACAGAACGCGGAGACTTTATAACTTGCACTTCACATTATAAGTCAGAGAGAGGGCGACACCCTTATCTCTTTGCATCTCAGAACAAGTTGCCCAACCTAAATGAAAGCCTTCTTTCATTTATTCGGGATGTGATGTGTGTATGTAGAGACAATTACAAATGCTGGAGAAACAACTGAAGTATAGTTTAAATGCAGTATTTTAAAGAAAAAAATTCTATTTATGTGCCCAGTCTTGTATGTCAAAATCAGGATGTTGTTCTACTGCTTTTTTATGTGCTATTTTATCACAGTGATTGATTTATGTAAGCTTGTTCGGCAGTTCTAAATATAAGGCAGAAAATGCCTATAACAATTGTGATTACAAGTATTTCATGACCATTTCTTTCTCACCCCATTCAAAAGCAAACCTGGAAAAAAATTACGTTTTTCTCACTTTGACTCTTATTGTAACGTCTTTAAGGAGGGAAGAAAAAAAGAAAGGGAGAGCATAATTGTGCCATAATAGAGTATAGCAATCCTATGCTCATTTTAACTAACTTTGCAGTCCCATAGGAGCCATTCAGCTCCTCAGAGTCATCAGAAAATCCTATAATATTTTGTTTCTGTTTTGTAGTAACACGGAGATTGGTTTGCTTATCCCGTGGGATTTGAGACATCATACACAAGGGATATGAAGTACAATTAAAAAAGAATAATTTTGAAATATAAAACATTATCGGAAGCAGCGTTATTCTTCTAAAAAATTATTGACTGGTTGGCACATAGTCATTGCACTCAGAGCCACACTGGGTTTTTATATTTCATACTAAGTACTTCTCATTGTTTTCTCAAAGTTATTATTAGAGCATAGCTAGAACTCAGTGCATCTTAAATTAAAATAATGTGATGAGGCATGTTGGCCTGAAATCCTTGGTTTCCCAAAAATTCATACATTATGGGAATTTATGAATGAACACACTGGTGGAGAGATCCAAGAGCCTAATAGTAAAGACAAAGGTTAAGATTTTGGCTTTTGAGGTCTGAGAGATCTCTCTGAATCCTGGGTACACAACATGGAATCGCAAACCCTTGAGCAAGCCACTAACCTCTCTAAGCTTTAGGTTAGAATGTGTTCCCCATTCTCCTTCTGTGGGTAAAATTCAGTCTATAAGAAAGCTCTAGAGCCAGGGTCAGCAAACTTTTTCTGTTAAGGGCCAGTATCTTAGTCATCTTGGGCTGCCATACACAGAGAAGAGAGAGAGAGAGCGCTCTGGTTCCCTTACTCTACTTATAAAGACACTAATCTCATCATGGGGGCCCCAGCCTCATAACCTCATCTAAATATAATTACTAGCAAAGGTCCCCCCTGTGAATACCATTACATTGGAGTTAGGGCTTGAACATATGAATTTTGGGGCTTCAAGTTGTCTACAACAGCAAGATAGCAAATGTTTTCTGGCTTTGTGAGTCATACAATTTCTGAGGCACCTTTTCAATTCTGCCTTTGAAGTGCAAAAGCAGCTGCAGACAATATGTAAACAGATGAGCATAGCTGTGTTTTCTGTAGGGTCTGTGTAGGAACACAATAAGGCTTTGGGTAGGGACACTAAAATATGAATTTCACATATTTCTTGTGTTTCACAAAGTATCGTATTTCTGTTTTGTTTCTACTCTTTAAAAATGTAAAAAGTACTCCAAGCTCATGGGTCGTTAAAAACAGTTGGCAGCCAGATTTAGCCCACAGGGCAGAGCTCACTGATCTCTGTGCTAGGGGATTTTAGACTCTTGTGGTGAACGTCTGAGTCAACACATGGAGGAAAACTGCGTACAAACTAGAAACATCTTCCTGGCTTTTCTGCGAGAAGTAAATCTCTATTATACGAAGCTCTAAATTATGGATTTCTTTTGTGAGAGCTGCTAGTATTACCCAAAATGGAATATGGGAGGATAAAATGGAAAAATGCATGAAAACACTTAGCACAGTGCTAGCACGTAGTAAGGATTGTTTAACACAGTGTTCTTGGACATATAATGCAGGCTGAATCCATATGAAGGCACTAAACCTACCGACTCTGAGATGCCTTGCCAAGTTTGAGAAATTCATGCCAGGGTAGTGGTAGATATCTGTTAGAAGTTACCCCAATCTTGACTTAGAAATGTCCTGGAGTCTATTTAAATGTCTTGGAGTCAATCTGGTTTAAAATAAACTTTCATCAAGGGTAACCTCATAATCCTATAATTCTAAGATATGTTGTAACCAACAGACCAAGCCCTCCCTATGATACCTAACACACTGATCCATCTTTCTAGCTAAGTGTACATTCAAGATGTGACTAAGGAGAATTCTACACTTTAGAAAACATCTGTTCTATGTATAGAGCAGAAAACCAAATGAAATCAGTTGCATTTTTCAATACAAGCTATGACTTGTTATAATATCATATTTAAAAAGGATTGATACGTGAAAAATATGTTGAATGTTTTGTAATTATTTGCTTCATATATATTCTCACAATCATCATATTCTGTTATCATCAAAGATTATTTAAAATCACAGGGTATTTCATACCTTATGCTGCCTTTTCTTATGGGCAGAGTTTAAAGTTTTCAATGTTTTCCCAAACCAACCCAACTAGGTACCTCAGCAAATTCCAATCTCATTCTTAGAGCTTTGTTATTTACTTACTGAGATACAGAAATTAGTTACCTTCAAAATATATTTATAAAACAATAATCTGAAAATTGGTTGGGCACCTTTACATGTTACATCTATCTGGGCCTTTCTGTTCAACTTACCAGTATGATTTTTAAAATTCTGTTTGAATAAGTAACATGAGAAAGAGCACTAAAACTAGGGGTCTTTTGGTCCCCTAGTTACTCAATGTGTGATTTGAGGAAAGTTATGAATGCCTTTGAGCTTCTGTTTCCTTATCTATGATTTGGAGACAATAATTCTTACATCACAAGTTTGTGGAGATGATGAAATGAAATTGTCTGTGAAAATGCTTCGTAAACTGCAAGTCATCATACTGGTATGAGCAGCTCTTTTGCTGTAAAGACTTTACCAGTTTATGAGGTTTCACTTAATCGTGTCCTGTAACAATGGATGTTTTCTTTTCCAGTAACTATCTCTCTCGTTCTAGCTCTACTCTATATCTATCTCATACACACACACATACACACACACATCGTGATGCTGCTTTGGAGAAACATTTTGCCCATTTCTGTGAAAGCAACTTCTGACCATATTTTCCCTTTCTCTGTGGGTAGAGTGGGAAGAGATCTGGATGGGGATGTTGAAAAATGAGAACAGCTAACTGAACGTTAGCGTGTATTTATTGAGGTTTTATCCCTTCTGTGCAAATCAGGAGAATTTGGTTTGCTAACAGGCAAAATTTAGAGCAAAAAAAAAAAAAATTAGCTTCTCCAATAGTTTCAGGAGTTTTCAGTTTGAAACAATATATCCATGTTGAGAGGTGCAATAAGGAGTAGAAAGGCCATCAATTCTGGAGCTCTTTTTGAGAATTAAATGTTGACAAAATGACTCTTTTCCCATATTTTCCCTTCATTCTCATCTTCCCCACAATTCCTCCAATGCTAACTTTAATGTCTCTCCTATTCAGACGTTCACTGAGGAAATGGCATTTGGTAATATTGAAATTAATAAATTAAGTAAACTGTACTTTCTTATTGAGGATAAACAAGTTCCCACGGTTAAGTTTAATGTGAAGAAAGCTCACCAGATTAAACCCAGTGGAAGCTTGGTCATGGCCTGTTTTTAGCTCCAAAATAGCAAACACCTAACTGGTCCAAGCAAAGAAGTAATGTGCAAGGTGGCCCCGATGGTAGCGTTGCATGAAGGGACATGAGCCCTCATTTGCTGATTTCAAACAGGAGTCCTTTATCTGAAAAGCCTAGTCTCCAGGCTGAGATCACAGCTCTCACACTAGGTCATTACATTGAAGAATGGGGCTGTTCGGATCACTTTGGGATCTGGGTGCTCCTATGGTGCCTCAGCTACAGTGGATTATTAATGAATCAGAAAATCAGTCACTGTTTTTAAGATATCATTTGGTTCTAACAGGTTCCTGCAGCTAAGGGAACAGAGAAGAAGATATTGTGCCTGTCCTAGTCCAATGTCAGTAGTCTCAAAGAACTTAATACTTCTCCCAGGTGATATTTTGGAAATTTGTGGGTGCTTTTTTCCCTTAGATTTCACAAAAAACAGACGGAGAAGCATTAATGGACGGAGGCCAGGGATGCCAGATGTTCTGCAATGGATAAAGCAACCAGGAACAAAACAGAATTCTCCTCTATCTTGAGTGACTTTTTAATATCACCTGAATATCTCTTTATAATTACCTGAACTCAGAACCTAATTCCATCATGCATATATAACCAGAAAACATTTTTTCCCTTGTTTCAAAATACACTAGATTTTCTGAGAATGAACAGCTCTGTCAACTGAGGTAAGATTGTATCCTGTTTTGCTTGAGAACTTTACCACGAGCTGCTCATTGTTACAGAAAATCATATTACCAACAGCAATGCTGCTCTTAGATTTTGAATCCTACTACAACACTCTGGAATCAGTCTGCATTTGTTACTGTCACATTCCTGGTGATTCTACATGTAGGACGTATATCTGATTACTTCTGTGTTTCTTTAGTGTAGTTGTGCCCATTTATTTACACATTGAAATGCATTTGTTTTGTTATGAATTGCTGATATTTTTCTCCTTTGAGTACTGTTAGATATTATTTATTTGTTTTGAGATTATGTATGCAGGTAGGATATATTATCTATGAATCTGATTTGAGGATAGTGAAAGAGTATTCCAAGAAATTTATTCTCAAAGAGGAGCATTGAATCCAAAAGATTGAGAACTAGTGGGATTCATAGTCATGACTATAATGCTCACATTTTGGGGGAGAACTGAAGGGACGCAAGAGATGTAACCAAGACTCAAATCCAGTGATCCAGGCATCTTACAAACTTCCGAACCAACCAATATCATTTTCTTTACTATTGGTAAATACTAGGTTTATGGTGTAGTAGCAGCCCAGGCATCCCAGAGAAACTATATTTTTTCTCTTGGGTAACCTATAGCTCTTTTGCAATAAATTATTTAATAATAGACTCTTTGGGGGCCATCTTGGTGGCATAGTGGTTAGGTTCACTTGCTCCACTTCAGCGGCACAGGGTTTGCAGGTTCACAGGTTCAGGTCCTGGGAACAGACATCTCATCAAGCCATGCTGTGGTGGCATCCCACATAAAATAGGAGAAGATTGGCATAGATGTTGACTCATAGACAATCTTCCTCACAAAAAACAAAAGTAGACTCTTTCTAAGCTTCTTAGAGGTGGGAAAGGCCACAGACATATCTAAAACAACCTTTCCCACAGGAGAGGTCTCTCTTGTGCAACATCACCTACAAGTCCAAAAGCTGTTGCTTTAATGACTCCAGGAATGGGAAACTTACTGTCATACAAGACAATTTGTTTTCAATGTTGAATGCCCCATTTTAGAAAGGTCAAGCTAAATTTTCTCTGCTTAAAATTCTACCCTCTTGTCCAAGTTTGATTCTCATCAGTAATACAGAATCAATTATTTTTACTCCCCTACGTAATAACCCTTTGTGTGTTTGGAAGGAATGCTCACCTAGCGATGGAATAAAGTCAACGCTGCAGCCAAGGGAATTCGTGGAGGCACGAGCACTATGGTGATGATGGGGAGTGATGGCTCTACAATATGAATCTGAGTTGACACCACAATCCAAAGGCAAGGGGACAATGTTCTTCAACTCCAGCATCAATTGCTTCAGCAACTTCTCCCTTAGAATTACCATAGTTAACTCCACTTCCTCAAGCGTTAATAGGAAGTTTTCAGAGAAGACAGTTTAGTAAGAGAAAAGAGTACACAGGGAAAAAAGCATCAATAAAGATGCTGAACTTTATGAAGCTCTAGCCTCTTGCATATCAACTCACTGTGTTTTCCGTGAAAGTCAGAAGGCACAGGCTTCACACTGTCTCCTTAGATATCTTTGGGAGCTCATAAACTCCACTATGGAAGAAAAAAAAAATTCTACTGTCTATGTTCATCTTTACTAATATCCAAGAACCCAAACTTTACCTACACAGATAGATTTTTTTCTGAATTATCCACCTCATACCCTTCTCAGCACTCTTGGACTAGCTGGAGTTGCCTGATTGAAATTCTTTACATCCATATCCTTGCATATCAGGCTGTGTCTTCTCATTCAAGTATCAACCCAAATGTCACCTCTTCAGCAAGACCTTCCTTGACAACAACTATGTAAAGCAGGTTCCCCCAAACCAGTCCTTCTGTATTAGATTAGCTGTGGATTAGGATGTGGAACTTTCTGCTTTTATTCCTATGAACACTTAAACTCTGGAAACAGACGGTTGGGTCTAGCCTTGTGCTTTGTTGTACTTTTTATATGGACTACTTTTCAATTATTTTAGTGTGTTTGGATTTCTGGATTCTGTCCCCTCATGTATTCAAATTATAAGCTATGACTTCATTTAAATAAAATAATATCTTTCATAGCAGGAGTACTCTGTGTCTTTGGCATAGAACTCGTTGTTGCATCCATGGTCTAGTGTCTTTTGTCTTCATGAACACTTTGCCAAAGTGTTTTGGCAAACACTTTGTTATATTTTGATTTATTACATTTTGATTTATTAGGAGAGAACAGCAGCAGACAGGAGTCTTGGAAGTTTACACTGATATTAACATTTCTGTTTTTGAGGCTCATCTGACAATGGCAGTTGTTAGACTACTTTTCTTATCCTCAGGAACAGGACTTCTGATTTGCTATTGCCTATACATATATCGTGTAGCTGTAATTTTCCACGCTTCCCACTTTTCCCACCAACTGGTGACTTTGTGTTTTCTTGTATCTCTGAGGCCATGGCGTGGACCGCAGCATCTCTGACTGGTGATTAGTGGTCAGCAGAGCAGCACTGCCAAATCTTATTCCAGCACCACCCAAACCAGAAAAAGGTAGCTACTTGGGTTGATATCTTATTATCAAGCGCCCTGCAAGCTGCACTTGAAAAGGAAACATTAACTATGTTGCATCAGAAAAGGTTCAGGAGGGATAAGATGGGTTATGCTGTTGATCTTTCACATTTAGCCACATGTTACAGTGAGAACTCTGCTCTACTCTATTCACACACTATTAGACAAGTCCTGGCAGAAGCTGGAATACAAAGTGGAGGTCTAGCAAACCACCTAGTCTTATTTAAATGCAACTCAAAATCACACTACTTTGTTGTAAAATTAATAATTCTGGACAAATGCCAGGACAATAAGTTCTAGGTAAACTGGGATGGTTGATCTCTCTACTTAGATACACTGCAACAGAGAAACAAAGCCTCTACCTGCCCATGACTGCCAACCACATCAAAGATGGGAGCTGAAGCATCATCCCTAGCACTCAGTCACATGATAATGTTCTCCTTTATCATTAGGTTTGGATGTTCTTCTAAAAACACTATTGGACCTAGAGATCAAAGGTCAACCATTAGGACAGAGATTTACCATACAGCAATCTTTCAAGGACATTTAAGAGATCAGCAAATACACAGCATGCACATCACCACTTCCTGCTCCTACAGGTATGACAGACATCCCTAATCGATCCCTAACAGATGGGAGGGTATCCAAGGCCTTGTCTGATGTTTCTTTCTTTTATAAATACTACATGCTTTGGTAATGTATTTCTGAAAAAGTTGTGTATACATCAATTTTGTTAAATCAAATCATACTTTAATTGCACAAACATTTCACTATTTAAATGAATCTCATTGTCAATATATCTGTAAGTAGTCACAAATTACTTTTATTCTTATATAACTCTTTGTTAAAATGAATCCACTCTCTGAAGACATAATTATAAGTAGGGGCCTCATTACTAATCAGCAAGATAGAGGGGGGCCAAGAAACTTCTAAAGTGACCAGAATTCAAACTGTGCTTCTGCTGGCACTTCTGTATGTGGCTTTGTTGTTGCAAAGGTCAAGCACTGGCTGATATGTCCCTCACTTGTGAGCAAGGCTATATATTCTTTCTATAGTAATTCTTTCTTCATTTAGGGCTTCCAACTCATTAAAATGGCATTTGTTTAGGTTAGTAATTGTTAGTATTTGTATTTATTCCTTTAAGATTATTCATTTTATGGACCCAAAATTTTAATGAATTAATAGAACCTAGAAGGCCCTTATGAACAACATTTTAGATTAAAAACAGATGTCTGTACTAACACATTCTCCCAATTTGTTGAGCGTGAATTTAGAAACTGTTATGCTCCCATTTAAGCTTGAGTGTGATCCTGAGTTGACACTAGGCTTCCATCTGTGTGCTATATCACAAACTTCATTTATTATAGAATGAATTGCCTAAAATTTGAAAATAATCAGGACTAAGAATTCCTTCAGCATCATTTCTTTATGACAAGAATTTGCATAAATCTTACAGAAAGGTCTGTCCAATTCCACACGTGGAAAACCTTTTCTTGTCTGTCTTTTCTCACTATAGCTGACCATTTTTTATGAGTTTGATATTGCTTCTAACTTCAATGACCTGGAAAGAATGCTTTTATTTTTAGTTTCTCCAATCCTTCTCACCAAACCCCAGTTTCGGCACATTTGGAGAGATTTTTATTTGAGGAATTAGCCAAGTCTTTCCTAAAACCACATTCTTATTCTGGAAAAAATAGTTTTTACTGATAACCTACTGTGTGCCAGACCATGTGTAAATGTTGCTTATTTAATTTATCTCCATTAATATCTCTAACCATATAAAAACAGGTTTCATTATTGTTCTCATTTTAGAGAAGCAGAAAACGATTTTGTAAGAAATATGTTCACTGCCACACAACCAATTTACAGCAAAGCTGGGGTTGAAACCGAGACAGTATGATTCATTGGTCCTGACCATGTTAATCAAATTAGGGACTATTATGGTCCCTAAAAACATGGAATAGTAAACAGAATGTGTAAACACAGACATAGATGATCTTTGTCTTTTAGCTAGGACAATGTCAGTTATGATCTGATGACAATGACTTTTGTTGACAGTGATATTGGTCACCCATTTCAAGAGGAAACAGAACTACCTATTCAGGCTAAAAGCATCTTCAGAATATACCTGAAAAATTCTATCATTATTTTTTTTATTTCAGTCAACAAACATTTATTGGGAACTTTGTAGCCGTGCAACACTGTATTCAGCACCAAGGATGGAGAACAAGATTGGTGTCTGGAGGATCCCACAGTCTAACTAAGGAAAATAGAAACCTTGAGATACTTCAACATGTTTAATTTTCACAAACACCTTGAACTTCAGATAATAACCTCATTTTAAGGAATAAGAACATTAAGATTAGTGGAGTTTAAACATTTTGCCCAAAGCCATTCCGCCAGGAGTGGAGTAGGGGTAGGGGTGGGGAGGCAAGATTTGAATCAAAATCCATTTGATGATACATGCCATGGATTTTCTCAACCTAATCAGCTGAAACAGAGCTGATAAGATAAAGAGTAAAGATTTATCAACAATTAACATCTTGTCCTAGATGAGTTTATCAGATCCTTCCAGAAGCGCTGATCCCATTAGGAATTAGACAAACAATAAAAAATAAAATTAAGGGGCTGGCCCAGTGGCGAAGCGGTTAAGTTCCCACGTTCTGCTTCTCCGCGGCCTGGGGTTCGCCAGTTTTGATCCCGGGTGCAGACATGGCACCACTTGGCAAAAAGTCATGCTGTGGTAGGCATCCCATGTATAAAGTAGGGGAAGATGAGCATGGATGTTAGCTCAAGGCCAGTTTTCCTTGGCGAAAAGAGGAGGATTGGCAGTAGTTAGCTCAGGGCTAAACTTCCTCAAAAAAAAAAAAAAAATGAAGAGGGCTGGAATTGAAGTGTTTCTTGAGAAGCCCAGTTGGGGTCAGTGGGTAGAGGCACTGCAAATCATGATATTGGCGTAAGATCATCTAGGATGATGGAAGGGCCAAATAGGTGCCAAAAACAAAAGAGAAAGTCTATTAACAGAATTCTTTCTTTCTTTCTTTATTTCTCTCTCTCCCTCTCTGTCTCTCTTTTTTTCTCTCTCTCTCTCTCCCTCTCTCCCTCCCTCCCTTCCTTCCTTCCTTTCTTCTTTTTTTGACTAAAGACTCTCAGAAAGGAAAGGAAATGAAGGAAAGGAAATAGAATCCAGCCACCAAACATAGGGTCTTAAGTTTTTAACTTATCTATTTGCCCTTGTTTCTTTTTGTCTTTGGTATGAGTTAGTTTTTGCTGCACAAGAAACTAACCCAAAATTTGGTGGGTTAAAGCAATATTCATTATGTCTCACAATTATTTGTGTTATCTGAGTAGTTGTTTTGATCTGGAATGGCTTAGCTCAAAACAGGTGATTTGGGATGTGCACATTCATGTATTTGGGGCCTCAACTGGCATAACTGTGCCTCTCTGTAGATGGTCTTTTATTTTCAAAGAAGCTAACCTAGGCTTATTCACATTTTGGCTGTGTTCTAAGAGAACGAATGCAGAAACTTCAAGGCATCTCGAGGCTTAGTCTCAGAATTCACACAAAGCCACTTCTGTTTCATTCTGTTAGTCAAAGAAAGTCACAAGGCCAGCCCATATTGAATGTGTGGTGGGGAAATAATATCCACTTATTGATGGGAGGAACTGCAAAGAATCACTAGCTGTTGGCAATATACAACACTTTTGGATGGAGAAGTGAAGGTTCCTGGTCTATTATCAGTGATTCCCAATGGCAACTGTTTTCTTGAATGCCTAGCTAATCTGTAACAGTCATCACTTCCAATAACTAAAGAATCTCAGAAAGCAATATTTGTTGTGAGGAGCCATGAAAACTTTCTAGAAAAGGAAACATGCTTGTTACATTAAATTTCTAAAATCAGCCACGTTATAGTTGAAAATTCAAAGATGGCTTCACACTTTAACCAAGTTCTTCTTTAAGTGTTTGACATTGAGGAAATGTTAGTATTTCTGTAACAACATTCTTTGAATTATAGAGCTGAGGCATGGATTCTTCAATAAATTGACATGAGATTTTCAAAGGGAAAGTTGAACAGTTCAGTGAACGTTATCTCCCAGAAATTTTGAGAAATTCACAGAGTTTCAAAATTAAAATTGAAAATAATCACAAGTTTACTTTCCCAGATTATTGAAAATCCAAGAATGAACATCATGAGACAGTGAAAATCACAGAAACTAGTAGATGTGATAACAAACTTGGTCATTATTTTTTCACATTCTCCAATTTCATAGCATGAGCCACGGATCACCTTGACTATTACGAGTTTGATTGCCAAAATAGCTCCTTAAGAGTATCTTGTAATTTGGGAGATGATGACCTCAAAGAATGTTTATGTGTGTGCCCAAACACCAGTCTTCTTTGTGTTTTGATTCATGTTCTACTCGATGTTCTATGTTGGCAAGTATTTTGGAGAGAACACATCACTTGCAGTGGCCACTATGAGAATTCCAACATTTCTACCAGGAATACCATCTCCAGAGGGCCCCAAACTCCCAAGTTCACAGATATCAGAAAAGTGATGGGTTCTATTTAGAGGCAGAGAGATTGGCCTCTTTGCCAACGATGTGACATACTTTGCTATATGGGCTTCAGAGTAGCTCTGCTTGTGGAAAGCAGAGTCTCTTCTAAGCAGTTCCTTTAACTCCTCTATCTCTCTAACTCCCCTATCTTATGGCTTAACTGTCCCAGGACCTTTCATTCAACAAATTGAGCATCTCTGAGGCAAGCAGGCACTGTCCAAGGTTCTGGAGATAAATGAACACAATGTCAAATATATTCAATTAAAAAAAAGAGACAGAGAGAAAGAGACAAGACCCTGATTTCATTAGATGTTAAACGTACTCGTCTATTTTCCTGTCTTCTCCTCTTTGCCATAAGTCTGACTAAAACTTCACTCTTTTTCTCTAGTTACCAAAGAAAATCTCTTATGGATATGAATAGAGACAAAAATCTCCTGAGGAGTGCAAGGAGAGATGATGGACATGGTTGGCAGTAGCAGCCTCTAGTTGTGCCAAAAATGCCCTGTTACATTTACAGGACCACAACTCAACAGGTTTAGATGGGATATATTTAAATAAGGTCAAAGACATTGGTTGAAACTTGAAAAATCCAGCTTGTTTTGTGTAAAAGACTGCAGGTACTCAGTTTAAATATTTTTTTCCCCTCACTTAATTTGGATGAATGCATGGGGCATCAAGAAGCCACAGATTTGGTCACTTAATTGAGATAAAACAAGGAACATGATGAAACAGCAAACAAATGGGTAAATTGCATTTTTCACTTACCACTTGGGTGTCTCAGCATTTTATTGTAAGAATCAGGGAGTGAGTCTAAAATAACCTCAACACAATCTACCTGCTTTATGTCTCAGAGCAAGTTACATTCATTGAGTTATGTAGTATTTGAAGGAAAACTTAGCAGTTTGTGTGAATTTATATGAAGTCTCTCAACCTAGTGGGGCCCGTAAATATTTTAAAATAAGAAACATGAAAAGGTGGAAAATTTGACTTGGGATTAGAGAGGAAATAAGGTTTTGTTCAAAATAATTGTTTCTGAAAGAGGAAATAGAAAATAAGTTCTTTTACTGTGTATTGACACTCACAACTGGCTTCTCAATAGAAGAGGGAAAATTTTCATTTCCATATGTATTCTTTTTAGTTACCGTTTATTGTGTACTTACCATGTCCCAGAATTTAATGTCTGAAAGTGCATTATATACATCTCATTGTATCCTAAAAGTAGATGAAGACTTAGATCAGTATTTCTGTTTAACACGAGGGAACTGAGGCACAGAGAGGTTAAGTGACTTGACACAGTCTCCAAACAATAGATCTTTAATTCAAAAACAGAGCACTTAGATTTCTAAGCCATTGTGTTTAACTACTAGCCAGCATTGTACCCTGAAATGTGTATTTCCAGAGCTGAGGATAACATCTTCTATATCAGTAAGACTGATTGGATTTTGAACACTGTGCCCCTAAGTCCTAGTTTCCTCATCTGCAAAATGTGGATAATAATGCCTGTTTTGAGAATAAAAATGGAATAATGTAAATGGAAGAACAAATACATTTTTACCAGTATCATTGATATGACCTGAAAAAATAACATATGTCTTACAAATATTTATTAAATCAAACGTGATATAGAGGAACTATTTCACACCATTTTTTGTCAAGTTTCAAGGGGATGTTGAAATAAAATTACAGACATGGTGATCTCAACTTGAGCTTTTACATCTATGCCAAATCTGAAGTGAATGTAGTGAAACAAAAAATCAAGAATGTGAAGAGGAACCAAGGATAATCCACCCCACCAAATGCAATGGATGGTTGAGAAGGATTGCTTCATAAAAAATGTGAAGTGACTTAATGATATATACATATACATAATAATATTTTTAGCTGTGCTTTAAATAAGGATGTGAGTGTGCATCTGTGTATATTTCAGGGGTGGAATAATATATCTTTCAAATGCTTTTCTGTTTATGCTCATCTATTTATGCCCCTCTCATAGCAAAATACTAGTATATCAAGCCAGTTTCATATTTTAAGTCAAGTGGAATCTCATTAGTTTAAAAGTTGTTTTTATCTGATTTTGGTAACTACTAAACAAGTCTGGTCCTTGTAACATAAATAGTTTGAATCACTATGACTCAGCCTATTAATAGAGTTAGCTCTCTCTCATAACAAGTATTTGTTTTAAAAATTGGAACACAATATACTGCACTTGATTCATAACTGAGTCCTACGAGGAATGTTACAAGGTACCAGTGACGTTTTGCCTGGAAAAAAGAAGCCTTGGGGGACACAAGAGTTTTGTACAGATTCTTGAATCACTGTCATGTTACAAAGATAATGCAGTTTCATGTGGCTCCAAGGAGTAAAATTAGGACGGTAGATGGAAACCACAGAATGACAGATTTTAGCTGAGTATATGGAAAAGTTTTCTAACGATTTCAGCTGTCCAAATACGCCTCAGGATATAGTAAATTATCAATCTCCAATCTCTGGATCTGTTCAAGTGGAGGGGATTCTAGCTGTTAAAGGGAAGTTGGCTCTTCAATGCTTCAGGACTTCTGAGGAACACGTGCCAAAGCCAGAAGCTGATGGAAGTCTTCTCCACTTTGCCCACTTTGAGAACTCTTTGTTATGGATCTTGCATGTCCAGTGGTAAAGCTTACAGCTATTTTAGGTGTTTCAGTTCCTATGGAAAATATAGTAACTAACTCTAAGACATAGCTGTTTGGCCTTGGCTAGTGAATCTTTTGTCCAAGAATACAAACCCTTCACTAGTCAAACTTTTTCAGCTTCCTTTGATGACCTTTCCTGATCTATCTGATCTTTACATATTGTCGTTTCCTGACAACTTGGCTGCATGCCTCTTTTTCCGCTCTACCGTTTTACCCTTGATGATTTTATACCACCCAAGCCCCACCCCTACACTTTGAAGACTAATATGTTTACATCTTCTGAGGTTGAAACTCATATACTCAACTGTCTACTTGACATCATCATTTGGCTGTTTTAGAAGCATTTCAAATATTGTATCTCCTAAATATGATTTCTAGTTGTTCTCCAGTAGTATTTTTTATCTTCTCTTTTCTCCATCTCAGGAAACACTATTCAAATATTCATGTGGGAGACATGGGAGTCCCTTTCAATAGATCCTTCTCATTTATCCTCCTCACAAAGGGTCTACTTCCAGCACATATCTCAATACACTCCCTTCTCTCCACCTCTACTTCTAACACCTTCAGTAGGCCAACATTATCTATGGCCTGGGCCACTGTAATAGCCTCTTAATTGCTTCCTCTGATTCCACTTTATTGTGCACTGCCTGCCCCAGCTGCCTTCAATTCATTTTTCAAAGTTCAGTAAAAGGAGTACTTTCTGTTCCTTTGTGCGTCATTTAAAAATACAAAATAAGAAGAAAACTTTTATTTTGAAATAACTACAGAACCACAAGAAATTGCAAAACAATTCCAGAAAGATCTCATTCAAAGTGATATTTTAAATGTGCGTATCTTTTTACGTCACTATGTCACTATCTTCCATAAAGTCCTTTTGAGTTTTTCTAATTTTTTTTAGGAAAGTAAACATTGCTGTTGTAGCTTGTAAATCCCAGCACGATCTCTGCTCTTACATCTGTTTCTTCAACTTCTTTTGATCTACTCTCCCTCTCACTCATGGAGTTTCCTTTATTCTGATTTTCTCTATGTTTCTTGCCTATCAGAAACTCCTTTGAGCCTAATGTCCTCCCCACATTCTGTGTCCTCCTACTCACCCTTCAAATCTCAGTATAAATGTCACATAATCAACTCATCATTCACTAACCCCACAATCTAAATCAAGTCTTTCTGTTATGGCTTTTCATTTATGTCTCATTTTTCCTAGATAGCACTTATTAACATTATTTGCATAATTACTTGTTTAATATCTGTCTCTCCAACTGTACTGTAAATAATATTCTTCATTGTTCTAAGATGAACAATGCAAAATAGTAGAGTCTTTACTATTTTCAAATCAATGAAGTCTAGCATATCCAAAAGACAGAGTTGTGATTGCTACTTACAACTCCTTCTTAAACACTGAGAGCTCTATGAGGAGCACTGGCTTAGACTTAGATTCAAATATTAGTTCCATCAATTACTTGCTGTATATCTTTGATCAAGTTACTTCAATATATGGAGCCTCAATTTACTCATCCATAATAATATTACTTTTTATCGGTTCTGGCAAAGATTAAATGAGTAAAGCCAGGAAAGTGTCTAGTATGGTACCATGGGTTATCCTGTTAAATCTTAGACACAGTGATTCTCAAACTTTGCATGTTAGGAAAATAGGCACATGCATGGCCACACACATGCAAAAACTCAACAATGCAGTGTTTAAGTATTCCTCAGAATACAATATATGCTTTACCTCCAAATGATATTGTCCAGATTTGTGATCCAGATTGTTTGTCAGACTCTCTGCATTGTACTTTTACTTTTTTAAAGGTTAGTCTTAATATGTAAAATACAACTCTGAGCTTCTTTTTCTCTTGCCTTCTTCTGACTATAAAATACATGGTAAACAAACACAAATTCTCCTGGGCTAAGATTCTTTTCTGTATTTCCAATCAAAACAAGTCTATTTTCTTTGAAAAGTAACCTTGGAAGTCAGGACTTGTATAGGCCCAGTGTTAACACTCAGAGTACAGAGAAGGCAATGAAACATCCTAAGAGCTGGCAAATATGGCTATGTTACCATATAGAAGTCAGTTTTTATAATTGTCACTGAATTGACGGACCAGAGACATTTTAAAAAATAGTTGGGGGGCTGGCCCCGTGGCCGAGTGGTTAAGTTCGCGCTCTCCGTTGCAGGAGGCCCAGTGTTTCGTTGGTTCGAATCCTGGGCACGGACATGGCACTGCTCATCAAACCATGCTGAGGCAGCGTCCCACATACCACAACTAGAAGGACCCACAACGAAGAATATACAACTATGTACCAGGGGGACTTTGGGGAGAAAAAGGAAAAAATAAAATCTTTAAAAAAAAAAGTTTCTTCAAAAAAAAAAAATGGTTGGGTGATGGCAACAAAAATGGCAGAGAAGTCACTTCTGAAATTCTCTGCATAAGGGCAATGAGGACACTGGCAAAAATTATCAAAATCAACGTTTTCAGAATTCTGGAAATTAACCAAAGGCTTTCAGCAACCCAAGTGGTGTTAAGTCAAGAAAACAGCTTTCTTGAATAATGTCTGTCAGAACAGAAGGCTTTGTGGCATTTTAACGTTCCCTATTCTCATTCTCCTTCCTCAGATCTGCAGTAACCTTGGAAAACAACCCAGAGTCATGTGGAAAACAGCATCCTGGAAGCAACTGGAGGGAGTAGAACTGGGTTGGAGCTATTTCACAACCGCTTTTCTTTCTGATGGTTCTCTGGAAGACACTATTCACAAAGTCATCTTTATTTGACCTGACTCAATGTTTGACCAGTGCAAAAAGCCCTTTCGCCAGAGACATTTATCAAGAAAAATAAGATGCAATTGTTTAACATCATGGGTGGCTGAGATGGTTGGTAATAATTGAGCCAAGCAATAGGCTAACCAAAAAGCTTAAAAACAAAAGTTGAGAAATGAGATATGCATAAGAGACTTTGAAAACTTCTGACATCCCTGTGAATATAGAAGGCTATGTGCATACATAGACTTGTACACATTCTTATGGCTGTGCATATCCTGAAGACCTAACATGGCCCTAAGCTCTCACCTCTGGCTAATGTTGAAGCTCAGCTCAAGTGGGAAGTACAGGCTAAGGCAGAGTTGTAAAAATTTTGACTCAGAGTTGAAGGCATACCCCAAAATGCACAGAGTTATTGGCAAATATGGGGAGACTTACTGGTTGTAGACGTTTGAGAAAATATCTGCACAATGATTAGCTGATCACTAAGCTAAACAAACAGAAACTTCAGTGGATATACACAAAAAAGAATACATACTTTACAGCACTTGTTCAAAAAAGTCACTAACAACAACAACAAATAGCAACACCAATAAACCCTGAGGAAGGAAGAAAATCTTAAGTCCAGAGCTACAAGATTATGTTATTTAAAAAGATCCTTTTCCAAAAAAAGTTATGAGACATGCATATAAATAGGAAAAGATGACCATGCACAGGAAAAGAGGAGTCCAAGGAAACTGTCCCAGAGGAAGCCTAGATCTTTTACTTACTGGACCAAAATGTTAAATCAAATTTCAAAATTTTTTAAGAAATAAAGGAAACCACTTGTAAAGAAGCAAACAAAAGTATGAGCATTATGTCTCACTAGAGAATATAAATAGATTCAAGTTATAAAAAAAGAGAACCAAATAGAAATTCTAGAATTGAAAAGTAGAAAAACTGAAGTGAAAAGTCCATGAAAAAGATTTAACTTCATATTTGAAGAAGCAGAAGAATCGGTGAACTTGAATGTAGGTCAATTGAGATTATCCAGCTTGAGAACAGAAGAAAAACAAAAATGAAGGAAAATGAAGAGTATCAGAGACTTGTGAGACACCACCAAGTATATCAACATATGCATAGTATGTGACCCAGAGGAAAGGAGAAAGGGACAGAAATAATTTTTGAAGAAATAATGTCTAAAAACTCCCCAATATGATGAATGACATTAATATATCATCCAAGAAGCCCAATTAATTTCAATAGGATAAGCTCAAAGAGATCCACACAAAGACGCATCACAATTAAACTATTGAAAGCCAAAGAAAAGAACTTGAAAGCAGTAAGAGGAAGTGACTCATTATGGACAAAATACCTCAAAATGATCAACACTTATTTTCTCATTAGAAATCATGGAGGCTAGGATGCAGTTGGATGACGTATTCCCCGTGAGAAAGAAAAAGAAAAAACATTCAGCCAAAAATTCTATATTCATCATAAATGAAGTAGAAAGAAAGACATTTCCAGATAAACAAAAAATGGCAGAATTTGTCACTAACAGACCTGTACTACAAGAAATATTAAAGGGAGTCCCTCAGGTTGAAATGAAAGGACACTAATAATAACTTCAATCTGTATCAAGAAATAAAGAACATCAGTGAAGCTAACTATGTATTTAAATATAAACATACAGTATAAATGTACTTTTTGTTTGTTACTCTTTTTTTTATCTTATCTGATTTAAAAGACAGCTGTAGAAAGCAATAACTGTAAGTGTGTATTGATGGGCATCAATGTACAGAGATGTAGCCTGTATGACATAACAACATAAATGAGAAGAAGGTAATGGAGATATATAGGGGCAGAGTTTTTGTATACTATTGAAATCAATCCAAACTAGATTGTTATAAATTGTTATTTATAATCTCCAGGCAACCACTGTGAAAATAACACAAAAAATAGCAAAAGAAACAATAAGGAAGTTAAAAAGGTACACAAGGAAATATCTATTTAACACAAAAGAAAACAGTAATGGAGGAGGAGAAGAATAAAAAAGACGCAAGTTATACAGAAAACAAATAGCAAAATGGCAGGTGCAAATTTTAATTATCAGTGATTATATTAAATGGAAGTTGATTAAACACACTAATTAAAAGGCAAAGATAGACAGAATGGTTTTTTAAAAATGATCCAAATATACAGTGATTATAAGAGCCATATTTTAGATTCAGAGACACAGGCAAGTTGAAAGTAAAAGACTGGGAAAATATATACCAAACAAATGGTAACCAAAGGATAATTGGAGTTCTAGCAACAACTCTTTTATCACTAAAGTACCCTTCTTTGTCTTTAGCAACTGTTTTGCCCTTTAATTTATTTTGTCTGATATTAAACTATGTTAAAATAGTAAGTGACAATAATGAACTGTTATATTAAATATTAATACTTTAATTAATATTGAATATATTAAATGAGTTAACATAAAATATTATCATTGATAATTATATTATTAATTGACAACTAATATTATTTCTAATAATTTATATTATTATCAGACAAAATAAAATAAAGGTCAAAAATTATTGCTAGAGACAAAAAAGGGCATTTTAGTTAGAAAAGAATCAAACCATCAGAAAGGTGTAACAACTATCAACATAAATGCACCTAACAAGAGAGGCCCAAAATACTTGGAGCCAAAAATGACAGAATTGAAGGAGTAAATTTGCAACTCAGCAATAATAATTTGAAACTTCAATATTTCCCTTTTAGTAATGGATAGAGCAAGAAGACAGAAGATCAACAAGGAGATAGCAGACTTGAACAACACTACAAGATTAGTGGACCAAATAAACATCTATAGGACATGCATCTCAAAACCATATACATTTTTTTCAAGAGCATACAGAACATTCTCCAGGGTAGATGATATGCTAGCCAGGAAAATGCCTAAATAAATTTAAAGAATTAAAATCACACAAAGTGTGTTCTCTGACCACAGTGGAATAAAATTTGAATTGAACAGGAGGAAATTTGGAAAATTCACAAATACATGGAAATTAAACACACACTTCTAAATAATATCACATAGAAAATCATAAGTAATTGGGGCCAGCCTGGCGGCACAGTGGTTAAGTTCTCACGTTCTGCTTCTCGGCAGCCTGGGGTTCGCTGGTTTGGATCCTGGGTGCGGACATGGCACCGCTTGGCACACCATGCTGTGGTAGGCATCCCACATAGAAAGTTGAAGAAGATGGGCATGGATGTTAGTTCCGGGCTAGGCTTCCTCAGCAAAAAGAGGAGGACTGGCAGTAGTTAGCTCAGGGCTAATCTTCCTCAAAAAAAAAAAGGAAAGAAAAACAAAATCATAAGTAATCAACTAAAAACTATTAGAGCCAATAAATAATTTCAACAAGGTTGCAAGATACAAGATGAATACACTAAAATCAATTATATTTTTAGCTACTAGCAATAAGCAATCTAAAAATGAAATTAAGAAAATAATTACATTTACATTATAGTAAAATATTTTACATTAAAAAGAATAAAATGCTCAAGAATAAATTTAACGAAGGAACTGCAAGATTCATACACTAAAACAATACATCATTGAAATAAATTAAAGAAGACCTAAATAAATAGAAAGACATCTCATGTTTATAGGTTGAAAAATTTTATATTGTTAAGATGGAAATCCTTTCCAAATTTATTTACAGATTCAATGAAATTTCTACCAAAATCTCAACTGCTTTATGTAGAAATTAACAGATTGGTTCTAAAATAGTATGAAAATGCAAGGGACCCAGAATAGCCTAAACAATTTAGAAAAAGAAGAACAAATATGGATGACTCACTCTTCGTGATTTTTGAAATTGTCTACAAAGCTGTAATAATCAAGACAGTGTGGTACTGGCATAGAATAGACACATAGATCAACCGAATAGAATAGTGAGTACAGAAATAAAACCATACATATGGCCAATTGAGTTTCAACAAGGTTGCCAAGATAATTCAATAGGGAATGAATAATTTTTTCATCAAATGGTTCTGGGACACTAGATATCTACAAGGGAAAGGATGAAGCTGGACCCCTACCTCACACCATACACTTAAGAATAACTCAAAATGGATCATAAGACCTGAGTAAAAGAGCTAAAACAATAAAACACTCATAATAAAACAGAGGTGTAAATCTTCATGACCTTGGATTAGGCAATGATTTTTAAACATAACACCAAAATCATGAGCAACAAAAGAAAAAATAGATAAACTTCATCAAAATTGAAAACTTTTGTCCTCCAAAGAACACTATCAATAAGTTGAAAAGACATTCTAGAGAATGGAACAAAATATTTGCAAATAACACGGCTAATGAGGGGCTAGTATCCAGATATATAAAGAACTCTTACAATTTAGCAATTAAAAGAAAACCCAGTCAAAAAATGGAAAAAGCATTTGCATAGATATTTCTTCAAAGAAGACATAAATGGCCAATAATCACATGAAGAAATTCTCACAATAATTAGTCACTAGGAAAATGTAAATAACATAAATCAAAACTGAGATACCATTTTTAACCCACTTGGATGGCTATAGTAAGAAACACAGACAATAATATGTATCAGTGAGGTGGTGGGGAAATCAGAACCTCATACATTACTGGTGGGAATGTAAAACAAGGGAGCTGATTTAGAAAAAAGTTTGACAGTTCCTCCATAAAGTTAAATATATAGTTTCCACATGACCCTATTTATATACTTGAGAGAGAAAAACGTATGCATACAGAAATACTTGTGCACAAATATTTATAGTAGCCTTATTCACAACAGCCAAAAAGTGGAAACAACTCAAATATTCATCAACTGATGAGTGAAGAAAGAAATATTGTATCTGAAAACAATGGAGTATTATTCAGCCATAAAAATGAATGAAGTACTGATTCATGTTACAACATGGATGAATCTTGAAAACATTGTGCTGAATAAAGACGCCAGACACAAAAGGCCATACATTGCATGATTCTATTTATATGAAATGCCCAGACCATGCAAACTCATGGAGAAAGAAAGTAGACTAGTGTTTGCCAGAGGCTTGGAAGCAATATAGCAAGTGATTGCAAATGAGAAGGAGGTACCAAATGGATTTTTGGGGATAATGAAAATGTTCTGGAATTAGATGATGGTGACGCTTGCACAATCTTGTGAATACACTAAAACCCACTAAATTATACACGTTAACAGGGTGAGTTTTATGGTATGTAAATGTATCTCAATTTTTTAAAAAAAGAAGGAATAAGCAAAACAGATGCCATATGCATCTATCCTCTTTTCTGTGCCAGACACTGTTGTAACTTTGTCTCATTATTTCCACCTACACACACTATTTAATATATGCTAAATGTGAGGTTCCGGAAGGTGGTGTCATGACCGAAGTCACACTAATCATTCAAGTAAATCACAGACGCATTTCCAAAATACTGTTTTATTTGATTCCTTAGCATGTTTAATAGAACAAATAGATTCTTAAAACTGATAGGTATTCAGTTAATATTTAATAAATTCAGTCAAAGCAACCAAGAAAATTTGCAAACAGGGACGGCTTTGCCATGAATAGTATATATATTTAAGAAACATTTATTGAGAATCTGCTCAGGTATAAATGTGCCTATACATTTCACATATGTTTGTTAGGACCAACAAGTATACATTGCCTTGCTCTTTGGGATACCACAGCGAGTAACACACATCTGGTCCTCACCATCAGAGAGCCTATAGTCTGACATTATTGATCCCCTATTAGATGACAGGTAACATGCTGGGCCCTGAGGCTAAACAGGTGAGTAGACCTTCGGTAACTCTACTAAGAGATCCGATTTTCCAGTTAGCAGTGAGCTTCCAAGAATGGAGAGGAAGAGAGTTGTTGGCTGGGGTGGGGAATAGAAACGTTTGTCTTTCCTCTCCTCAGTCGTGGTTGATGTGTTAGTTTGTGGTAAAAACCTCACAAAGGTGATAACGTGTTACATCTCCCCAAGGTCTCCTTTATTTCTGTTGGATTTATCCTTCATGGGTAGAAGCATATTGGCCTGTAGCCTTGCACAGTTCAACAGGAATTGATTTAAACAGAAAAATATCCACATGCAGAAAATAATTTTCTATCAACAACATGTTGTCACATTCAAAAGAAAATATGAGAGGACTATTGGTGAAAAGCCTGTGATTACCTAAGCCAGAATTTGGCAAAGGCCCTTAGTTACTATCTAATTCTGAAAGTATTATGGCATCTCAAGTAATTTCAGATGTATAATTTGCTTGGTAGGTATTACCTCAGGTGAATGATTCCCTTCGGGCCACCCTGGGATATTATTTATGTACTAACTCTGAGTCAATGATTTCCTTTCATTTTGAGCTCTTTATTTCTTTATTTCCCACTTGGAAATAGAAACTTAGAATTTGCTTGTTTGATAGTTTGACTATGTCCTTGCTCAGCTGAATTTTGTGCAGTGTGGCTCAAATACTCTTGGAAGAGTCAGAAAATGGGAAAATTTCTTATAAGTTGCAGCATCCCCAAAGGGAAACAAATGATTTAGCCAATGTTAGCAATGACTACATTTCCTATATGATGTATCAGTCAGAATATTTTAGGCTACAAGTAACAAAACATACTGGCTCGAACTGACCTAATGATAAAATGAGCTTTCATATCCGAAAAGCAAGCGTTTCAGAGATAAGGTAGGTTCTAGGCAAGGTGCCAACAGTGGCTTAATGATGTTATCAAAGACCCAGGTTTTTCTGCTGTCTTCAACCCTCACCTCATTCTAAGGCTGATTCCTCTCATGGTTGTGAGCTGACCGCCAAGAGCATTTCATTCCCTGCTGTCTTATTAGGCCATTACAACACATATTACACTCCCCACTCCCTCCAATCAATAAAAATTGTCAGAGGAATTCTTATACCAATTGATTTAGACTAATCTGGTCAGGCTTGGTGGTCAAGAGATTAAGATTTGGCGCTCTCACCACCGCAGCCCAGGTTCACCTCCTGGTCAGGGAATCACATCACTCCTCTGTGAGTTGTCATACTGTGGCAACTGCGTGTGGCTGTGATGCTGAAAGCTATGTCACCGATATTTCAAATACCAGTAGGGTCACCCATGGTAGACAGGTTTCAGCAGAGCTTCCAGACTCAGACAGGCTAGGAAGAAGGACCTGGATACCCACTTCCAAAATAACTTTGACTAGTAGTGGAACATTGTCTGATAGAGTACTGGAAGGTGAGAGTATGGTGCAAAACAACAGGGCAGGGTTCCGCTCTGCTGTACATACGATCGCTAGGAGTCAGAAGTGACTTGACAGCACTAAGAACATATCTGGCTTTACCCATCGGCCTGAGGCAACCTCCCCTGAGTTATGGGTTTTATGCCTAAAGGGGAATAGATTTGAACAGATGATCAAAAATTTTTGCCGTAGATGGTTTGATTCTTCATCTGAAAACAAGGTAAAGGAATTACAATTTGAGTTAGTTGGATTATAAGGTCTTCATATGTATGTGTAGGAAAGAAACTCATGTTTAAGCTTAATTGAATTTCAGTTTAAGCTTAATACTGAATTTGGAGTTGAGGAAAAATCAGATTGAACCCACAGAGACATTTCCTTTTATAGCTTGAGAGGCAGTATGGCATAATAACTTGGGTTGTTTTGAAATTACAGAGTTCAAATCTGCTTGCATCCCTTCCCATCTGCGTAGCTGTGGGCCAAGTACTTTAGACTTCAGTGTTCATATCTGTGAAAAGGGAGAAATTGCGCCTCATTAAGTTGACATTTGACAATTGTCAAATTACGTGTCAAATTGCTGACACATAAAAGATTTTTTCATTTTCCATATCTGAGGATTGAACCAAAAATCAGGCTTCAGTTTAGGATTCTTCTGCTAAGTGTGTTGATTTGTACAACTTTCTTTATTTATACAACTATATACTTCTGCTAAGTGTGCTAAGAGCTCAGGGAGCTGAGCGTCCGTGGGCTTTATGTAAGTAACTTCATAGGAAACCCACACGGTTCCCTTCCCAGAGCAGTGCTTCCCACTGCCTCATGAAAGATCTTCCCAGGCGCCCCCAGCGAAAGTCCACCAGGGGAGTGGATTTTCCTTGTATCACAGGGTCAATAAAGAGTGAACTGCATCCCAACTCTCCAGCACTTTCTACAGTAATATCAGGAGAGAGTGAAGCGAAAGTAAAGCTCAATCGGAGGTGGGTGTCATGTTGACATACCTGGGAGGCTCCGTGCCTCAGATATCAGTGAGAAGCAAAAAGGGGCCAGGCTCGAATTACGGAACATATACTTAAAAGAAGATGCTTTGGAACATGAATCCAGGGATGTGAACTACTACTTTCTTTTCTTTGATTGTTCATTCAATTTAAAATAACAAAGAATATGCTTTGCTTTATGTATCACAGAGTAAAATTCTTATGTCTTGAAAGCTATGTTAATTTTGCCTATTCTTGTATAATTTAATTTTAAAAGCAGTTTGTTTTAAATATCTGCCTGATAGGAATGAAGTATTATTATTACTATTTTTAAATCTGTCCCTTCAAACCAGTTTCCAGTTTCTGGAAGAAAAAGAAAGGTTGACTTTACATGGTGGCTCGTCAGTTCTTTACTTATTTTGGAAACAGCTTTTTGAATTAAGTCGAATAAAACTAGGTATTAGTTAGTAATTCTTTAAAACTGGTTTAAGCCACAGCCAAAGGAGCAATTTAAAATTCTCTCTAATCCACCACCACAGCAAAGCTATTTTGCGTAAGTGATTTGCTTTCACTGTGGACCCCTGAAAATGTTCAGCTGGAATGAGACTCCAGAAAGAAAGCATCGTATGATTTAATGGAAGGAGATGCTCACACAAGCGTTCAAGAGCACGGTCTCCTTCTGTTCTTCCAAGTGAACCCTCTGTACAACCAATTAGTGTCACAAGGATCCGTGTAGAACGGTACTCACTGGCGCCTGCTGCTTCCCCTTCAATAGCGCAGATTTTTTTTTTTTTTAAAGTGGAATTGTTCCATTCTGTCACCAGGACCACCTGTTGTTAGCAGTAAAATATTTATATTCCCCCTCCTTCTGCTTATTTCCTAATAATACATGTAAGAATGTTACAGATTAACTGATTGCTTAATTTTGTAACTACATAAATCAGCTAAAATGTTGTCTCCTATAATTGAAAAATTTAAATATATGTGTGTGTGTATATACATATACATACATACACTCACAGGAAAAATTGAGGAGAAGTGGAATATAAAGGAGAAAACCGTAGGGGCCAACCTGATGGTGCAGTGGTTAAGTTTGCACGTTCTGCTTCAGTGGCCTGGGTTTCACTGATTCGGATCCCGGGCACACACCTACACATTGCTCATCTAGCCAACTGTGGCTGGCATACCACATGCAAAATAGGGGGAGATGGGCACGGATGTTAGCTCAGGGCCAATCTTCTCCCACATCAAAAAAATAAATAAATAAATAAAAGAGAAAATTGTCAATTTAAATAAAAAAGAGTGCCTTCTTATATATGTTAAAATATAGGTGAACATTGAAGGCATTATGCTAAATGGAAGAACCCAGTCACAGAGGACCACATATAGTATGATCCCATTTATACAAAATACCCAGAATAGGCAAATCTACAGAAACAGAAGGTACATTAGTGGTAGCCCAGGGCTAGGGGAACAGACAGATTAACGGTGATGGCTAAAGGATATGAGTTTTCTTTTTGGCATAATTAAAATGTTTTAAATTTGACTGTGGTGAAGTTTGCACAAATCTGTGACTATACTAAAAGACGTTAAATTGCACAGTATTAGAAGGTAGAAAATAAAACTTTCAAATTTAATAAAGCAATTAAAAATACAATTATTAAAACAAAAAATATTAAATTATTGTTAAAAACTTAACTTTTTTGAAGGCAAAATGAATCATATCTGTGGGTGAAATTCAACTTTCGTCGGTCAAAACTGCCACCTCTCCTCCAAGGACAGGCCCAGTGGCCAACCAGCAGAAATTTCATTTATGGCTTTCTTGATTTCTTGAGAAACTGGATATTGGTTTTGGTAATTTAGGGGCCTCGATGAGGCATCCTTAAGCAATTTTGGAAATGTAAAACTCTGGCTTTCTCACTGTACACAAGGCATAAGAACAGGCATATTCAACGGAAGAAAAATTTGGCAGAAAAAAAATGAAGGCAATTGAATTTTTGCTATGGACTCAAAAAACAAAAAATAGCCAAAAGAAGAAAGCTTTGGACCAAAGCTTCTTGTTCAGGTAAAGTTAGGACAATCTAATCTAAAATTTCTATCTATATTTCTTGGTACCATAACGCTTAGAGTGGATGAGAAAGCTAAGACTTGACTCAAGTCATACAGCTAGGGTAGAAAAGCTAGGAATCAAATTGAAGTTTTCTGACCCCAGAGCTCCTTTCTTCTCATCTTGTCACCTCAGCTCATGATCTCTGAATGTGGAGCAGCCTGTGTAGATTTGGGCTCTGAATCTGTCTTCCTGTGTGGTCTTAACAGCTCAGAGCTCACTTTCTTGTTTTATAAAAGCTAGACTTTTGCATTAGATAATTGCAAAGGTCTCTCCCAAGCCTAATAAATTAATTAGTATTCAGAATATTGATACAAAAGAGTTAAATTTCAGAATGATTATTGCTTTTCATCACCACTGGTTTAAATTGCTTTAAGGATTTAAGAAACACCTTCAAGTAATAAAGCCATTTAGACAGTTTAAATCGACATTTGGCAGCTATGAGCTTTTTTTCCTACTGAGGATGCACTTTTTGTGGGAAACTGAACACTACAAAAATTCCTGAAGGGAGATCTTATCCAAGCTTATCTTACCCAGACAGAAAAGTGACATGACAAGAGAAAGCTGAATACCAACATTTTGCTCTTGAGGAATGAAGTAATGATTAGAGACAGATTTGTAATGTAAGCCACAGAAGTTGTACAAAAGGATAATTTACAAGGTCAGTACCTGGAGTTTGTACAAGAAATTTGCTCCAATTTTGTTCGATATGTGGGCTGATTATGCCCTGCTGTAGATGAGTCACCCAGTAATTTGCTTTAACCTCAGTTGAAAAACATTCCAATGCCTAGTTGATGCATGTGCTCTGCTGCAGAATTTGAAAAGAAAAGAAAGAACCATTTTTCCTACAGAATTTCATTTCATTACTTGATAAAAAGAAGTTTTACATTGACAAAGCTTAAGTGGTTTGTAAGACAATGTGAAACGATTCTGATAGGAAAAATGGTGGTATTGAACTGGCTAGAACTGAAGACAGCTTTGCTGTGATCCTTCGCACTTTCTCTTGAAATGGCCTGATAACATTTGCTCCACAGAGTTCCAATCAGTGATAAGTTGTTTAAATACTTGCGATCGTTTAATGAATGCTGATCTTAATATTTTAAAAAATTCCTATCAACTTTTTTTTTCTCTCACAGATCTTGTTTAACAGATGGGAAAGAATTCAATTCAATGCTTTTCATTGTATATAAAACAAGATTACTTTTACTCAAATGGTCTGCTTATGTGAGGTAATCCGACCTACCCTCCCTAAATCCAAGAAAGTAAAGGAAGTGACACAGTGGGGGTTTAGTTTTGTCACCCTCTCAAGTTTTACTGCTAACAAACCCCTAGTAATTCTATTTAAGAAATTTAATTTTGCCGGAGACAGGGAGGGTCAAGCTCATCCGTTAGTTTCCTTTTTCAGGAGTTTATGAACCTGAGCTTAAAAGAGGGGGTGCTTTGTGCCATTTTGAGCCGCCATGCAAAACCAAACCAGAAAGGTACTTCCTTTGAACAGTTCACTCTGGCGAAGCTACCACAGAGGAAAAACACTGTGTAACTCATCTCGTTCAAGCATGCACTGGCCTTGAGGGCTTGTATCTTCACTGCTCAAATCCTCACCCCTTAATGGCTTTTTCTTCCACTTCTCGGTCCTGAAACTGTGTGATAACTTGTCCAGAAATTCTTCTTATGGAATCTGTCTTTACACTGGAACAACTTGGCAATATTTGTACAGCAACTGGAAGAAAGGTCTTTTCTGAGATGTACAAAGAGGGAGAGGGTGTGCGGATCACTGATTAGACAAGGCGAACAGGAGCAGAACAGAAGAGGGATGGAATAGAATTCAACAGAAGTCAAAGAAAGTCATTTGACCTGTCTTTACACTCTGGTAGAAAATAGAAATAGCGGGCAGATAGAGATTTCACGGTAAAATATGGTAAAAGAATTCTACTTAAATTGCAGTTACAACTGTGGCTGTTGCTTCTTATGATGACATTGGAAAAATGTAAAATACCCTCATGTTCCCATGCTGTGGTAAGTTAGATATTTCCAGTGCTTGCTGAATTCTTTAGGGAAGTTTATGTAGAAACCTAAAGACATATTTTTAGAAACAGGTGAATTAAAAATGTCCCATTTTGAATCAGCAGGTAACACAGAAGAAATGACAACATATGTACAAAAAGCAGCCTTTCAGAAGAGTTTTGCATAAACATAAAATGCAAGAAATTCTGTTATTCGGAGGAAGAGTAGTACTTCATAGAAACTGCTGGCATTTATGTCAAGTACTTAATATTTTACAAAAGCCTTACATCCATTATTTAATTGTTTCTGATAGGAAGTCTCACGCCCATTATTTCATCTGTTTTTTGTCATTTCTGTTTTGCAGAAGTGTAAGTTGAGACTTGGGAAAGCGAGTCAGCTCCACTTCTATATCAACATTTTGCTTTCTGTCAGGTTTCCTGCAAGTGTACAAATAACTGTAAAATAGGAAACTGGATTCCAGTTTCACTTAATAAAACCATTCTGTACTAAGACCAATGAAAAACAAATAAGCACACAAACAAGTAAAAAACTCTGAAGGAAGCTAGAAAGCAAAAGTCACCAACGTGGAAAAAGCACTTTTGTTCACAGATGAATCTTTAGATTTGGGGAACATGAAAAGATTATTCTGAAACTTTTCTGTAATTTCACAGTGAAGAAAATGTGGTCAATCCCATGATGGATAGTTTCCAGATGAGTCACTACATCATGTAATTCTTCTGATATCACTGATCAGATCGTCTTGGAGGAGATCAGATTATATTGATGCAATCAGTAGAAATTCAAGTAAGTATTGTCTTTTAAAGACGGTTTAAAATTCCAACTATTTTCACAAAATTTTGACCAAGGAAATTTGTAATATGGGTCCCTGAAGAAATGTAGTCTTCCCTGTTATTTCTAAATAATTATTTTTGCATGTCACATTTTGAAGTCCTTTCCAAACAACTCTGATTCTTTCAGAAACTAAGGAGCAGGATTCTGGGGAGATGGTGATAAAAGTGGCACTGTTTTTAAAATTCCCTAAATCCCCACACAAAAATAGATTCGCCAATAAATAGCAAAACCAAAAGCCCATGACAGCATTTTCAACAAAATTCAATGACAGGTATCCTATACATTCCAAAATACACATGAGTGAGGACAGCCATCAGTAGCCATAGGAACTACATGGTGGTGATGGGACAGAGGAAACAATGGGGTGTCTGATGATCATAAAAACCTGACAACAGAGAAACCCCAGGGCCAGCTGGTGTGCAAGAGAGCCAACATGTGAACAGCAGCTGATGCTGAGAGGATTTTGTCCTTTGCTGTAAAAGTAAATATAAAGGACAAAAGGACCCAGAGCAGTCCGAGCACCACGGACTTTCCAAACTTACCTTCCGGGGCTCCCATCCAGGATAGGACCTCAAATTGTGTGTGGGATCTAAATTGAGCAGGACAGGCACAAGAGAGAAAAGGACAGAGAAGGTCTAGATCAAAGTAGAGCTGGAACAGACCAGGGAATCCCAGAAAGTGAGCTGCCATGTTTTTGAACACAGTACGCATGTGGATGAGCAAGCTCTGTGATGCTAGAAATAATACTCTGAGCTGTGTGTCTCCTTCAAAAGGTTCAGGTCAACAAATTTGCGTAAAAATATATAACACAAAATCTTTTTGAAATCAAATGCCATGCAAAGTTATCATAAGATAGTAAGGAGCAAAATAACTTCCTTACAGACAAACGTGCCCAAAGTGCTTGTCCACAGACAGACTATAAGTGCAACTTACATAAACAGGTAAGAGCCATAAGGAAATGATACAAGGCATGAAACAATAATTATAATTAAATTAAATTAGAATTAAAATTAGAGTTTTTCTAAATTTTTCTGTTTTTCTAAAGTCGTCAGTGAAGTAGCTACATACAAGACAATGTACATATATGATCAACCACAAATGAGGAGAAGGCTAGGAAGTACATATGTAAAATGTTTTAATTTTTCCTAGGAATTTTGTGGCAGTGACATTAGCATCGTATTCTAAAATGGTTCTGTGTGTAATATGGAAAAAAAAGTAAATGAGTAATTATGAGATATTCTACTTCTACCATTCTCTGTGTCCATGTAAACCACTGTCTACATTGTCTGGGATGTCAGTGTAGAAGAAAGGAGATGCAGATGTAAGATATAAGAGGTAGAAGAAATCCTGTAGACTTGTGCTTTAAATAGAAGTATTATATGAACTCAAGATATATTCTAACTTTAATAACAGAATATATATGTCATATATTAATTATATGCATAGTTATGTATATATTATAATATATACATACTATTATCTTTTTATATAATATATGTGTGTGTGTATCCTTGACTCGCCCTGTAAAAGATCTGAAACCTTGACCAACCCACTAACACTGAGCATATTAAGTGTCCAGATTGCAGATTTTAGAATACTATTATTTCCCACTATAAGAAACCAAGGATTCTTGGGAAGATTGCTCATTCCAGTTCTCAGGCAGGAAATGTACAAGATGAATGAGGAAGCTATTAAAAACTACTAGGGCCATGACAAATGGACTCAAGAGCCTGCTTGCGGAGGCTCCCACTGGCCAAAGATGAGATCATTTGAACTTTAAAAATGATAATAATTACAACTGATCAAAACCTATTAAATATACTTTAGTTCACGGATTCCTAATTGCGAGTGTGACCATGCATGTACTAATTGGCTTCCTTTGGAGGATGATAGGGAATCAATTATTTATCTTGAAAATTGGTAAATAGAATGAATCAAACATTCATTCCTCCTTTTGGACAGAAAATGCACCACTGGTTAATCAAATAGAAGATGAGGGGAAGCACCTCATTATAAAACGTCCTTGTTAATGAAAAAGAACATTAGAATTAGAATATCATCACTTTGTAGTTTGTGATGAATTGTTGAATCGAGATGTAGAGCATCAAAAGGCACTAACATAACAAAAGAGACAACCAGACATTATGCACCTCCTGATATACCATCTATAATGTTATAAAATACAGATAAAAATATACCAAAAAATTCACAATTTAACAATGTTTAGGATATTTACAAAATCATGAATCATTTTCTCCTTCCAGAACATTTTCACCACTCTAAGATATCTACTATCCATTAACAGTCACTCCTCATCCTCTCCCCAACACTTAGTAACCAATAATCTATATTCTGTCTCTAGAGATTTGCCTGTTCTAGACATTTCATTTAAATGAAATCATACAATGTGTGGCTTTTGGTGACTGGTTTTTTTCACTTGGCATAAATGTTTTCAAAGTTTATCCATGTTGTAGCATCTATCAGTACTTCATTCCTTTTTGTAGGTGAATAATATTGCACTCTATGGATATACCACATTTTGTTGATCCATTTATCAGATGATGGGTATTTGGGTGGTTTCTACTTTTTTGGCTATTATGAATATTATGGCTAATATGAAAACGTTATGAACTTTTTTTATATGTATTTCTGTAGACATGTTTTTAATTATCTTGAGTATATAAATAGGAGTGGAAATACTGGGTTGTATAGAAACTCTATGTTTAACTTTATGGAGGAACTGCAAATTATTTCACAAAATGGCCACCTATAATCTTTCCAAGGGAATTGGACTTGATTTCGATCAAGTTCCTTGATCTACCTGCCAATTTGCAGGAAGTACAAAGAACAGAGAAAGACGTTGATCTGCACCATGATGGTGCAGTCAGCAAAATCCAGACTGTGAGACAATATAATGGTTAAATGACTTGGGTTCGTCAACAGGTAAATCATAGGAAAAGAAAGGGATGGAGGAGGTACCTGTAGACCGAGAGACTTAGAAGACATAGCAAGCTCAAAAAAAAGAGAGTAAACTAATATGCTTAGAGATGATGAAGAAAGGAAAAGAACATGTTTAAATGAATTGAGATAGTTTGTACAATTTATTGGTTCTTAGTCAAGAAAATTGGTCCAGGGGCCGGCCTTCTGGCTGAGTGGTTGAAGTTCCACACACTCCACTTCAGTGGCCCAGGTCCGTAGGTTTGGATCCTAGGTGTAGACCTACTCCCCTCATCAGCCATGCTGTGGAGGCATCCCACATACAAAGTAGAGGAAGACTGGCACAGATGTTAGCTCAGGGCTCATCTTCCTCAAGCCAAAAAAAAAGAGGAAGATTGGTAATGGATGACAGCTCAGGGCAAATCTTCCTCACCAGAAAAAAAAAGAAAGAAAATTGTCCAAACAAATTTCTAAGAGACTGAAAAGTTCTGGACTTAAGTTTATTCAAGTTTTTCTTTACTTATATTTCTTGGTGTTTGAGTTATTTACTTGAAAATGTCTCATTACTATATTTTCTCTTATTCATATGTATTCTTTTTCATCTCTATATTTTCTTGTAATTTCAAAGTAAACGGTTTTTAAACCCAATCCTGTATGTCTAAGCTTGCTTTGCTCTCATAAACAATAACATGAAATCATTTCTGATATGATTGGGTAAGGAAAATCCCATGTATCAGAGGCATTCTCTCCATCTCCAAGCCACAAATAATGATATGTCACAGAATCAACCTGAGTGAAATGATCCCTGTAGAAGGAACGGGGTAAGATTTTACGTGACTATTGTGATTTTTGAAAAGAAATTCTATTCATCTATGGATTTAAATCATTAGGTGAAGTAAATTTTTTAAAAAGCAAAACTTGGGGCTGGTCCGGTGGTGCAGCAGTTAGGTGCGCACGTTCCGCTTCTTGGCGGCCTGAGGTTCTTGGGTTCGGATCCCGGGTGCAGACACGGCACTGCTCAGCGCACCATGCTGTGGTAGGTGTCCCACATATAAAAAGTGGAGGAACATGGCCATGGATCTTAGCTCAGGGCCAGTCTTCCTCAGCAAAAAGAGGAGGATTGGCAGTAGTTAGCTGAGGGCTAATCTTTCTCAAAAAAAAAAGCAAAACCCAACCATGTGTTCTGAATAGAAAGATAGATTTAAAATTTCCAGATTTTAAAGCCTGGTTCTGACTTAAGAAAAAATCTATTTTCTCTTAGAAAATGACACTTGACCGGATCTTTCTTTCTCATTCTAAGCTTTAAACTTCTGCTGTTCTCTCTAAGCTTGATTTCCTCTGTGACAGATGGAGAGAGAGCAAATTCACCACATTTTGGGTACTGCAGTTCATAAGCACTGTAATTGAGAAACATCAAAGAGTATCTTCCCAAAGCAAAGCCACTAAAAAAGAGGGAGTGTGTTGCCATTTTCAAAGCAAGGTGTGATGTAAGGGGAGCTGGCTGTGTGGGAAGAGTCTGACAGTTTCTGATTTAGGGGATATACTCTGCACACCAGTGGAATAGGTAATACTGTTTCCTCTTGCCTTCAGTGGGCAAAGTACACTCTGAGAGTGAGTGAAAATGGCAGGGCTGAGACGCTGACTAGCAGTGAACAATCAAGTGTGTTGGTGGTTCGGTGCCCACAGGGGCATTTGGGTTTCTAGAGAACTTAGAAAAGTGAGAAATTGCCCTTCAAAACAACAATTACAGGATGAGAGAGAAAAGAAGGACTCTAGAGATTACAAAGAGGAAACAGCCCTAGGGCAGTGGCATTCATATTACTCTCTTAGCTTTCCCTACAAATACTATTAATATAGACTTTGGGCTAAATTCTAGAATTGCTTTGTTTCTAAGCTCTTACAGCTCTCTACTGACAGTTATTACATGCCATCTGCAGCACCTAGCTATGTGTGGTATATTTGCATCAATGGTGGCCTCAGTTATTCACCCTTTCCTTTCTCCCCATACTCGCACTATGAGTCGAGTACAATTCTCCAGCTCTGAGTTTGGTTTTCTGACTAACTCTGGGCAACAGATTCGGCAGAAGTGATAGTCCACTACTTCTATCTTCGGTTCTCAAGAGAACTTGCTTGCTTCTGTCTGCCCTCTTATTCTTCTGCCATTGCCAAGAGAAGGACATGGTCCAGGTGGATGACAAAAGATATGCAGAGCAGAGATCCCAGTTAGCCTACAGACACATGAACAATCCTTGCCGATACCAGCATTGCATAGCCTTGATTAAATGAACCCCACATATGCATGAGAAATAAAGGTTTATTGTTGTATGCCACTGAGTTTTAGAGTGGTTTGTTACATAGCAAACTGATGTATCTGATACATCATCCTTTCTCAAACTTGCAGGCCTTAATTCAAAGTGCTCCTTTTGCCTGCAATATTCCTGCTATGTTCTCCCTCACTCAACTCATTTGTGAATAAATACTGCTATCCATCATATCTCACCTTAGGCACCACGTCTTCTTGGCAACTTCTCTTTATCTCCCAAGAGATTATTAGATGCTCCTTCTCATTCTTTTATAACCTTCTTAATTTGTTTCTATCATCACTGTTCAAGACAGTTAAGAAGGCAGCCTACTGAGTTACGTGACTTGGGTATAAGAATTTAATTCCTAACAAGTACTTCATAGATGTATGACACATTCTGTAATTGGCAGTTTTCTCATTTTTATAACAGGAACAATCCCTATGATTGTGATAAAGTTTTATGAGGTTTGAGTGAGATGATATATGTAAAATATTGAGTATAGTCACTAATTCTTCGGTGTAATTATTATTACCATGTATGGCAATATCCTGCTTACTCCTAAGGTTCTTTCTGCCTAAGTTATTCCAATCTTTAAAGAGAAGCATCTCCAAATTAAGTATTTGGCTATCCTATGATATAGTTCATGTGGGTAGGATGGGTTAATCTTTGACTCAATGCCCCTTACTTCCTTGCACACATTTATTTATTTTTTACCAGTTTTTAAAATAATGAGTTGGTTCACTAACATTCTTCTCTAAAAGGAAAAAAAGGGTTTTATTTTTCTTTTTTAAAAAAACTATTTTGCACTCAAGGATTGTAAAATACTTTGTGTTTCAATCATTCTATTATTCTTATTTATGTCTTCGACCATAGGAAATCTCTTTGTTAGGTCCTCAGTTCTTTGGCATGACCTCAGTAGTTTTGATAACTTCTTTGGTTTCTGGTTTGACACTGTGTTCCAGGCCTATCTTGTACATTTTGTACCCCAGCTATTTCTCTAAAGTTCCCCAGTTCCTTTTATAGGAAATGGTAGAGACCATACTCTGGTGTTAAGAGTTTTGCTACTGAGTTGGCCTTTGATTCTGGGCTTTTTAAGTAGACAGAGTTAGAAACCTGTTTTTTTTAGATACATACCACACAAATTTAAAAATAATCATAAGTGTAACCTTTGTGTTACAAGTTCATCAGAGTACCTACTTATACTCCCCATCCAGACTAATTATAATACTCCAGACTTTGCAAGTGAATTCCTTTTTAATTTAAAATACCTTGGCCTGCTATTTAGAATAGATGAGATTCCTAAATACCAGTTGATGTAACCTCTGGAGTAAAATGGAAAGAGATTGTCAGAAGATAACAAATCAGGAGAAAAAACTCACCCTGTCTGAAGGATGCCATGCCCTTGACTAAATTGTTCCTAAATCTCATTCTCAGAAAAGGACCTTTAGATATGTAGCTTTATTTTCATAGATAACAGATTTTCATTGCTTTTTATCCCAACTCTAAATCTGAATAACTATTATTTATTCAACTTAAAATTCACTCTTTCTAAGAGTCATCCCCCCCGTCTGAACTGTATCCTTATTTCAGACTATCTTATAATACCTTCAGCTTTTCTTTAACATCACATATTGCGATTGGTAATGATATGTTTGTGATATTGCTTAAAGATTTTCTCCTACATTAAATTCTAAGTGTGTTTAATCAAGTAATTTGTTTCTTTATTACTTTTCCCCCAGTACCTGGCATAGTGCCTCAAATATATGCCAAATAACTTAATAAAGGGAGATGGAATTCGTTATTCATTCTAATGACTAAGCCTAAGGATCTTCAACAAAACCTAACAGAGTTAAAAATAAATTGCATAATAAAGAAAATTATTTTAAGATTCTTTGTAGCTCCCTGTAGACATGTTGCCTCTCTTTATTTTGCCAAAATTTGCATTTTTGTTTTTGTTTTTATCTTCTCCACAATTTTCATTCAATCAAACAGCAAGATGTCTTAACTCCCACTTGTTGGTACTTAATGGTTAGTGTTGATTTCATTCTCAGTAGAACTGGTTGAGATTTGGGTAGCTACTCCCAGAAGATAGTTGGGCCAACCTATTCTGAAACACTGCCTTTAGATGACTGCTTCTGGAATTGAGTAAGAACTGGCTCCACCAGAGCCTCTTTAAACTCCTAATTTTACCAGCTTAACCATGTGACAGCTCGACACAGGGACAGTATTGAGTCTGAGAAAATGTAGGAAGAAAGGAATCATTTTCAATCTGTTTTGAATTTCCATATCATAAATTGAAATATATAGAGAAAAAGCTAATCATGATTGATTCACACTGGTAATAGTTCACTGATATAAGTTATAAGTGAAATCCTTCTTAAATGTCTCCTGTGGACTACTTAGTAGTACTAGGTTATATTTGTAAAGAAATTTAAGCATATGTCTTTCTTTGATTCAATAATATCTCCCACCTCACTGCTCCTTTCTGTATGTTTCTATCAAGTATATTTACCCGAGTCTTGGAGAATAAAAACAGATGATGTCTTCTACATTATGAAATATATTCTCTGAAATCAACAGCACATAAACATATGTTTTTGAAAGGGTTGGATCCACTCCCTGTCACAAGGGTGAAACTTGATTGGTCAAAACTAATCAGAGTAATAATACTCCTTTGTTGTAGTCATCAAATCAGATAACTAAAAATCTAAGTTTTATTCAGAGCATTGTGTTCCCCTGGCCCCAGGGATTGGATCAAAGCTGAGCCAATCAGCAGGAAGCTCAGGGCTTCTGTTTAAAGGTTATGGGAAGTGACCCATTCTCTCCTACTGCATGTGAAACAGCAAGTTTACAAACCCAATTGCTGCTGGAAATCATCTTACTCTCATGAATGGGGCCATCCTCAGGATCAAGCTGACATTGTGAATGGCAATGCAGACAGCCAGGCACTTGAAGACATTATTTAACTGTTTCCGTTAGCCATTGAGCCATTCTGGTTGTGGAATGCCAGTTTGAGCCAAGTCCAAAATATTGATTTGCTTTCCTGAGAGTGTTGGCCTCTGTCTGAACAAAGCTGTGGGGCCCCTTAAAGTTGATGGGTTCCAATGCCTCCAACTGACTGCATCTCCTTGGTTTCTTCACTAAGTTTATCTCCAAATTCATGTTGCATCTTCAAGTGCGCTTTGAGACACTGTCAGCATATGATTTTTGACTCCATACCTCCCTCAATAGTCATTTATAATTTTAATTTTACAGCCTCAGGTATCATAGTAAATCAATACCGGTTCATTAATGTTATAGTCCAATTATTGAGCAAGTCCACTGACAGCCATTAGCATAAATTATTACAAGTATAAAATTCAGAAATATCGAACCTCTCCCCATAGGTACTGTATTAATGGTGGCCAGATTTATCTCCAGTCTTCAGGTTCCTGTTGTCTATAAGCCTTCCATCCCATCCTGGGCGCATTTGCGATTTAAGTTTGTCTATTAACGTTATTTGGAAACAGGAGGATACAGGTCTTTTCCATTTTCTTGCTATTTGTCTTATCACAACACTGAGTTAGCCTTAAGGTTGACTGCTGTCAACTTTATTTCTCTAAGTCATAGTCTCTGATGATGGCAGAATCAAAAGGTTTTTTCTCCATTAAGCAGGCTGTCCCTCAGCCATCTTTAGGAACAGACTCATTTCCTAAAATATTGGTGGTAAAGCAGAATTCCATATAGCCAATACAATTTTGCCATTAACTTATATAAGTCGAGTTCCTGCAGCTGCAGAAATGTTAGGTCCCAACCACCTAGCTTGAGAAAGAAACTTTCCAAGGAGAATTGGGTTTATCAGAGAACTAAAACCTCCTACAGTTTAAGGCCTCAGGCCAATTCTTAGCTTTCAAATTTCAATTGTCCCTTTTTTTCGGCACCCCTGCAGGTTCCTAAGAAATTAACCTTCTCTAAGTTAGCATTGTAAAGCTGCGACAGTCTTATCTGGGTTTCTAACCACTCCCCGCTCAGGACTAGCTTACGAGGAGGGCACTTGTCCATAGGCATTTGCTTTCTCAGAATCTTTTCCAAAAAAGCCTATAATGCCATTTCTTTAAGGATTTTATGACTCAACATCATAGGAAAAAAGACAACAACACAGGAAAAAAGTAATTAAAAAATCAAAATATCAAGAAGGAGCAGCATATACTCATTGTATCAACAGCTAGCACAATGTAGAAGAATGAGCATTAGCTTTGAAATCTCACAGACCTGTTTCCAAATATAGATGATTATTACCAGATTCCTAGTTGTGTAACTCAATTGCTTTTTCAGCTTTAGTTACATTTTGTGTAAAATGACCATTATAATGTCCAACCTGAAGATTTTAGTGAGGATTAGAAATAATATGAAAGGCCTAGAATTATTGAGTGTTCAATTAAAGGTAGTTAATATTCTTGAGTTTGTTCTTAGAGGTCAACTACCTGTCCTAGGTGATAGCTAGAAATCTGAATGTTCCTTTGCTTTATTGCTGAAAGTCATCAGCTCTTCCTTCTCTGTAACATGTAGATAAGTAATTGATTAGAGCACAGCAAAGATGTAAACTAATGAGTCATTCAAGTGTTCAGCGACAGATGACCTCTGAATTGGGAGATAATTTGTTTTTCAGAATCAAATTTGAGTGCTTCAAAGTCCATCTTTTGAGTTTGCCTATCTCAGATCACGCATCTTGCCCTTGAATTCATACATTTTGTCACACAGTTCTCTTCCAAAGTGATCAAGTCATTACTTTCTTAAAGTCAGAATGGCTTTCTTTTTGAAAAGATGGTAGGTCCTGTTTCTTACAACTACTGATTATATCTGTCTAACACCCATCAGCTCAACTTGGTTTTGACATCAGTAAAAATTTTCAAGCTAGTTTTTCCTAGAATATTTTGTTGAAAACTAGTTCAATGAGTCATTAAATGATGTGCTATTTAGGTTTGGGAAATACTAGGTTAAACAGATTTCTTTAATTAAGTACTTTTCAGAGTCTTTAATATGCTCATATTCATGGTAATCTTTAAGAGGGGGTTATCTTATGAAGAGTTTCTCAAGTTTATTTTTAGAGTTACATGTAGCTAACCTTTTGTTGAGTATTTAATTCATGCCTACCATTGTTCTAAGCCCTGTGCATGTATTATCTAATTTAATCCTTGCAATAATCCTATGAGATAGATGTTGTCATTATCTATATTTCACAGTGGGGAAATTTAGACACAGAGACATGAAGATGTGTGCCTGAAGACATATGGTTACAAGTATGAGAGCTGGGCCTTAAACCCAGGGGAAATAATGCTCTTAACTACAATATTGCTTCATGATGAGTTTCCATTCATTTTAGAACTATCCTGGAGAACCTTTCTTGAAAGGAGTGCTCTGGAAGGAACATGTTCGGAAGCACTCTATCAGATGGAATTTGACAAGTTTGGGTCATTATTGTCAGGAGTTTTGCTTATAAAAGGAAAATTGTGTCAGTGGCAGTCTACTGGGCAATCACTGTAAATCAAGTGTTTTTTGTCTCAAGAGAGTGGCTTTTGGGTCCAACTTTTGGGTCCCCCAGTTAATTAAATTCCATCTCAGTTAGTCTTTACTATATACAGGAAAGGAAAATTTACCATATTTCCTAAAAGAATCCCAGACTCAGTGCATGCAGGCAGAAAGGATCCCACGGCCATAAATGGCTGCCTAGGGACAATTATTGGACATATTTTGATAATTACAAAATGTGATCCCAACATATTTACCAGTGGGGATCAATCATTTTTTATTTCCCTAGGGTCTCTCCTAGGTAAATTTTCCAAAGCTTAAATTTTCCAAAGGCAATTTAGTCTTAACCATTTCTCTACCAAATATATATTCTACTTTATCAGTTCCAAAAATATGCTACTGTATATGTCAGTCAAAAGACAGCTTGAAAATTTGGGATGTAGCATGACATAAAGCTGCCGTGAACTTCCATATCTCTGTGATTGGGGATAAAACAGATTGGAAATAGTGAAACAGGAAGGAAAATCTTTGCATCTCCGAGACTGTCATCCTTAATTGTTTGTGAGCTACAATAATGCCACTTTTTGGATACGTTTTTAACATATTTTCAATCCTATAGAGAAAAATATAAAATGTATTTATTTGCTTATCTCGGACATTGAACCCAGTTTAAGTTTAATCAGGGACTTAACTGGGTGAGGAGTGGTTTGTGCAGTGCCCCGAGTTAGTTTAAGACAGACTTGGAGCATGGATAAATTAAACTTCTTGGCCCTAAAATGTATCTTAAAAGTTACTTCTCTGAACATAAAGTCCTACAGAACAAATTGGTTTTTTGTATCTTTAATGATTAGTGTATTACAAACTTATAAATAGATAACAATATATGCTGGCCTATGTCTTCAGTATTGAGTGGAGGTAAGAAAAGCATAATTATTCCTCTTACCCTTCTTACATTATATGCTTATGAATTCATATCAGCCTCAGGAATACAGACCAATTTCATTCTGGAAATGTTATCTATAAGATGGTATAAACAAGATTTTGTCACTCAACAGGATGGTGAAATAAATATTCAGTTCAAATTGATATAGTTATTAACTTAGTATGAACAGGCATGTGAGATAGATATATCTAATTATCTTAGAAATTCTATTTTATTAAAAATAAGACATTGTTATTGAATAGCAATACATAATATCCTTAAGAGAAATTTTATTTTCTAACATTAAAGAATAAGCAGACGTGATCTGTCATTCAAATCCTTCCACAGTAGAGACCTAGTATACCTTCCCAGATAGATTGATTGCTTGTTTGATTGATTTTATTGAGATTTAGTTGACATATAACATTATGTAAGTTTAAGGTGTACAAGATATAAACTTCTTGCAAGTTTATACCCTTTAATTGCCTCTCCCCAATTTCCCCATGTTCAGCTCGTGGCAACCACCATTCTAGTTTCTGTTTCTGAGTTTGACATTTTTAGATTCCACATCAAAGTGATATAATGCAATAATTATCTTTCTCCGTCTGGTTTATGTCACTAAGCATAATGCCCTCAAGATGCATCCATGTTGTCACAAATGGCAGGATCTCCTTCTTTCTCATGGTTGAATAACATTCCATTGCATATGTGTATATATATGCCACATCTTCTTTATCTGTTCATCCATTGACAGATACTTGGGTTTTTTCCATATCTTGGCTGTTGTAAATAATGCAGCAATAAACATGGGAGTGCATATATCTCTTCAATATTCTGTTATCATTTCCTTTGGAAATATACCCAGAAGTGGGATCGTTGGATCATATGATTGTTAGATCCTATGGTAGCCATGTTTTTAATTTTTTGAGGAACCTCCATACTTTACCTATTTACCTTCCCTCCAACAGTACACAAATCTTCCCTTTTCTCCTCATCCTGAGCAACACTTTTCTCTTGTCTTCTTGATAACAGCCCTTTAACATGTGTGAGGTGATACCTCATAGTGTTTTTCATATGCATTTCCCTGATAATTAGTGATGTCGATTATCTTTTCACGTACTCTTGGCGATTTGAATGTCTTGTTTGGAAAATGTCAATTCATTAAAAAATACCCATTTTTAAAATCAGATTGTGTTGTTTTTTGTTATTGAGCCATTTAAGTCCTTTATCAAAATCTTTTATTGTTATTTTTCCATTAGCTAGAGAATTTTGTTCATTGTTCAAGTCAAAGCCTTGGCTGAAATCTTGTGGGCATTATTTCTTTGATAATTTATAATTACAGCATGATTAGAAAAAAACACCAAAGAAAATAACTTTCCTTTGTTCGATCTCTATTGACTACCCAACTATTAGTAATGGTTTGAGTTTGGCTGTAAGAGAGACATAAAGCCATGTATTAAAGAACATTAAGGAGGACAAGGTCCAGGGAGAGAGATAATATCTGAGCATTAATTATCATAATACAAAGTATAAATAATGTAAATGCCACTAGAGTAGAGATAGAATGTTATGGGAATTTAGAAAAGAGAACAATTATTTCAAATTGGAAGGAGATAAGAGGTATTTGTGCTTCTCCCCAGCAAATACTCTCCAACTGTCAATGGGTGAAAGATATTATAGCCAAGGTTGGTGACTTGAGGATTTAAATATTGCATGGAAAGTGTTCCTGTTTTGAGATATAATCATTTAGTTGAAATACAGTGAACTCTTCAGTGCTCATTATTTATCCAGGCTGAGAGCAAATTGGCTTGGGTAAGCAGTATTGGTTAAGGTTAAGAGTACAATATTTAAACTAGGGTAAAATCAAAAAATTTAATTCTAATGTCAAATCAGTTGGTTATCATTGCCAAGAATGAAAATCAAGGACTGGTTGCTGTACCATTTATTTAGGTTACACTGGAGAGCGCTCTGTCACTTTGTGTGCTATTTTACTCTCAAAGGTCTTTTGAAAGCATTATAGAAGTAAATTCATCTGGCATTATATAATACATATAAGATATTTCTCCTCCCCAAATTAGATCCTTTCTTATATCATGTATATCTAAGCTTATCAGAATAATACTGGAGAGCCATCAACACTACAAATTACTAGAGGGACATCACAGCATTTTCATTCATCCCTAAGTCATTTTCATACTTTGTTCACTACGTGATTGGCATAGTTCAACCCGATTTCTACTTTCCAGAGTTTGAAATATTAGCTACTTTCTCTTTCCATTCCCTCCCTATGGACACATCAATTACTTGAAAGTTTTCCAAAGATTCTTTCAGTATCATCATTTCTGTCATCAGTCAGCAGGTCTGGACCATTACCATTGGATGTCTATGTCATGGAAATGATTTAATGTTGAAAATATTAGAAAAAGTTGAATTATGGTGTGAGGAGTTTGTAATATGTCAAAATGCTCTAACAAAGCCAGTGTGGAAAAAAGCATCATGTGGTGAGAGGCAGTGAGGAGTAAAGTGATAAGAATCACTCAAAAATCATAAAAACTGTTGTAAATAACAACCACCACTTATCAAGCACTTACTCGGTGCAAGGTACCCTGTCGAATTCTTTAGTCATGTTTGCTCATTTAAATATATTTACTGTTGCTGACTGGAACACCACACAGAGTTATCTTCCTCCTTCTCCAAGCTAAGCAGGCTTTGTTCACACATTCATGCCCCCCATTCATTGAATCCCTAATATGCGTGAGACATTATGTGAGCATGTGACGTGTAAAAGTGACCACAGTTTCTGTACTTCAAATTAGAAGAACTAAGGTATTTAACATTTAAAATCAGGGATGTTAGGATAATATTGATGCTACATACATCAATCTAATTCCCATGTCTGAAGTATTTGTATAGAGATTTATGGTGTTATCTGTATTAAAAATTCACCACTGCTTTGGCATGATCAGGGGATTATGATTCCTGTATTCTAACAAGGAAATTGAGGCGACTGGAGAAGACATGCCATGACCACGTTCCTTTGTATGTTAAATGGCAGTGCCAGAACAAGGAGGTGGGTCCTGACTTCTAGTCTGTTCCTTCTGTGAAGTGTTGCAGCCCTCCACAGAAAGAATGTTTTCAAAAAAATCACAAACGATGATCTTTTTCCTTTTGTTACCTCTCAGCTTTCATTTAAGCATTTGGATTGTGTAAACCATTGTTGTTACAAATTTGCTCCTATTTATCTCCTTGTGCCTTTTAGACAGACTGAGTTCTCCCCAAGAGGTGAGAAGGAAGTGGTGAGCAGAGCTCCTTAGCTTGTTGGAGGATGGTCCACCTTCAGCAGGTCTGCATCAGGCCCCCTGGGCTCTGTTATGTGGCGTTGTCTCCACTACCCTCCTCTGAAGGTCAGAATTTTAAGGAGTGACTGACTAGGCTCCAGTTTTAGGAGATTAGGCCTGACCGTAGGTCTTTAGTGAGGCTTGTGATCAGCTCCAGCTAAGGAGGTAGGCAGACAGTAGAGGCAGAGTTCCTGGCCTCAGGGCACCAGATTGCAGACCAACTCCCCTAATGATCCCTGTGGGCTGGAAGTGTCTCAGGGGTAATGCTGAGGCAGAGCCCGAAGGCAGTTCCCACAAGAGTAGAATAGAAATTACAGAATGAGAAGTCCATATGGGGCCAGGAGAGGTTTCAAGTGGGTATTCAATTTTGGTTTTAAATGATTCATTATTTTCTACATAGCTTATCTCAAGTTTCCAGTCATCTATCCTCTGATGAGGTAGCCTCTGTGGGGGTAGGATTGGTGCTTTCACAAGAAAAATATACAGCTGTCCTTATTTTGCATAGTCCATCCACTGAAGGATGTCTAGGTTGTTTCCCATTTGGGGCTATCATCAATGAACCTGCTATATACATTTGTAGATAGTGAACATAATTCTTCACTTCTCTGGGATAAATGCCCAAGTGATCAATTGTGGTGTCATATCATAATTGTACATTTAATTTGTTAAAAAATCTTCTGAACCATTTTTCAAAGTGGCTGTACCATTTTACATTCCCATCAGCAATGTATCATGATCCAGTTTCTTTGCATCCTCTTTTTTGTGTTAACTTTTCCAATCCGGGAACACAGTATCTCTATTTATTTAGGTCCTACGTGATTCCTTCCATCAGCATTTTGTGGTTTCAGCATACAAGACTACATATGTTTTATTAGATTTACACCTAAGTATTTCATTTTTTTTGAGTGATTATAAATAGTATTGTGTTTTTAATTTGGGGGGTCCACATGTTCATTCTAGTATATAAAAAACAATTAATTTTTATATGTTTATCTTGTATACTGTAATGTTGACGAACTTGCTTCTTAGTTCTAGGTGTTTGGGGTTTTTTAAAATAGATTATTTTGGATGTTTTGTGTAGACAATCAGATTATCTGCAAACAGGGATGGTTTTATTTCTTCCTTCCTGATCTACGTGCCTTTTATTTCTATTTCTTTTCTTTCTGTTTCTGTTCTAGCTACAACTTCCAGTACTATGTTTCATAAGAAATGTGAGAGCAGACATCCTTGCCCCTGTCATAGGGGCGCGGCATTCTGTCTTTCACCATTAAGTATAATGTGAGCTGCAGGTTTTGTATATGTCCTTCATAAGTTGAGGACGATTTCTCCTATTGCTGTTTTCCTGAGAGGTCAGTCATGAACAGGTATTGAATTTTGTCAAGTGCTTTTTCATAACAATTTATGTGATCATGTGGTCCTTCTGTTAAGATGATAGATTACATCGATGGAGTTTTTTTTAATTGAAACTGCCTTATATCCTTGGAATAAACTTCACTTGGTCATAGTACATAATTATTTTTACTTGCTGCTAAATTGCATCTGCTAATATTTTATTAATGATTTTTGAGTCTATATTTATGAGCAGCATTGGTCTGTTGTTTTATTTTTTTGTACTATCGTTGCCTAGTTTTGGCATCAGGGTAATGCTAGCTAAATAAAACAAATTGGGATGCATTTCTCCTCTCCTATTTTCTGAAGAAGACTGTGTAGAATTGCTGTTAATTCTTTTTAAAATATTGGGTAGAATTTTCCAGTGAAACTATTTTGGCCTAAAAGTTTATTTTTTGTGGAGTTTTAAATTAAATATTCAATTTCATTAATAATTATAAGAGCCATTAAAATTATCTCTTTCATACCTGGTGAATTATGGTAGTCTGTGCTTTTTGAGGAATTGGTCGATTTTGTCCAGGTTGCTAAATGTATATGTGTAGAGTTGTTCATAGTGCCCCTTTATTATCCTTAATATGTTGGGACTTGAAACTGTCATTTATTTTTTGTTTTCTATTTGTTCTCTCTGTTTTTGTATATCTGATTTCTTTATATCTGTAATCCTGTGGATTGCTTGAAAAGTTTTTACAATTCTATTTTGACACATCTATAATGTTTTTGAGTGTCTTTCTTTGTGTAGCTTTTTTCAGTGCTTGCTCTAAGTATTACATTATATATACCCAACTTATCACAGTGTAGTGGTTTTAGTCTTTTAAGAAGTTTGAGTGAAGTGGGGAAAACTGACCTCCCGCTATGTACCTTTACTCACCCTGTTTAAACTATAATTGTCTTAAATATTTCCTCCACGTACATTTAGAACCACACCTGGCAGTGTGATGATTTTTGCTTTCACTGTCAGGTACTATTTAGAAGACTGCAGGATGAGATAAGTCTATTCAATTTACCCACATATTTGCTTACTGTGTTCTTTATTCCTCCTGCTGTTCCAAGGTCCATTCTTTGATCATTTCCTCTCTGTTTAGAGAACTTCCTTTAGCCAATATTTCATAGAAGGTCTTGCGGTGACAAATTATCTTGGCTTTCCTTCATCTGAGAATGTCTTGATTTTCTCTTCATTCTTGAAAGATGTTTTCTGTGTATATAGGATTCTGGATTACCAGTTCTTTTCCTTCAGTAATTAAAGAATGTGCCACTTCCTTCTGGCACCCACAGTTTCTTATGAGTAATCCACTGTCAATCAAACTGTTTTCTGCCATAGGTAATGTGTCATTTCTCAATTATAGCTTTCAGGATTTTTTGTTTATCTTTAGTTTTCAGAAGTTTGGACTATGATATGTCTTGGTGTGGATTTCTTTGGTTTAATTTTGGGGGGAGGGTTCATTCAGGTTCTTGAAACTGGTTTATGTGTTTTGCTAAATTTTGAAAGTTTATAGCAATTATCATCTTGGACCCTTTCTCCTTTCCCTCTGGGACTCTAATGACACAAATGTTAGACCTTTTATTATACTTCCACAAGTCACTGGAACTCTATTCATTTTTTATTTTAGTTTATTTTTTCTCTGTTGGTCAGATTAGGTAACTTTTATTATTCCATCTTCAAGTTTACTGATTCTTTACCCTGTCCTCTTCATTCTGCTGTTGTCCATTATCCATTACTTTTTTATTTCGGTCGTTGTGTGTTCCAGTTCTAGAATGTCCATTTGATTCTTCTCTACATCTTCTATTGCTTTACTGAAACTTCTTATTTCTTTGATGAGAACCTATTTTTTTTCTTTTGTTTCAAACATGTTTTTATTTGCTCATGGAAGCAATTTTCTCATGGCTGCTTTAAAAGTCTCATAGATCATTCTAACATCTCTGTCATCCTGGTGCTAGCATGTGTGGATTGCCTGTCTTCATGCAGTTTGAGATCTTCCTGGTTCTTGGTATGGTGTGTGATCTTTGAGTAAACTTAGACATTTGGGGTATTTTCTCTTGAGACTCTGGCTCTTACTTAAACCTTTCGGCTTAGCTGGTTTCATTTGTCACTGCTCCAGTCAGCAAGGAAGAGTACTGCCCTGTTATTGCTGCGTGGAATCCAGCCTCACACAGCTGAGTGGATACTCAGCCACAATGGAAATCTGAGTGGGGTGGGACTCCTCTTCATTGCTGGGAGGCGGTGAAAGTTCTGATTCCCCATCAGCCCTCTGACATCACCCTAGCAGTGAGTAAAAAGGACACCTTGTTACCACTTGGTAGGGACAAAAGTCCAACTTCCTTCTTCACCATCTCTGTCTCAACTCTAGTGGGGGAGTTAGGGTGCCTCGATTTAGGCCAGTGAGTGTGGAATTCTAAGCTCCCCCTGTGGGCTTTGATGGCGTCAGTGGGAGGGTTCATGGTCTTTCTGTGGTGTTTGGCTGAGTAGAGCAGTTACTGTCTAAAAGCTTTCCACCTTGCCAAGGTGTCACTTTCCTGGTCCTTTGGCTAGAGAGAGCAGGCTTTCCTTGCAGAATTTTTTTTTGTCTGTGCCTCTTGGTGTTTCCAGGTTGCTGGCTTCTCCATCTTATAGTCTAGGATATATGAGGCAAAATGAAAGCCCAGGGAACTTACCACCCTGTTACTCTTTGAGTCACAAGGACTCTAGCTGGTCTGCCTTCTTCTCTCCACCTCTGAGAGGCTCTTTATATTTGTTTTGTATGTGATGCACAGGGTTTTAGTTGTACTCAGTGGGAAAATAGGAGGAATTACATGTATTCCATCTTCCCAGAAGGGGAAATTCTATCTTATGGATTTTTGTTTTTTTTCTTTGTTAACAAACAAATGGAACACTTTTAATTCTTACTTACTTTTTAAAAACGTTTTAAATTACAATGTACTAAATAAATATTAGTTTTATTCTTTTTTTCATATCCCTGTGCATTTATGAATGTAAGTAAGAGAGTTTTTACTGTTTTGACAAAAGTGTCTATAGGTTGCTTTGTATCATTTCAGCTTATGGTCATTTTTTTATTCCTGCATCATCATGCAAAATGAGGATGGTATGCATTTTAATAATTTGAGTATTTTGAGTTTTGTTCTTCTTTACTTTCTTCCCTCTTTCCATGAATAGGTATTATGTACTAGGAACTCTGCATGGCACTGGGGATACATAAAGGATTAAAATGCCTCTTTATCTTCCTAGAGCTTGTGGTCAAGTGGTAGACATGGACTCTTTTTAGCGGAAAAATATTGAAGATTCTGGGTTAATTTAAGTTATTTTCCTCCACTATTACTTAAATATGTACAAACATAAACCATGATACAAACTGCAAATGTTATAGGGGTTACGTAGCAATAAGGCAAAAACATGGTAAAAGTTAATTCAGTGCAGCTTCGAAATTGCTATAAAAGTACAAAAGAGACCTAAGGAAACAAACGAATAATAATAGCGACGTTAATGACATGACATTGATTGAGCAATACCATGTTGCCTACACACGTTATCTTCTTCAGTCTTCCTAACAGTCTGTGAGGCAGATGTCTTTATTAACCCTGTGAAAGATGAGGACATTCTTACATGTGTAGTATCTTGCACCATAAAAGTGTTCTGTGTGCTTTCTGAGGTCTGGAGGAAAGTCAGCAGGTTTGTTTTTGTTTTTATTTTTTTAGTGAGTTGATATATATTTAGGACTTATTTGCTAAATACTTATGCTTGTATTTATAACTTTGTGACTTATAAATGTAGCTGGTCCAGCTTTCATCTATCTCTACAGCTCCCAACCATACACCTCAATCACCATCCCCACCAACATGTCCTAAGACCTTACAATTCTCTTCTATCTCTAAACCTCTTAACGAATAAGAACTCTTCTTCAGTTGTACTGAACATGTTGCCTCTCTAAGATGGATATGATTTGTAAACCTTGCTTTTGGTTATGAGATGAATGGTTTTATTCTCTTTGTAAAATAATCTGAAATACTCTGAACGAACTACATATATCCTAAGTCTACTATTCAAGGTCCCATACAATTTAACACCAACCTGCCTCTCCAGACTCCCCTTCTGCCTCTCATTCTCCTCTTCCTCCTACTCCTGACCGCAGCATACGACAGCCTGATCTGTAAATATGATCTGCGTTCCTCTCTCTAAGCCTTTGTTTCCGTTATTTATTCTGTCTAGAATTTTATTTCCCATTTTGTTTTCCACATCCTGGTTCAAATGTCACCTCTGTTATCAAGTCGCAAACTAGTCAAAGTGAATCTCTTCTGGGTAAGGATAATCATTTGTTCCGTTATCAGAGTATGATTTGTTTTGTGTGTTTGGGGAACAATTTGAGGCCAGGGACCTTGTTCTCAACTTCAAGCACAGTGCTTGGCACATGGTCGTTGCTCAGCAAATGTTTGTGGAATTGGATCGAAGAATTTTTTCAGTGGTAGCTGGAATGCCTCCCCCAGATGTATTCTTATCCCTCCATTGGAGTGGGCTCCTCTTTAATTCAGGCCTAGACACATTTCAGTCATCGAATAGAATCTAAAGGTGACTTTTAACTTTAAGTAACAGGTTGTCTTTTTAGCAAAAAGATATTATTTTCCTCTAACAAACAAAAATTTCTTTATTGATGTTAACTTATCCTAGGATATTTCTCATGACGTATACATCTTTTATTAAACTAACTTCTAGAAGAATGGGCAAAGTGATGCTATAAAATTGTAAATTCAGTGTGTAAGTATTAAATGCTTTTGTAGTACTTAAGTTGTACCTAAGCCCTCTAAATTGAGAAAAGCAAATATTTGTCTGGCTAACTAACTGCAGATACAGAGATTTGTCAGCACCTGTTGAGCTATTATCACCAGCAGATGCTCAATATTTTTGTGGAATTAAGCCCAAGGAAGAAGTGCTTTAGGCATCACATATTCATTTGCATATTTTGATTTCCTGAGCAAAAGACCTGACATTTGAAACTTATAATTGCTAGAGATAAATGTCATTAAAAAGCATTGGTGTCCCAGTAGGATGACTGAAGTTGAGAACATCTGAGATAACATGATCCACAGCCATCCTAATTATTATCAGGTATGCCGAACTGCAGAGAAATACTTGTTTATTAAACTCTCAGTTCAAAATACAGTGTGGGCACCTTTCACCATTGTATTCATGAGCAAAAGCATGTACTTTCCAAGGAGAATTTCTGTGAAAATTCAAACAGCACTCAACAGAGTGTCATTTTTTTTTATATTTCCAATTCATCCTTCAGTAGAGTGGCTTATTATTAGTGAATTAGTCAAGACACAAGTTCCTGAGACAAGAGTTAGCCTCATTTGTCTTAAATAGATGCTCACAGATATTTTTTTAAAAAACCCCAAAAATCATGAGTTAGAAAGCCTGTCTTAATTCTCAGGTCCCATCTCTTACTAACAGAGTCTGGACAATGTTTCTTACCTTCTTTAAGATTCTGTTTCCCTCATCTGTAGAAAGGTGCTAATAATACCCTCACCTGCTACATCACACAGTTGCTATAAGAGTCAAATGAGGGGGCTGGCTCAGTGGCCGACTGGTTAAGTTCGCGTGCTCCACTGCGGTGGCCCAGGGTTCGGATCCTGGGCGCGGACATGGCACCGCTTGTCAGGCCACGTTGAGGCAGCATCCCACATCCCACAACTAGAAGGACCTGCAACTAAGATATACAACTATGTAAGGGGGGGATTGGGGGAGATAAAGCAGAAAAAAAATAATAAATAAAAAAAGAAGATTGGCTACAGTTGTTAGCTCAGGTGTCAATCTTAAAAAAAAAAAAAGAATCAAATGAGATGATGGTTTTAATGACTTATTTAATGAAATGTGTAGAAATATTTCCTGTCCACTAAATAGGGTTTATTTATGTATTATTGTGGTTATTTTGCAAACTCTAAATTTGTATATAAAAGTGAGGTGGTATTATTCTCTTAGTCTTTTCAGGGAATTACTCTAATACCCTGGTCTATTCCACAATATCCCCTGACCAGGCATTCTGCATGCTGTAGATGCTCAATAAATGCTATCAGACTAAGTAGGGTAGGAGGCTTTCCCATCTATACTGAAGACTTCCCATTCTTCACTCAACTTGCATTTAAGAGCCTTCCCATTCTTGTTCCTATTGCACCATAATAATAATGAGCTGATCTTTTTCTAGAACTCTCTAATCATTTGATCATTTTTGTATTGTAAAAATGTAAGTTCTTCTAGGGAGGGAGCTTTGTCTTGTTTGGTACTAAATCTGTAGTGCCTTCTCAGTGCTGGTCACAATAGTTGGCACACAATAAATGTTGGATGAAGTAACGGATGAAGGGATGGGAGAAGACTTTCCCACTAAGGTTGTGAACTCATCCAGGGCAGAGCTGGCCTATGTTAATGTCTGTATTCATGTCACCCAGCAATGAGTAATGTTATTAATATAAGCAAATCCTAGGATACTGATCCTCCTTGGTGATGTAAGTTCGTTTCTAATTAACACACTAACCCAAAAATAAGATTGAAGAGGGAGAAAATTTAAAACAGGCCTTATTCCACCTGGTAGATTTTGTCCTGTAAACATTTTCTTTTTCCATTCAGAACCAGGGGCCATTGGGAATTTTTAGACCAGAGAAGAAAATACTCAGTACGGTTACAACAACTATAACTATCTTTTAAAATGCAATGAGATGTCACAGAAAAAGGTCAGATTTCTTCCATATGACCTTACCTGCAGAAACCATAAGGTGAAAAATTGTTTTTTGTGAACATAGACTTTGGAATGATTATAACTCAAACCATTATTCTGAAGTTAGGGAGCTAACCGTCATTCAAGGTATTCAAGTAGAAACTGCATGACCATCTGGTGGTCTTTAGTAGTTTGTTGTAGGGGAGTTGGCAGAGGATGAGACCAGTTGGTCTCCAAATTTATTCCTAGTTAGAAATAACTTGCCATAGTTAAAACATCAGAAGAAAAAACCCACAAATTGAAAAGCTCCATTTTGCCTCTATATACGTCCAGGCAAATCTAACAGTATTGAAAAAACTTTGTTTTTATGACTTCAACTGCATTGAAACTTTCATTAGGATTCCCAAAATTCTAGTTTTATTGTATATATGCCATTAGATTGATCTTCAAATTTGGGAATTCCAGAGACAAAACCACTGATAATTATGCTTTATATAACAGCTGAAGAGCTGAGCACCTTTGAAGAGCTGCCTTCCAAATATCATTTCTTGACTAAATTCAGGTGAAAATACTTTCCATCTTGCCTTTATTCTATCTCACAGTGTGGAAACATTGTATCTCTGCTGCATAAACTCTTGATGAAGAGAAATAATACTCCAAGTATTTCTCAGCAGATTCTGACAGTGTGTTACAATAGAAAGCTCTTTAGATCCACCACAAAGAGAGCTGCATACAGGATAGATTCTCTCTCGTGCAATACTGTACATGGCAGCTAAAGCAGTATCTGGAACATAGTAGGTGCCCAATAGTATTTGTTGTTGAGGACTATGAATGCTAATATATTAAGCAGGGCACAGATTTTTAAAAGTATCAGGAGATTCTATAGGCTTTTGCTTTAGCCACTTTTCTCCTCCACCGAATAAGGCCCTTTAAAATAGTATTGATTGCAGTAGACAGATGCATAGGGGCCACTCACCATCCCAGATACCCAAACTTGCTCTAGGTGAGTGAGAAGGCAGACCAGGAAACCACAGTAATATAATTGCTTCTTGGATTGCATGTCCCTTGAACAAAGGGTTCAGGCACCTGATGGCTTCCAGAGGACACTGAGTTGCCCACCAATTGGATTGGGAGAGGATAGAAGAAGGAATTTCTCATCAGATGAAGTCACACTCGAACCAGGCTTATAGATCTGGTCAAGATGGCTATCATACCTTGATTGTGGCTGGATTCCCTTTTTTGGGGATAATTCTTAGTGCCAGATTAGCCAGATGGGCAGATCGTCTTGCCTCTAATTTCAGGAATTTTATATACACTCACCACCAATACAATTCAAATACTTAGTTATATAAATCATTGTCAGAGGGGTCAACTTTTACATAGGAAACTCAGCATCTTTTAGAATTTAATACATACCATTACTCTATACAATTAAACTCATTATATTTGAGTAGAATTCAAACAACTTCTGCTAACACACAATTCAATTCCACTGATCAAAAAAATGTGTTTACGACTTCAAAGCTTACTGATAATCCTTGGAAAACATCTCTGGGGGAGAATTATAAATTTTTCTTCTCAGAAGTAAAATAGTGCATCAGTAGATTGTCTGGAATTGCCCCAATGTGAGCAAAATCCTGGCTTCTCCTCTAAGCTTTGCCTCCCACTGTTTGACCTTACATAAACCATTTAACCTCACTGGGATTCTTCCCTCATTTTTAAAAGGAAGAGATTGAAGTATGCAGACCCCTAGATCCCCTTAGCTCCAAGGCCATGATTCTGACATATAGCACTCAAAATGGGGATCAAATGGTTCTTCAAGAGGGATTCACAATGGCATGGGCAAGTGTGAATGTTCACTAGAACTGCCCAGGAGAACATTAATAACCTATGGTAATATCCTTTGCCAGTGGAGGTTCAAATGGCTCTTGAAGCCACACTCCAGCCTAAGAGAGTCTCAATCTATTATAATTTTTAACCGTGACATAAGTGGAGGACATTAGCATAGGTTTTTCAGTGCTGTCAGGGCTGCAGAGGGATTTGTTGAGCTGAGCAAAGGAGAAATGACTGACTGGTACATTTAATTTATTACTTTTATTGACTTCTGCAGCTCCAGTGCAGTTGTACTCTGAAGGCCAATACCAGCTAATAAAATAGGACTTTAGAATTGATGTAGCAAATAAAATGCCAAATAAGTATGCCATTGTTATTAAAATGTAGCAACACTATTGATTTAAAATAAATATATTAGCCAGTTTGCCGTGCATTTAGGACTGGCCCCAGCTGTTGAAGGCATCATTTGAGTTACAGGTTTACATGACAAATGAAAGGCTCTTACCAGAGGAGTAAGGCAGTTTTATGTGGCAGAATTGCCATGGAAACAGAAATAAATCCTGAAGCTAAATAGGGCTGTGAACATCCTGTCTTCTGAGTTGAGCTCACCATGTCCCGTAGAAGAAATTCACAGGAAGCTTACTACGATTTCCTTTTTAAATGAAAAATTATAGACTTAGTATTTCTCAACTCATATCATTATTGAATATTTTCTTTTCACTGTAATTGGCGTGAAGATGGCAGCCTTAGACGAAACAGATCCTGCCCCTTCTCTTACACCTCCTTTCCATTTTCTTTTTACACACACACCTGCACACACATGCATGCCCACACACACACACACCTATGCTTTACAACTCCAGGTAGTGTATGATCACACATTTTTCTGTATGGGCTATAATACAGACATGATCTTGAATGATTCTGAGAAATACATATGACTTCCAAAATGCCATAGTGATATGCTGATATGTTAAGCAGTGTCTATATATAGCTACCAGGGAGCATCCTCACATGAGAGCAGTGAATTTCCCTGCAGTTCAGGGTGTCCTTGGTATATATGTGTGTGTGTGTGTGTGTGTGTGTATCATTTGCTCAAAATGGACTAAAATAAACAAATTAGTAAGTTCTTGGTATTTTACTCTCTTTAATTCAACCAATTAAGAAAGCCTGATGGATGGCTTTTCTTTTTCTCCTTCCTCTGGCTCCAAATACTCTTGGACTGGCCTGTCTTCTGTAAAGAATTGCCCACCAGCTTTGGTTATCAGCCTAAGATGTCCTTTTAAAGGCAGCCACTGGAACCTCTTGGGACAAAATTTTCTCTTCCTAAAATAGCTCAAAGCATGCAAAAGTAGCCTGAAAGCAGTTCACTGTCCTTTAGCTCTTTTTAACTCATATTTAGTGCTAAATATGCTGAAGCTCCTTGCCTCCATGAGGGCAAGAACCAAATCCATCTTGTTTGTGGCAATAGTGCCTAAAACTGTCACTGATACATAGATACAGAAAGAATATTTCTGGCATGAATATATTGAGCCAAACAAGAAGTTTCAGAAGCAGAATTTTTCTTTTAATAACTTCAATATTCATAAGACATAAAAGGGAATGCGGAGATAGTCTGCAAGCAAATATTGGCTGGGGTAGTTCCTATGGACTGAATATTTGTGTCCCCCAAAATTCCTGTGTTGAAACCCTAATCTCAGTGTGATGTATGTAAGGTAGGGACTTTGGAAGATGATTAGGTCATGAGGGTGGAGCCTCTGTGAATGGGATTAGTGCCCTCATAGGAAAAGGCAGAGAACTCACCAGCCCTCCTCCTGCTATGTGAAGACACAACAAGAAGTCGATAGTCTGCAATCTGGAGGAGGGCAGGCCCTCACCAGAACCCAGCCACACTGGTACCCTGATCTTGGACTTCTAGCCTCCAGCACTGTGGAACTAAATTTCTGTTTAAACCATCCAGTCTAATGAGTTTTGTGATAGCAGCCTGAAACTGACTAAGACAAGTGGGTCTACCTCTTTATTTCTCATTGCCTATTGGAATGTGGTCACAAATGCAGAGCCAAAGTATTTGTGGGTCTTAACTCAGTTCCCAGTAGGAATGTGGAGTAAAAGAAATCCTTCCTCTAGTCAACAATTATTCAGTGCAGACAGGGTCAAAGACCGCACCCTCTCAGTGAAGTACATAAGGAAACAGATTTGCTAACAGCTTCCAGCTCTTATCTTTTATCTCAGTTATTTATGTATTTTAGTGTGAAGGTTAAGAATAACCAGAAATATCCAGCAACTTTCCCCTATTTTCTAATTTGCTTTGAATGACCAGATATGGCCTTGCATGTAGAAAGTATTTTGCTATTGTGTGGATCTAAAGCTTATGGTGGCTTTAAATATAGATGAAAATCAGATTTGCTGTTCTTTCTCTATATTCCAATTTATAACTCTTCCATAAAATTCCACTGTAGTTTTACTTATGACTATATTCTGTAGGCATCTCAAAATAATTCTTGACCTTGAATTGATGAGTTGGCTTATTTCTTTTAGATAGCAGTATTTTTAAAATCCAGTTCAAAATATCATTTCTGAATGAAGCCTTCTAAAATTAATGAATTGACATATTTTGGCTGTTACGAGCCTGAGGTTACTGAAATAGAGAAAGGCCCATGATCTCACTCACTCACTAAAAATATCAGAGCACCTACAATATGCCAAGCACTGTGCATTTATGAGGAAAGTTTAAGGTGCTGATAAAAGAGTGGATGGTTAATGAGAGTGAGATGAAGCAGCAGGTGGTAGAATCCATGGGATTCACTGATTAAGCTGTTAAACATTTTTCGTAAGCAGGATGTTTGATGTTGCTATGGTTAGAAATTCCTATAAAAAATGGCCCCCATGTCCCTTCTGAAAGAGATCTACTTCTCAAATATGTTGCTATGCAGCTGAAGAGCATAGACATGTCCCTAGTTTCAGTTTTGTGAGCCAAAATGTTACACTCATCTGTCTCTGGGGACTGGGGTCTGAGCCCAAGTATTTGTGAGTCTTCACTTAGAGCCCAGGAGGAAGAGTTCTTCTGTTCAAAGCCATAAACAACTCAGCAAAACTGTCGGTGTCTGCCGAGGGCACGGCAACAAAGAAGACCATCTCAATAGCCAAAGCTGTTTCCGCTCTGTAGGAAGGATGCGGAGAAGCAGTCTCAGAAAAGAGTTGTGGATAATGACAAGTGAGGGGAAGAATGTAGTCTAATGAAGTGAACACAGGACTAAGAGTCAGACAAGCTGAGTTAAAGTGCCATCTCCTTCCTCAAATAGATGCTGGGAAGTTATTCAATCGAAATGCCTGAGTCTCTGTTTTTGAAAAGATAATAACAGTATCTGCCTTATAAAGTGTTGTGAGCACAAAAAAAGTGTATGTGTGTGCATTAATGTGCATACATATACATATAAGTGCACACATGTGAGTTTACACACACATATGTACAAATATACTGACTCCTTGCCAGTGCTCAGTAATTGTCTTCCCCTTTCTTCTTTGAAACACGGTTTGTTCATTTGCCAAGGAATAATATTTACTTTGCCTCCCTCACTCACAGAGCTGCAGTGAATTTCTTACACAAATAGGACACTAATAAAGGTGTTTGTTGTATTTACTTTTTTCCATCTCTGTGGCTAGGGCACTAGCTTAGAACCTTGAAGGATGGAATTCACAGCAAAATCCCTGCCCTCCAGAAGGTTATAACCCACTTGAGCAGTGGTCCTTGTAGAGTTAAACAGCAAGAGGAGAATGAAGTATCGATATAGGACTGCCATATCCTTTATGTCATATCTGCAAAATGCATATTCCAGACCCTTTGTGATCTTCAGCTCCTTGTCCAGCCTTTTCCTGACTTATACTTGACCCACAAGACTTATCTGCCAGTCACATCACATAGTTTTGTTTCCTAAGTTTATCCTGACCTTTTTGGCCTTGAAGTCTTTCCTTACATTGTGTCATCCACCTCTGATTAAAATCCTGCCCTTCGAAAAGAGTCTAAGTTTCAATACCTTCTTTGTCAAGAATTTTCATCTACATTCTGCATTATTTACAAATACTCTCCTTCCTTTGAACATATTCCATGACTTTATAGATCCTTAGGTCTTCCTCTTCTATGAATTGGCTACTTATGCCCTTTATAGTATTTTTCTTATTTTAATTTTTCTTATTTTTACTTGTAGAGTCTGGCTATCAACTCTCATTCCCCAAAGACCACCAGAAAAACCTGTTGATCAAGCAAAGCTAAGTGTATTAGACCTACTGTGTACGGGAGAACCACATTGACAGAGCATTAGTTGAGTCTCAGAAAATGAACCTTGGAGATCATAGGGTTTTAGGATCTGCCCTGGGCAATTTTAAGGCAGATCTTGCAGGGTGGGGAACTGCTCAGAACTGGGCTGAGTTTATGACATAATGGCCGTTGAGGCTTTTGAAATGGTTTTGATAAGCAAGCTGTCAGTTTTGAAAGGGACATTGATTTATTTAGTTGAAAGTCTTATCTTCCAGAAGTGTATTTTCTAAAGCAAGGACCTAAGTTATTTTTGCTTGTCCTCAGTCTTGTCTTACACAGGGACAGCAAAGTGTATCATTAGTATTATATCTCAAATCCAAAACCAATGGTCTTTGTACACTTTATAAAAGTGTAGCTTCCATTTTTTTCTTATTGCTTTAAAAACCCTCCCTCCAAGAGATGAGTTTGGGGAAAAACAGTTAACAGGTTCTTTGTATTAAAGGTGATCCATTTGAGAGAATCTGAGTCTGAAGCATAAACAGGACTTGACTCAAGCAAACCTGAGAGGGGTGTGATGGTGGGAAATGGAACTTGCTATCTCAGAAAAACGAAGGCAGCAAAAGGATGAAACTGAACTGGACCCCTTGGGAAAAATGTAGGTTGGTGAAAGGGAAAGAGCAGATGGGAGCCCAAAACAGAGACTTCAGTGAGGCCAACTGTCTCTGATTAAAAGGTAACCCAGGAGTGAGACAGAATGTAAACAACCCCAGTTAGCATGTCTGTTGGCCTTCAAGTGTTTTCCTGTTTGGCTATAAATAAGATAAGGTTTTTTCTGGCGATGGCTAGCTTTGCAAGGTGTCTGTCTTGTGTAAATTAAGCCCAATCTCTCAGGAATAAAATAAGTACCTGCCTGAAAGGGCAGTTATGAGGAATGTATAAGAATGTAAATGGGAACCACGGCATAGCTCACCAACTTACAAATATTACTTGGAATAAACTGGTAATTATTATTAGTAATTTTCACCATGAATGTCTCTGATTGAAGTTCTGCTGAAATATTTCTGAGATTATCTAAACATTTCATTAAACTGATCTTTTTTAGTGATTAAACGTATGTGATAATCACATGGCAACTCTTAAAATACTGGAGATGACCAATGCTTTAACTCATGTGAGGCTGCGCACACTTCGAAATAAAGCCACCTCTGCTATCTTGAAGCATATTTTTGAATTTTTGTTTATTTTTTAAGTGTATATATTGATTGGAAAGTTGTAGAGACTTTTTTTTAATCTTTGTAAACTCAGGCTTTTGTATATCTGCTCATACAAAATTATACAGTTCATGGGCATTGCATTTCCTTAAATGTTATGCAAAATTCAGGCACATTATCTATGGATCACAAGTACTCTTGTCAGTGCATGTCAGATTGTATTCTGCAGAGTTGAAGCACTTATTTTAAGTTTTAGTACTTCTTATGTAACTTATATTTATGAAATAAATTGTTATATGTTTTTAGTAGATACATTTGAAACAATATCCCCAAAATATTACTACCATTTCAGGCATCTAATTCAATTAATGGAAGAATATTCCATGATTGCACATGAGTAGTTAAAAAAATATAAGAAAAAAGACCCCGTTACCATTGCACATCAGTACTTTGTTAGTCAGAATTTGCACGGTCTCTTACACTATAAAAACAAAACACAATAATTGGGAGACTAAGCACGAAAGAGACTACAGTTTTCATCCAAACACCCAAATGAAAATTTTACGTTTATCAAAAGATTCCCAATACTGTTAATAGTGTAGTAATAAAATGGTATAATTCATAAAATGCTTTTATCCTAATAGCATACTGTTTTCTCATATTAAGATTTAAATGAGAAAAAAAAGACCCTGCCACAAAATGTTTAAAGATTATATTGGGGGGGGCTGGCCCTGTGGCTGAGTGGTTGGGTTTGCACTCTCCACTTAGGTGGCCTGGGGTTCACTGGTTTGGATCCTGGGTGCGGACCTACACACAGCTCACTGAGCCATGCCGTAGCAGCATGCCACGGGGAAGAAGTAAAATAACCTACAGCTAGGATATACGACTGTGTACTGCGGCTTTAGGGAGAAAAAAAAAAGAGGAAGATTGGCAACAGATGTTAGCTCAGGGCCAATCTTCCTCACTAAAAACACAAAAACAAAGAGATTATTGGGCTCTGTGAATGGAGTAGGGAGGTTCCCATTGACCCAAACTACGTTTTAGGGAAACCAGTTCGTAGAAAGGGATGTGCCAGAAGCTATGGAGAAATAACATTCCATAAGGCCTGCCTCCCTATGCTATATGATCTATAATATTTTAAAAGCCATTCTTAATGTCAATTGCCAATTGGAATTATTCCCCAAGGAGATTTTAAAAATATTGATGTCTAGGTCTCAAACCCAGAAAATCTCATTTATTTGGCTTAGTGGACAGCCTTTTTTAAGCTCCCCAGTTGATTCCAATGTGCAGACAAGGCCAAGAACCACTGTTTAAAGTGTTCTTAATTATCAGTTTCAATGAGGTCATCCCACGTGCCTCAGTATCTATTTGTACTAAAACCTCTGTTGAAGCAGAATGTTGACCTTATAATAATGATCAAAAAGCATAACATAATGGTTAAAATTTATTGAGGCTTTCTAATGTGTCAGGCACAGAACTATGGGGCTGTACCTGCTCTGTCTCAGTTCATACTCTCAGGAGCCCTATGAGACAGCAATTATCTGTATTTATCTGCATGTTACTGATTTAAAAAAAATCTGAGACTCAGAGAGATTAAATGACTTACACCAGGTCACCCAGCTAATAAATGGTAGTCCTTGGCTTTGACCCCAGATGTATTTATTCCATCTGATATTCAAGTCAGAAAGTACTACCTGGTCTGAAATCATTCACAACACAAAACATTACTAGACCATGCTTAACAAATAGCAGGAATTGCTCACAGGCAAAAACAGAACCCTTACCTTTCTGAAAAGAAGCTAACTTGTTTCTCATGAGAAGCCTTGTGCTTGAGCGAATCTTATTACCCATCAACTAACACCCTGAAGGCTCAGTGGGGCATGTGTATCTACTTGAGTGCTGATTTAGAAGGTGACCATGATAAATAATCAGCATTGATTATATGGCAGCAAATATTAATCAATGTCTTCCATAATGCCTCTTAAGAGACTTTGTTACTAGTGTTCTAAGTACTTAGATTTTAGAAAGGGAGGGCTAATCAATATTACAAAAAGACAATACAACCCATATGTCTTTGTCTTTATGTAACGGCTAAGCAGATATGCATTAAATCTTGCCAGATGATCTGGAAAATCATGTCATTCCCATTTGGTAGGTTCTGGAGAAGTTAAAATAGGTACAGTTTTATCCAGGTCAGAGTTCGTTTTGACTGCCCTTTTCTTTTGGCTGTCTTTTCTGTCTACTCCCACCCCTTTGATTCTCCTTGGAGGTGCTACTTTTACTTCATTTGCACTTTAAACCCTTTTACCTCTCTATGCCCGAGGCTTAATCCAAAGGGGAATGTGTGGGAGATGTTTTCCTCCTTATTAGGCAACAGTGTCTGTAAACCTGGACTCAAGGTTATTCTTCATTCCGAAGACTGTATCGTAACCTTTGCCCACTATTATGAGGTTGGGGCAAAATTGAGTCTATCTTTTTAATGGCCAGTGACTGAGGAGAGCAGAAAATAAGGGGCTATTTTCCCTTCTATTTGTGATCTTCGTATAATACTGGAACATCGGGGTCAGTGATTCTGGCAGGGGCCTGAAGAGTAGGTGTGACAAATCTTCAAAGAAAATCCCCTTTTACGAGGCTAAAGCCCTGGATTTCAGAGTCTTCTGGTTGAGTAAGATACAGGTTACAAACACCTGACTGCAGGTCTAACAGGCCAGGGATGATGAATGCAGAGAGGTGCACCGGATTTATATGAGGCCTGGTTCTTATCATGAATGGAGGAATTTACAGCAAACTGATCTCACATTGTTATTCCTGATCAGCTGGCCTCTGACTGCCAAAACTTTGCCAGAAAAGCAAACATTGTCTCTTTCGGGCAGATCTACGCAATTGTGACTTTGCAAAAACCCTTGAGTAAAATAAACAAAAAACGAATTCAAGATGCACAGCCATGTGAACCTTCATAGAAAGGACTCATGTCCTACAGGGTAGTTAGGTGTGTGACTCAGGCTGCTAAACAAAAGTTGGGTTATTTTCAGAAGCAGCTGTGTGAGAGTGTAAAGAGCACATACCAGGGATCATAGGTCTACAGGCGTCACCAACTTGGGGAGCCCAGCCAAGATACAACCTCTCTGAGCTCCAGTCATCTGAGTTGAAGGGAATTCTCACAATCTACTTTCAGTAGATTATTTTACCAAGGAGTGAAAGAGAAAAATGCTCCACAACCTTATGCAAATGTAAACCAGTATTTTTTTCATCAATAACTAATGAAACTCACAATGTGATCAATTATCCACGAAAAATAATATCAGCACTCTCACAAGACGGTGTTAACCTGGTCAGCTTATCTAAGAGAGCCCTCTATGAGTGCAAACAACCGAGTCTTAAAGGCAAGTTCTTGGCTTTTAAAAAAATGGGTGCCACCTTTCTTCTCTCTCCTCTTTGAGAAGCGCTGTTCATGTAGTGGGAAAAACTGGCCGAGGAAGAAGGAACTCTGGATTTAAAATAACTCTGCCATTAACTTATTTGGAGTCTGTGGCTCCATCTCTGAATATACAGGAACTTCTGAGTCTCTTTAACTGCGAAGCCAAAATGTCAGGAGAGATTACCTCCATGACTCCTTTCTGCTTCACAGTTTGTATTTAAGCTACGATGTCTTCAGGTGGAACGCTTGCACAGCAACACCACACATCCCACCATCTTATCACTCTGGCCTTCCAAGAATATTTGAATAAAATGCCAAGAAAATCCTGTTAGAACACTTTGATGGAAGCCCCCTTCAATTCTGCGTAAACACAATGATAGTTTCATTTAACTTATAGGTTAAAAAGTTGCTTTGTTTCCTAGTATTCAATAAAAAGCAACATTCACTAAATACATGGAGGAAAATACAAATATTTATAATCCGTGTTGGAGGCTTTTTCCTTAAACAGCACAGGCAGTCATTCATTCAGGAATCTTGTTGCTTTGCAGTATATTAATTTCTCGTCCACAGGCCCAGCTCCGTGTGGACACAAAATGCTCCGCAGGAATTGATAGTTTTCAATTACAGCATTAGTCAGGCAAATGACATACATTTTTCACGTTGCCTTTTCTTGACTCTAACATTAGCCACGTAAAGGGAATAATAATGCCCACCTCGCATGTTTCCCAAAGTATAGGCAATTTTTGTTTATGAAATTTCCACTAATAATGTGTACTTGATGGGGAGATTTTCACATAAACATCTTTGCAGGGGCCTTCACAGCACATGTGGCCAGAACATTTCACTTTTAAACCTAAACACTTTACAAAATGGGTAATTATAACCCGAGAGAAAAGGGATTATGTTTCTTTGACTGTTTTCATACATATGGGCTAGACTCAGTATTTCTCCAGGTGTGGTCTGTGAACCCTCAGCATAAGAAATTCCAAGTATGGTTGTTAAAAATTCAGATTTCTGGGCTTTATCCCAGACTCAAAATCAGAATATCTGAGAGTAGAGACTAGAAAATAGCATTTTAAGGAACTCCTAGATAGCTGACAAAACAGTGATGTTGCTGAGAGAACAAGAAGAAGAAATAAAGATTACAGATAGATTAAATATATAAATGCCAAAACACAATAAAGAAAAAAACCTGGGGAACCTCTGGACAGCTCCATGTTTACTTCAGGGAGCCCAGCTAAATCTCGTCACCCTCCTCCATAAAATGTGCAGCTAGATCTAGAGATATGCAATGCTTTTGCTTCTTAAACACTGCCCTTGAGTGGCTATCAGGCATTTTCCAATGTGTTTTAGCTGCTCATCACAAAGATTCTTACTACTCTCAGGTGAAATAGCTGTTACTCTTATTCCTATTTCATAAATGAGAGAACAGAGGATGAGAAGTAAAGTGACTTGCTAAAATGTGCAGCTTTTAGTACCAGACCAGAAACTAAATCATTGTTCTATAACTCCAAATCTCATCTTGTAGAATTCGACCACTCTTTGGGATTCAATATAAGGCTTATGTTTGTGGGGCATCACATACTCAAATTTTATTTCATTGCAGAGTTTTAAATTAGTTTTGTTTATAAATTCCCCACCCCCAACAATCCATATACATGCAACTGGAGATTTAGGTTTTCAGATTATTGCTCTTGAATATATGTTGAGAGGGAAGAAGGATGATCCTGAGAACCTGGTCCAGCAGCTTAAGTATTCATAGTATGGTATTCAGGAGGAGGTCTGAATTACATGCTTAGGTACAAATGTGGTACGACTCTTGGAAAGTTATCTTTATAAGAATTTGGCAAAAATGTTAAATTCATAGACTGATAAAGTCCTATGACTTCTGTGCTCATTCTTGATTGAAAAAATGGGGTTAGGTACTTTGATCTTTAGGTTGTAAGTGATCGAAACTGAGTTCAAAGAGACTTAAGTAAAAAGGGAGATATTGGCTCACATCACTCAAAAGTCCCTGATCAAGTGGCTTCTGATATGGGTGGTTCCAGAAGCTCACAGGATAGAATCAGAAATCCGTTCTATCTCTTGATTCTAGTTTCCTTTGCTTCATTTCCAGACAGGGTCTCCCTGTGATGTGAGAAAAGACACGCTAGCAAGTCAAACTCATGTCCTCTTGCTTGTCAAATTGAAGGAAAAGAGAAATTTCTCATTATCATTATTTCTAGGAAAATTCCCAGGCCTGACTTGCTAGGAGGATGGAAATATACAGACTAACCAGGCCTGGATCAAATGTCCACTCCTGTGGCCAAATAGTAGAAACAACAAGAAAGGAAGATGTGGTGATTGATGCTGGAAGGGCAAACATCCCCGATGACTGTGGCAGGGTGCCATAGCTTCCGGCATGGAGTCAGTGCTTGTTCAATAGGAACTTACTACCATCACTGTCTGTAATACTGTCATCATTATACTAAAAACACAGTAACTAGTGCTACTACTACTACTACTACTTGTAGGGTTCTCGTTGTGTCTTTCTTAGAGAAATAAGTAATTTTAATAAAAGGCTGAAAAAGAAAAGTTTTGGGTGTTGGTTTGGAATGAAGACTACACTTGAACTGGCCATAATAAGATCTGTCACCAGTTAGATGTATTATTCAATTTGAAGTCAAATTTGCCTTTTCAAACCTGATCTGTGTGTCTAGACAGGGCTGAAAGTTGACTTGAATTTCCTATGTGACAGATGGATTCTCTGTATCCTTCCAACCCATAAAGAGGTTTGTAAAAATAATTTCTATAAAATAAACTCTGGTACATGAAAAGTGTTTTGTGTATGCCAGATTGATGGAGAAATCAGAGAAAATTTAAATGCTTGAACATCATGCATGTTTCTGAGACATTTATTTTCTCATGTCACCCCACTGCAATACAAATTTGGTATTGTTGCTTCTCTTCTTTTCAGATGAGGAATCCTCAATATTAAAAGATTTGCCTCAGTTTGTTCATTTAGCCACTACTCCTTGAGCTTATCCTCTATGGTAAGCAGTAAGCTAAGACTTTCTACATACACTCACTCCTGCTAAACCATGGAAAACCTAAGGTAAAAATGCAGATATCTTGCCACCTAGACTTCTTTTCCTCTACCAAGATCACACTGCCACAAAGAACAAAATTTGGAGACTGATACACATTCATGAAAATCACTTTATTCCCTGGAGAGACTCTGTCTATAGCACTCTCTGACAGTCTCCCATAGGGACAATTCCTATGATAATCTCTTTAAGAAATTCATTTTTCGTTGAATTCTGTGTTTGTTTCTTTTATCAGGGAACTAATACAGAAAATTAGTTGACAAAGACATTGTTGTTGAACTACCAATTCTCTGACTGCCAGATGGAGAACATATCAGGTGGTGTACCCAGTAGAAAGTGAGTAGGAAGCAGGGCAACTAAAAGTCTTTAGTTCTGACAGCAGCTGTCCTAAAGAACATCATCAATTATTGAAAATGTGTCTGCAAAAATAGTACATGCTATAAAAGGATTGAGGGAAAATTCTCATATACCTAATGTGGGAAATAATTCATAAAATGTAAGTGTTGCTCTCTTGTCATCCTATACTCAGAATATTAATAATATCTAAAGCCATGTGCCTGGCTCTGTGCTAAGTGTTTTTCATGCCTTAGTTTATTTATCCCCATGGCAATCTTATGCACTAGATGCTATATCCATCCTATGACCTGAATGCCACTTTGTAGATGAGGAAATTAATGCACAAAGAGGCTGAATAATTTACTTAAGGTCTCACTTATTAAGTAAACAGCAGAGCTGAGGATGGAACCCAGGCAGTTTATGTTTACAGCCTGAGCTCATAAACCATCCCACAGCTTGCCCTTCTGCAGGAAGAAATGGGATGTATCTGTTGTGGTGTCAGTTTCTGCAGACTTGGTTATAAAAGGGAGCAGAATTTGTCACCCCAAATATGCCTTTTTGGCATAGGATTATTTTAGGCTGATTATTTTCAAGAGACAGTGGACATAGGAAAACCTCTGAAAACTGAGTAGACGTTACTCTTTTGTAAGAGACATTTATATTCATAAGGGAAATCTCCGTCTCTATGGATGTCTCCCCTTTCTGTACCAAGAAGAGAAGGACGATTCTACATCTCTAGGAACTCTTATCAATGGAGAAAGCAAAGGCTTAAATCTGCGTAACGACCTTACCCTTGTTTACTGTGCTTTTCCTGGTCACCTCCCATAACTCCCCTGACCCCAACATCATCTTTTGTCTTTACCAAGAGATGGAATCTAAAGTGATGGCTTGGACTATTTTGGGGAGTCACTCAGTTTTCCTGGGTATCTTCCATGTACACAGGAGGTATACAGGTTATTAAATTTCTGCTTGTTTTTCTCATATTAATCTGTTTTTTATTACAGAGGTGTCTCAACTAAGAACCTGGAAGAGTAGAGGGAAAATTAATTTTCTTCACCAAAGTTAGTATTTTAAGTTTTCCTATAATGTGTTAAATGTCTCACAGTAACAAAGGAGGTAAAAAGTAGAGTGTTAGATTCTTTAAATAGACTCAGAATTTAAAAGAAACGTACATGACCATGGTGATATTTCTCCTAAGCAACGTGTCTTTTCTGGACTGTTGTAGAGATTCTGAGAAACTTTGGGCCAGGTTTAACTTAGGAAGAAGCTGGGCGACTTCAGAAACCTACTCACTTTGACACATTATGTATTCTGCAGCTGTTTGTGGTGGGGGGGGGCGGGGAATCTACTATGTTCTGTGTAAATTACAGTCATGATGGGAACACAAAGAGTCATAAGTTCAACGATTGCCTTTAAGAAGCTCAAAGTCAATGAGTGATGAGGACTGTGTCTGCACCTCTTACAGATTACACAAGTTCGCAGTGGACAGTGTGTATAATCTCCCTGGGCATATCAAAGGGGTTTTATTTGCCATACCTTGAAATCTGAAAAGGTTATTCTAAAAAGGAAAAGAACAAGTCGAGTGAGGGAGAGGTTAATACAGAGGTGGGAAGACATCAGTGTTGCTTTATGTAAGATGGTAATATCAGCAGTTAGCTGACGGGTGGCCTTGGGCTTCATCTCCGATCAGAGAAAATGAGAAGTGTCTCAGAGGTATGAAGCAGGAGACATGGATAAAGGATTATTTCTCCTTTTTTTCCTTTCTAGTCTCCTAAAACCAGACAACACAGACCTAGAGACAGAGCTAAAATAGAGGCTAAGAGTTTGTAGTGTCTATTAATAGCTCATTCTAGAAAGCTTTTGTTGAGAGAAAATAAATTCCCACCTTGTGACAGACGAAAAACTGAAAATAAAGGTGTGTGTAATTAATAGTGAGACAGTGCTGAGCAGGAATTCATTTATCTTATTCTTTCCCTGACTAAATGTAAATGTGTTTGTTGTTTGCTGCTGTTGCTTTTGAGCTGAAGAGAGTAAATTGACATTTGAGCATTCATCCCTTGGATCACACAAGGTATAAGTTGTAAGAAACCCAGGAGCACAAGGTGTTTGAACACTGGGGTGAGGGGAGAAGATACATCCGTTGAGGGTTCCTCGACCTGCCTGTCAAATGGCAGTCTTTGCAGCTGGCCGCCTGCTTCTTCTCTGGTCTCTTGCCTTGAGGAAGTGCCTTGGATATGTTAAAGATGACAAAGGAACAGACTGGTCATTATGTCTTCTTTTTTACTGTTTTACCACTGCCCCTGAAATTCTACAGAATTCTGCAAAGCTCTTTTGTCTAGATCCTTATAATAAATTCATTGCTACTCCTAAGGATATTTCAGTTGTTAAGTGATTCACGTAGCTGGAGCCTTTAAGTCAGCAGCTTCCTACTTGCCTACCCTCTTACCCTGTGCTTAATGTCACCTGGTGGTTCAGGTGACTGTCATCTGAGAGAAACTCATCTTCAGACAGGATATATATATAGTTTGGGGCTCATTATAAATGATAGGTCTGGCTGCCAAAACCTTATATACACTGACAGACCTCTAACTTAGATCTTATCTTCTTACCACCAAGACCCCTGACACTTGGGTATTCATTTTCTCAAATAGGATCTCTGAATTCTGCAGCCTGAATTTCTAGACTTTGCTTAGAATTACAGTAACTGTACTGCCATCAGTGCAGTTACTAGATTTGACCTCTTGTCTGTTTTGACACAACTGATCGTTATAGCTTTATGTCTCTACAACTCAACCTACATCCTCCTTTGAAATATTTTATCCCTTATGGAATCTTAAATACCTTGCAATGATTCCAAGTGAAAGAAAAGTGTTAATTTGTTATAAATTTGTCAAATGTAGTGGAAGTTTAAGAAAAGTTTATTTAATGAGTGAGGGATAGATAAACACATGGATAAACGTGAGGAACTAGTCGCAAAGAACTGAACCCAATCCAACGATAAAGAATGAATAAAAAAATTTGGAAAAAGAGAAAAGAAAATGAAAACAAAAGCAAAACATAAAATACCACTAAAAATCCTGGAGTAAAAAGTGACAGTGTTGATAAATCTACGACAGTAATTCATCTGGGAGTGAAAACTTGGCGTTACATTTTCTAATGTTACTTTTTGGCTAATGTTAGATTTTGAGTGATTCTTGCTTTGCCTATGCCAGTGGCTTTCAAAACACCATGTGTGTGTTCCTGGTGTTTATTTTAAAGAGTCATGTTTTACAGTGACTTAATGGGAATTTCCACAACACAGTGTTCCTAGAGTTGTGGCAATTCTTAGAGATATCATTGAAGTTGTGAAGACTCAGCAAGGAAGCAAATGAAAGGGACAGTAGTTGCCTAAATGCTTCTAGAACAGAAATGAGAGGCCACAGTATTCGCAATGAGAAAAGTAAAAAGAGAAAAATCATTAGGGAATTTACATTTATTTTTCAGCTTGAAAAGGGATTGACATGTGATAATGGCAGAAAATTAAGGATCTATGGGAGTGATATTTACTCCCTGGAAAGTGTGTGCTGCAATTCATTAATGGGTTAAGCAAGGAGATTGAGATATTGGTCTTTCCTATAGATGTTTCCCTGCTTGAGATGGTTATAAATAAATATATATATATATACACACACATATTTTTATGTATATAAACACATATATGTGTGTGTCATATGTCTACAAGAGATATGTTCTCTAACCTGGGGATCAGGAGTTCTGAGTAATCTTGTCAATATTCCGCTCTCAATTCAATGAGTGACCTTGAGCAAATCCACCCAATGTTGCTTTTCTAGACAAAGTCTGAATTTTTGAACATGGGTGTTTGAGGTCTGTGTTATCTGGTTTCCAGAATGTACCATACTCTCTTGTGCTGCCATGTTTTTTGAACACAATGTGTGGTGGTTTTGAGGGTTTTTTGAAACCTGAAACACTCTTTCCCATCTGCTTCATTAGCTCCTCCTTGCCTTTAAAGGCAGCTTCTATATCAACAATTCTTTTGGTGCTATAGTCTTCAACCTGTAGTTGTAGACTTTCAAGATTCTGGATTAATTTAGAAAAGACAAAGTCTGGTCTCTGGGGGCACTTCATTGATGTTGAGAAGCATCCTTTCCTCATGAGAGCAGAGGTACTATCATATCCCATGCCTGGCTCAAAGAACACATTAATAAAGAGTTATAAATAATCTCTTACCCATTATTCCTATGTCATGCCCATTCGCCTTCCGTTACCATGACAATCTGCCTCCCAGGATGAGTAGCTGATCTTTAACAAAAGAGACAGGAGGGGTGCACTCTGATAACTGCTTTGTCCTGTCACTTTTGACTGCCAGTGAAGTCAGACCCACCAATCTCAGCGTTATTTTAACTCACTGCCACCACCACTCAGATCAAAAATCCTACAAAGTTTTCACAGGTAGGGGAAGGTTTTATTACTTTTTTGGTCTTAATCCATTGATATTTTGAGATTTTGTATCATTGCAACATAATCTAGCCTGGGCTGACTGATACAGCAGAAGCCCAAGGGTGAAATTCACAAATTTGCACTGTCAAAAGCTCATAGCGAGTTTACAGAGAAGAGACAATCGAGTTCCTCAGAGGCAGCTGTGGTTTGCCCACAGACATAACCTACCTCATCGTGGCAGAGAGTGAAGGAAAAGTTTGTTTTCCTAATTAGGAGCTCATTGTTCACACCAGTATTTGACATGGAAACATAAAAGTCAATGAATAAAGCAGCTTTTCTTCTTCCTTCCAGAGACATCTGCAAGTTCATGTGTAAAGAACAAGAGCTCACCAATCCTTTAGGATGGGAGGGAAAGGGATTTGAGAAGAGCAGTGGATCTTAAATTGGGTGGCATGTTAGAATCATTTTGAAGCTTAAAAAAAATAGCATAACTTGATCTTCATTACCAAAGATTGATTTATTTGGCCAAGGGTATGGCACATTTCACAAACATTGTGTGTACTCTACAGGTCATATAGTATATTATTTAACTTCTCTGTGTGCTGGTTTCCTCATTTGTAAAATAGTGATCATAATAAGACACCTTGTTGGGTGATTGTGAGACATAAACGAAACAATCTATATAAAGTCTTAGAACAGTGCTTGGAACAGAAAAAACATATAATAAATATTAGATACTGTTATTTGTGTTGCCATTAATATGTTTTCCACTTGAAATGATCCCTTTGCTGGCAGGGAGGGTTGGCATTTTAGGTTCAGCACATACTTCAGTTTGGATTTAGTTTCATCAATCAGAGTGAACATTAAGATTTTTGAGAGCTTACTCATCACTATATCTAATGCTTAGTCCAATGTGAACACTGGGGATGCTCATAAATATGCATCAGATAAATGGATGAAATTTAAAGAAGAACAAAGCATATCTAACATCACTGAGCAGTATTTATAATAATATCAGGATAGAACTATCGTTTTGGCTGGAAATAAGTGAATCTAACAGTCAGAAAGAGTTGACATGAAAACATAATTGAAGCTACATTCCAGCTTCTTGCTGGAGATGTGCTCAAAGATAAGACCTATTTTGCATTTCATAACTTTGGAACGAACTAGACATTGCTGGAACATCTCAAGAATGTGTAAGATGGTGGCACAAGTTTTTTAGAGCAGATAAGACCAGAGAAAAAGAACTGTCTACTCTGGAATTAAATGAAAGCAAAATTCAAAAGGTGATCAATAGATATCTTACTGAAAAAAAAAAAAAGATGGGGAATGAGAGAGCTAATATTTGAAGTGTAGAAAAGCCTATCCCACGAGAAAGGACTTAAAAAACTTGCACGCTCTATGCTTTCATAATTTTTGGCAAGCGAGCAGGTTGTATAGACAAAGACCCAGCGAGATAAGAACAAGGAACTTATTTGGTCTTCTTAAAGAAAATAGGGAAAACAGTTTTTGACCCACCCATGTGGATTACTGATAGATGTGGAAAGCGGCATAGAATAAAATCCAGAATGTGGAAAATTGTTAGGGACAATAATAAATGTCTCAGATTTGAATTCCTAGAAAAATTGCATGTTAACATGTCTATTTCAGTTCCTTAAATATTCTCAGTATCTGAAATCTTTTAGTTGAATTTGAAATACATAAATTTTTCTCAACCATTGTGAGATTTGCAAGTGTTTAATGCTTTTTCATAAAAGATAATTTCTGGACAATATTAAGAGCTTTTCAAGGATTGGAGTGGCTCAATAATTAAAGATCTATTCTAGGTTGTATTAACCTCAGACTTCTAACACTGGAAGTGTTCAAGAAAAATTGCAATAAAAAGTATTCTTCTGTCACTAACGATAAGCCTTAATGTATTTGTAATGAAATTTGCAGTAGTGATTTACAGACCATGAAATATTTCCCAGACTTTTTTATTACATGAGAAGTGGGATGGAGGGGTCAGCTTAAGTGAATTCTGAAATCTCTTGCCAGACACTATAATTCTAAATAATAACAAAGTTTGAATATAGGCTCCAACCACACTTAAATTCTTAATAAATAGATCACATTACACAAGGTATATAAATAAGACTGTCTATAAAACAGAATCAGAAAAACTTTTTATATAGACAGTCATATAGTAAATATGGATTTGTGGCTCATAAGGTCTCAAGGACTCAACTCTGCATTTGTAGGGTGAAAGCAGCAAGAGTGAATGGATGCAGCTATGTTTTAATAAACCTTCATTTGCAAAAACAGGTGGCTGGCATGATTCAACTGTTGCCCTTACTGTGAACCTGTGTGCTCTTGACATCTAAGTGCCTTTTCAAACATAGAAGCCTAGGAAAGGGCGAGTTGAGTTTGGAGTTGGAAGAATTGGCAAAACCTCACATCCTGGGTCATCTGTCTAGTAGATGTGTATCATGGAACAGGAGACACAAGTTTTCTGAGCGTCAGTTTTCTTCGTTAAAAATTGGAGATGTTGTTTAAGGATACATACTTGCAAGTAGTAGACGAGTCCTGGAGAACTAACATAGTATAGTGATTATAGACAACAAAACTTTACTATAAACATTAAACTTGCTGAGAGACTAGATCTTAATTGTTTCCAACACTGGAAGAAATGCAATGCAATAGAAGTGTTAGCTAAGACTGTAACGGCAATTAAATTGCAACATAAAAGTAAGAAATCAATAACATATCTCAACGACAAAGGTATATTCTGAGAAATGCATCCATTAGGCAGTTTTGTCATGCGAACATCATAGAGTCTACTTATACAAACCTAGATGATAGAGCCTTCTACACATCTAGGCTGTGTGGTACCAATCTGGAACCACTGTCGTATATACAGTCCGTCATTGACTGAAATGTCATGCGGCACAGGACTATATGTGAACACCTGAAACTTACATAATGCTATATGTCAAATATATCTCAATTAAAAAAAATAAGAATGCATGTATTTATGGTGGTTAAAAAAATTGGAATCATCTTTTCTGCCTCAAAGTTGTCACAAAGATCAAATGACAGAGTAAATTATAGAGAAAAATTACAAACGGCAAGGTGCTACATAAATTTGGATTTCTTTGGGGGCCAAGGCAGCTAGGGTGGTGGTTTTAGGGGAGATGGAAACATGACATGGAATCACCCTGATCTTCCTTTATGTGCAAGGAGAAAAGAGGAGGGAAGAACCTCATTCTGATCTTACTTATGCCTGTGATGACTTGATCCTTGAGAGCAGCAGGCCTTGAGGAAACCATTCAGCAAAACAAATCTTCCCTGTACTTAATCTAATAACTTCATAATTCCTAGGTACCATCCTCTAAGAGGACTGGCATTTAAAAAAAAGGGAAAAGGGGCTGCCCATGGCCAAGTGGTTAAAGTTCTGAGTGCTCCACTTGGGAGGCCCAGTTCTCAGGTTCAGATCTGGGGGCAGACCTACTCCACTCGTCAGCCATGATGTGGAGGCATCCCACATACAAAATAGAGGAAGATTGGCATGAATGTTCATTCAGGGTGAATCTTCCTCACCAAAAAAAAAAGGAAAGGGACTGTAGAATTAGAAAAATCAATAAGAAATAAAATTGTGAAATTATTGTAGACATTATATCTAATGAAAGCAATAGTCATTAATACCTAAAAACTCTGTTTTATGTGAGATTACATCCAACCAGCAGAATAGTTTGTTAAATTTAAGAAGGAATGTCTATGTATCTATGATTAATCTTCCTTCAATGTATATTAGTTCAGCTATTATAGCTTTCTTAAAATTTCAAGAATATATATTTACATATATGATACATAAATAAAAGATTTCAAGGAGATATATAGATATAGATATATATCTGTATCCTTTATTTTTTATTTTCTTTTATAAAAGATGCTTTGAAAAATCAAAAGCAATTTTCCAATGACCCAGGGACTAGTGAATGAGCCCATGAACTTTAAACTAAATCTCACTGAGCAAAGAGCTGAACTTCTTTCTGTTGCTAAAGCCAATTTGGTTAGTTCTGTCTGACGATGTGCATCTGACTGCTTTCATGAAGTATGATGGTTCCTATTTGGCTGGAGAGGAGAAGAGATGAATGTATGAATTATAAGGACATTCTAGGCACAGATCTTTAGATTTAAGCCTGAGAAAAGAATCAAGGGTAGCCAGCCAACAAAATAGGCTGTGTGGAGTCAAATATAACAGATAGTTCACCATGGAACACTTGAGGAACATGACATTCCAAATATTTCTTGTTTCTAAATCAAATCTAACTTAGTTCTGAGCCCCTAATTCCCAGAGATGGCACAAAGTTTAGTAGCAGTATTTTTTTTAAATAATGTCATTCAGCTGAAATTTATTTAAACTGTTGTGATATTGTTTCATAATATCCAACTATTCACTTTATTCAAGACAATAATTAGTAATGAAAAAGAGATATAGCCTTAGTTATAATAAGAAGGCATCATAGTCATAATTATAATAAGAAACCATATAGTGATTAAGAGCTCAAAATTTCATATTTGAGTTCCAGTCTTAACCTTAGGACACTTACTAGCTTTGTGATGCTGGAAAGGCTTTTAACTCTAGGATTCTGTTTCCGTTCTATATAAATTATATAAAACAGAAAAATTTGATGGTACATGGCAATTTCCTACAAATGATATTAAATATCATTTCAATTTTTACTTCATCTCCATCTGACATTTCATTGCAAATTCAAATAGGTCTATTTCCATCTATTATTATTATCTTTGAGAATTCCAAAGAAAACAAGCTATTTTATGGTACCTCTGTTCAGACAAATATACGCAAAAGTAGAAAAAGTTCTCCAGTGTTAGTGCTTTATTTGGAAGGTGCTAACTCAGGGCAGTGAGGGTGAGATAAAAGAGAAGAGAAACAGAGAAGGATGGGAGACAATACCAGGTGGTGTGTTGTCCTCTGGCTACTGCATTCTAACAAACCATAAAAAACAATAATGGAGGTCACTGTTCAGTTACACAAGCGCAGCCTCATGGTATGTTTTGGGAGAAGTGGTAAAAAGAAATCATGCCTGGGGGCAGTCCACTGGAGGAAGGAGGGGAGAAGAAAGTCATCTGGCTGTTCCCCTCATATTTCCTCTCTCATGAGGGTCAAACTTTGCACCAAGGGGAGGAAACTCCCTTCCCATGGTCTGTCTTTCCTAAACATCCCCCCTCCAAATTATTTTGATGAAGATTCCAAATATTATCTCCTATTATCTGTAAACATTTCAGTTGTTTCTCTAAAAGATAAGGACTATTTTTTAAAGTTACCTTGGGTGTTTCCAGTTCAGGCAATGAAAGAATATTTCATAAAAAACTACTTCAAAATCTGGACAAAATGTATGAAATAACTATTTTAAAGCATTGGACAACGACCAGCATGGAAGGAAAGCACACTTACCCCAGATATTTTTCTGAGAGCATTTTGCAAATCATAGTGTAGCAGAGTAGAACCCAAGCAGAGGCAGCAGTTATAGTGAGTTTGAAGTTCAGGGCTGTCAAGGTTGCTGGGAGCAATGGAAATCTTGGAGAGGAAAAAAACATAGAGAAGACCCAAAACCTGCATACAGATTACCGTTGTTCAATATTTAATCCTAAATTACGTATGTTCCAGAGCAGGGCTCTCAGAAATTCAACGACAACATCACAAAAAATCCAGCAGCTCAAGAAGCTGAAGAGCTGAGCAGAGACCACAGTAGTGCAGTGCTGGGAAAGAGGTTGGAATTCAAGCCCCACTAAAGTGTTAAGGAGTGGTAAAAGCCTAGACATCCAGATCGGATCCAAGAAGGACCACACTCCAAAAGGAAAGACCACAACCTCAGAGGAAGACTTACAGCCTAAAAGTAATGGCAAAACTGACATAGAACAGCACTAACAAGCCTAACTACAAGCTTTACATATGACCAGTAGCATCCAATGGTACTCTATACACCTGCCGGAAGAAAATGTAACCACTTTGGATGAAGATATCATAATTTAGAGCTTCTACAATGTTATTTCCCAACATCCTGCATCCAGTATAAATATATGAGGGATGCTAAGGAAAAGAAACAAAGACTGAAAACTGAGAGAAGAAAGAAATAACAGAACCAGATCCACAGATGATTCAGATGATGATATTAATAGATGGGGAATAAAAAATGTCTATGATTTATATAAACAAAGAAATGTATCAACAAATAAACAAAGCAGAGGGGGATTTTTATTTCAACAAAGAGCACTGTAGGCATAAAAAATACAATATTGGGGGCTGGCCCACTGGCATAGCGGTAAAGTTCTCACACTCTGCTTCGGTGGCCCAGGGTTCACTGGTTCGGATCCAGGGTGTGGATATTTGCACCATTTATCAAAAGCCATGCTGTGGCAGGCATCCCACATATAATGTAGAGGAAGATGGGCATGGATGTTATCTCAGGGCAAATCTTCCTAAAAAAGAAAAATATTGAGAATGAGATGTCATTGGATGGGTTTAGCAGCTGACTGATTCCAGCAAAGCATAGATTAAGTGAGCTGAAAGAGAGGTTAGCAGAAGATATCCAAACTGGAACAGAAAGAGCAAAGTAATGGGAAAAAAATGTAAGATATCATTATATAATGAATTATATCGTTATACATATTTGAATCTAAGAAGGAGCAGAGAAAATTGGACAGAAGACATATCTGAAGAGATAATAGTTAAGAAATTTCCAAAACAGATGAAAGACATCAAATCAGTTTCAAGGCAATCTGTGACCCTCAAGCAAAGATAAATGTAAAGAAAAGCATATTAAAATCTATACTAGCACAACAGGAGTAAAGTTCTCAAACCAAATGTGTATATATACACGTCCATGACAATGTCTGGCACACACAAGGCTTTCAATGATATTTATTGAATTAATGACTAAATTAAATTCTGTCACATTTGTTAAATTGGTAAATTAGGAGAGGAGGAGGTGGAGAAGGAGGTGAGTCCAGCTTTTGTGTCCTTTAGCTCTGGAAGGAGAGTAAATCAACTTTCGTGTTGAAAGTTTAGGTCCATGGAGGAAATGTGTATGGTTTGTCCAAGAAGGGGAGGTGATGGAAGCTATGACTGGAGGAGAGTGAAATAGTCCTCAGGGTGGATCCTTTAAGGCTGGAAGTCCAGAGGGAGCTGTTGTCTTGGGAGTAGGAGGGCCCTGTGCTCTTCTTATCCCCAATGTCCTCTCTTCCAAAGGGTTCCTGCATTGGCACTGAGGAAGAACGTGCCACTTGCAGAGCTGTCCTGTTTCAAGCAGACCATGATAGTTTGGTCAATGAGTAGTACCTCAGTGATGGTCACAAGGAGCCAATAACCAACGGTACTTTCTCTTTGCTCCCTTGGGCTGCATAAGTAAGGAAAACTGTTACATCTCAAGGGAGGAAGAAGATGCCATCAAAACTAAGGAAAAGTGATAAAGAATATCCTTTTATACTGTTATGACGTGATCTCAAGAATATGTTGTTAAATTAGGAAAACGACAGTGATGTTATACGTTTATAGAACGCTATTCTTCATAAAGGAAAGGTGAGGAATAGAAGACTTACATTTTGATGTGAGTAAACAAATAGACATACAAATATGTAATTTATTAGTTAAGTTGTGGGAGGGATTGTGAGGAAAAAATAAAGCAGGGAGGATAGATGTGCGCTGTAATTTTAGATATAGGGGTCCAAGCAGACTTTCTGAGGATGTGGTCTTTAAGCAGACCCCCAGACTGACTGAGCTTGGTGGACAACAGTGCAGAGGGTGTTTCTGGACCAGGGCCTGCTGAACGTGCTTAGGATTCAATGAGGGGGCTTTTGAGGCTGGAAGGGAACAAGCAGAGTGAAGTGGAAGACGACGAGTTGGAGAAGTGGCTCAGATCACGTAGGGCTTTGTGGGCCAGGGCAGCCATTTGCATTTTATTCTAAATGTGATTGGAATCATCCATTAGAGGGTTTTGAGAAGAGGAGGAACGTGAACCAATTGAAGTTATGAAGAGATCACTCTGGCTTCTGAGTAGAGAAGAGTCTGTGGGTGCAAGCAGAACCACAGGCAGGAGCTACTGTGATTTCCAAAGGGGATATGATGCTGACTCCTAATGGGAAGTCATGGTAGAAGTCAAGGTGGAATATGATTGGGTTTTGAAGATGGAGCTGACAAATATGAAGTGCAGGGTGAGAAAAGCAAAGAGCTCAGGGGCCAGCCTCGTGGCGCAGCAGTTAAGTGCGCACATTGCACTTTGGAGGCCTGGGGTTCACTGGTTCGGATCCCAGGACATGACGCAGACATGACGCCTCTTGGCAAAAGTCATGCTGTGGTAGGCGTCCCACATGTAAAGTGGAGGAAGATGGGCATGGATGTTAGCTCAAGGCCAGTCTTCCTCAGCAAAAATAGGAGGATTGGCAGCAGTTACCTCAGGGCTAATCTTCCTCCAAAAAGAAAAAAAAAAAGAAGAGAGCTCAAAGAGGAAACCTCTTTTTTTGCAGAGGATCAGATATCTGGGCAAATGCATTCCCTTTTATTGAGATGGAGACAAGAGCAGGAGAAGCAAGAATGAGGGATCAGGGATACCAGTGTCCACATTGTTTATTAGTACCATGAATATCATTCCCCAGAGAAAAATCTCCACAAGATTTTCTTTTTTGGATCTAAAATTACTGCTATAGTATGACACTTTTATTATAATTATGTAATAGTTTCAAAATACAGAGACTTCTCAATTCTACACGATTTTTAAAAATTTGTTAATTAGCTCGTTCTCACCACTGTCTGACAGCCTTTTCCACTTCTCACAATTTTTGTAGCAAGTTTTTAAAATAACAGCAAAGTCTCTTTAAAATGTTTCAATAAAACATTCAGAGTAGGCTTTTATTTTTGAAAATTCCTGTCCTATTGAAAAAAAATAGAATCAAAGCACCGGGTTAAGGTTTTTTACTTTCTTTGTTCTGGTTTGTTTCTGGATAACTTATCGGAAATACTGCATCTCCTTCCTCAGATAAATTACTTTTGAGTTCATTTCCAATAGCCCAAAAATAATTAAGAGCATTCACAGATTTACAAATTTAGCTCATTCCCCACTCCTAACATGTATATTGACTGTAAAATCCTCATTGGTCTCCAAAATAATTTTATTCCCTATTAACTTGATTTGAAACCTACTTTTAAGTTGCAGCATTCTCAAGATTCCCTGTGAAGAATGAAGTTGATATTGTATCAATCAGGAGAGAGGTATGGTTATACCACGGTAACAAATGACATCAAATTGTGTGGCTAACAGCATTAATACTGGCTAATAGAAAGTCTGCTGCAGCCTCTATATTGTGCTTTCCCAGGACATTTTCCTTTTGTGTTGTTAGTTGGGGATCAAGGGGTTTTTCCATGCTTTCTTTCCTCCATCTCAACAAGTCTCCTTTAAAACCTCCCGACAGGAAAATAGAAATTGGAAGGGCCTATTGTATCAGCTATTACTTCTATTACTTGTCATGACCTGAAAGTGACAAGTGTCTCTTCTGCTTTTAACCCGTTGTCCATACACAAATCTTTGTGGCTTAAACAACAACCACTGTTTTGCTCACAATCTTTGATATGAACAGAGCTGGAAGGAATGATTCCTCTCTTTTCCATTTTCTGTCAGCTCAAGCTGGAGAATCCACCTCCAGTATAGCTTATTTACACAGCTCGCAAGTTTATGTTGGTTCACAGCTGGTGAACATAGTTTCTCTCCACATGGGTCTCTCCAGATGGCTTCTTGGACTTCCTCACAGCATGGCAACTGGGTTCCAAGAATGAATATTCCAAAAGACAGAAAATGAATGTTGCCATTATCTTAAGACTTGGGTGCAGAAGCTGTCAAGGGCAGCACTTCCACTATCTTCTAGTAGTCAGCACAGTTACACAGACCACCCAGATTCAAGTAAAGAGGATGTAGGCCCCAATTCTTGGTAAGTAGAATTCAAATGTGTGGCCACAATAAACGTAGATTTCAAGCACAGTTTTCAAGTCTCTAGAGACAAGGATAATAAAAGATAATTACATGAGAGCCCTTTTATTTGTTGTATATTTATTCAGCAGTATTAAACATAAAACAGTTTGCCAAGTTGTTAAATAAACAAAGATCTCTTCAGTCATGAATTTCACACTTCAATAAATACTATCTGGAAGTACCAAATAGAGACAAAGAAACTTTTATTGGAGTTAGGGGTAGTGAATTAGAAGGTGTCAGATAAAGCTTCCTCATTTAACAGAGGTTAAACCAATGTTTGAGATTCGAGGAACTAAAATCAAGGGCAGAGAATTTCACTTAGTGAAAATGTCAGTAAAGAAGCTTGAAGTTGGTGACATGGCTTTAAGTTACCCAACAGCAAGGAGTCAGATCTGACGATAATTTAAAGCACGTAAGATAATGATGGAAAGAAAGAAATGGAGATTTATTCTGGGGAGACTTATGTAGTAGGCTAAAGAGATTGTGCGTGATTTACTTGGTTGACCTTGTCTATGTAAATTTTCAAATAATTTTGAAGAGCATATGGATAAAAGTGGTAAGACCTTGTCTCTCTCTCTCTGGGAGTAGCCTGATTTCCTGTCACCCTTTTAGCTCTGAATGATGTTACATGGCCAGCTTCTAGTTCTGCAAATTCTGAATCCTTTCCTGGTATATTCAGAATTAACTCATCCTGCTATGATGCAGAATTTCAATCTCAATTCCAAAGAAAAAAGTAAAATTCCTACTAAAATATTTAAATAAATCCCTGTGTTTTTGATTTGATGAAATTGTGAACGTGCATTGTACATTGGAATGGCTTATCTTGTATACTTTTTGTTTTGTTTGAAGAAATGGCTAAAAAGTTATTGATAGGATTCAAAAATTATATAGAAAAACTCAATGCACTCTTTCCTTGGTCATTCTTTAATAAAAAGCTGATAAACTGTGTAGATGACACATTAATATTGTTAACTTTGTCTGTCCCTTGAACTCTAAACCCACATAACCAAGTGACTACTTGTCATCTTCTGTGTCACAAAGGCACATAAAACTTAACATGTCCAAATCACACCCGAGACCTTTGAGCAAATTTTGGTCCTTTTCCAGGGTAGTGGGTTTTAAATGGTGGCCCAAAAAGATATATCCATCTACTCATCTCCAGAATATGTGAACGTGAACTTATTTGGAAAAGGGGTCTTTGCAGATGTAATTAATTTAAGGATCAAGAGATGAGATCATCCAGGCTTATCTAAATGGGACCTAAATCCAATGACAAGTGACTTCATAAAAGAGAGAAGGAGAGAAAGCCGTGTGAAGATGGAGACAGAGATTGGAGTTGTTCTATCAAAAGCCGTGGAACACCTGGAGCCGCCAGAAATGAAAAGGCAAAGAAGGACTCTCCCCTGGAGGCTGTGGAGAGAGGTTGACCCTGCTGATCCCTTGATTCTGGAATTCTGGCTTCCAGAACTAGGAGAAAATACATTTCTGTTGTTTGAAACGCCCAGTTTTTGGTCATTTGTTACAGCACCGCTAGGAAACTAATATGTCCAGTCATTCCTATCTCAGTCAATATCCCAGGCCATCACAATTTGTACATTGGTTACCTTCAGCCCATACTCCCTTATACGATGCAGCACCAAGTCCTCCTGATTTTACCTTCTGCATAGCTTTCACATCTGTCCACTTTTCTCTATCTCCACCATTCATGAACTCTCAGCTCACACCAGGAACACTGCAATAGTCTCGTAAGTGATTTCCACCTCCCCTCTGCATCCCTTCCAGGCTTTTCCACACACAGCAGACAGCATCACATCTTTGAAAGACAGATTTGACCATACCATCCTCCTTGCCCCTGTGAAAACCTTCAATAGTCCAATATATTTAGGAGTAAAACAAAATGCCTTAATGTAGCCTACAATATCTGGCATGATCTTGCTTTTACCTATTTTTCTAGTCTTGTTGCTTTTCATTAATAGACATTTTTTTAGAGCAGTTTTAGGTTGACAGTAAAATTAGGCAGAAAGTACGGAGAGGTGCACTGTAGCCTTTTGTCCCTCCTGTTCCTGCACATAGGTTCCTCTATTATTGACATCTTGCATTAGCGTGGTACACTTTTCACAATTTAACCAATAATGATACATTATTATTAACTGAAGTCCATAGTTTACTTTAGAGTTTACTTTTTCTTATACAGTTCTGTAGATTTTGACAAATGTATAATGTTATGTATCCACAATTACAGTCTTATCCAGAATCGTTTCACTGCCCTACACATCTTCTGTGCCCACCTATTCATCCGTCTTCCCTCCCTCTGAACCCCTTGCGACTACTGGTCTCTTTACTGTCTCCATAGTTTTGCCTTTTCCAGAATATCATATACTTGGAATCATACAGTATGTGGTAGCTCTTTTACATTGGCTTGTTTCACTTAGCAATATGTGTTTAAGTTGCTTCCATGTCTTTTTGTGGCTTGATAGCTCATTTCCTTTTATTGCTGAATAATACTCCCTTGTCTGGATGTATCAAAGTTTATTTATCCATTCACCCATTGAAGGAAAACTTGATTGCTTCCAATTTGGGGCAATTATGAATAAAGCTTCTATAAATATTCTTGTGCAAGTTTTTGAATGGACCTAAGTTCTCAACTTACTTGAGTAAATACCCAAGGGGTGACGGCTGGATCATGTGGTAAAACTATGTTTAGCTTTGTAAAACAACTGCCCAACCTTCTTCCAAACTGCTGTACCATTTTGTACTCCCACAAGTAATAAATGAGAGTTCCTGTTGCTCCATCATCACCAGCATTTGGTGCTGTCAGTGTTTTGGTTTTTAGCCATTCTAAGAGGTACGTGTGGTATCTGTGTTTTAATTATTTCCTAGTGACACATGATGTTGACCATCTTTTCATGTGTTTATTTGCCTTCCGTTTGTCTTCTTTGGTGAGTTGTCTCTTCAGATATTTTGCACATTTCTAAGTTGGGTTATTTGTTTCCCATCATTGAATTTTTAGAGCTCTTTTACATTTTTGATAAAATTCTCTATCAGATATGTGTTTTTCAAATATGTTCTCCCAGTCTGTGGTCTGTCTTTTCATTCTCTTAATAATGTCTTTCAGACCTTAAGATTTTAAATTTACTGAAACCCAAAGTATGAGTTTATTCTTTTATGAATCATGCTTTTGTTGTTCTATCTAAAAAGTCATCACCAAATTCAAAGTCACCTAGATTTTATCTTTTGTTATCTTCTGGAAGTTTTATAGTTTTTTATTTTATTTTTAGATCTATGATCCATTTGAGTTAGTTTTTTTTTTTATAAAGATTTTTATTTTTTTCCTTTTTTTTCTCCCAAAAGCCCCCCAGTACATAGCTGTATATTCTTTGTTGTGGGTCCTTCTAGTTGTGGCATGTGGGACGCTGCCTCAGTGTGGCTTGATGAGCAGTGCCATGTCTGCGCCCAGGATTCGAACCAACGAAACACTGGGCCGCCTGCAGCAGAGCGCGCGAACTTGACCACTCGGCCACGGGGCCAGCCCCCATTTGAGTTAGTTTTTGTGAAAGGCATAAGGTATGTGTCTAGATTTTTTTCTTTTTTTGGTATGCGGATGTGTGGTTGTTTCAGCATCATTTGTTTAAAAGAGCATCTTTCTCCATTTAGTTGCCTTTATTCCTTTGTCAAAGATCAGCTGATTTTACTTATTTAGGTCTATTTCTGGGCTATCTATTCTGTGCCATTGATCTATTTGTCTACTCTTTTGCCAATACCACTGTCTTGGTTATTATAGCTGTATATGGAGTCTTGAAGTCCAGTAGTGTCAGTCCTCTAACTTTGTTCTTCCTTTCCACTACTGAGAGGCCTATTCTGGGTCTTTTGCCTCTCCATATAAACTTTAGAATCAGTTTGTTGATATTCACAAAATAACTTGCTGGGATTTTGGTTGGGGTTGTATTGAACCTATAGATTAAGTTGGAAAGAATTGACATCTTGACAATAAGGATAATAGAGGAAGATTGGCACAGATGTTAGCTCAGGGCCAATCTTCCTCACCAAAAAAAAAAGAAAAGAAAAGAAAAGAAAAGAAATAAACCAAGTATCTGAGAAATGTAATAAAGTGAAGTGCAGTAAAATGAGGTATGCCTGTATAAGTTCTATACTTTCAATTTCATTGATTGCTGCTTTAATTTTTATTTCATTTCTCCTACTTTCTTAGAATTTAATTTTCACTTCTTTTTTTTGTCTCCCCAAAGCCCAAGTACGTAGTTAGGTATTCTAGTTGTGAGTCATTCTAGTTCTCCTATGTGGGATGCTGCCACAACATGGCTTGATGAGCAGTGTATAGGTCCATGCCCAGGATCCAAACTGGTGAACCCTGGGCTGCAAAAGCGTAGCGCATATATTTACCCACTCAGCCATGGGGTCGGCCCCTAATTTTCACTTCTTTTTTCTAGTTTCCTAAGGTGGAATCTTAGATTATTAATTTTAGATGTTTGTTCTTTTCTAATATATGTATTCACTGCTATAAATTTCTCTCTAAGCACTAATTTTGCTGTGTCTCACATGTTTAAGTGTATTTCCATTTTCATTTAGTTCAAATATTGTTTTAAATTTATCTTGAGACGTCTTTTTTGACCAATTTGTGTTTAGAAGTATGTTGTTTAATCTCCAAATACTTTGTGAATTTCCAGCAATCTTTCTGTTATAGATTTCTATTTTAATTCCATTGTGGTCTGAGAGCATACTTTGTGTGATGTCTATTCTTTTAAATTTGTAAAGATGTGTTTACTGGCCCAGAATGTGGCCTATGTTGCTGAATGTTCCGTGTATGCTTGTGAAGAATGTATATTCTACTGTAGTTGAATGAATTAGTCTATACATATCATTTAGATTCAGTTGATGGATGGTGCTGTTTATTTCAAATATATACTGATTGGTTTTCTGCCTGCTGGCTCTGTCATTTACTGATAGAAGGGTGTTGAAGTCTCCAACTATAATAGTAGTTTTGTCTAATTTTTCTTACACTTCTGTCAGTTTTTAGCTCACATATTTTCACGTTCTATTGTTAGGCCTATACCCATTAACAATTGTTATGTCTTTTTGGAGAATTATCCATTTTTTCATTATGTAATGCCCCTCTTTATCCTTGGTAATTTACCTTCCTCCAAAGTTGGGTTTGTTATTGATTTATAAAGCTACTTCAAATTTCTTTAGATCAGTGTGAGCATGATGTATCTCTTTCCACATCTTTAATTTTAAAGGATCTGTCTTTATATTGAAAGTAAAATTCATGTAGATAACATATAGTTGAGTATTGTTTTTTTAGTCACTTTAACAGTCTCTGTCCTTTAATTGGTATATTTAGAACATTCATATTTAAAGAAATTATTAGTATATTTCAAATAATATGTCTCATATTTGTAACTGTTTCTCCTTGTAACCTTTATTCTTTGTTTCATTTTTGGCTCCTATCCTCTTTTGGCCTTCTATACTGCTGTTTTTTTAATGTTCATGCACTTTTTGTTATTGTAGTAACATATACATAACATAAAATTTACCATTTAACCATTTTTATGTGTATAGTTCAGTGCCATTAAGTACATACACATTGTTGTACAACCATCACTGCCATTCACCCCCAAAACTTTTTTATCTCCCCAAACTGAAACTCTGCATCCATTAAACAATAACTCCCTATTTTCTCCTTCCCCTGGGCCATGGAAACCACCATTCTACTTTCTGCCTCTCTGAATTTGACTACTCTGGGTACCTCAAATAAGTAAAATCATACATTTGTCTTTTTGTGACTTGCCTATTTTGCTAAGCCTAGTGTCTTCAAGTTTCAGCCACATGGTAGCATGTTTTAGAATATCCTTCTTTTTTAAGACTGAATAATATTCCATTGTAGATATAGGCCACATTTTGTTTATCCATTCATGCATATTTAGACTTAGGTTGCATTCACCTATTGGCTATTGTAAATAATGATACTATTAGCATGAGTGTACAACTATCTGTCATGTACTCTAGCACCATAAATTTTTAAAGATCTTAAAACTAAAACTTAATCTGATGTAAATTGCTTAATTTGAAGTGAAGTACCTCAGCTAATTAGCTACTACTCCTTTAAAAAAAACACATTAGATAATCTAGATCTGGTTATACTGAAGTCCAATTTTCCCATTTACTTTTAATTTGGTTAGCTATTTTTAATTGAAGTTTTTTCTTTTTTTTAATGCACATGAGAAATGTTAATGTCAATAACCCTTTAGGAGGCTGAATATATTTAGAAATGTTTAACCATTCAGTTTAACTGTTGCTATAAAATATGTTAAACTTTTAAATGGGAGAAATTATAAAGTTGATCAGGCACAAAATAACATTAATAAAATCTGCACATATCTGTAATCCCAAGTACTACCACCCTGGGTCAAGCCACCAGGACCTCGGCAGTTGATCTTCCCTTACCTACTGTAGGCCCTTAATAAACAATTCACGTTTTAAGGAGATTAGCAAATAATATCCCTTTCTTCTTACGTGTTCAGAATCAAATGAAACACAAGACACAGGAGACAGACATATAGCACTCAAAATGTCAACATCTTTTTTACTGATAAGCTGATTGGAGAATGGGGTTTTATGTCTCCTTTGCTTTTAATTATGTATTTTTATGATTCCATATTTTTCTTCTCTTAGCATACAATTATACTTCCTTTAAGAAAAAATTTTATTGGTTCTTCTAGAGTTTGCAATATACACTTAAAACTTATCTAGTCCACTTTCAAATAACACGATACCATTTCATGGGTAGTGCATATACCTATAAGAGAATGTTCCCAATTCCTCCTTCTCGTCCTTAAACATCACTGTCATCCATTTCACTTATCCATAAGCTATAATCACATGATATGTTGTTGCTATTATTATTCTGAACAAAATGCTATCTGGTAGATCAATTAAGAATAAGAAAAACAAGGATTTTGTTTTATCTTCTTTATTCTTTCTCTAACCCTCTTCCTTTATGTAGATCCAAGTTTCTGACTTATATGATTTTCCTTATTTCTGAAGAAACTTCTTTTAACAGTTCTCAAAAGGTAAGTCTACTGGTAGCAAATTTTTTAACATTTGTTTGTTTGGGAGAACATTTCTCATTCACTTTTGAAAGATCATTTCATTGCATACAGAATTCAAGGTTGGTGTTTGTTTATCTTTTCAACACTTTAAATATTTTACTCCACACTCCACACTCTTCTTGATTGCATGGTTTCTGAAAAGTAGACCAATATCATTCTTATCCTTGTTCCTCTATAGATAAAGTGTTTGTTAAATCACTTCTTTCAAGATTTTTCTCTTTGTCTTTGAGTTTCTGCATATTCTGACTTTGAATATGATATGCCTAGGTGTAGACTTTTTGTTCTTTATCCTTATTGGTGTTCTCTGAGCTTCCTGGATCTGTGCTTTGGTTTCTCATATTCATTTTGGAAAATTCCGTCAATATTACTTCAAATATTTCCTCTGCTCCTTTCTCTCCTTCTTCCCCTTCTGGGATTTCCAATAAGCGTGTGTTGCAATTTTTGCAATTGTTTCATAGTTCCTGGACATTCTATTCTGTTTTTCTGTTTCCTTTTTTTCTTTTTCATTTTTTTTCTACTTTCTTTGCAGTTTTGAAAGTTTCTATTGACACATTTTCAAGCTCACTGAATCTTTCCTTGGCCATGTCTAATGTACAAATGATCCCATCAAAGGCATTCTTCATTTCTGTTGCAGTGTTTTTGATCTCTAGCATTTATTTCTTTTTGATTCTTCCTTAGAATTTCCATCTCTCTGCTTACGTCACCCATCTTTTCTGTGGCATGTTGTCCACTTCTTCCACTAGAGCCCTCAGCATAGTAATAATAGTAACTTTAAATTCCCAGTCTGATAATTCCAAAATCTGTGCCACATCTGTCTAGCTCTGATGCATTAAAATAATTGAACAAGGAGTCTGATGTGACAAATGGCTCTGATGCCTTAGCAGCCTACGTAAACAAACTGAAACTTGCCAGTCAATACATCAAATCTGAGGAAATGAAACTTAAGAACAACCAATCACAAACAGCCAACTAGACTTTCTTAAATCCAGACAGCTGTTTAAGCTATAGCCAATCAAATAATTTCCTTGTTTTGCTTCTATGTCTTCTCTATAAAAACCTCTCGCCTAACTACCGTTGGTGGAGCATTCCTAACCACTTTCACTTTTGTGCTGGCCGATTCCAACAGATGTATGCTTAAGTAAAGTCATGAAAAATATTAATGTGCCTCCGTTTACCTTTTAACATATGCTTGTCTTGTCTGTTCAGACTGCATTATTTGTCTTTTGCATACCTTGTAATTTTGTTGAAAGTCAGACATATGATGCCTTGGGTAGATGCACTGAGGTAAATAGGTCTTCAGTGTGAGCTGTAAGTTTATCTGGCCAGCAGCTAGGCTGTGTTTACTCTTTGTTATACCAGCAGGTGCTGGAGTCCAAACTTTCCTCTGTGTCCTTATTTTTGCCTCCCCTGCTGTTTTTGTTGTCCAGATACTCCTTAACTAGAGTCTGAGCCTTGCATTTCCTTTTGGCTGTAATCTCCTGTTATAACAATGCCCTGTTGACGTGGTAGTAAAGTGTTGGGGAAGGGAAACACCTTATATTCCTATAATTAGGTGTCAGTCTTGGGCTGTGTCCGTTCACAAGTGCTTCTCATCCTCCCCTCTTAGGTGTGACAGGAAGGTTAGAGGAGGCTGGAGCTGGATATTTCTTTTCCCTTCTCTCAGTTTGGCTCTGGCAAACCCCATGTTGGTTAAGCTCTGATAAAATCTTTTCCCTTGAAGGCAGGCCTTTGCTAATGAAAATAGAATATTCTGGGTATATTTCCAATGGTTACTTTTCATCTGCCCCTGGCAAAAAGAGGAGGAGATTTTTCTGCTGTCCTCATCCTGAGAACCTGGTGGTACTTTCGGAGGTAGACCTCACAAAAGCATAGATGCTCTCCTGAGGATGGCACCCATGACATTTTCTCTCAACAAGTCGGCACCTCGTGTCCAGCAATTAGTCAATCACTCTTTGAGTATTCCTACCAGGGAGAGAGCTGTGGCTTCTGCTCCTGGTAAACTCTGATTCTCTGTGTTGCCCTGTCTTTCCCATTTTTGAATTGGCAGTTAGCCTTGTGACCTCAGTTCTCTGATGGATCTCAGAAGAGTTTTGATTTTCAGTTTCTTCAGCTTTTCTTTTATTGTGAGGATGGGAGAGATAATGTCTAAGCTCTTTAAATGTTGGGCCAGAAACCAAAAGTCTGACCTTATTGCTTTTACTGAGCCTTCTTATTCTATCCTCTATGACAACATTGGACATTCTTCAACCATTTGAGTGTGCCATTTACTCTCCCGTCCCAGGACACTTGCACATGCCATTCTCCTCTGCTTGGAATGTTTTTCCTTGAAACTTTAACCTTACTTGACCTCTCTGATTAGGCTGAATCTTACACATTATGCACTATAATGGCACAGTATAACTCTCCTTCATAATACTTATGCTCCTTTTATCTTTTGTGCATGTTTTGTGTTTGTGTGTGTAAGTTTTTATGTTGTAGCATGCTGATTATTTGATTCATATTTATTTCTCCTCTCTAGATACCCATCACAGAAACTGTATCTAATTTTATACACTACTGTATACCCAACAGAGTATCTGTCTATGCTACCAGAGACATAGGTAGACATAGAATAAATATTTGGAAAATGGGCTCTTTTTGGTTTCTTTTTTTTTCTATTAAAAACTATAAATGTCTGGATTTAAAGTTATGCAATATTTAGCATCCTTATTAATGGTTACTCTATTTCAGTGCAAGAGAACTTGATACATGTGCCCCAGGGAAGCTCCCTACATTGCCATGCCAGTCAAACCGAAGAGCCTTGAAATCACAGAGCTCACAAATACATCCATCACATTAGTTTGGAGTGGTCATTAATTGGAATAGTTTTTTTCTAAGTTGAATATACATGCTGTGTGGCCTCCCTTTTAGAGGTTAATAGAGTTTTCCTTTCTTACTGAACCGTCAATAATTTGAGGTATATTTTATTTGTAGATTTGATGCATTAAAATTCTCTTCCTATTTCCATATAAGAATGCATGTTTCTATACATGCATGTGGATTTGTTTTTCCCTTGGGTATTTTTTGAGAGCTATAAACCTTCCCTACTCCTGACATAATGAAGTCTTAAAGAGGAATAATTTGGAGATTTATTAAGTAGAAAAAGGATTAACATCAATCAGGCTTAACATATGCAGTTGAGTAACCCAATCTCTTTCCTTTAATTAGCAGAGTATAAAGGAAACATCTCCCAGGTAGACTAGTTCGTATGTACATCACTTTAGGAGGGGTTCTTCCTCATTAGTGTTGGAAAGAGATTTTTCAACAAAAGTTAGTCATGGATTTGCTTCCAAGATGCTGACTTTGTCTACTGGCTCCTAAAAGGCTGGTGCTGCAGAACCGAATGACGTCTAATTTTATATATGATTCAAATAATTTATGACATTGTCTTACTTTCTCTTTGGGAGGTGGGCAGAGATTTATTTGGTGAGACCGAAAGAGAAGACTAGTGAACTGTGAGCTCATATAGGTTTATAGTTCCCTTATTCTATTTTCTCTCTCTCTCTCAGCCTACAAAACATTAGAAATTCATTAACAAGAAGTTATAACTAAACAACCTTCTTTTTAGATCTTATTTCTTAATTTATTTTAGGTATTATATAATCAAGTGATCACTCTTGTTATAAAATGTTATGGTGTGAAATGTAGAATAATGTTCCAATGACCAGTGATCAAATGTCATCCTAAATTATATTGACAGAAAATGGAGTTGGAAAGCAGAGTTAAGGGGCTGGCCCCTTGGCCAAGTGGTTAAGTTCACGCGCTCTGCTACAGAAGCCCATGGTTTCACCGGTTCGGATCCTGGGCGCAGACATGGCACTGCTCCTCGTCAGACGACGTTGAGGCAGCATCCCACATGCCACAACTAGAAGGACCTGCAACTAAGATATGCAACTATGTACCAGGGGGATTTGGGGAGATAAAGCAGAAAAAAAAGATTGGCAACAGTTATTGGCTCAGGTGCCAATCCTTAAGAAAAAAAAGAAAGCAGAGTTAATTATCGTTCAGCAGTGTTGCTTATTTCTTATCTGTATCAATTAAACGGAGTAGAGATGGTTGAAAATTCATTGCCTCTTGAAGAGTTTTTAATAGATTGTGGAAATAGGTCGGGATTTTTTCCTACATTTGCTTGTAATCATATGGGCAGATTACGACAGTGGAAAACCTCTGAATATATTTGTAATCTTTTCAACCAAATGGAGACTGTAGAAAAAGCTCAGTGTCTGGTGCTCTCTGCTTTGATCTGAAACTAAAGCTGGCTTCTTTTTGTGGGTCACTGCAGCTATTCAGGCAATTTTATTAACCATAATGACACTTTGTTCTGATACTGTTTCTTTCATCTAATCATCTCAGAAGATTTTACAAACAGAAGTTTTTGAATTTGATACAAAATGCTTTATTATAAAACTTGTGATTTCATATTCATTCTACAGTCAGCACTACGACCAGAGGCAATGGGAAGGAGAATTCCGGGGAGGGGTCTTTGTGGTGTGGCCCCAGCAGGAAATCCTCAAATTTGAAGGGGTCCTTGAAGTCCTTGTCAATGTCTTTTGCTACCTTCCACTCTTTCACCTATTTTGTACTGTCTTACTTTATCTTTTTCTTTATTTGTGAATTTGAAACATTTATACAAAATAAATTTAAACAAAGAAATAAATCACATGAAATTCAAATTACCACCACTAGTTAAATGTGATAGATGATCTCGTTTGGCTGAAACAGAATCACTCATGTTGGGGTTAATAATAGGAATATAGAAACTTGGGTGTGTTTTGGGTGCTTAATTTATCTCTGTTTTTTCTTGAACAATACTAATTCTTATCCGCATAAAACAGTGTTGTTTAAAACATTGCTAATGACGTTAAGTTTTCATTAGCTAGGTTCAGGCTATTCGTACTCATCTTTAACCCAAACTCTGCCATTGAGCAGTCCTCAAGCTCCACATTTAATGTAACAATTTCATACAGTTGTCTTCTTGAGTTGAAGATATGGTTAATGTTACAGTGCTATTAAATCCAAATTAAATTAATATCCAGTCTAATTAATGACTGAATTAGAGACAGAAAAATTCTTCTTTGTGTATTTAATACCACGTTTTCTATTAATAATCTGTAGTAAGTTGTTGCAAAGTTAAAACCAACTCGGTATTCTATTGCTATGTGAATAGGGTACCGAGTGCTACAGTGCAGTTTATCAGGTTCTTGGCATGTCTGTACTATTGTGCTTTGATTCAGTTTTCCCATCACTTTTTCATTTTTCAAATTATGATGGCATAAAGACCACTATAAACACAAATGCAAAGACGGGTCTAAAGTGGCCGTCTAGACCAGGGATCAGCAAATTGTCTCTTTTAAGGGCTAGATAATAAATGTTTTAGTTTTTGGTGGTCATACAACTCTGTCACAACTACTCAAGTCTATGATGGTGGCACAAAAGCAGTCACAGGCAACATAAAAAAATGGTCATGGCTGTGTTCTACCAAGCTTATTGACCCATGGCTGTAGTTTGCAGACCTCTGATCTGGATATGGTCTAATATGATACCAGTTAGACATGTGTCTATTGATATTGAATTTAAATTAATTAAAATTAAACATAAGTACTTTTGTTTCTCTCTGTATTAAGCACATTTCAAATGCCTGAGAGCCACATATGGCTAGTGGCTGCCGTATTTGAACAATATAGATATAGAATATTTCCATATACAATATTTTTCTTTACAGAAATTTTTATTAGACCACATTGATAGAGGATTTCAAACATGCTTATATGGCTGTGTCTAGTCGTCATTAAACTGATGACACAAAATTTAAGAACACATGTCTAGGAGAACTCAAAACTCCTGAAACACATTCCCAGACTTGCCAGAGGTAAACTAACTCTGATTTTAGAAACATCTTAAATAGTAAAATGAATTAAGAGTCTTTGCTCTGGTAACACATTTTTGATCTTAGGAAAGTCTGTGTCTCTGTCATTTTATCTCTCATATGGGAAATACAATGCCTGCCCAGTCTCCCATAAGGTAGCTTTGAAACGGGATTCATCTCTTGGAGACAACTGGCAAATAGTTTTGGATAAAGTAGGAGCACAAGGCAACAAAAATGTCTGGGAAAGTAAATTAGTGTGATTACTAAGATTATGGGAAGAGAGAGTTGGGAATTCGAATCCCAGTTTTGACATTTTCCATGTGAACCTGAGCCAGGTCCTTGTTGTCTCAAAGCCATTATCTGCTCATCATTAATCCCCTAGGGTTGTTGTGAAGATCAAATATGATAATGTACTTAAAGCTGCTTAAAACACTGTCTGGTTCATAGTAAGTCCCCAGTAAATGATAGCTATGACTGTTGCGTGCAGAAGAAGAAGGGAGAAAACATCACAACGTTAGGCATAAAGGCTTCCTGCCACAGCATAAATCTCCAAGTGTAGAAGCACATTACAAAAAATAAAGGTAAGAAAGAAAGATAGCCTAGAAGCATGAGAGAAAAACAAGGGAAGGAAATCGAATTTTAAGCGTACGCTGAAGGAAATGGATATACGATTGCAGGCAAATGGAAATTGTGCCGACTAAAGGAGGAAGGCATAAAAATGGATAATTTAAATCTTTTGTAATGCAAAATATGAGAGGGTCAGTTAAAGGAGACAAAGCTTCTGGAAATGCTTCATGTATTAAGTGCTATCCAAGTATAATTCAAGTGTTACAGCTTTCTTCTCTAGACATACGCTACTATTGGCCCCTGCAGACACTCCAGAGACCTTCAGATGAAATGAGATAGCTGATTTCTGGGTTATAATGACCTATCCACTCAGGCACGTGTGTCCCAAGAATTGGGCACACCCAGAGACTGTAGGGTGAAGTTATAAAGTGGAGTGGAGCCACCTCTACCTGTCCGCTAGTCATAGGGTGACCAACTGTCCCGGTTTGCCTAGGCCTGAGGGATTTCCTGGGACACAAGACTTTCAGTGCTAAAGCCAGGACAGCCCTGGGCAAACAGAGATGGATGTTCTCCCCAAAAGCTCTCAGATATCTAGAAGGAAGTATGCTGTGTTTAGGCACTCGATAAACCAGGGTGATTAGCATTAATGCCGCTTCTGGCTCTACTCCTTTCCACGCAATATATGTTGAGAATACTGGCAGGAATTAGAGATTGCAAACACTGGTTAAAGAATTACAACCGTAGAATGAGTAAGTGGATTCATTCTTTATAGAATTCTACAATCCCAAGTTAAATTTTGAAATAATCTTAGAAGTTATCTAAGCCCTGTAATTTTAAAACCTTAAAAAGCCATGGCATTCTGTCTTAAAAGCTCAGGTGAGAATATTTCATGGAAAAAGATAAAAATGGGCTAAAGGTCCGTGAACAGTATCTACTCTTCTCTTGCCCTTTTCATACCCCTCAGAATGTGTTTTCAGACATCATAGGAGTTCCCAAGAGCATAGCTGGGAAACCATGGACCTACTCCAATCCCATCAAGTTACAAAGGGGAAAACAGACCTCAAGCTATTGCTTCGCGCTTAGGTATTGACAGCTGATGCATGTCAGAGCAGGAAATCAAGCTCAGGATTTGTTTATTGAGAAACATAAAATTCCAAAAATGTTTGCCAAGGCCACTGGTTTTCCACCAAGGTTACACGTTAGGATCATCTGGGATGCCTTAAAAAACCATAGGTGCCTGGGTCCTATCCCCAGAGATTTTGAGTGATAGCACTTGGTTGTGTTCCAGGCATAGAGAGTTTTAAAGGCTCCCCAGGTGATTCTAATTTAAGCCAAGGTTGAAAACCATTGGCCTAAGCTGAGGAATAAAACCAAATAAACAAACCAAACACACACACACACAGACACACACACATACACACAGGTCTTGCAGTCAGGAGACATGAGTTTGATCTCACCTCTATCAATGATTGGTTTGTGACCTCTGACAAGTCCTTTAGTCTGTGCTTTATGAGATATTGGTCAGGCAGTTTCAAACTTTCTAAAGCCATGGAAACCTTCTTCAAGTGAAAATTTTGTGGTAGCCTGATACATCACACACAGAAAAGCAGAGAGTCGTTTTGGTTAAACAGAGAAGGAGGCCAAGAGGCTCAACATTCTGTCTGGATGCTACCAAATGCTCCCGAGGCATGTTTACAGGAGGTTCCAGGCACTAAGGAACCCACTGAGCATTAGGATCCTTAGAGCTCCATTTTCTTTCTAAACTATTATTTGATTTGATAGAGCTGAATACTTGGTAGGAGGTTTGCTTGCACCTGATTCCACAGGACTTGATTGACCCACAAGCAAGGTCTATTTCTGTTGTCCAATAAAAAGGGAGCGTTGACCTGAGATCAGTTTTACTCGTGAATAAAGTCATCTCCTTCTCGCAGGGCAACTGCAATGCCGCGATAGAATTTGTAGCATTCTACGTTTGTAGCATTCTATCATACAACAGAGTTAGGATGGTCTATGCTTCACAACAGGACAGACCATTTCTAATGGAAAGGTCCTCTGTCCCTTTCCCCTAGCAAATCCCATAAATATTTTATATCACAACTAGAGCTGGAGGGTAGCCTTTGAAACTTTGAAAAGTTGTGTCACAATTGGTTTGACCTGAGTAAATACATGAATGGCTACATCATCAAGAAACAGGTCCCCCCTCATTATTTATGAGAACACAGAGCAGATGTGCAATTGTTTTCCATATAATTTTCATACATAAAATATCATGTACATAGAGAATACTGTCAGATAGCATAATGGACTGCATTTATTTCAGTTTTGTCTCTTTGTCATTGTGTTTGGTAAAACACACTTCCATTTTGGTGAGCGGGTGGCTGTCACTTCTGTTTCCTTTGCAGATGTCCAATGGCTTTCAGATTCTTGCCAAATGTCTTGTCTTGTTTTGTTTTCAGTAAGTTGATTTTATGTTTATTTATTTTTCTTTAATGGACTTATCCTTGACATTAGCAGAGTAACACAAAGCTTTTCATCAGAGACTATTTCTCCTCCTCAATCAGGAGAGAGATTTTTTCTGAAATCCACCAATCTTACAGATTCACATTGCTGTGTGTTTGCTAAAAGTCTCAAATGGTTCCTTATCCCATCTTCCCACTCACTCTCATTTGGAAAAAGTCCCTACACACTGAGTATTTATATAAACAGTTTAGTTTTTTCCTCACAAAGTCCTTATCAGTTAAAATATGGAATCTATATCAATAGGGCCATTTATCTTTTAAGACAGAAGGTAAAAATACTTGACTCACAAAACTGAATATAAATCATGCCCATTGCTCAATTTAACTTGGAAAGAGAAAGCCTTCTAATTGAAAAAAAAAAAAAAAGTCTGCCATGTAAACCATCAACAAAATGGAAAGACAACCTGCCAACTTGGAGAAAATATTTGCAAATCATTTATAAGACAAGGGGTTGATCTCCAATGTATATAAAGAACTCACACTACTCAACAAAAAAACCCCCAAACAACCCCAACAAAAAATGGGCAGAGGATATGAACAGACATTTTTCCAAGGAAGATATACAGATAGCCAACAGACACATGAAAAGATGCTCAATGTCACTAATCATTAGGGAAATGCAAATCAAAGTTACAAGGAGACATCACCTTACACCAGTCAGAATGGCTGTAATTACCAAGATAAAAAACAATAAATGTTGGAGAGGATGTGGAGAAAAGGGAACCTTCATACACTGCTGGTGGGAATGAAAACTGGTGCAGCCGCTATAGAAAACAGTATGGAGATTCCTCAAAAAACTAAAAATAGAAATGCTATATGACCCAGCTATGCCACTACTGGGTATCTACCCAAACAACTTGAAATCTACAATCCAAAGTAACATATGCACCCCTACATTCATTGCAGCACTATTTACAATAGCCAAGACATGGAAACCATCCAAGTGCCCATTGACTGATGATTGGATAAAGAAGACATGGTGTATACACATGCAATGGAATACTACTCAGCCATGAAAAAGACAAAATCATCCCATTTGCAACAATATGAATGGATCTGGAGGGAATTACGCTGAGAGAAATAAGCCAGACTGAGAAAGACAAACACCAGATGATTTCACCCATATGTAGAATAGAAACAAACGCATGGACAAAGAAGACAGTTCAGCGGTTACCAGGGGAAGGGGGTGGGGAGTGGGCACGGGAGGTGAAGGGGAGCACTTGTGTAGTGACAGACAAGAAATAATGTACAACTGAAATTTCACAATGATGTAAACTATTATGAATCTCAATTAAAAAAATAGTCTGTGTGGATGAGAACATTGAGGTAAATTTAGAAATGTGGAGGTCTAGCTTCCTTTACATTTTATTTCCATAATTGAAGAGGCATTCTTGTCTTTCATTTCCTCATGATTAGAGCTTCCTGATAACATTGTCTTTGTTTTTAAAAGACATCAGGACTTAATCAAACATATAATTATTTTATTATTTATCAATAATTTCTATCTATGGGTTTTGTTATTTTTTTAAGCAAAATATCTGTATAAAGCTCCTTGGGAATTGATGATATGCTTCCTCTTGTTTCCCAAAATTGCCCATGCAGGTCAAATATTTCTTCACCATGCAGCTTTTCTGGATTACACTAAAAGAATAATTTGCTGGCTGTACCTTACTCCTGTAATAATTTTTTTACAAATTTCTTTTATTTCCTTTTGCTTGCAGTATTATTTTTTATTTGCTACATTAAAATGTGGGAAAGTGTGCATCTCAATGTATTGATATGGAAGCGTTTAATAATTGCTTTGTTCAGGGGCTGGCCCCGTGGCCGAGTGGTTAAGTTCTCACGCTCCGCTGCAGGTAGCCCAGAGTTTCGTTGGTTTGAATCCTGGGCGCGGATATGGCACTGCTCATCAAACCACGCTGAGGCAGCGTCCCACATACTGCAACTACAAGGACCCACAACGAAGAATGTACAACTATGTACAGGGGGGCCTTTGGGGAGAAAAAGGAAAAAAATAAAATCTTTAAAAAAAATAATTGCTTTGTTTATTTCACATGATAGTGTTTTTTATTATCCCACAAATTTTATGGAATTGATGGTCCAAAAAGGCAGAGAATAGAGAGAAGGGAGGATTAAGAGCTCCTTAGGACTGGATCTGAGTACGTGCATACAGCCTTGCCTGCATCAAGATACACAAACAGTCAAGGATGCTGTTTGTTTAATTACATTCGCAAATCATTTATCTTTCTATTCTCTCTCTCTTCCTCCCTCCCTCCCCTTCTTCCTCCTCCTCGTCCTCCTCTTTCTTCTTCTTCTTTTCACTCCTCTTCTCTCTTTCTCTTTTCTTTAAAAGAGTGTGGCTTGCATTTCTGATCCTGCAAACAAATGAGACTTGATAATGATAAAATAATTAAAGAAAAAAATCTAAAGAAAGTTCAGATACTCTGTTTATAAAATGATTAATTTATTAGTCTAGGCTATATGCTATGATTAGTATATAGCCTAGAAAATTTTACCTCTGATGATAATGATGACAAAAGTGGTATTTCTTCAAATGCTACTTTTCAGGAGGCGGGGGTGGCTCTTGAAGATTATTTCAACTGTGTCTATCCAGAAATATGAAGTCATTGGTGCAAAATATTTGGGCCTTTTTTGAAGGGCCAAACAACCAAAAAATGACCTTGGCCAGTAAAATGAATAGATGACTATTTTCTTTACGCTTAGAAAGTACGTACATTTTTACAGTTTTTTACCTCTCCTTCTTACAATGGTCAATAACAATTTCTCGAACTTCAAGGGTAATTTATCTTTGAGAAAATTACCCTGGAATTATAGGTTTTGTAGTTTTACTGACTAAATTTTTGTAAATTTTTAATATGTGTGAAGAGTGTTTCCTTAATTTCACTGCTTTCCTTATACCACACAACTCATGAAAAGTTTCATTTTTCTGGAATCAAGTTTTAAATATTAGCAAAAGTTACAGCTGGGGAAGGAAACTTGGTCAAACAAATTAAGATGAAAGTGTCTTTTTGGTTCGTCTTTGTCTTCTCTTTGCTCCCTTCTGTTTGTACTAGCGTTCCTTAACATTTCATTATTTTTCCAGCTAAAATAAAAAATGTACCCCTAACACAGAGAAGGAAAGAAATGACTCCTGACCTTCAGCCAGGTTGGGAAGTGGACAATGAAGTTTTTGAAATTCCGGTTCCTCTTTCTGCTCTCAGCCAGTTCTGGGGACTACTGCGTTCCCCTTCTCGTCACATTAAATGAAGTAGTATCATAACTAATAATCCTCAGTAATCTCACTTTGATATATCAATTGCCTGAGAAGCTTTATCATGGCATACTTTTGTTTCCAGGGAGAGGCAGAAGAACACAGTGGATAAAACCGTGGACTGTGGAATCAGACAGGTAGAGATGTACATTCAGATTTTGTCACTCCCTAATGTGTGATTTTAAGAAAACAACTTAATTCTTTAATCCTCAATGCTCATTAAAGTGGTAATAACAATAGTCCCTAACAAATAAAGTTATTTAGAGGCTCTGATGACAATATTTAAAATTAATCAGAAACAGGATCTAACACATGATAAGCAATCACATTATCACCATCTTGTAGTTACCGAGCTGCCAGTGTTAATGGAGATTATCGTCATTCCTCAGGTGCATTGAGGAAGAAGGAAGCTGGCAAACCATTATAATGAACTAAGTCCCATGAAGGAGAGATTTTATTGGTTAAATGTTACCACTCCAGAAGTTTCTATTTAACAGAGGCTTTTGAAGATGGTAAAGCCTTAATGCAAAGGCAAATGAAATAGATGGGCATCTCTTATTTATTGTCATTGTCCCATTGATTCTCTGAGGAAGAATTTCTTGCTCTTCAGCAGGCAAATGGGGGTGGTTCTTCGATTTCCCCTCCCATCATCCCTTAGGCAATGCTGTGGGGCATAGGAACTGACACACGCTGACGCCTCAAGGTAAACTTAAATCCAACTCCACTCATCCCAGGCTGCATAAACCTGTCTACTGAAGTGTACAAAAAGATTGGTCCAAGTCTTTCAAGAGAACAACTAACCAAATGGTCCTTTAAGCAAGAGCCTGCTGTAATTCACTGAAACTTTATTATATGCTTGAATGAGCCCTGAAACAATACTACTCTACTTTGTTCAGAGAGTTATGCGTGATCACAAGGAAAAGAACAAGTATTAGCAATAGCCCCCACATAAAGTATTATTGCCTGATTAACGTGTCTACTGGACATACACAAGGCATGAGAGTTTCAGCCCAGAGGGTTTGCTGGGGAGGGAGATGAACACTAAAAAGGTACTTGGTGTGCAATCAGAATCTGCTCAGATAAGGACTTCCATTGCAGAGCTCACATATTTAAATGGCTGTAAGTAAAATACACAGTTTTTGAATTGATGGTAAACATCCCCCTTTTCCTCTATTTTGTTGTAATGTTCAAACACCTTTGGACTTACATATTGGTTTCTAGAAGTAGATCTTCTGTATACTAAAAGGATTTTCCTGAGAATTTGGTGTGTAGTGATAGGTATCAAGAACGCAAACTGTATACAGTCTGGTGTTTGAAGTTCTCCATAATGTTATCTCAAGCCCTTTGTTCAGCCTTATTTCCACTACGCTCTTTCCTGGACCTTCTGAAGGTGGAATGAGCTGGACTCTTTTTTTGGGGGCGGGGGACAGTTGAGGAAGATTGGCCCTGAGCAGACATCTATTGCCAATCTTCCTCTTTTTTTGCTTGAGGAAGATTAGCCCTGAGCTACCATCTGTGCCAATCTTCCTCTATTTTGTATGTGGGATGCTGCCACATCATGGCTGGATGAGTGGTGTGTAGGTCCGTGCCCATGATCCAAGTCCGCAAACCCTGGGCTGCTGAAGTCGAGTGTGTGAACTTAACCACTATGCCACTGGGCCAGCCCTAAGCTGGATGCTTTTAAATCCTCTCAACTCAGGTTTCATTCATTCCATTACTTACCCCTAGAGTGTCCTTCCCATGCTTCTCCATTTGATGAAATCCAGCATTTTTGAGAATCAGACCAATATTTTCTCTTTCTTAAAGCTTTCTAGTGGTCTCTAAGAAATTCTCAGGTCCAAATTGGTGGTGTTTTTATCTTGGCTCTGTCTTACTTCCCCTCTTAATGCATCCATCTTGTCAGGAGAGATCATGTGTTCTGTTTCTCTTATTTCCCATAATGTCTACCACAGCAGAGAGCTGGTAGTAGTGCTTCCCAACCATCATAACAAGAAAAAAACAAACTGTAAGTTCTTGACTTTTCTTGAAATTATCACTGAACTGAGGTTTCAGGTCATTAACAGAAAATCTAGAGAGAGACAGGCACCTGCAGGGAAACATGGGATGGACTCATTTGCTTACCTGGGGCATGTGGTCTACACATTTTTGCAGAGTTCATTACCTCTCCTTCTTACAATGGCCAAGCAACTAGTAAAACTTCAGGAGTGGGGCTGGCCCAGTGGTGTAGTGGTTAAGTTCACATGCTCTGCTTCAGCAGCCTGGGGTCTGTAGGTTCAGATCCTAGACACAGACCCACACACCACTCATCAAGCCATGTTGTGGTGGTGTCCCACATACAAAATAGAGGAAGATTGGCACAGATGTTAGCCCAGCGACAAGCTTCCTCATTCAAAAAAAAAAAAATTTCAGGGATTATTTGTCTTTTGAGAACATCACCCTAGGATTATAGAGTTTGTACTCTTGCTGACTAAATTTTATTTTTAATAGGTGTGAAGAGAATTTCCTTAATTTCACTGTGTTCCCCATAACACATCATCCATGAAGCACTGGATCTCAGAAAAAATTCCACACAGGGCTGGAAACTGTTACCTGGTCAAACAAGTTAAGATGAAGATGTCTTTTTGGTGTGGCATCATCTTTTCTTTACTTTCTTTAATGTATACTAACATTTTCAACATATCACTCTTCTTCAAGATACAGTAAAAAATATATGCCTAACACCATCTCCTAGATGAAAAAAAGTCTTAATCTGTTGGGGAAGGATAACAGAAACTGTCTCCTTTAGGGTACTGGGGGAAAGGAATTGAAAAAAATGTGAAAAAACGCTTATCTTTCCAAGGGAGAGGCAGGAATATGTACAGGAGGAACTTCAACGTTAGGCAAGGCTGGAGCTCTGAAGAGGCCACTTCATGACACCAGGAATGCAGTGCCTTCCCGAGACTGGAGATTGGCTGGGTCCTAAGGGCTCTCCCCTGCTCCCCAACACCAGGCTGAGGAGCATCAATGGCAGGCATCAGTGAGATACTGCCAGGAGAGCTGGAAGAGATAGGCTCTCACTGAGGTCCAACATGAAGGGAAAGCCGAAAACTGAAATCCAACGAGACATTTATTAAAACTCTCCAGAAATCCAGCCCCCACCCTAAACACAGGCCATCTCTAGATGGCTTGAAGTCTGTGGTGTTGCTAAGGGTAACCACAGCAATAATAAACCTTCAACCCGGCCTACCTCCCAACCAGGAGTGAACCAAAAATCCAACCCTAAAGACGGAGCAGAAGAAAAGGCATGACTCTTTCCAAGAATAAAAACTACTTTCCTCAGTCTGGACTCACCGACAAGAGCTGTCTGAGCTATAACAAAAACTGCAAGGCAGAGCCCCAGGGCTGTGGTCTCTGACACACAGCTGTGGGATGCTGATGCTCACCACACCCAGAAAGCCCAGCCTGCCCCTCCTCTTTCTGAGTTTTCATCCAGGTTTCCATTGAGGATATCTCACTTACAGTTAGCTGCCATGCCTCCTTACAGAGTTCCAACTGTGGTGAATTTTCAGTCCTCAGTCCAATCCCAGATGCCTTCTGAGACGCCCCAGGCAGAAGAAGTGTCTGCAGAGGCCCCCACCACTCAGGGGCTCTCTAGGATTTTAATATATAGTCCTTATGTGTCTTTAATGTGTGTGGTATTTATATTTTAATTTGAAAAAACAGGTAAAATGTATTTAAAAAATAAGTGCTAAACCAAAACCTTTGGAACCCATGAAAAACCATACAGTTCCATGGAATAGAGTCTGCAAAACCACTGAGCTGGAGAACCTCTGTTATTTCCAATTCTTACGTTCTAGAATTCTAAGACTCCAAATAGACAGGGACAAGTAGATTTTCCCAATACGTGTTTATATTACAGCCCAATTCGATAGAATAAATCCATTCCGAAAAGCAAAAGGAGCTCAAAGTAATCCAACTGCAAAGCGTATGAACAGTTAGCCCTTCAGATATTCTGATCCTGAATTTGTGGAACAAACTTACAAGTAGGAAAAGCCTTCACAGCTGCATTGTCAATTAGCGTTTGCTGCAGTTGCTCCTCAAGTGTTTGTTCTTGCCTTTTCCTATGGAGCCGGAAAAAATTATCCCTACGAATAAGGTAGAAAGTTCTGCTTGTTAGAAGAAGATAAAGAGATTACATGCTTATCTCTATGGTATCTGAGCACCCTACCAGTTAGGGAATTGAATACATCCATGTTCAAACAAGCAGCTGCCTCAACTTAGCCTCTCTCTCTGTTATGTTCTCACAAATTAAACTGTGGTAGACTTTATAAAAAAGATAACGATTGTTCAGATCAGTATTTTACTGATTCTTACAGACTAGATTGTTATCAGGCATGCCCTTTTTTGATTTTGACAAGGAGAACACAAAAGCCCATTGCGAGGAAAAATAATTCCATCTTCCACTATGACTACAATTATGAAGTTGGGTAGTAATTAATAAATAGCCCTTGGGGGAATTTTCTGTGTTGCACTTATGTTATTTTTCTCAAACTAACTATACAATAACTCACAGTGCCAGAGTGACACGTAGCCCTGGGGAATTATGAAACTTCAAGCATACCGATTGAGAAAAAACCTCTTCAATGATTCCAAAATGTATTTAATTATGTATGCCTACATTTTTTCTTTCTGTTTGCATTGCAAGTAGAAGCGGTAGGGATGGTACGTTAGCCAGGACTTCGTACTTGCTCTTTTCAAGTTTGCAAAGTGTGCTGTTCTGCCTATTATGGCTATAAACAAAGTGTCACAAAATTTAGTGGAAAAATAGCTATTTTATTTTTCTCAGAGTTTAGGGGGTCAAAAATCAGGGAAGTTCTGGAAAGCAACAGTGCTTAGTTGGTGTTTCTCTTGGTTTCCAATCCTATGTTGTCTAAACCGAACATTGACTGAAGGCTTGACTGGGCTGGAACATTCGAGATGACTCCCTCTCGTAGCTGGAACTGAAGGGCTGGCTGTCGGTTGGAGCACATACATGTGACCTCTCTATGGACAATGAGCATATCACAGATGAAAGTGTGGTTCCAAGACAGGTGGTCTCAAGGGGAAACATCTAGAAATTAAGAGTTCAAAGAAACCAAATGACCTGCCAGGCTTCTTCTACACTCAGACATCTAACTGTGTGGTTCACATTCAAGGGAAGGGGAGATGGTCTCCATCTCTCAGTAGGAACAAAGTGAAAGAATTTAGCCATCTTTAAAGCACCACATATGATGCTCCTTAAACGGCCACTTGGACTTTCAATATTTATCAATTTCCTAAAGAATTATCAAGGTTCCATCCACATCTTGGTATAGCAATATCAAAAACCTTTCCTATGCCCACCTTCTTTCTAGTTTCCCAGTTCATTTTATATACCTTAACATGAATATGCTTTTTTCCTAAAATATAATCAACAATGCTTATTGTAAAAGATTAAAAAACACAGAAAAATATCAATAGAGAATACACATTGCCTCTAATCCAAGCATCTAGTTCTATCCATATTTTGCACTTTTAGTATGCACACTCATTTTATAAAAGTTTGTCAAATTGCTTTTTGAATTTAATAGGGTTAAACACTTCATGACATTAGCATTTTTTTAACATTATTTCCATATTTTGAGCATTTACATCATTGTTTTTTGAATCTCACATTCTCTTGTGAATTTCTTAAATAAGATACAAAACAAAATTCAGCCTGACTCTTCTTAAGGTTCACATCCATTATTGATATGATATTGATATTGATATTGATACGGTAGAAATGCAGATAAAGATAGTGGGAAACATAGGATTGAATAAATCAGCTTGTCATGAAAATGGTACTGATAGTGGCCCAGGTCCAATATCCTTGATCCAGAATTCTGAAATTGAAGTAGAATCTGAAAACCACAATTTTTGCTTTATTTTTATAATTTATTTGGCAATAAGAACTTATGTAATCTGGTGAGAGACTATTTATAATCTTTATATAAACCAATATTGTGTATATTCATACCTTCTGCTACAGAAATATTAATATGCAGTTATGACTCGCTGCCTGAGACTCCCACTAGTTATATGTGTACTGTATTAATTTTCTAAAATCTGAAAATCTCAATTTTGAAAGGTATCTGTTCTCAATGTTTTCTCAAAAAGAAATAGTAAAAATTACCACTTCTTGAGCTAGTGTTAAGCACTGTTCTAAGCCATTAATATGCATTTTCGTTTATTTTATCCCCTAAACAAACAAGGATGAATGATTATCAATCTCTGAGATGACATTAAATAACAACCAGCAAGTGTAAGCAATATGAGTCAGCTTGAAGCCCTGGCCTCTATGCTTATCTATTATATTATTTTGCTTGGACTATTTATTGTCAAATGTCACCCAAACTGTCCTGAACTGCCTTCAGCAGGGCAAAATGATGCCTTTAACATTTCTCCCCACACCACTCAAGTATTTTCTAAATTCCTGTAAATTCGAAGAATTCTGCCATAGAGTCCAGGAGCTACCTGCCCTCCTATTACCCTCCCAACACGGTCTATCTTCAGTTTCTTTGCTTTTGTTCTTTCCCCCGTTGACAATTTCTTAACCTCTAACCTCCTCTACCAAAGACATTTCCTAATTCTGTTTTCTTTACTGTTTTTCTGTTTAACCTACGTATGACAAGCCCCTTTAAGGTAACATGTCAGGTCCAAAAATAAATTCAAATAAGAGTTCAGAAGGCCTTGAAATATAACGTGACTCTTTACGGAGGAACTCTGGGAAAGATAACAAAGGGGAAATTGCATCAGATAGTACACAGAAGGTCTTTCTAAAAATACTGTCTAAAAAACATATCCTTCTCCTGTTGTATTTCTTACAGTAATTGCTTACTTCTTTTCTGTTCCTTTCTTTATCTTCCTTTGTTTATAGTCATCTGGCTCCCTCTTTTTACCAGCTTCCCAAATCCTCTAACACCTGATTCCCTCTTATTGCATTCAGGACCTGTTATTTCCTTCTCCAGGTAGTTCCATGTTATTTCTTACATCAGGTAACTCACCCCTTATTTCAAGCAAAAATTTTCTTAGAAGGTTGGAGTAGGTGTTGGGGGAAGTTTGCTTAGGTGTGTTTGTTTCAGACATGAACGTCTCTCCTAAAATTTTGTCTATGCATTTCAGTTTGTGAAATAGTCAAAGCTGATAAGCATTGGTAGGCAAGGCATTCAAGCTCTAACTCCTGATGATTTCTTTTTTCTCAAAGATTTACTTTCTTGATATTTGGCCAGGTCTACGTTACCCAGCAAAAGTGTTCTTTGCAGGTTCTATAAATAATTATTCTAACTCTATTGTGATTATAATCTCATTGAGGATAAAGAGGGGAAATGAGTTATCAACTGGGATAGGAATAAAGCTGATTAATATAGAAGGATGTGACCATTCCCGAATCTTTTCTTCCTCATTGGACCACTTTCACCATTGCGCTTTTTGGAATTTCCACATACCTTTCCCAGAGCAGGTGCTCAGCAAATATTTGAACGGATAGTGCATGGCATTAACTCTTTAATAAAAGGACGTGGGCTCCTAAGGTTTGCTTTCTAGCCAACTTTTAATCCTTTCCTATTACTCATTCGCATTTTACGATTGCTCCTGTTTTCTAAATCTTTTAAAGCTTAGGAGGCAAGTATGCCACAGGGTCTATAATGGGCATCCCCCAAAACTACAGTTCATAAAGGACAGACTGATTGATGTAGTCTTGTGTCTGCATATGATACTTATATTGATGGAAATCTGCTAATTTCCATCAAACAATAAGACATTCTCAGCTGTCTGATATATTGGTGGCCACAAGCTAACCTACCAAGGTGATGCGCTCAATCTTTTCCCTGGCAAAGAAGAGAAACAATACAACATGCATCAGGATCTGAGTTCAGAGCACCGTTTAAAATTCTTTTACCCCAGACCCGTGAAGACAAAAGTACCGATGCTTCCTTGTTCTTGCCTTTGATGAACTAATATTCAAAGTGAAGTTTAATTTGCAGTGTATAGCGAGGTTGGAATATGATGTGGACAGAATAAGGCTAGCTGACTTACATGTGCAGAACCCAGTTATGGAGGAGAGGGAAGATTATATGAGATTTTTTTCTACCAAAATCATCTACTCTATAGTCAATATATTTCTGTTGAATCCACAAGACACTTTCAATTATTGCTGGGAAAAATATTTTGTCCTAATAATTAAAAGCATTTTCCTGTATTCAAGGTCAACTACATAATGTATGGGTCCAGTGCAAAATGAAAATGCAGATAAAAGTGCCATTTACAGGCACTAAAATATAAAGCTCTTTTCCTTTCTCTTGTGGTCTTTCTTATCTTGTCACAGTGATTTGATATTTTAGTATCTTTCTATATAAATAAGAATTAAAATTTTAAATTATTAGCATGATTTTACCATTCATCTTTATATTGGGCAATGCTTGTTTTAAATGAAGATATAGGAGCATTTAACTCATGGATGGAATCATCAAAATTACACAATTCCTATTTTCTAGCTCAAATATGCATATGTATTTCATTCTTAACAAAAGAATAGAAATACCTCTGGAAACTAGCATGACTGTTTTTACTTCTCTTCTTAGAAGGTGCACATTCTGCCAACATAACTTTGGCGTAGAGTAGGTAAGGAGGGAGTGAAAGGAAAGGAAACTATGTGTTGTTCTTGTTTCCTTTTCTTTCTGTGTCATCATTTTTGCATAAGTGGTTGGCTGATAGAGGGCAGTAAAGAAAGAAAATATAGGATAGGATTCCTTAGCTGTTCATATTTCTTACAATGATGTTGTCTTCTTTCTATCTTCAAAGCATGCTCTGGTTTGAACAGAAAGTGTAGTCTCTCAGAGCTGTCAGCACCGCACTTACTCGGTCATAAAAGGAACATACTTATCTTGTACTGCCCTTGAGTCGTGCTGAACTCCCACAGACTGGGGAGCCGTCAGAATTTTGTGTTTATGGGGCATCGGCACCACTACGTGCAAACAGAATGGCAAGGAATAGCAGCAGACATACATATTGTGCGTATCTCCTCTGTTCACATGCACGCTCCATTGTCCCACTGAACCTTACTCATGAAACACAAGTGTGGTGGCACAGTGGTTAAGTTCACATGTTCCACTTCGGTGGCCTGGGGTTTGCCAGTTCGCTTCCTGGATGCGGATCTATGCATCACTTGTCAAGCAATGCTGTGGCAGGCGTCCCACGTATTAAGTAGAGGAAGATGGGCACGGATGTTAGCTCAGGGCCAGTCTTCCTCAGCAAAAAAGAGGAAGATTGGTGGCAGATGTTAGCTCAAGGTTAATCTTCCTCAAAAGAAAAAATACAACACAAGTGTGCAGATAGAATTATTAATAATTTCAAGATGGCAACAACAGAGCACCAAATTAAGAGTAAGGCCCTTCTGAGTATGACTGCCCAGCTTGCATACCCATGAAGTCCTCCCTGCTTACATTTCACTGTTGTTTTCTGGAATAACTAACTCAAGAATGGATAGTAGGGGAAAGAAAGGAAACAATCTGATCACAGGCTGAGTTCTCATGCCAGGATTTCTGGATAATGTGGACACATGAGTCCACTACTGGACTTATATTTCATATTTAACCAAATCCTACTTTGGGAAAAAGCCGTCTTATTCTGAAAAAGAATAAATAAAGAGAAGGAGCTACTTGGAAAATACACGGTGCATAAACAGATGTTGCCTAAGTGAGAAGCTTAAAAAATCATCACAGAAGGACATCAGATGGTTTCTAAGTCACAAACTGAAATTCAGATGATGTTTACAAGTTTTTATTTTTTCCTCTCCTCTTTATCAAATTCCTAGTTCCTGAAAATATAATAATCATGTACCATAAATTCTGACTCACAAAGCTTCTCCTACTCTAGATATGAATTACGTTTTACATCAAGAGGTTCACCGTTGATTAAGGGAAGGTGGCAGGGAAGATGTTTAGAGCCATGAATGTCTAGCCAGATTGTGCCTGCTTATTTTGGGCATCTCTGAGCCACGATTCTGAAGACGGATAGTAATCCAGAAATGGATTTGTACTTTTTACACCTCATTAGCTTACATTCTCTCTGCCTGTCTGGCAGGGCAAAGATTTATGAGTCAGGAATTCTCTGCCTCATTGCTTCTCTTTCCCACCTGGGGATTGCATATTTATTTTCACCTTCCACCTTTGACCATTGAATTTGACTCAGTGAAGCATGTATGACAATGAATCTTAACACTACACTTGTGTAGTGTTCCATCTATGTACAATCCTTAAGAGGGCAAGGTGGCAATACAAAAATTAAACGGCATAACACAACTAGTTCAATAAATTTGGGAATTTTCTGTTCATTGGAGATGCATCAGTGCATTTTCGAGAATTTATCTTGCCTGTCAAATCAAAGCTAGTGAAATGCAGGTGCCTAGATGGAAAATGGGCTAGGTCTTAAATTCCAAACATTCACACAATTTTCACATATTTTACTTCAGGAAAAGTCAGTTTTCCTAGCTTACTGAAAATGATAAACTATTCTGAATATCTTTACTTCTTCAATTTTTAAGTGAAACTTGAGGTAAGGGAATTTCTATCAAGTTTTGTTATGAAATATTTATTAGATGCAGTAAAATACTTTGTTGCATTTGTAATAGTTGAATAGTCCAAGGAGCTTGACCCCGTTTATTGCCAAACACATTTTTTTTAGCTACGGTCTAATGGCGAGGGAATAGGGCGTGAAGTTAGAGACAAGGTTTGAGACCTGCAGACTTATTATATGGCAGCGGTCTTTCAGAGCCTCAGTGGCCTTGTCTGTAAAGTGTTCATAATAATTCAGACCTTGGTTGTGAACGTTGAAGAAAGATTGTTGGACATTAAACATCGAAAGACACAGAAGCTCTTGCATATGCATTCAGCTGTCCTCGCGGACTAAGTGTGGCATGTGCAGAAACACGTTTGATCCTCACAACCATCCTAGGAGTTTGGGTCAGTGTGTATCGCCTGCACTTCAAAGGAGACTAAAGTACCGAAAAGTTTAGTAAGTTTTTTAAGTTCACACAAATAGGAAATGGTGAGATTGAAACTGAGGGACCAATCATTTGATTCCAGAGCTTGTAATCATGCCTTTCGTATTACAAAAAATTAAATGCTAAAGTTTGCCTTCAAATCTTCAGAAGTAATTTTGTGCTTATTCCAAGGAAATAGTAGTTCTTTGTTTCATGGTCATTTGCTAGTCATTTCCCTCAGTAAAACATGACCATAGTAAAATCTATTTGTTGAAAAACCACAAACGGGAGGTCAAAATAATACAATAAATTAGGATTCCAAGTAGAGCAGAAGACTAATTACAAATAAATTTGTTCATAGATGTGGTGACATTTTAAATTGACTTTCTCACTAGTAAAAACAGCCCTGAAAATAGTCAAACACAATATTCCAAAATAAATTTTTCAAACTTAAGCCATTTATTCACACAGATGCAAACTTCTTTGAAGACCATATGAAAATAAATTTTGGCTCATTTTTTAGAGGTGGAGCTAAACAGTTAAAGGATTCATTTGTTGTGACTCTGTTTTAAATTTCAATGAACAGTGACAATATGTCATTTATCTTACACTAATGTCAAATATCTCGACATAAGACATGGTTTGACCAACAGACTGAAATCAAAACCTGCAGGAGAATATTTGAGAAGTATTTTTATGAAAGTAAAAGTGTTTCCTCATATTTTGGCATATTTATTTTTAGCATGGACATATAGCAGCTTATAAGAAAGCCTTTAGAAACAAGAAAGTCACTTGAATTCTACTGCTTTTCTCTATAATTGTCAATGGCAGATCATTCATTTAGCAGATTGATAAATATTTATTGAGACATGGATGTGTCAGACATTACACCAGAACATGGACTGATGAACCACGTGGACATGGTCCCAGTCAGTGGCGTTTTAAGACAGGAGTGTGATAGGCAGTGGGAGCAGCTCACCCAGGCACAGGCAGTAAGTTGGTGCATTGCATGTAGAAAATTTAAAAACAAGAATAAAACCAAAAAAAATTGGTTTGCTTTTTATTATTATATTCTAGCAACTCTAAACAATGTCAGTGTTAAAATAGCCTTCCGTCTTGGGGCAGACTTTTCTATGTACCCTTGTTCCTCTTTTCGTTAAAGAACATTGATAGCTTTATTCAACAAACTGGAGCAGCCCAGGTATCAAACAACAGGCAAATGGATAAACAAACTGTGGTGTGTTCACGCAATAAAATACTACTCAGCAATAAAAGAGAAAAATTACTGTCATATCCAACAATATAGATAAACCTGAAAAACAATATTAAGTAGGAGAAAACTTACACAGGAATATCTTCAGTATGATTCCATTTATATAAAGACTAAGAAAAGGAAAACTAGTCTACAGTGGAAAATGATTAGAACAATGGTTGACAGTGGAATAGCATGGTGGAATTTGACAAGGAAGAGACATGAGAAATCTTTCTTGGATGCTGGTCATATTTAATATTTTGATAAGCTTTTGTGTTACAGAGATATATGCATTTGTCAAAATGCAAAAAAATATATACTCAAGATTTTTGCATTTTGTTGTACATAAATTTTATATCAAAAGAAGAAAATTATAATCAAATAGTTAATTCAATTATATAAATGTGTGTTATTTACGGTGAAATTCATTGACCTCTGAAATTTACTCAGAAATGCATAAAAAATAAGACGGATTGAAGGATAGATAGAAGAATGGATAGGGTAAAGTAAAAAGATAAAGGTAAAGTAATAAAGACAAGGTAAAGTAATAAAATATTATTGGTAGGATGTAGGTGTTAGGTACACAAGTTTACTATAAAATTCTTCCAACAGTTTTTGATGTTTGATAATTTTTATAATACAATGTTTGAAAAATTAGATCAATAGATAGATAGGTAGATAGATAGATAGATAGATAGATAGATAGATAGAAGATGAATAAAAATTACCTGGCATTCTGGCTGGGTGAATTCCATGTACTGATTGATTAAGGACCTGAACAATTTACTACTTCCAAAGAGGATTACTTATATTGATTGGCCTAGGCCAACTGTCACCCCCTCCAGAAACTGAGGGTGATATTCCACCAATACCCACTACAGTCCCTTTCATTTCTGAAAATATTTTTCATCCTCTGTTTGTAGTGTATTTTGCCTGCCTTTAGCAGTAACTCCCATTCACCTCCAAACCCAGGAGACAGAAGGATGGTGAGCTTGTTTATCTCCATTTGCAAGCTAAGGGGTCCATAGGTCTTTAGGCCAGGATCATGCAATGAACTGAATCAGTCTTCTAAAGCTGCTGGTTCTCCAACTTGCCTTTCAACTCATTGAGCTGGGAAGCCTCTGGGGGACGGAGAAGGAAGAATTTTCTTTTTTTTTCCTGAGTTCTGAGAGTGCCTTCACAAAAGTACCAGTCAATGATTCTTGATCTTTGCGTCTTTCCCTTTCAGCATTTGTTGTATGTAGTTCGAGGTCTGGAATGGAAACTCAGCAATCTCCAACTCTCTAATGACCCTTCCTGGCTTTTGTTAGTTCATAGAAATAAGCCCTGCCATTCAGCAAATCACATCTTGCTGGTTGGACCTGGCAGGCTTCAGGATAAATAGGTCTATTTGTTTCCTTGAGATGTCCTTTTGGTAGCACAAACTCTACAATATATGTCTTTATATATTTCCAGCACCTGAAACCCCGAACTGCCTTTTGCCAGTTCACAGCAGTATTTTAGAGTCTGCATGACATATTTGTTCCACATTTGAAAGCTTAACTTTACTAAATATAACTACTTACTGACAATACACTTTTACTTAAAGGAAAGCTTTGGGAAAATAAAAAAAGAAAGAAATGAAATCTAGCTCTGCCATCCCTTTCTTAACAAGAAAATTTTCTCTTCTATTGGAAGAATAGTTTCCTAAACTAATGTACAGGAGAACATAATTATGCCCCAGTAATTTCAATGGACTAGTGCATTTTTGTATGTACACTAGGATCCTACACTCAGCCAAGTCCTCCGATGGGTAGGAATGTGGAAATAAGGACAGATGGAAAGTCTGATCTGTTGTTCTCCTTACCACATTTACAGAGTTTTAGGGCTGCAAAGTTTCATTTTTATTCATTTATTTTTTTAAATGAGTAAATCCTACAGATATTTTTGTCAGTTAACTAGAAATCAATTGACCAATTCTGTACTAGACTCCATGGGACAGGGGTTAAGAAAATTCATGTGCAATAACCTATAATAGCAAAGCCTTTGAGACTTTCCTTAGCAGAAGAATTATCTGAAAAATTCATTAAAAATAGACAATTTTTGGCCTCAAAACCCATAGATTTTGCTTCAATAGGCCTGTAGATGGGCCCTGAATCTGAATTTTTAATAAGTATCACAGGAGATTCTGACGCAGGTGATTTCAAGGACTCTACTTTGAGGGATACTGCTTGGGATCTAGTTCAAACTTATTAGTAACATAAGAATTCCCGCAATCATAGGGCAGGAGTTAAAGGTTGAGAGAGCTAAGTCTATATTATAACTTTTTCACTTATTTTTTGAGAGAGGGTGGCCAAATTATTAACCTTTCTGAGCCTCGACTCTGATAGCTTTATCAAAGGAATAAGGCTGATATCTCTCTCACAGTCTTCTGAGATGATTAAATGGGATTAAACACATGAAACCCAATACCAGTAAATATACACTATTATTTTTAGACACAGAGTTTGTTTAAACAAGAAACATTGATCTTCAATCTGTGAAGAGCTATCTCTCCATAATGTAACTTGACTAAATTTCTAGGGGTGGAGAGTTGTGAATTGGAACAGGAAAGAAAAAGAAAGAAAACTGTTGGTTATTGGGCACACTGTTATATTCTAGACATTGTGCTGAACACTCTAGAATAGTTACCTCATTTCATCATCACAACAATATTATTCGTAAGTGAGGGATACAAGATGCAGAGAAGATAAGAAATTTGCTCAAGTTCACATATTTAATAAGTGGCAGAGTCTGTTTCACGCCACATCTATTTGGTTCCCAAATTCCTTCAAACAATGGAAAGCATTTCCTTTTCCAGGCATGTTAGTGATTTTGGAGAGAGGTTATCCTAAGAAAGGACACACCAAGAACTTGAGGCAGTGATGCAGTGTAGCAGAATAGAGAAGCCCCAGGATAGAGAGAGAAAGGTAAAGAACTATAATGAAGCTTTATATAATTGTTATAACATTCTATCTACAGCAATGGTTTGCCCCATCGTTCCTTCCCTGGGCAATGCTCATTTTGTCTAGCCCAGTCAGGGAGAGCTGGTATACCAGTAGCCTCTACCCCTCAACGTGGAACAATGACAGTGCTTCAAAGGGGTCCTTACCATCTTCCACAAAGCCAGTCTGAGTCTCAACTGGAAATCATGAGGCTAAACCTACCTTGACTTACATGGAATGGAGTGCCCTAAGTACGTATTCTTTAAGGTCATTCCAATCCATATTTCTATGATTTACCATAGAAGTAGGAGGCTGAACAGGGGTAATTATGACTCATTTGGGAGATAAAAAACTTAAAATTGTCATGTTTCTGCATTTTCCTCTTGGGCCAATATATTTTGTTATTTCATTTTTATTTCCAGGGGTAAGTCCAAGTTTTCTGTGCTAATTTGTTCTTGGTTGAAGTAGATTACATTAGGAAAAAAATACCTGGTTAACTACAGTCTGATCATTTAGTTATGTGACTCAAGTCACTACATGAGTTCATTTGTGAGATGATATCATTTTATTATCAGCAGAAAACTAATTTTTGCCAAAATGTCTATTTCCATCCCAATTTTTATGTCATAACTTTCAAGACTGAGCACACAGGTTAGTCTACAAGACGCGATTACAGCCTAACTTTCTGGAATGTCAATGTTTCTTAAGGATTTGGAAGACTTTTTATCTTTAGAGCCAAACAAATAGAGATATTTTATGGAGTCAAACATAAAATTTACCTGAAATGTAGTAGTACAGCAGGAGACAGAGGGCTGAGTACTCGGATGTTTAGGGCTTGGTTTGTTTATTTTGATAGCTAAGGCTTATGGAGCACCTACACTGTCCAGGCGATGTGACAAAACCTCTGCCTGCCTTGTCTCATTTTGCTTTCATAACATGATGAAGAAGGTATTACTATTATGATTATTTTACAGATGATAAAACAGGGTTACAGTCTAAAAGAAATTTCTCACAGTTGTGTAGTAAATATCAAAGCTTGACCGTAAGCTCAGACCTAAGGTTGGTGACGTCTGTGCTCTTAATTATAGTGAATGTTGATATTACCAGTTACCCCACACCTGCTAATAAGCTTCAGTGGACATGTTCAGCAATGAGTGACTGAAGTAACAATGAAGGAGTAGCTAGCTATAAAGAAGTTTCATTTCTTGAAAGCTTGTGTGAAATTGATCTTTTCATTTCCAGAGGCTCAACAGATACATTTACCGGCTTTAACAGGCTTATTGTGAGAATTAAAGAGAAACAGGACGTATTCCTACTCCACCTTAAAAATCAACCAGCTATTCTTTTAGGGGAAAGACAAATAGCAGTGTAATGTCTTCTTTTTCAGGAACTCGGATATACAATGGTTTCTGGTTCATAATTAATACATTACCTGTGCAAAGAGAATTTTATGGCATTTTTCACAGTGGGGGATTTCAGAATTAAAATGTTTGCTCTTATCAGCATAGAGCTATTATTTCCACATTTTTCCCAAGCTAAATCTTTGGGCTCCTCTGATTTCAAATTTCATCCAAAATCCTTGAAAGCCAAAGACAAGTGGTTACCTCCTCTTTTTCAGAACTAGCCACACACTATAATTTTCCAAATTATATATACGCAATCAAGGTGTGAAGGCTCAGAAAGTGGTTTTGGTCTCAATTATCTCTGGGCAACAAAAACACCTCTTTGGGTCTGCCTGGTGCTTCATCATTCATTAGGAAGTCTCAGGTAAATTATCTCCTTCAGTACTCACAACAACCCAGGAGGTCTCTTATGAGCATGCACATTTTATGCGTTCAGATAAGTTGACAGGCAGCTAGGAAGTAGAGGAGGCAGTCCCAAGCCCAGGTCTTCTGACTCCAAGTCTGATCTTCCTTCTAAATCCTTCCTGTCTTCCACTGCTTCTTTCTGTCTCACAGAGGCAGGCGGGGTGCATTGTGTGATGAATGCTGTGAGTGATGAATTGGCTACTTCTAAGACTAAAGTTCATACACCGGCTGATACGAGAGAGAGTGTGATGTTTGATTTTATGTGTCACCTTGATTGGGAAGAGGGGTACTCAGCTATCTGGGAAAACATTATTTCTGGGTGTGTCCGTAAGGATGTTTCTGGAAGATGTTAACATTTGGTTCAGTAGACTGAGTAGAGAGATATGCCGTCATCATGGGCAGGCCTCATCCAATCCCTTGGGGGCCCAAATAAATAAAAGGCAAAAGAAGGGAGAATTCTCTCTCTCTCTCTTCTTGAGCTAGGAAGTCTATCTTTTCCTGCCCTTGTACATCCAAGCCCCTGGTTCTCAGACTTTGGACTCTGGGAGTTATACCAGCAGCACCAGTGTTCTCAGGCCTTTGGCTCCGGGCCTCGGACTGAATTATACCACCAACTATCCCTATTGTGTTTTAACAATTGACAGGGAAAATCTGATTGGCTTCCATGGATAAATCCCTGGGGAGGGAAGGGAGTTAGGGATTCTAGATCCATGAGGTACAGAATACAAACACCAGTTCTGTTCCTGTCCTGTATGCTTCCCTGACCTGCTGTTGTGAATGCAAATTGAAATAACTAAACAATTTGACTTGGAACACCAAGAGTCCTACAGCAGGGCATCTAGGTCTCAGTTTGGCACTGAGGAAGTGAGCCTGTCTTCCCTTGGAGAATCAATGATTATTCAGTGTGCATTACAGGACACTGAAGCATTATCTTGGTGGTGGACTCGCCTCCTACCTGGTGCTGGATAGAGCTCATCGGTGACTGAGGGACTTTGTGGCAGCAAAAAAGCAAAGCAAAAGAGGACTTGAAGAGATGCTTTTTTTTTTTCCAATGGGGTACAGAGGCCCAAGTGGTTTCTTGCTCCCATACAAATCCTTTTGGATATTACGTAATTCAAGAAGAGAGAACCTTCAAGAGGTATATAATGAACTCACTGATGTGGCATGGAGAACTGTGATTACTGAGATTAATAAAATAATATGATTGGCTTTTTAAAAACCAATTTGTGGGATGGTTCAAACAAGTTAGATAGATTTGGGATCAACTCCATAATTTATATCTCCATGTCACTTACTCTCGTGATAGTCAGTGACTCCTACCATGGAAGACAATAGCTGGTCTTGGAGGATGTGAATTAGGTCATAACATTTTCTAACTTGATATTTTATTAGGGACAAATTACATTTCTTTTTACACAAATAGGCCTTCTGAAAACCTGGCATGTATCATGTAGTTAAAGTCTGAAAAAGGCCTAAGGAGTTGAGAACACCTAATCAACCAATTATGATCTATAGCAATTACTTTTAAATATAAATTCCTATATAAGTGGCTCTGACTAGAGATATTCATCTCTGACATTAGCCCTCATAATATGCAGTAATGAGAAGAAATATGCTGCGCGTATTTTGCTTTCTGACAGGCATTATTTGATTGCCTCATTTCTCTTTCATCAGTTTAGGGCATTCTGTTCAAGATGGATGAACATGTGCACTGCCAAAGGGTCCAGGGTGAGAGTTGGACATGTAATATGTAGGAAGAAACTTAGGGGTCATCATTCATAATAAACGCAAAATGTCCTTTGTGGCTGGATTTGTTGGATTCAGAGAGGGAAAGCTTTATACAAAAACAAAATAAGAACTCCTTACCCTCTTCTGAAAAAACCGAATGTGTAATTAGTTATCTTCTCAATGCAAGTATTTAAGAACAATGTGTCCTGATGTATCTGGTGTATGGCATTGTGTAGCAAGGAAAGGCTAAAGCAACAGTCCCTGAACTGCTCACCTCTAATCAAGGCAACTTTAGACAGATAGGTATGTCCCACTTAATCCAGACGTGATCTTAAGGAGCATGACAAAAAGGATTAGTGAATGGGTTTCTGCCAATTTTGCCTCTCTGTCAACCACTAAGGAGACTTCTTACTTTGCTAGTGCCTTTTCTCCCCCTCACCCTTTCTTCACAGACAGCCGCCCCTCGGCAGACCTGTTCTTTGGAGTTAGTGGAAAATGGAGGATTATGAGTGGAAATAAGTACTTAGAAAATTTACAAAATGAAACCAAAGCAAATGTGTGTGCACACGTGGGAACAGACACAGATAAGTAAGGATATATACCACTGTTACTTTCTAATAGAGAAAGGGGAGGACTTAACAAAATAAGTTTTCAATCTATTTATTAAGAGTGAAGAGAAAGAGATTATTAAAAGTGGACGAAAGAGATGAGGAAGAGTTAAAAACATGAGGGCAGGGGATAGAGAAGGGATTTTTCAAGAATTTGAAAACTTGAAAAAGAATTTGAAAATGTGAATACAAAGTAAAAGGGAGAGATATCAAGAATTTGCTGTGATATAAATCTTCCTCTTATAGTATTAAAAATTCAAATTAAGGATTTATTACTTTAAATTTACCTTTTGGTTTCTGAACTGTCTCATTAACTGTGACATGGCTCTAGAATTGGGCCAGGTGCACGATACTTCTTATGGGTTACATATAATCATTTTTCTAGGGCTTGTTTAATTGAGGACAGGGGTCTTCAAACTATAGGTCATGGGCTAAATCAGGTCTGCTGTCTGTTTAGATAAGTAAAGTTTTATTGAAACACAGCCATGTTCATCCATTTACTTGCTGTCTCTGGCTGCTTTCACACTACATGGACAGAGCTGAGTAGTTGCAACAGAGACTTTATGGCCTGCAAAACCGAAAATACATATGGCCTTTTTTTCTTTAAATTAAACTCTTTGATATTGTAAATTCACATGCAGTTGTAAGGAAGAATACAGAGATATCTCAGGTAGCCTGGATCCCATTTCCCTACTGATAGTATCTTTCAACACTATAGTACAATATCACAACCAGGATATTGGTGGTGATGAAGTCAACATAAAGAACAGTTCCATCACCAAAAGAATCCCTCATGTTGCGCTTTTATAGCCACGTCTCCTTTTCTTCCAGCCCCTACTGCTTCCTTCAGTTCTGGAAACCACTAACCTCTTCGTCATTTCTATAATTTGGTCATTTTAAGAATGTTATGTATATGGAATCATGCAGGATGTACTTTTTGGGATTGATTTTTTTCACCTAGTATAATTCCCTGGAGATTCATCCAATTTATTGCATGCATCAAAATTTGATTCCTTTTTCTTGCTGAGCAGTATTCCATTGTATGTATATATTACAGTTTGTTTAACCATGACTCACTGAAGTACATCTGGGTTATTTCTAACTTTCAGCTACTACAGATAAAGCTGCTTTGAACATTTATGCACAGGTTTTTGTGTAACATAAGTTTTCATTTATCTGGGATAAATGCTCAGGAGGGCAATTGCTGGGTCATATGGTAGTTGAATGTTCAGTTTTTTAAGAAACTGTAAAATTATCTTTCAGAGTTGCTGTACCATTTTATATTCCCATAAGTAATGTATGAATGATGTAGTTTCTCGACATCCTTTGCAGCATTTGATGTTAGCACTAATTATTTTTAGCGATCCTGATGGATGATAGTGACATCTTATTGTGCTTTTAGTTTGCATTTTTGTAATGGTTAAAAATGTTTAATTTCTTTTCATGTGCTTTTTTTGCTATCAGTATATTCTCTTCAATGAAATGGTTATTTATGTCTTTTGTATATTTTCTAATTAGATTGTCTTTTTTATACAGTTCTTTATGTATTCCAGGTATTAATACATTGTCAGATACGTTGTTAGAAAATATTTTCTCCCACTCTATAGCTTATCTGTTCATCCTCTTAACAGGGTGTTTCACAGAATCAAAGTTTGTAATTTTGACGAGGTCCATTTCACCAACGTTTCCTCTGTGGACCATGTTTTTAGTGTCAAGCCTACGAACTCTTCATCTAGCCCTAAATTCCAAAAACATGTTTAATGATTTTTTTTCTAAAAGTTTTATATTTTTACATTTAAGTCTTTGATCCACTTTGAGTCAATTTTTGTATAAGGTGAGAGTTTTGTCAAGATTCTTTGTGTGTGTGTGTGTGTGTATGGTATGTCGAATTGCTCAAGAACCATTTGTTGAAAAGGACTACCTGACATTTTACTGAAAAGGTGGTCTTCAGTCTAGACTATTATGAAACATGTTTTAGAAAGTCCTCTGTGCAGAGAACTCAAGCTACTTTACTATACATCAATTTAAGCATAAATGTATTCAACAAACTTTAAAAGGATGTGTTATGAAGTTTTCATGAAAACGTCTGTTCCTTTCTCACTAATAAATGAGCAAACAGAGACACTAAAATCAATAGAATAGCACCTGATCTTAGCCGTTCCATATTTCTCTAACATTATTATTCTCGTTCGGTTGAAACACTTCTGAGGACTCCACAAGCATTTGCTTTTATATTGTGCAGGAATTTGTTGTTTTATTGTATCAGGATCATTTTCAAGCCTTGCAAACACTCTTTAAAAAATTTCCATACTTGTTTGTGTTCAAAGTCCACTTTGACCACTGGGTCTTTATCACCAAATTTTCAACTGAGTGCATGAAGCTCTGAAAAATGCAGTCTGCCTGCTTCATTTGTTTTTCCAGGATGGCTTCACCCTCTTCTAATCTGAGTATTTTGAAATCTTGCATTCTGATTCCCTTACTGCATTGCAGTGGAGGAGAGTCAATTAAAACTCCTTGATAAAATTGGATAGCCCTGAGATAAAAACATGGACATCATGATACTTTCTGAGTAAACATTATTAATTATTAATTCTTCCCATCTCAGCTATAACCCTCCAAAAGATATTCCAGATCAACAACTTAATGACCAGTCAATGAAGGTCATAGTCTTATTATCAAGTACTTTATTTCTCTCAAGGTGGTGGACTTTTATCAGTGAGTTTTCCAGATATCCAAGGCTTTAGGCACCATGACTTTCTTTCACTTTAGACATTGACATGAAAATCTTTCCCAAAGGAACGTGACTGTCCCCTGTCTTCTTCAATGGAAGATGCTGCATGAAATCTAACCTTCCCTTGAGAACCAGGGATCATTCTCGTGTACATCAGTTATTGTAACAGATGCTCACAGTGATTTCCTCAATAGCCACTGAAGCATAAACAGGATATTCACCTCTCCACTAATTATCCCAAGAATGCTGGAATTTTGAGATCTTTGAATTGATTTCAATAGTTTTATGATTTTCACATTCATTTCCACCTTGTTACTGTCTTTACCCTGGGACTCCAACATGTTGCTTCTACTTCGCTGTGGGGAGTCAGGGAGGAGCTTGGAAAAATTGACATAAAATAAAATCTGTTAAGTTTGTGAGATTTAAAACAAAATCTTGCTGTCATCTTTGGAGCCACCAAATGAAAAAATAGAAGAAACTAAGAAGCTTGTGTTCTGTTAAATATTATGGTTATATAAAAAATTAGAGTGCCTACTCTTAAGAAACTCTAGTAAGAGAGAGAAGTATGAACTGCCATTAGTTTTCCTCATTCCCTTCTTTCTCCCATCAGTGTGTTTTACTCTCTGCTTTAGGCTTGCCCCTGGCATTATGTGCTAGTGTAGGTAAAACTCAAAGATAGGTGCACAAGTCCCTCCATCATTCAAAAGAAGATCATGTCACCTCCTTTTATTGTGACAGATAATATTAAAGACATAATAAATGCCAAAATATTGCTATCAAATTTGATATAATTTAAATGCTTACATCTAACATATAAACAATTTTAACATAAAAATATAATACATGATGATGACTATGCAATTCACATGATAGTCACATAATTCTTAAAAATTATTGCTAGTATAGTGGTGGAGTCAGGTAACAGAACACACGGTTAAAGATGTATGATGAACATATTATCCCTCATTCCAGCAAGTGTATCTATGCTGTAAGTCTATCTCCAATTTTGGAGACAATGTCAAAATTGTAAATTTAAAACCCTTCATGAGTGTGAAGTCCAAGCTCATGGCTCTCCTTTGACCTGTTAGGTGGAATTCAGTTCAGCCTCTGCAGAGCTTAGGGTCCAAGATAGAATATAAAGTCTGCAAGCAAGTATATCCCAAGAAGCACAGAGATAATCTAGCCCAGTTAGAGCTAAGATACAAAAACAGGTTCATAATTCCCAGGACAGCAATCATGGGCCTCTTGAATATATGAGTAAAGGAGAGCAGCAAGAAGACAGCTAAGGAGGGAGGGAGAGTGGATACCTCAGATGGATCCTCCCGGCTGCTGTGCATGGTTCTAGGGACAAGCAGATGCACCTCTAGGGCCAATTTAGGATTTCTGGCGTTAGTACTTAAATAAAGTGAGTCCTGGAGGATAAAGCCTGACAGGTACCTCCATACCAGTTTACTCAGTAAGTACAAATTCAGATTGAGATAGTACAACCTACCCATTTAGACTCTTACATGGTGCTTTGGAGGATGAGCTTTCGATTCAGGTAGAACTGGGTTCATATCCCAGTTGTGAAAGAACTTAAACGTATTTGGCATTTTTGAGCACACATTTTTGCCTCATCTTTAAAATGAGTATATTAATATTACAGCCTACCTTATGGGAATTTTGTGTGAGTTAAGTGACACTTCATATAGAGTATTTAACTCTGTGCCTGGCAGAAAAATAGACTTGGAAAGTATAAATTATTTGTGATTATTGTTAACATCTCATTTTAGCTCAACATTTTAATAATATGGATATTTTCTAAGGCATGGATAGATATTACAATGACTAGTTATAATTTGGTAGAATTATAACTAATTTGGTAGAATTATAACTATTGATTGATGGGTAGATTTATTGAACAAATGATTATTTAACATTCATTATATTCCGAAACTCTACACATGTAAAGACTGGGTTAAGGTCTTTAAAAGTAGTTCTTACTTTTGTTTTTCCAAGTTTCTTTGCTTTATTCTATGATGTTTCCTTTTATATAAATCTCCACCTTTGCATTTCTATTGGGTTATGTAAAGCTCAGGATTTTAAAATAGTTCAATTTCCTCGAAGTGAGGACGATCTTATTTTTAGAGGTTGATGGAAGTATCAATTGAAGGTAATATGCCATTTCCCCATACTGTGATGCTTCAATTATGATAATACAACCATGATACAGATGCCAAAGACAGATTGTGCCTACCACATCTTAGGCATCCAGCCAAGCCGTGCTTTGTCTTAAAGGCATGTTTCTGCTTACTAGGAAGCTCTGGTGATGCCTTCAAATCACTCTCGTTTTGCTCTAACAGCCCTGTGCAGCTTGGAACTTGAGTCTCAATGTAGGAGGTGGAAATCATTGGGGAAATGTCTTGCCCTGATGAAACCTAAAGGAATGGAAATGCAGGGGTGCCTTCTGCTCCTGCTCCCAAAATGACAGAACCACAATAGTGGGCAATTTCCAAAATGTGGTGCTACTGGAAAACAGGGTGCCTGGAGTTTTCCAGCGGCTTGTGAAACGTGCATTTACACAGGGCATTACTTTTCTCAGAGAAACTATGCAAATGGGAACAAATAACCCCCCAAAGGAACTGGAATCCAAGTTTGTCTTCTGAGTAGAAAATATCGACACATAAAATAAATCCCTCGGAATCGGTAACTATTGCATTTTAGTGACAAGAAAGCTAAACAATATTTTAACAGATTGAATACCAGTTTTAACAAGTTGTTGTTACAGGAAGATCATGTTTAAAAGAGACCTTGCAGAAGAAAAGCGAAATGGAAAAGTAGGAGAAATAAGGGAGCTAGAGACATATAGTATAGGTACAAACACAATGGGCATATTCTTAAATTTCACAATGACATACAACTAAGCCTGGTAGAAGAAGTCAGTCTTAAAGATTCGAAGAACTTTCGAGAAATAGCAGAGTTTTTCAACCTCAGCGCTACTAACATTTTGCATCAGATAGCTCCCTGATGTTGAGGGCTGCTGCCCTGTGTATTATAGGATATTTAGCAGCATTCCTGGCTCCTACATACTAGATGCCAGTAGCAACCCTTAACCACAAATCATGACAACCAAAAACGTCTCCAGACATTTTTGTTGACTCCAGACAAGCCAGGTCTTGACCTTTCTTCAAGCTCAGAATCTTTAGTTAAATTACTTAAAATTTCTGAGATAGAATATCCTTATATGTGTAAGAGAGTTAGGTTACATCCCTGGTATACGATTCTGATAAGCCAAATGAGAGAATATACTACATGGAAAGCATTCCATATAGCCTGGCATATTAATGCTCTCTCTTTCTTTCTATGTATGTGTGTGTGTTATGTGTGTGTATATATATATGTGTGTGTGTATATATACATGTGTGTATGTATACAATGAAGTACATAATATACTCCCCTGTATATCAATCCATTTGTTTGTATTAGAGTTCCAGTATTTAAGAATGCCAGGATTTTTGGACTCAAAATTTGCCACCCTATAAAGTTCACTCATTGATTCTTGTTCTGACCTCTGGAGCTTCTTAGAATGTCTATTCACTCTTCAGTATGATAGTTGGTAAAATTCTAAAAAACAGCTTTTCTGTGTTGGTTTAATTGTTGCTTTTATTGCATGTATCACAAAACTTCAATTGTCAAAAATTTATATTTTATTTACTTTCATATAAATGTATAGTTAGATTATTCTCTTTCTGAGAATGACCCTGAGGGATAGATATTACTATTACTATTAATAATAATATTAATAGTACTAGAAATAATGATAATTGACTACTTTATTTCAGTCACTGAAAAGAGCACTTTTCACGTAAGCTTCTTTCTTCACCGTAATCTTATGATGTAGGTGTTCATTATCCTCATTTTCCATTTTATTGGTTAGGAAACCAAAGCACAAGATGGTTATAAAACTCTTCCAAAATCATGCCTAAAGTAGCCAAACCTGATAATGAAACCAGTTCTATCTGATTCTGAAGCTTGCCCTGTTAGCCATTCTCCTATCTTGTCCTGTCTAGTCAGCCTTCTTAAAGAAGTGGGTGCAAAAACCAGAATCAGAAAGCATCATCTCAAGATGTGAGGTAAGAGCTTTCTCATGCCAGTTACAGCAATAGGATGCAGTGTGTGTGGGGGTGGGATCCCACGCTGGGACAGCGCTAGATCTCCAAATGGGCTAGATTTTCTTTCACAAGTGGGCATCAGAGTGCTTTTCATGTTCCTTGGTTATTTCTCTTTGAGGATGGTGTTGTTCTCTCTTAATCCTTAGTAAAGATCGTTTTTAAATTGAATATCAGAGTAGTTTCTGTTGAAATAATGGATAAAATAAAGGACTTTTTTGTTCGTTGCGTTGCTTGGGTTGCTTGCCTAACTTAGATTTAAGAGTGAAGAGAAACACTCTCAAAAGCACTGAGAAGCAACAGCCCCTCCCTAAACTCAAAAGTGCGAGCATGCACACACACATCCCACAAAGGGGATAATGCCTTCTGTTTTTCTGATCCCCAGAGCAGTGCCTCTTAGTCTCTGTTGAAAACTCTTTCTTCTTCTTCTTTTTAAAATTTCCAATCTGTTGCAGACTGATACTTTTGTGAAATATAATAAACATAAAACAATAAAACAATGAAATTAAAAGATGATATACAAAATACACGCCCACGGTTTTTATTGTTATATTCAAGAGACATAAATTAACTCTGTCAAATTGCTATGCGCGTTTCCATACCAGCTCAGTCTGTCTTTATCTGGTCCCAAATACTTTGTGTAGCACTTCCTCAGAGGAGTTTGTTTCAGAGAATGGAACATGAATGCATTTGTGTATAAAAAATAGGTTATACAATAGCTTGATTTTACGTTTGTTCCATATTTCTAACTCCTGTGAAAGAGGAGCTGAGGCAAATGGAAAAGAGATGCAAGAAAGAGAAGACATGGGACCAGAGAGGGGACAGAGTATGAATCTTTGTTCCCTCCTGCACTAACTTTTTTGATGTTCTTTAAATTTTTTCCCTTATTTTTTCTCATTTCTATTTCCTATTTTCTAGTCGCAATTCTTCTTTTCTTGACTATTTGCTGTCTTCTAAACTATTACTTTTTCTTTTTTTCCCTCCGTCTCATTTTCTTTCCCTCTCCCTTTTTTGTTTCTATATGAAATATTTCAAATACAGAAAAATGTCAGAAGAAATATGGAAAAACAGCCATGAACCACCCTAAAAAATATTAATAGTTTAATATAAGTTTTTCATGATTTTTTGAGGAAATAAAATCTTCTGTATATAGAGAAAATAGTTTAAGTTCCTTTTTATACCCTTCCTGGTAACCACTATGCTGAAGTTGACACGTTCTCTTCTTGTCTATGTGTTAGATTTTACTCCACAAGAGCCTCTCAAAGGTCAAATCAAACTACTGTTTTATTATTTTTAAATATTTCTCAAAACTGGTGGCAAGGTCTATATATATCATTATGAAAATTTCATTTTTTAAATTCACTATTGTGTTTGTAAATTTTTCAAGCTGACATATGTAGACTGAGTTCCTTTATGGTGGTTGCTACATAGTATTCCATTGTATGGATATGACATAATTTGGGTATTCAGTTAGCTATTCTTCTTAGCTGGAATCTTTAAAAACTTGTTGCTATGATAAATATTGTTGTAAGTAATATCTTTGTGCATGTCTCCATATGGACTTTTAGAAGAGTTTTTCCATCATAGGTAACAAAGAATGAAGCTATATTTTGAAAAGATAGTCTCTAAAGGATTTGTGAAAATGTATACAACCTACATGATCACTATTCCCTCATTTTATCCAACTCTTGCCAGTGTCAGTTTCCTTATATTCTTGCCAATCTAGTGGAAGAGAAATGTTATCTTTTTAAAATCTGCATTTCCCTGATCACTACTGAGATTAATATTCTTCATGTATTCATTGCCCAAACAAGATTCTTCACCTAAGAACTGCTCATTCATTGTTTGCTCATTCTTCTATTGGATCACTAGCCTTTTTAAATTAATTTGCGCAAGTTCTTCAAAGATGACAGTCATTGTTTGTCTGTGATATAGGTTACAAATATCTTCTCCCAAACTGCTGCTTGTTTGGGGGCTTGGCAAATGTTGTCCTTTGTTCTAAAGAGAAGTAATAATTTATATAGCTAAACTTATCAATCATTTTCTTTATATTTGTGCTTTTTATGGATGCCTTAGAAAAACTTTCCTTATAGAGATAAAGTATATTTTTCTATATTTTGTCCTAAGAGTTTTAGAGGAGATTTTTAAATGTATAATCTATCTGAAATTAATTTTTGTTCTCTTCTCTTTTCAATCTTCTGTTTCACTCAATACTCTCATTATTTTCTCTCCTTATTTCTTTACATCCTTCAAAACTTTCTATCCACCTATTAGGATATATGTTAAATAAGCAAATTTTGCTATGTTTACCTAATTTTTAAAAATTTTCTAGAATGCTCCTGTTTATGGTTCCTCTTTAAATATTTTAGCTTTCTTCATTATATTCACAGAGCAAGTTTCTTCTTGGTGTTACCAGGCTTGGCCATCCTTGTGCAAAGCAGAAACATGAAAGATGGAGAATTGAATGCAAAGTTAATATGGAAGAAATTTCTCCTTGCTTTTTTAATGTTAGATAAGAAAAACTTACATAGTATTCTTCCATTGACAGATGAATAAATGAAGTCTTAAATATATATTTATTGCCCTCTTACTAAGTACTAGGAACTTTCATATAACTTGCCTAATTTGATTCTTTCAACAGTCCTAGCAGAAACCTATTACTACTCCCATTGTTTGACATGCAAACTTCCAGCCCGAACTTCCTACACATGTGCTGTTAATTCTTCCCTTTCTGTCCCACTGAAGAAAGCAGATACATGCATAAGAGAAGTGCAAAATGCAGTGGATTAGATTAAAAATGAGTTAGAAAAGAGAGACTTACCCTATTTATTGTTTATAAAATCTTTGATATTTTAGACAATGCATAGCATTTAAAATCAAAATTCAAAAGAAAATTATCCCCCCAATATTGTACAAAAATATTTCAAAGACTGATTTTAAAATATAACAAGCAACACAAATTTCTCTAATCCTTAGAAGTTGGTTAATGGAAACAAATTTCTGATGAATCAGTAATTTGATAAATGGTTCCTCAGAAAATTGATTGCATGAGACAAATCTTTGGAGAAATGGTCATTCTGTTCATTGGTATTTTCACAAATTGACTGCAGCTAATTGCTTTTAATACAGTGATTATTTGGTGTACTGGTTGGGTTTCTTCTACATGAGTATAGTAATCTCCCATTTATCCCAGTTTCCGCTGGGTTAGTTGTATTCATTATCTTACCTGCCTTTTCCCTGTCAGCACTGGGCTTGCAATCTTTACCTTATACTATTTTAAGCATGATCAACTATTTTGGGTTTTAAAAATGTACTTCGTTACTGTTCAAGAACTGAATACGTCATTACAATTTCAGAGGTTCCTATGGCTAAAAGGCAGTTACAGAGCTTACTCTAGTTAAACCCATTTTATAGTCATAATCGGTCTCAAATTTAGCAACACTGTCCTTTTTGAGAAGGAAGATATGCTGCTCGTTCATTTGATGATTCTATGGCTTTGAAAGAAAATATATTTTATTTTTGGATAATTTTGAATTTGCGACCAATCAAACCCAGGCTTTTTGGTTGTCTGTCTTCTTCATAGAAATTGCTCCCAAACCACGAGAACTCCTCTGTCCTGAACTTATTAATTTTTTTGTTATAGGATGAAATCTATTTTGTTCTACCTCCTTCGAAAATAAATCACTTATCTGGTGAAGATTTTGTCCATTTATTTAACTTTTTGTATGATTCAATGGAATACAGTATTGGCAATTCATTACGTAGAAAATATTTTATTCATGTATTCACAAAGCAATAGAACCTCAGGCTTTGAGAGAATCTTTTGAGACCATTTTGCTCAAATTCCTCCTACATAAATATTTTCTGTAAACCCCTTACGAGTGGTCAATATCATGTCACCTCACTTAATTCTAACATCTAAGAAGGCAAAGTTTTCGAGAGGAATAACGTGGGTTTGGAAATGAGGTATCTAGGCCTGGGTTGCATTCTGTTTCCATTACAAGTTTCATTACTGGATCCATTTAGTCTCTTAGCCTAGTTTCTTTATATTTGAAAATGGACATAATTAAACACCTGGAGTATTACTGTGAATGTTATACCAGATAAGGATGTGAATGCTGCACATGAAATTAGCAATCGGTAAATATTAGTGCCTACCTTTATTTCTTGACAACTACAATTAGTATGATGCAAAAGATCTACACACACAAGATTTGGTGAGCCCATTCAGATGAAAGGATTTCCCTTAAAAACAGCGCAAGGGTGGGAGTTAGCAATTTCAAATGTTAAATGGTACAGCAACAGAGCTGCATATGACTTAGACTAAGAATAAACGTGAACATTACAGGCAGCTCTTGCCATCCCCAGCCATGTTGACATAGGAGGCTGTCTGTTTAAAGAGTGAAATTACTTTGTAGAGGGGTAATCAGTGATGAGAAGCTGAGCATCTGTGTTGAGAAGCCATGTTTTCCTTGATCATATTGACAGCTTGTTCCCCTTTGCTGTGATGGGAAGAAAGGTGATACAGGCAATGCCCAATGAAGATTGCTCAGGAAATAAATTGAACGTCAAATAGCCCACAGGTAGATGATCCCACTGAACCTTTTTATGCTTTGTGCTTGATGTATTAGGAAGGCAAATTTGAATAGGCGTTTCCAAATTGTAAAAATGATCATATTGTTTCCTGACTCCTTTCTAATGAGCCCTATTAGTGGAAGCATTCTCCGCTGTGTATTGTTTCTCAGGCCTTCAGCAGCAAGCCAATTACCTTTGAAATGCAACTGGCAGGAGATATCTGCCAATGGCAGCGCATCAATGCTGGACCACACAGTGGTGCGCAATCTTTTGTGCCTTGTTCCTCCAAGTGTGGCCTGTGGATGAGCAGCATGGCCATTGCCTGGGAGCTTTGAGAAAGTCATCATCCGAAGGCCCACCCCAGACCTCCTGGATCAGAATCTGCATTTTTAACACGATGCACAGATGAACCCTATGCACGTAAAACCTTAGGAAGCTTTCTTGGGTACAAACGCACATATGATTTGGATTTGATGACTCTGGCATAGGACTCAAGAATCTGCGTTTCTTACAGTGCAGATTATCTTCGGATCACACTTTGAAAGAGTCTGTTCACAATTCACTCCACCTTTACACTGTGGGCCTTTCCTCTGGGAAAATTTGGAAGAATGGAAACAAGGTGTCTATATTTACTAGTCAACCCAACAGCACACTCTATGCACAACTGATAAATGTACTTTAATATCTAGCCTAGAAAGTAACAATGGTATATATCCTTGCTTATCTGTGTCTGTTCCCACGTGTGCAAATACATTTTCTTGGGTTTTCTTTTGTAAATTTTCTAAGTACCTTGAAAGAATACACTAGGGTATCAGAAACACAATTGTTGGAGAAAATAAAGCTCTGTTCAATAAATAGACACATTTCTTTAAATGTTGGAAGCTCCCTCAGAGTCTCTGTGTACCAATAGAAGCAGCACTTGTCTCTGCAAAGTAAATTGAAGGTGTTTAATCAAATTACTCCAGGGAGAGTCACCAGCTAGAATGTAGTGGCAGTGACCTTAGGTCAGCGTTCCCCTTTGCTGGCTGATGCTTGCTTTTGTGTGTGTGTTTGTAAGAGGAGGGGTAAAAGACAATCGATTTGGGGCTATCTTTGCCAATCTTCATTCCCAACGATGGAGAGCCCTGCCAAGTCTGAAAGGGAAAAGGAGTAGAATGGCAATGAAAGGGGAAGGAGGAGAAATGCATTACCACAGAGAGAAACCTAGAGGAATTACACTGAGAAAATGTGCAGAGAGCAAGTTTACTTGTTGAGGGAAATGTTTCATTTAATCTTTGAACAGGACAAATATGTGTGAAAGGATATACCCCAATTTGCATATGATGCAATAAGCACGTGAAGCAACAGAAATGCAATTTAGAATTATAGAGGGCCTGGGTCAGTGGTGTAGTGGTTAGGTTTGCGTGCTTTGCTTCAGCGGGCCGGGGTTCACAGGTTCAGGTCCTGGGAACGGACATCTCATCAAGCCATGCTGTGGTGGCATCCCACATACAAAATAGAGGAAGATTGGTACAGATGTTAGCTCAGGGACAGTCTTCCTCAAGCAAAAAGAGGAAGACTGGCAGTGGATGTTAGCTCAGGGCAAATCTTCCTCACCAAAAAAAAAAAAAAAAAAAGACAGAGAGAGAGAAATAGAATTATAGAATGTCAAAGGTGGCAGGATGCTTAAACAGCATCAGTTCCATCTTTCTTCAACAGATAAGGTAACTGGGGCTCAGAAACAAGTGATCTCACTAAGAATATCTAAGAATTTAGAGAGAGAGCTACAAATTGAATCCTCATCTCTTGGGTTTCTTATAAAAACTCGAGAGTCACCCTTGTCTCCTTTCTTTTCCTCACGACTGTTTAATTCATCAGTAAGTCCTGCCATTTGGATTTCCAAACTCATCTGTGGCTCCCGCTCTCTACCCTGAGACCACTCATGTTCAAGCCACCGTCTCTGCCTCCCTTCCCCTCAAAGCTCCAGCCGCATAGGCTGCCCTTCATTTCGTCAAACCTACCAGACTGTTTCTCACCACAGGGCCTTTGCATAAGCTATTTCCTCTGCCTCATTGTCTGCTGGCCACACTTTCTCTACCGGTTCCTGTGTACACTTCAGCTTAAATGCCACTTCTTCATGGAGACTAGCACTAAAACATCTTATTAAGTATGCTTTCTCTGTTATTTCTGTCAATGCATTCTTACTATCTATCACTGCATTTATTATAACTTCTTATACATAATTTCCAGTCTGTTCTTCTACAATAGACTGATAAATAGCAAAATAATTAGAGTGACTTTATAATTTATTGTTCAAACTCAGATACTTTTGAGAGTGAAAGAGGTGCTATTAATAATTATTCCAAGGGAACAGACTTAAGCCTGAATGCAGTGGGACATATGGCCAGAGAAGTTGTAATGATATTCTAATGTGAAAGTAGCGTTTGTTCATGTCCAGTGTTTCCTAGGCGAGGAGAGCCAGAATAACTGCCAGAGTCTAATACCTCACCAGGAAGGAAGAAGCTCTAAGCTTGACTGCTGCACAGAAAGGTTTCAGCTCTATTTTGGGGCCAACTTTGGGGCTGAAGGGCTTTAGGGAAGATACGAATGTTTAAAAACAGATGCCGGCACCCAGTTTCCCTCCCCACAGAGGTGCAGACCGTAGCCTTGCGTGTCTCTCTGCTGAAGGCAGGTTCCATCTCCTCTGACATTTACCTTAACGGCAGCCCTGCTGGCACAAAGCTCTACTTCTCTCTCCTCTTGTTGCATACCTGTAAGCCGGCAGTCCAAGACTGTTGTTTTTTGTGAAACTTCAAAATTCTCCAAAGTAGCTTGACTAGACTATCTAAGTTATCAACCAGGGTATAAAGTATTGTTTAGGTTATTGCTCTGATTACAAAATTCTATAGGTTTTGAGTGATTTTGTTTGATTTTATTTTTCCATATAGCCACTATTTTAGTGCCCATATACATATTCCATCAGCTTTCAAGTATTTTTGACCAGAACTCCTAGTAGAAAATGTATTTTGTACTATGACCCATTACACATGTATATATGTTCATATGCCATATATAAACATAGGCATATATTTATATTTATGTATATTAACATATACATATGTTTCTATAAATACACACATATACACACAGACCTATACACATGCATAAATTGAATTGGTTTTACCCAAAATTTACCCTGCTAGGTATGAGGGGTCTCAGGGAAGAGGGAATGAGCTTTGGATTTTTTTTGTTTTCTTGAGGAAGATTAGCCTTGAGCTAACATCCATGCCCATCTTCCTCTACTTAATATGTGGGACGCCTACCACAGCATGGCTTGTCGAGCTGTGCCATGTGCACACCCGGGATCCAGACCAGCGAACCCTGGGCTGCCAAAGCAGAACATGCGCACTTAACCGCTGCACCACCAGGCTGGTCCTGGGGAATGAGCTTTGACTACATACGTTGAGTTTGAAATTATGGAGAGATATCCAAATGGAAATTTCTAGCAGGCAACCGATGAAGGATTTGAGTTGGGAAAATTTGGGTTACAGTCCAACCTGTAGGAGTTGATGAATTCTCAGAGGTGAGAGCAGAGTGAGGAAAGTGCAGAGACATGATGACTCAAAATTGGGAAATAACTATGTCTAAGGGTAGAGGTAAAAAAGAGGAGCCAGGGGCTGGCCCAGTGGTGCAGCGGTTAAGTGCGCTCGTTCGCTTCGGCACCCCTGGTTCACCGGTTCGATCCCAGGTGCGGACATGGCACCACTCATCAAGCCATGCTGTGGTAGGCGTCCCACATATAAAGTAGAGGAAGATGGGCACAGATGTTAGCTCAGGGCCAGTCTTCCTCAGCAAAAAGAGGAGGATTGGCATCTGTTAGCTCAGGGCTAATCTTCCAAAGAAAAAGAAAAAACAAAACGGGGAGCCAGCAAAGGAGCCAGAAGACATTATTGAGGTAGAAGGGGGCAAGGAGAATGTGCTTGTAAGGAAACCATTTTAGAGAAAAGGAGAAATCCGCAGTATTGTGTTTATTCATTCACTACCTATTGAGCATATACGCTCTCTGAAAGCAGTGTTTGTTTGTTCCCTGTTTAATTGCTGAAAGAAAGTGTCCAGCGCATAGTAGAAACTCCCTCCGTCTTTGTAAGTCTGTCAGTTTATGTCTCTTTCTACACACACACGCACTTTTTTCTTTGTCTTTTTTTTCAGTGGAAGAAAAAATTGAGTGCCACTGCGAATCTGGCACCAGGCTAGATACTTAGGAAATAGGAATAAATAAGAAATGTCGCTGCCTTTAAGGTCTTCTTGATCAAGTGGAAAATGAAAATGTCAAGGAGGGTGTCCAAGTTATTAAGCTACAGTCTCTCCACTGCAAGTTCATGCTTTCACACTCTGCTTTGCGAGACTGAGGCTGGAAGCTTGCAAACCACATTTCTGCCTTTCCATCCAGCTCCCTGTTAGGCTCTGACTATTGGGGGTGCTGGATGGAAAAAAGGACTTATTCCTTCTCTTCTGCTTCTTGTTGGCTTCCAGCAGGCTTCATGTCTGCTCCCTGCTCCTCAAATGTGCTCCTGTCAGCATCACCCCAGACTTGCTTCTTCACCCAGCAGTGGCACAGCCATTGCTAGGCAGCACATGATCCTAGCTCACAGTTATTTCTGTTACATGGAGATTCAGCCTCATTGGTCCCAGCCCCGTGGGGCTCATCCTCTGAGCTCAGAGAAAACAGCACAAGCTGAGCAGGCCCTCCTCCTCAGAGGTCTGACTTTCAGCTCCAGAGGTCTCTGCTCCAAGCTTCTAAGTTTTACCATCTTCCTATGTCTCCCCAGTTCTAGGAGTGATAGCTGTTTCTTGCAGGGGTTACCTCTGTAATATTTTGGTGTTCTCTTTTTGCTTTCTCAGTTACCTGGTAAACGACTGCATCCTTAGTAATAATTCTCCATCTTAAATTATCTCTATTAAGATAACTGGTGTGCTTTCTGTGACTGGCTCTTGACTAATATAGAAATTGGTAACAGGAGGGATCCTAGGAAATACACACTCACAGAAGGCCCAAAAGGGAAGTTCTTGGAGAGACAGGAAGTAAGAAGTTTCCAAAATCAAATGTAACATTTATACAAAGAAAAAGGGCAGTGAGTTTTGAATTTCTAGATGTATCTCTTGACTTTATGTGTCTGCAAAGGCAGTGTTAATGTTCAGTGTTATAGAGAATGTACTGAAAGCAAATTAATTCGAAGACAATCAAAGTGACACTATTGTGTTATTAGCAATGAGTAATACCTATCAGATGATTTTTGACTAATGAATACATGGTACAATTTTCACTGCCTAAGTAGAATCTAATTGTTGGGTTTAATTAAAATGTAATAATTGTTCCATTTATGTAATATTATTTATAACACTGCCTAATTATTTGCAGAATCCTTATGTTAGAACGAGAATCGTATAAGTATTTACATGATTGAGCTGTGTGTGTGATATGCAATGATCTGACATAGATAGCCATCAGTGATCACCCCAGGAAGATGAAATTGCAGTCTCTCTGCCTAAACATCCAATCTTCTCAAATCTCTCTTCACTTATCAACTCTCCCAATGAGGATTTTTATATCTTCTCCATTATATATAAAGGGAATGTATGTATTTTATCCATATATTTTCAGCTATTCATCAATTTTTTACCATTATCTGTGCATGACATTAAATTCTGACTCACTGCAGATGCCTAGCAAACACGATTGGTATCTCGTTAGTTGCTTTTATACTTTATCTATGATAAAGAAAGTAGTAATTTTCCCCTGGTAGATTATAGAGGAAAGTACTATAGCAAGAATTTTGTAATCAGAAAATTCTCTGTTCTCTCTTTCTTCCAGCCCTAAATGGCTTGGCATTAAATGAACTTGGGCACATAATTTAACCTGTAATTCTCAATATTGTTGTTATTTTTTAATGTAAATATTAACATTGCCTCACGGTTTTCTTTAAGGATTCATTCAGAAGATGCCTGACATGGAACAGGTGCTCAATTATTATGCGATAATATTGTATTATTCCTAAAATCCTGAGGAGTTCTCCTTACAGCAACCAAGATCCGCTGGTAACTAAAGGCACAGCTCATGTGACAGAAAATCACTGCATTTCATTTATTCACACATTTACTCTTGTATTCAACGTGATCCTTAACGCTTAACAAACATAAAATGTGCTGAAATTAATGTAACCAAAGAGATGATAAAAAGAAGTTAATAGTCTATATGCTCTAAGACAGTAGAGGAAGGATCAGTTCTATAGGGATGATCAAGACATTTTTGATGAAAGAAGCAGTGTGTGAGTTCTGTCTTGAAGGATGGATACAACTGTATTAGACAACTGGGATAAATCACATGGAATTGTTTGATCAAAGCAAATATATAAGAAGAAGCATGTAAATTTCTCTTTTGTAACTTGAAGGGTACTATGAGAGGTGGTACAAGATCTTGAACTCTTTTTTTCTACAGTATTTTATATTCTGGATTATTGTATATCTATTAAAAATAACCAAATATAACAGTGATCATGTGAACTCGCTTATGAAGCAAACATAGCAATGTCAAAAATAAACATCAGTTTCTATTTCAATCTCATTAACATTCCTTCCAACAAGAATACTTATTTAATAATATTTCACCTTCTGAATAACTCCAATGGGTTAGTAGGAGGTACATAGATGTAGAGCTGGGTTGAGTATGGGTTCTGGAGATAAATAGGAAAGAGTATAAGAATTTATTAATGCTTGCCATGTGCACAGAAAAGGGGACATTTGTCTTTGTAAATCCAGAAATCTGAGTCCAGTTCTAGCTCTACTAGATTTAGTGGAGTGATAGCTCCATTAGTCTAGCCACTAATCAATAGAGTAATATTGGTGGAATTATTTTTCCCACATATCCACATCACATGGCTCTGAGACAAGCCATACCCACTGTGCCCTATCTGAATTCCTGACCCACAAAGTCATGAGTAAATAAAATTGAGTCAACATGTTCTGGGAATAGTTATACAACAATATATAACTGAAATAGAAATCGGAACCTATTAATAGGGTACTGCAGTAACAACAACTTAAAATATGTGGTGTTGGCTTATGACATGATGGCAGATAGAAGCCCGAAGGGCTCCAAGGAGACTGATGGTGGAAATGAAGAGGCAGTATGGTTACTGCTATAGGAGTTGTAAGAAGGAGGATCTAGGTGGTGTTCTGGAAGAACAATTAGCAAATCAGAATCAATTGAAAGCGGCAACAACCTTCTATGCGCTGCCTGATAATGTTGGAATACCATGACAGGAGAAAGATGAGCTAAATTTCAAGCATAATTTAGAGGAAATAGGAAAGAACCAGGACTTAATGGGTTTCAAAATAAAATTGTTTCTCATCCTCAACTTGTCCAGCAAAAGACTTTACAATTAAAATGGACTCAATGCAAATATCAAATACAGAGTGGTGGCCAATAAAAACGTGTCCTTAGGGTAAAAATCACATCAGTGTTACAGTTCTAGTTCTCTTTATTAAAAGCTGAGAAAATTTTAAAGCTTCTCCTCGCTAGACAACAGAGCTTTTAACAATCTCAAAGGTGTACTTTGCAGACACTCTGAAAATAGCGCTTCTGATGATCATAAGAACATTTTCCCACAGCACTCTGACTCACAGCCCAAAATAGAAGAAGAACTGTCATCAAGACATTGTGGGTGTGACTTTTCTCTACTGGAGCATATTTTAACTTAATACATAGAAAACTTTTTTTTTAATGTATTATATCAGTTTGAACTTAAAGAAAAACTAAATAAACAGAAAGAGTTCAAATTCAAAGAGGTTACTAGCCTGCAACTTTGTGTGGGAGGAAACAATTTGAGAAAACAACTCAATCCAAACATGGGAAGTCTGACAATTAATTCAATTTCTTTAATGAATATAGGGCTATTCAGATTTTTTATTTCATTTTGTGTCAGTTTTAATAAGTTATCTTTTTCAAGAAATTTGATTGATTACATCTAAGTTGTGAATTTGTTACCATAAAGTTGTTCAACATATTCTTTTTATCTTTTTACTAAACATAATATCTGTAGTTACATAGCTATTTTCACATCTGATATTGGGCAATTTGTTTTCTTTTTTTTGTTCTTCATCAGCTATTTCTAGAAATTTATTTTCAAAAACCTAACTTTTGGCTTGGTAATTTTCTCTGTTTGTCTGTTTTATATTTCATTGATTTCTGCTCTTATCTTTATTATGTCCATCTACTTACTTTGGTTTTAGTTTGCTCTTGTTTTTTTCTAATTAAATGCTAAACTTTTCTTCTTTTCAATTATATACATATAAAACTATAATTTTCCCACTAAGCACTGTTTTATCTATATCCTCAAAATTTTATGTTAAATTTTCATTATCATTTAACCAAAATATTTTCCAGCTTCCCTTATTTATTTTTTTATCAACTTTTTGATTATCTGGAAGTGTCTTGTTTAAATTCCAAATATTTGGGGCTTTTCTAAAATTCTTATGCTATGATTTCTAATTTAGTACATTGTATCCAGATAGAAAGTACTTATGTAAGATTTCAATCTTTTGAGTTAATTTACACTTACTTTATGGCCTGGCATTTGGTCTGTCTGGTGAAACCACCGTGTTCCCTTGAGAATAACATGCATTACACTTCCATTCTACCCATGAAGGAGCAATTGCTATGAGAATTGCGTAAGAACATAAGAAAAATTATATGAAGCCGTGGTTTCCAGAGACTGGACAACAGGAAGTGCAAGACTGTGATCCCTGTGAAAAGAGAAACATGAGGAGAGCCCTATGACTCACCAATCTTACCACCTGGAGCCAGTTTCCAGGCTGCAGTACAGGGAGGGGAACCAAAATAGAATCGGTAGCCTCATTTAATTATAGAGACAGAAACCAGGTAGTGAAGTAACTGAGGGGACTAGACTTTGAAAGTCAGATTATTCATGAGGAGGAAGTTCTAGAGAGGTATTGAGGATGCCCTTGAGCCATTGGCAGGAGAGGAAACTATCCCAAGAAAGCAATAGGCCAAAGAATTCCTGACGCTCACACAGCGACTGCGAAGAGTTCACATCCCCAACAGCCAGAATGGAGAAACTTTGTAACACATGGGGAACTGAGTAGTGGATTAGTTTCCTAGGGCTGCCTCAACAAAGTACCCCAAATTAGGTGGATTAAAATAACAGAAACTTATTGCCCGGGAATTCTGGAGAATAATTCAAAAATCAAGATGTCAGCTCTCTCTCTGAAACCTCTAGGAGAGAATCTGTTTACCTCTTCTAGCTTCCAGTTTATTGACGATCCTTGGCATTTCTTGGCTTCAAGATGCATCATTCCAATCTCTTCTTCTATTGTCACATGGCAATCTCCCTGTGTTTTTCTTCTCCTCTTCTTATAAGTACACCAGTCATACTGGATTAACGGCTGATTCCACTCCAGTATGACCTCACCTTAACTTAATTTACTAACTATATCTGCAATGGCTCTATTTTCAAATAAGGTCACATTCTTAGCTACTGAGGATTAGGACTTCAGCATATCTTTTTCAGGGGACACAATTCAATCCATTACAGATAGCTTCTTGAGAATCATCATTCCTTAGTAACGAGGTTAAATTAGTCCAAGAATAAAGGTTTTTCAGACCCACAACAAAGTATAAAAGCGAAGCTCAAAGGATAAAGTGATTTACAAATTACTTCGTTGAGAACCAAAACAAAATGCAGTAGTCTTTAAAGAAATAGAATAAAATCAGCAGCCAAACACATAAAATTTAGAACATCTGGCATTACATGCTATGCAAATATAGGCGGGAGAATAATACCCACATCTAGGAAAATAAAAGCAATCAATAGAAACATATCCTTAATAGATATCATATAATTGGTAAAGTTCTTAGAGAATTTACTTTAAATAAACCCGTGAAATTGGAGTCCTAGAAACAGGGATTGAGGAGGAGCAGAAAAAATATCTTTATAGAAGGAAAATATATATATAGCAGAAGAAATAATAGCTAATATTTTTCCAAATTTGATGAAAATAATACACTCACACATCCAAGAAGTTCAATGAACCTCAAGTAGAAGACAAATAAAATCACAAAACAATGTAAAAGCTGAAAACTGGTGATAAACAGAATATTTTAAAAAGTCATTCAAGAAAAAAGAGACATTATGTATAGAGGAATAAATATAAGACTGATTATGGATTTCTAATCTGAATTGATGCAGCCTAGAAGAAAGTGGAATGACACATTTAAGGTGCTGAATGAAAAAATAAAATGATTCAAGGGCCAACCCTGTGGCCTAGTGGTTAAGTTCAGTACTCTCCACTTCTGTGGCCCAGGTTTGGTTACTGGGCATACACCTATACCACTTGTCTGCAGCCATTCTGTGGCTCTGACCTTCCTACACAAAAGAGGAAGATTGGCACAGATGTTAGCTCAGAGTGAATTTTCCTCAAGAAAAAGAGGAAGATTGGCAATAGAAGTTAGCTCAGGGCAAATCTGCCTTAGCAAAAAAAAAAAAAAATTCAATTTAGAATTTTCTAACCCAACATGAAACTATTTTTTTTCCGGGAGGAGGAAGATTAGCCCTGAGCTAACATCCACTGCCAATCCTCCTCTTTTTGCTGAAGAAGATTGGCTGTGAGCTAACATCTGTGCCCATCTTCTTCTATTTTATATGTGGGACGCCTGCCGCAGCATGGCTTGATAAGCGGTGTCTACATCTGGGATCCAAACCAGCGAACCCCAGGCTGCTGAAGAGGAACATGTGAACTTAACCGCTGTACCACCAGGCCAACCCCAAAATGAAACTTTTTAAGGCAAATAAAAACTTGGTGAATGCATTGCCATAACACTTGCACTGTAGGAAATACTGAAGAAAATTATTTAAGCAGCAGGAAAATAAACAAGATGACATTTGGACATACATGAAGGAGTGAAAAGTCCCCAAAAAGACAAACATGTGGGTAAATACAAAGTGCATTTTCCCTCACTTTTTTCTTGCTTAAATAATAATCATACATTTTTAAAGAAAACATTTTTAATGGTGTTTGTAACATTAGAATAAATTGCATTAATTAAAACGTATGACAACAATAGCACAAGAGATGGGATATAAGAAGTGAAAGTATATTGTTGTAAGGCTTTTACAATAAACATGAATATGGAGTTTGATAAGTTGACGTATACTATAAACTTTAAAGAAACCACAAAAACAACCCAAAGAAATATAAATAGTAAGCCAATTATGGAGATAAAATAGAATCATAAGAATAATAATTCAAAAGAAAACAGGAAAAGAAGAAAACTGAATGGTTAAGAGAAACATGAATCAAAGAGTAATACGATAGATTTAAACCCAAATGTATCAACAATTAAAGTAAATATGGAAGACCCGAGCATTCTGATTAGAAAGAAGAAGTTATCAGGGTGGATTTAAAACAAGACCTATCTTTACTATGTCTACAAAAAGATACTGATAGGTTAACAGTAAAAAGATGAGGAATATATACCATGCAAACACTCATCAAAGGAAAACTAAAGTGGCTATATAAAAATCAGACCAAGTAGAATTTAGAATTAGAAATATTTCTGGGAACAAACAAGACACATGAAAAAACATCAGTTCCTGAAAAAGACTAGAAAACCCTAATGAGCACATACATAAGAGCAGAGCTTCAAAATACACCGAGCAGAACTAGTAAGATCTAAAAGGAGAAGTAGACAAATTCATAATTATAGTCGGAGATAAGACTGTTCTTTCAGAAATCGAAAGAACAAGGCAACAAAAAGTCAGAAAGAATATTAAAGTCTTGAACAAAACTATTACCTGACACGACCCAAGTGACATTTATAGATGACTCCACTCTGAAGTAACACAGGCGAATGCACAGTTTTTAAGATCAGCTTTACTGAAATATGTTTTGTTTGATATTAATAAAGCCACCTCAGATTTCTTATGCTTACTGTTCAAAAGGCTTAATTTTTGCCATCCTTTAGCTTTCGGCCCTCTAGTTCTTTGTATTTAAATTGCAAGTATTTTACATAGCACATAGTTGCGTCTCACTTTTTTATCCAATCTTCTCTTTTCCGGATGTATTTCGTTTATATTTAATGTAATTATTGATATGCCGACATGTGTCTAATCTTTTTTTAATTTGTTCTCTTTTTGTCCCATCTGTTCTTACTTCATCTGTTTCTCTTTCCTTCTTTCTTTTTGGATTAATTATTTTTAAGTATTTTATTTAATTAGCTATTTACCTCTATTTGTATATTTTTAGTGATTTCTCTAGTGATTCCAATATGAGTCTGTAACATATCACAGTCCATTTAAATTTAATAATCTATTGGATCTCATAAAACATTAGAACTTTGCAATATTTTAATTCCTTATTCCCCCATCTTGTTTCCTATTATTTTCATATATTTACATTTATATACATTATGTACCTTATAATAAAATGTTATAATTTTTTTATTTCAATAATCACTTGACCTCTAAAGAAATTGATGCAAAATAAGAAAATTATTTTATGTTTACCATCTATTATCATTTCTGATGCTTTTCTTTTTATCTTTTGCCCCTGTATATACTTGTTTCATTTTGTATCATTCCCCTTCATCCTGAAGAATTTTCTTTAGCATTTTTTGCACTGCAAGTTTGCTGGTGATGGATTCTCTCTAATTTAGTTTATCTAAAAATCTTTATTTTTCTCTCATTTTTGGCTGATTTTTCTTCTGCAGATAGAATACTGGGTTGATGACTTTAGATTTAACATATTCTGTTTCATTGTCTTCCAGCTTTCGCTGTTTCTGATGAGAAGTTAGCTAACATTCAAATTGTTGTTCCCCTAAATGTAATGAGTCTTTCTCCGGCACCTCTCAAGAATTGTCTCATTGTCTTTGTTTTCAGCAGTTTGTGATATACTAAGGTGTGCCTTTCTCTGTATTTATTCTGCTTGGAGTTTGCTAAGCTTGGATTTTTAGGCTGATGTTTTTTACTGAAATTGCGATTTCTTTGCCATTATTTCTTCAAATACTTTTTAAAAAATTACTCTCTTTTGTCTCTCTTTTAGAGATTCCAACACATATATATTAGACCACTTAACATCATCTTAATGTCACTGATTCAATGTTCATTTTGTTTCATTTTTTTCTCTCTTACTCGTTACTTAATCTTTTTTTTATCTTTCTTGACATTCACTATTCTGTCTTCTTAATCTCCAAAATGCTTCTAAGTCCTTCTAATTTTTTCATTTTAAATAATATATTTTTCCATTCTAGATATTCCATTTCATTCTTTTTATGATTTCCATTTCCTTTCTGAAATGTGATTCCTTAGTTGTCCAACATTCTTTGAAAACTCTGAGCAAACTTCTAATTGCTATTTTAAAGTTCTTTTCTGCTAACTCTGAAATCTGGGTCATCTTAGGATACATGTTTTGTTGACTTTTTTCCCTCATTGTGTCACATTTTCTGCTTCTTTACCTGTGTAGCAATTTTTTATTGTGTACAGGATCTTTAGAATGTTGTGAAGACTCTGGATTATACTATCTTTCTCTGAATGAGTGTGGTTTTTCTTTTCCTTTCAAGAATTTAATTTACTAGATAATAACCTTGAACTAGACTTAGTTTTATTTTTTGTTAGGGAACAAAATTCAAAAGGTATTTACCAAAATATAATTTGGCAGAGTTCAAACTATACTTTCTTCCTGCGGTAGTTGGTAGCAGCTAAAATCTCTATTCTGTTTATTCAGCCTTCCATCTCTTGTTTTTCATTGAGAATTTTGTAGCATCTCCCACACGAGAACAGTTCAAGCGTCCGTCAAGAATTTGAGGAGAGAGGGGCCGGCCTGGTGGCACAGCAGTTAAGTGCACACGTTCCCCTTTGGCAGCCCAGGGTTCGCCGTTTTGGATCCCAGGTGTGGACATGGCACCACTTGGCAAGCCATGCTGTGGTAGGCGTCCCACATATAAAGTAGAGGAAGATGGGAACGGATGTTAACTCAGGGCCAATTTTCCTCAGCAAAAAAAGGGGGATTGGCAGCAGTTAGCTCAGGGCTAATCTTCCTCAAAAAAAAAAAAAGAAAAGAATTTGAGAGAGATTATACTTGGATTTTGAACTACCCTCAACTGTATTCTTTCCTTTCAGCCTTTTTTTCTGTCAACGTTCAGCCACTTTGGCAGCATAAATTCCATCCTCTGATATCTCAAGCAAATCAGAAATGTATTTTTGCTTAAGATTAAGCCATTCTTCACTGTGAGCACAGGGATTCTTTCACTGCAAAAACCTTATAAAGTGAATCTCGCCCAGTGGTCTTCTCTTCTTTCAAGGGTTGAATACCCTCCAATTTCTACCTCCTTTTATTATCTCTTCTATCACTTCAAAGAGTATTTTATATTTCATGCAGAGTTTATAACTGTAATCTTCAACATGACTATTCTAACATGAGACACACTGCCATTAGCAGAATCAGAAGTAATGGCTAAGTTTTATTCATCTCTAAATCTCCAGTGCTAGCAAGGTGCTTCATGATTAATATATCATCAACAAATTTATATTGAACAAATGGATATGTATTTGTCTAAAGTTGACCTCACCTGGGAGGAAAGAATGGTGTGGAAGACATAATGTGATTCCCTTTCACTGGTAGGCTCTCCTGCAGCTCGTCAGAGACCTAATGATACTGTTATAGGCCAGTGATGCTCTTTATGCCTTTGGATCTCCCAGTAGTTCCACCCTGGACAATTTCTCCCATTCCAGCTCTTCGGTTAGTTTTATAAACTTGCAGACCATCCCTCTTCTCCACTTTGCAATCTGTGAATTGAAGAGACATTCCAGTTTTCAAATGAACCTGAGAGACAGACATAGAAATTTCTCTTCTTATTGGAATCACACTGAGCTTCTCAAGGGAGAGAGGAGTGAATTCAGAAAGCCTGTGCTTTCTTTTGATTGTTTTTTTCATTATCAGTGGTAAATGTTTAAAAGATAATTTGTCCATCACTTTGCCTCAGACTTTGTTCAATGGAAAGACTTCATATCATTTCACTTTCACTAAATAAATCAGCAGTTTGGGATGAATCAGTCTTTTTAGTTTTGTCAAAATCTACCTTGTTTAGCAATACAAATTCTATTTCCTCTTTTCCTCCCTCTGCTACCACCCCTTAAACTCCTTTGCTACCTATTAGCCTATATTATATATTTACCCGGGGCTTATAAACAATTCGAATTTATGTCATTGGTTCCTGTATTTTTTTACCTGTGTTTCTTGCCAGTTTTGTCTATAACAGATTTAAAATCCCCAGTGACCAGAGAACATGTTAATCAACTTGCTTTGTGAGTTACCTTCTGATTGGGTTACACACTGAACTTCACGAAATTTTTGATAGTGGCTTTGGGATATCAGAAACATAATTGACTTAAAATTAATCTTTTCCAATCCCTGTTCTCCCCTTTAAACTACCTGTGCACTGCCAATGGATTAAAGTTCCTAAACCAACTCTTTCATTATTCATTATTTCATTATTTATTGAATTCTTCTTTCAACAAATATTTCTGGGGGCTTATTTTCTCCTAGGCATCATTCTAGGTATAGGGGGTTAGTATGAAAGATAATAAATTAAGCTTTGTGACTCAGTGAAAAAAGACATAGATCCTGCTACTGAGACCCTCATGCTTGAAGGGATACAAGAAATTTGGGATGGCAGAGTATACGGATATAAACAGGGATTTTAAGGAACTGACAAGAAGGGGCCTCAAATTTGGCCAGCTGTATCTGAGAAGACTCCTAGAAGAGGCAATGACTGAGTTGCAACTTAAACTTGCCTGAATATTTTAGCTGAGGCCAAACCAGATTGATTTTGGGTCAGCAAATCTGGTGAGCGTATATTTCCATGGTGGTTCTTCTTGGCATTTTTGTTTATTGTCTGACGTAAGAGTGAATGATTTGAAATGGGAAAGGAGAGGGAGGATGGTGTTCAGAGGGCTTCATGTTCTTGGTGGGATGAGAACAGAGAGACAAGGATGATGAATAGTATGGCATAATATTTGTCCTCCATTTCCTCAGACTGTTGGGTTGCTTTTGATTTATTGTTTTGGAAAATGGGTTTAGAGTCAACAGAAGAAGGAGAGCTTACAAGCTAAAAGACTGTGAGACCTGGGGCACAAATGGTGTTGCTTTCAAGCAGCCTATCTAACATCCTCTCTAACATCCATTTGCTAATTTTCTGGTAACATACTCCTAGTTTTCCTTTTATTATTAGGAAGCAACTCTCTTCTAGTCTTAGGCCAAATACTTCAGAGGAGATTCATCCACCCCTAGATCCATAGGTGGAACATGATACAGGCCTAGTCAGTCAATATATTTTATCGCTACTATCTTTGGTTCAGGAATGGGCATGTGACACAAAGCAGGTAAAACAGAGGCCATCTCAGTACATTTTTGGAGTCCCTGTGGTAAAGAAGCTCACTGCAGCCAGTGATGCCAGTTGTATCTATACCTGAGCATGAAGCAGACAGAAAAGCAAAGCCAAGAGGTAGAACGAGTGAGCAAGATCAAGTCCTGATGACATCATACAAGGCTCTGGGACCCAGCCACGCCTAAATAAAGTTTTCAGATATGAAACCAAAGAATTATTTGCATGGCTTATAATTTTAGTTAGTCTTCTCAAGAAGACTTAGATGAGAAAGTTCAATACAGAATCAGCAAAAAGGACTGTTATCTCATATCACCCCTTCCCCAACCTCACTATTCCTAGTTCATGATACACTACAGAGCTCTGGCCCTTTCAGAGGCCACCACTGAATGATCACAAAAGACAGCTCAGTGCAGCAGTGGAAGAGATGATCCCCTCAAAAGCAATTGTCCTGGGGGCAACTAATAAAAATCAAAGAATTGAATGCAGACATTTCTAGTGGAAACCTCTCAGAAACAGCTGAAAAGATGTTGAAAGGGAGCTGATATGTAACGGTTACATAGACGGGGCTAAGTACTCTAGCAATTTGAGCACTGGTGTTACATGTTACATCGATGTTACATTGTAGTCAATGACAGGTCAGCTGGAATATTTGAATTACATAAACCATAGGGTGAGGTCAGCAAGTTAGAAATTTGGAAAAGGCATTCGAAAGAGTGAGAATAGCATTGCCAGAGAAAAGTATGAGAGAACATGGTGCATGGGGGTAATAACAAATAGTTGGATATGATTGAAGCAATGGGATTCTGTTTTTAGGGCAAGACAGTATAGCATTAGAGATATGTGAAGCTAGCTCATTTCCCTTCTCAAAAAATACTAATGCCTAAATTGTACTCTATAGCTTGGCATTCAAGGTCCATTTTCATTTTAAACCTCCCCTTCAAACTTTTCTTCAAGTCTTCTCCCTCCTTCACTGAACTGTACTGCTTCCTCCCAGTTTTTGCTCAAAGCCATTCTCCTTGTCTGGATTGTCATTCTCCAGCAAATGCAATCCATTCTGTTTACCCAATGCTAATTATAAACTGGTTTTCATGGTCATTTGTCTTTTTAAAATTCATCCATGTTATCTTAACAAATTAGTTTGTAAACTTATTGAGGGGCAAAGGACAGAGCATTATGTTCCTCATTTTCCACCTCCTGAAGGGCTTAGTATAGTCCCCAGAGTGTAGAGTTCAATGAACAAAGTGTGATGGTTTGTGAACAACATCAGAGAATATCAGCATGTAGCTTTCCTTCAACTTTTTTTGTTGCAGAGGAATGCCAGGATTAGGCCGTACGCCTGGAGAGCATAACTTCTTAAAAGGGATTTGGAAGGTATCACGCTGGTCACCCTCCAAACACAGACATCCTTGCTCTCACCACCCCAGTATAAGATAACAAGGCCTCAAAGTCCCCTTCCACTGTTCAGTGGCATCAGCCTGGGGCTTTCAGAGATTGGCAGCTGTGGAGAGAGGTCTCATGGTGGGAATCTTGTGGCCTGCCTGCTAGTGACTGTACTGAGCCATAGAGTTTCCCAGAGGTGGTTGTTTTCTTTTGTTTTTTCCCCAACCTACAAAGGCATTAGTTGCCTCCCAGCAGCCTTGAAGTTGACTCAGCTATGTTACCTGCTAACAATCCACAGAGCCATTTTCTCCCTCAGGGATCACTTTCCAGCACATAACTGAGCACGCAGGGAAAGGGCAGTCAGGGAGATGAAGCGTTGCTGCCTGGATGCCCATGAGCTGTCATTACAGTCAGCAAGGGGCTTGCTTTTGTGGCTTCTGTGGTTTAAAGAACCATTTCAGGAATTGTGAGGTTTTGTTTTTTTCGTGTGTGCGAAAGACCTTAACTACCCCTTATATTTTGAATAATAAAAAGAACATTTAACAACTCAATCACACGATGTATCAAAAGGGAGCTAGCTGACGCTTTGATGGATAAGAATAACGTAGGAGATTATTTCCCAAATTATGTGCCTTGGATAACTGGTTCTGTTAGAGGCTAATGGCTGTTATGGGACAAAGGGTCTACGATCAAATAGGTTAGGGAATGTCTGGGTTTTCTTACCATAAGATTTCTCAGAACCTATAATTTGCCTATGTGCCTGATGAATCTCTGAGAGATGGTTATAGAGTATAGTATTTTGCCAAACTTACCACTCCACACAAATCTTTTTATAAAGAAATCCCAATTCACAGCTTCCTGGGATTAGCATTTATGCGAATAGCTATTCTAGATGTTCTTAAGTGGAGGGGAGGAGAAGGGGAATTATGGTTCCCTTGCTAATGAGGTGCTCGTAAGTGTTCTTAGGTTGTCTTCATGGGCTGTAAACAAACAGTCCCTTTCTGTTTGTGTATATGTATCTGTATACATACCTGTTCATTCATTTATCCATTCATTCAATAAAAATTCAGGGTGGCAGGCACACTATAGGGGCTTCACTTTTCCTCCAGGCCCATTGTAAGTCCTCCACACAGTTTATACCAAGATATTTCCCTCTGGTTGTGTTGTCCTGCATGTCATAGAGAAAGATCTACAGAAGAGCTATGTGACTCCCTTAAATGACAAAATTCCATTTGTATTTTTGTATCTGTTGGTTGAGAAACTATATAATAGCAAGATATTGTGAATTTATTAAAATATTATGTTTATGTTTATTCTTAACAGTGTGCTGAAATTCTGTTTTATCTTTATGACACACAGTAACCCTTCCTTTCACTGACAGCATTTGTTGCACATGAGGATTAAAGAATCTTTTAAAATAACTCCAGCATCTCCAAATCTCTCCAACATGTAGAATGGAAAACATTGCTCTAAGATACAGTTTTCTGAATCAGAGAGAACTGAGTCTGAATCTGAACTCAGCCACTGACAAGCAGTGTGACTGTGAATAAGTTAAGTAATTTCTCTAAGTCTCATATGTTAGGTTGATTTGAGGATCAGATAAGTTAACAAAAACAGACGCTCCCCTTGAAAGATGGTAGATCTCTTAGGCTTCTCTTTCATTGAAAGCAGACAGAAAACAAACCTGTAGTTAGAAAACACATTTTAAGGCCAAGATGCCGTTATTGTGCTAGTTGTCTTTACTTTTTGTAGTTCCAAAGCAAAAGTAGGGAGAGACAGTTCTCATAATTATTGATGTTCTAAAGAAATAAACCATAGGAACTTAAAGAAATGATATTGAGTACTGTGTGCCAGATATTATTGTAAGTGCTTTATGTGGCTTAAAGCATTTGATCCTCACAAAAGTCTTTTAACATCCCTTTATTATCCCCAATTTCAAAGATGAGGAACAAGGCAATGGTTTATATAATTTGCCCAAGTTTCCACATTTAGAAATCGGTAGCCCCAGTTTTCAAACTCAAACACTATTTTTCCAGCAGCTATATTCCTGTTTTTTCTGATATACATCATGTGGAGGGCCCATTTGCCATGTTTTACTAACTCAATGTTTTCAAGGAATTCATGGCATTTGAATGTTGACAGGCCCTACTATTCGCTTAGGAATAGCAATCCTATCATTAGGAAATTAGTATATGTATTTAATTTTGCCAGCCCATTGCTATGCCAAAATACAGAAACTACTATGCATCGTGCTAAAAAGTGATCATTTCTCAGCTATATTAAAGCTGAATAATAAACTTTAGTAAAAGCTTGAACTGCATTCATCCAGCGGGGCATTTCAGTGCTTTAAATAGCTACTGGGAGCAGTAAGTTCCCTGTGAAGATCTGTGTTGAGGAATAATGAAGTTGGGAGATATTCAAAAGGTCATCTTGTTTATTTTCCTGAGTATTAGCAGCAAAATTTATTCAACAATCATTTATTCAGTGCTTCTAAGACTATGCCTCCAAGACTGTGCTAGTTACTGGAGACACAGGAGAATAAAGAAACATCCCTGTTCTTGGAGAGCTCAAGATCTAGAAGGAGGAACAGGTAGGTAAACTAATCTTGACCTTGCCTTACTATTGGAAGCATGTGCGAGAAGCCCATCAACATAGAGGAAGACAGGTATATCAAAAATAGTTCAAAATATAATAAAGTGGATTTCATAATTGTATTTGATAACTGGTAATGGCATATAATGATGAGTCTAACTGTAAGAAGTTCCTTCTTTTTTTTGGTGAGGAAATTTGGCCCTGAGCTAACATCTGTTGTGAATCTTCCTCTTTTTTGCTTGAGGAAGATTGTCGCTGAGCTAACATCCATCCCAATCTTGTTCTATTTTATGTAGGATGCTACCACAGCATGGCTTGATGAGCCCTGCTAGGTCAGTGCCCAGAACCCAGGCCCGAGAACCCTGGACCACTGAAGTACACTGTGTGAACTCAATCACTACACCACCAGGCCAGCCCCAAGAAGTTTATTCTTGAGCATAGTCATACTCACTCTGGATTTTATCACTGGTGCTTCAGATCTCTAGTCTTATAAACACTGTAATGCAGTAGTTAATCATATCTGCTCTGGAGATGGATGGCATGGATTTGAATCCACTTCCACCAATTAGTAGCTCTCTGGCCTTGGGCAAGCTATTTAGCCCTTTCTGATCCTAGATACCATCATCTATAAAATGGGCATAATAGATGGGATAAATCATGTAAATATTCAATACGTGTTACTTGCAGTTCTTATTATTATTGTTATTGTTGAAAGTAAAATGATGAGTTTTGAGATTGGACAACATATTTGTACATTCAAACTTAAAGTTTATTTTAATAGACAAAAACAAAGGAAAGAGAGATTTTTGATATATATATCGAAGCATGCATTCAAGAATATCTGGTGCACTTGTCCCTCTGATGCTGATCATATCTGTGTGGTTAATACTTTACATAGTCACATATCTACATTATACACTGTTCACGAGTCAGAATCATTGTGTGAGATAAACTGCAGTCTCACCAAGGAAGAATCTCATTCTTCTAGTGTCATGGATGAGTTGGCCTGCGTTAAAGCAATCATGAAAGCCTGTTGCTTGGGTTGTTATCCCTTCCCTTGCCTTGGGCCAGCCCAGCTGCAAGAAGGACCAGAAGAGAGTCGATGACTTTTAGCAACGTATTTGCTTGTCCTGATGGCTTTGTTTCAGTTTGAAGTAAACATATTTGGGGTACTACCTAGATAATTTGGACTTGAATATTTATGTTGGTAGTAGGTTTACCAAACATTCTGAACCGAAAGAGAAAAGGGAGTAATTCAAGCCTTTTAGAAATTTGAGGCTAGCTATAAGGATTCAAATGTGGTTATTGGTGTCTTTAAAATAAAATTGGCAGCTTGAATAATGACTCAATCAAACTGACCAGATGTTTTGCACTTGATTAAATGCATTCTAATTATCCAATCAGTACAAACAACTGATTAAATCATTTGCTAAAGAATTTCCATTAAACAAACAAACAACAACAACAAAACAGTTCCAGCAAGTTTTCTTTTGCTTTCTTCTCCCTGAAATCATGAAGTTTGTGGAAGGAAACCACAGGCGAATATCCACCCCTAGTCCTTGCATAGTCTCCAGATGACCTAAAACATTATCCTAGAATAACTTTAAAACTTTGATTAAAAGGGAAAGTTTCAAATGGATGAACTCTAGCATGCAGAACATTTTGGTAATGACTTTGTGTGCACCTTGTTGCCTTGTGTACTACAGATATGAAAAATAGGGATACTACGTATTAAACTTGTACAGAATGTTTTACTTTTTAATATATAATACCCTAGTTCAATCAATACACTATAGTAATTAACCTACTATATTTGATGTGTTTAGATAAACTCTGCATTTAATCCTCATAACACCCTTAGGGGCTGAAAGACAGATATTATTAATGCTTTGTTACAAATGATGTATTTCTGGCACAGAAATTGAATGACTTGCTCAGTACTATCCAGTTTGGTAAAGTTGGTACTAGCCCCAGGTTTCTCAGACCTTAGCCAGTAATTCTTCCCACTTGGCAGCTAGATACCAGTAGTATCGAGACAACATGTTGATCCATTGGGACCACAGTTACAGATAGGACTCTTTTTTTTTTTTTAAGATTTTTTTAAAAATTTTTTTCTTTTTTCTCCCCGAAGCCCCCCAGTACATAGTTGTATATTCTTCGTTGTGGGTCCTTCTAGTTGTGGCATGTGGGACGCTGCCTCAGTGTGGTTTAATGAGCAGTGCCATGTCCGCGCTCAGGATTCAAACCAAGGAACCACTGGGCCGCCTTCAGCAGAGCGCGCGAACTTAACCACTCAGCCACAGGGCCAACCCCCAGATAGGACTCTTTTATCCAGAATAGCCTTTAATTTCACAAAGGTCATTCATAGGTAGTATGTTCCTTATGTAGCTCGATAACTATCATCAACCTTGGTATAAGATTTGAATCATGCAAAAATCTTTTAACATTTTCTTTACTCCATCTTTGTAACTTTGCAGCCTTAGGCTTACCCATAGGAATTTGGGTTTTCTTGTTAGGCAATGTATGCCTAAGATACCAGCTCTGTGTATTTTCTCCCTAATTATTAAAAAAAAAAAAGCAAAATTAATTCTTCCTAAGTGCTTAATATATACAAAAAAAAATGTTAAATCAGAATGGAAAAATTGCCATGATTGTAGGATGAGAGTTAAAAGACCTCCTGCCTAAATTCCAGAATTACTAGATGAATCTGTCATAATTATGAATACTAAACTTAAAGTCTGCTTTATGGGAGTTATAATGAAGCATGCTTGCTGCTATCTTAAAGAAATGAAAGCAAAAACACATTACATGTGCATAGAAAATAACACCTTTGGTGGTGGGAATATATATGAGTTTTAACTCCTTTTTATGTTCCTGTATTGTCCACATTTTTATAGCAGTTGCCTATTAATTTTATTATTAAATATTCAGTGAACTTTATTATTATGGGGTAAGCAGCTCTGAACTGACCACTTTGTGACTTAGCTATAAAATATGCACAACTGTAAGGCACATACAGTATTTATTTATTCTTGCCTACAAGTCTTTGTATCAGAACTAACTGCTCCCATTGATCCTTCCCAATATCCCTTCATGGTGGACTCCTCGTAATTTAGGTCTCATCTTATTATTAGAAGTCATCCTCATGAGCCCTCACTGGCAGCTCTATAGTAGCTCTATAATTTCTACCACATCACCACATATTATGTAGAGACATGCATCACTTAATGACAGGGATACATTCTGAGAAATGCATCGTTAGGTGATTTCATCATTGTGTGAACTTCATAGAGTGTACTCACCCAAACCTAGATGGCATAGCCTCCTACACACTTAGGTTATATGATACTAATCTTATGGGACCACCCTCATTTACGTGGTTCACCATTGACCTAAGTGTAATTACGCAATGTGTGACTGTATATCATAATTATAATCATTACTTTATATTTACCTTTCTATTTCTATATTTAATTTTTGTCTAATAGAATTTAAGCTTCACAATAATATTGACCATATGCAGTTTTATTTATTACCACATCCCCAGTGGACTTGACAGTGCATGGTACATAGCAGATGTACAATAAATATTTTTTGAAGAATTGAATTGAAATGAATTTAATGATTGAATGCATTAATTGAACTAAAATGGTAATCTAGTAATAACCTCTTTGACTATATCTCCTACCCAATCCCCAAATCTATACTCAGAGATGATTAGGTTATTTCAATGGACACCTTCATACCACGGAGTGACTGACAGAGGATTTTGGCTTATATCATTTGACTCCGCTTCCTGTGGTAATGAGGGCTTTACTGGCATGACTTTTTGAAGGAGACACTGACCATCCCAAGCAGACATATGATTGGTAGTCCATTTTGCCTAGGAAAAATGGAACGTTTCACAGCTTATAAAGCTGTTGCATTGGAACTAGTAAATGGGAGATAAAAGGCAGTAGCCTAGTCTGTAAGCTAAGTCAATCCAATAGAACGTAATTAGTGTGATCATAAGGGATTTTTCCAAAACTTAACTCACAAGAAGGAAAATAGGCAAGGCAGCCTGTTTTCCACTTTAAATCTCATAACAAAAGCTTCCGGAACTGACAACTTACACTTTATTAAACAGAGTCTAAATTAATAAACATACGCACGCACAATCTTGTGACTAATCGTATTTACTAGTATTTCAGGATCAGAAAAGAGAGAATGTCTCTGTGAGAAAACCTGATTCTTCTCTCTCCTCCAGCAATTTTTATGTATCTGCTTACTTTTGTGCTCTTTAAAGAATGTTAATGCTTTTTTTTAATTCAAGAAATATGCATTGAAAACCTACTATGAGCCAGGAACTATTCTAGATGCTGGGGATACTGCACCGAAGAAAAAATATATAAAAATTGCTGTTTTACAGAGATTACATTCTAGTGGGTGGAGGAAGACAGATATATAATAAAAAGTAAATAAACCACATCATATAGTGCTAAATACTAGGGAGAAAAATAAAACAGAGATAAGGATTATAATTTGTCAGCAAGGAATATGGAGGCGCTATAAGTGCAATGGCGTTGAGGTTGCAACATTCCTAGTTCAAACCAAGAGCAGTGCAGCTGGAATAGATTGAGTGAGGGGGAGAATAATTAGAGGTGAGTCACAGAGGCATTGGAAACTCGGTTGTAGAGAGCATGACAAGCCACTGTAAGTACTCAGCTTCTGAGATAAGGAGGTATGAAAGAAAGAGGATCAGCTGGACGGAGCATTTTTGGTGGAAGCAATCAGATAAGAGGAGTTGCCATTCTCTGGGATGGGGAATATTGTGGAGGGGATTACATTTTGCTGGAGGATGAGCATCAGGAGTTCGATTTTAGACATGTAATTTTTTGAGAAGCCTGTAAACAGTTGGTTGTATGAGTCTGGAACTCAGAGGAGAGGTCTGGAAATCATGGACTAGAGATGGTACTAAAACCCATAAGTTTGGATAAGATGACCGAGAGAGTGTAGAGGTACACTGAAGTTTAGAGATCAGGGAGGGGAAGAGCAGAAGCCAGTAAAGTAGGAAGAAAATCAGCAGAGAGTATGGTATCCTCGAAGCCCACTGAAGAAACAGTTTGGAGAATGGAGGGATTCACTCTAAGTGCTGCCAATAAGTCAAGTACAAAAAAAAAAAAGCTGAAAATTGACCATTGGATTTAGCAGAATGCAGGTTCTTGGTGACCATGACAAGAGAAATTTAGTTGAGTGATGGGACTAAAAGTCCAATTGCGGTGAATTCAGAAGAGAATGTAGAGATGTTGACAACAACTCTCTTGAGAAGTTTTTCTGTTAAGGAGAACTAAAAACTGAATTGTTAGCTGAAGGGAAATGTGGTAATCAAAGGAAGAAATTCTGAAGATGGAAGAATTTAAAGCGTGTCTGTATGTAAATAGAAATAGCAGTGGTGGTAACCTGTGGATCCGCCATGCTTATTGCTTCTTTTTCAAAATAAAATAGAAAACAAGGGCTTCAGCTGAACGTGAAGATCAGGGAGGTATTGTCAAAGAGTTGAGAAGAAGGAGAAGATTTAAAATTGTCTGTTAGGAGAATGCGAGAGTCAATAGGTTGTAAATATCTTAGGCTCTGGGTCGTGCAGACTCTGTCAATCTCTTAACTTGACATTATAGTGAAAGCAGCCACAGGCAATATCTAAACAAATGGATGTGGCTGTGTTCCAATAAAACTTTATTTGTAAAACCAGACATTGGACTGGGTTTGGCTGTTGTGGGCCACGGTGTGCTTACATTGGGGAAGCACAAAGGAACCTTTTGAGATTAGTGGTCATGAAAATGTATGGCCATTTAATACATTGTGTGCTTTACTTCAACCAATTTTTCTGTGATCAGTAAATGGAAAACCTGGCTTGCCCAAGGTTGAGGTTTAGCAAGGTAAAATTAGCAAATGGAGTGAGGTAAAAGGGAATTGAGCATGTATGCAAGGGAACTACTATACTAATTAATAGTGGAGTCTAACTAGGCTCATTAAAGAAAAGGAGAGAACAAGAGGAGGGTGAGGAAGAGGAAAAAGTTGGTAAGCTCAAAGGATTGTGGTTGTAGTTCAGAAAACGTTGGAGTAGGCATATTAGAGGGAGTAAATTTAAAAAGAAAGAAATATTCTCAATACGAAAAAGAAATAGTAAATATGTGACATGGTGGTATTAAATAACACTATAGTCGTAACAATTTTGCAATATATAAGTGTATCAAATCAACACATTGTATGCCTTAAATTTACACAATATTATATGCAATTATATCTTAATAAAACTAGAAAAAAATAAGTAAAAAGTTAGGCATTAGTGGTGAATGGGGTGGTTAAATTGATATTATCGAGGGAATAGAGTTACTAGTAATAACAAGGCCCAAGAAACATCAGTGAGAGTGAAGAACTGTGTTTGGGAAGGACAGACTCTCTGGAGTAAAGGATGTCAAGGAGTTGAGAGGCAGGGAATTCGAAGAATCATTCACAGGCATACTTAACTCACAAAGAATTGATAAGACTAATTTTAGAGAATGACAGTAAACCAGGTGATAAAATCTCCAAGGAATAATATTGTGGAATGACTAAGAAAAGGATGGCTAATGGGTGGTGTAGTCTGATGGAGCAAGCTTCAGATCTGTGGGTGTTTTCAGAGAAAAGAGAGGGAGATGTCTGAAAACAACAATGAGAAGCAAGGAGGACCCTAGCACACCTCTGGGAAGAAACAGGGCTGTGGAAAGAAGAAAAAAGTCACCAAATGAAAGAACTGTAGAGAAGCAGCATCCTCATAGAAGAATCAGCAAGAAGGCGAAGTTAATATTCAGAGAGAGGTTGAAAACATAGGTTTTGCTCATATCTGACCCTCAGTTTCAACACATACTGAGAAAGTTTTAGGAGTTGGAGAATGGCAGGAAAAGGACACAGAAAAGGAGATGCTCAGAGACAAATTGGAAATGTGGGATTATGTGGGATTCCTAGTGACCCACAAAAACAAGAATAAAGGGCATGATGGGGTTAGTCCTGATGCACAAGGCAGATGGTGGTGAGGTGGTGCCTTCTGGAGAGGAAGGAGGAATGGTGGCCCAGACATCCTTAAATGAGGACAGGAGTATGTTTCTCAATCTCACCCAACATTCAGTTCCCAGTTCTGATTTGCAGTTTTGTGTCATAAGATTTTTGTCTTCTGCTCAAGACCTTTGAGAAATTTTAAAATGTAAAGAATTATTTACTTCAGTTCTCAAAAAAAGAGCTAATACTTAAAAGTCCTCCCCTCCTCCCAGACCAGGGCTGGTCTCCTCCCTAGCTCTTTTTGGTTAACTCTTGGCCATGACTTTGCTGTCCCCTGGGGAATTGTTGGCTTTTCTTGTTTTTTGATAGTCAGGTAATCTTCAAGTTGAAAGCCACTGCAACTCTGCGATGACAATACAGTTCTGAAGCCATGTTTTTCAAGAGTAAGGATTGAGCTGAGCTGCTTTTTTGTCCTGTGTCTTTATCTTCAAAGGCTTTGTAGAGTTTGTCCTGTTTCACTTTCAAAACATAAAAAAGCATCAGTCCCTGCCCTTCAGGTTGTTCAAAGGTGAGAGTACTTTTTATAACAAACAATGTAGTTGAATGATAATGCTCACTGGAGCAAAAATATTTCTTGAGGGGGAGAATGAGCTCACAATATAATAATAACCTCTTGTGTGTTTAGAGTTAGGGTGACTACGTCATTTGTCATCCTATCCGGTACACTTTTCAGTGTGAAAGGGGGTGCCATGAATAATTAATCTGGGACAGCAGGCACAGTATTAGTGTGCTGTTAAGCTGCTTTAACAAAGATGTTCCAAAATACAGAGGCTTAAACAACATGAAAGTTAATTTCTCTCACATGATGATCCAGAAGTGAAAGTCTGAAGGATGCAGAGTGGCCCTGTTTTCTTTCATCTCCATAAGTCTAATCCATTTGTAACAATTTTGCAGAGAGCAGGAGTTGGAAAGAGAGAGTGGATGGAAGACAGGCAACAACCCTTTAACAACTTGCCTCAAAAATTGCACACATCAATTCACTCATGTGGAGTGGCATGTGCCATTGGACAGAAGGTAGCTATTTGGTCACACCCAGTTACATGGGAGGCTGGTCTTTCACTGGTGGACTCTTATCTTAAGAGAAAAATACGTTGTTTGAGATATGGTTGTCAATGACCTCTAACTAATCCAGTTACACATTGGTGAGGTAATTTTGCCCTAGAAGACCAGTGCCGGTAGAAAGGAGAGTGACCATCTTGTACAGGGTGAGCAAGCTTTTTCAGAAAAAGACTAGATAAATATTTTAGGGTTTGTTTTGTTTTGGTGAGGAAGATTGGCTTTGAGCTAACATCTGTTGCCAATCCTCTTCTGTTTCTTGAGGAAGATTGTCCCCAAGCTAACACCTCTGACAGTCTTCCTCTATTTTGTACACGAGGTGTCGCCACAGCGTGGCTTGATGAGTGGTGTGTAGGTCTGCTCCCAGGGCCTGAACCTGCAAACCCTGGGCCACCAAAGCAGAGCAGGGGAACTTAACCATTACACCACCAGGCAGGCCCCAATATTTTAGTCTTTACAGGCAATGTGGTCTCTGTCACAACTACTCCTCCACTCTGCTGTTGTCCTGGGAAAGCAGCCGTAAACAATACATAAACGAATGGATAGTACTGTGTTCCAATGAAACTTTATTTATAAAAACAGGCAGCACCACCTGCCTTTGGCCTGTGGGTCATAGCTTACCAACTCCTGATATAGTCAAACCTCTCCCCATTTTTCAGATGAGGAAATAAATGAGAGTTTGAGTCATACCTCCAGAAGGAAAGTTTTTATTTTGTTTCCACAGGCAAAGACTTTCCATTTTTCCTTCTGTCCAGACCTCTATATGGCATAGTAAGACTCTATTTGGTGTTGTCCATTCACTTCAACCACTAGATAACTGTGGTGGAAAGTAGTAATCAGTCACCTGACCAGCAAGCATGTTGCGAGCTAAGGCAAAAATACTAAGTACTACCATGTACATACTTGAAAGATATACATCTGCATATACCTATATATGATGTCATATTTGCATTGAAATTTAAAATTAATAGTGTCTTTATGCCTATTTTTGCTCATGGGAACACCATAAGGTTGGTAAGACCCATGAAATTATTCCTATTTCACCTGTGAAGATACTGACATTTGAAGAAATTATCTTAACTTACCCAGGGCCACACACTCGCCATAGAGCATAAGAGTACCATATCTCATAAAACCTTTCTTCTGAGCTTGAAATTAAAGTGCACCAGAATTGATTGCTTCCTTGTTTGTTTTGTTTCCTGGATAATACAAACAGAATGACAGACTCATATGATTCTAAGGATAGAAGGGAATTTAGAAATCACTTGGTCAATTTCTCCCGTTTTATAATTGATCAATCACCCTCATTTTATAATTGTAAAAACAAAGGCACAGATGTGTTGAAATCTGACCAATTATTTGACCTAATTAGTACTAGAAGCCGGGCAGAAATCTATCACACCAGATTCCCTAATCCTTTTGTGCATTTAATTCTTTCTGAAGTGAAATCACTGAATGACAACATCATAGTGCCTTCCAAGTGGCAGGGTCTAACTCTTGTTCTGTTTTGTACCAATGGCTTCTCAAATTGGCTTCATCAAAAAGACCAACAAACCTTTGCAGCATTACAAAAGAAAGAAAATGCCTTATACAATATTTTGCAGACCTGAATAGCACTCTTATTTCAACACTTTAAAACCTGAGCTAAAGGGGCTGACCCAGTGGCGCAGCAGTTCCGTTCGCGTGCCCTGCTTCGGCAGCCCGGGGTTCACCAGTTCAGATCCTGAGCGCAGACTTATGCATCACTTATCAAGCCACGCTACAGCAGGTGTCCCACATATAAAGTAGAGAAAGATGGGCACGGATGTTAGCTCAGGGCCAGTCCTCCTCAGCAAAGAGAGGATTGGCAGTGGATATTAGCTCAGGACTAATCTTTCTCAAAAAGAAAAACCTGAACTAAAGAATACTGCCTGTTTTTAACTTGAGATTTCTACCAATAAAAGAAAAATGCATTAATGTATATTTCACATGTTTTAAAGTAAACACATGCACACAAATACAAACACACACATATTAATAACCTTTATGGGCTTCTGGAATACATAAGTGAGGTTGTTTTTTTATGCTTTTGAACATTTTATAAGTTTTATGTCTTTTTATGTTCTTTCTTTCCAACAGGAGTTATAAAATGTGCACCATTTAAGCCATTGGATAGTACGAACTAGTCAATAACATCATGTTTTGAGCCAGAAAGTTCATGCAGGGAACCAGCACTCACCCTTTATGGAAAAGTGCTATTCAGAGACCCAGGAACAGGACAACTTGCCAAGATAATGCTGAGCTTCATCTCCGGGAGGAGAGAAAATCACTTAATGTGTGTGGCAGTGAGAAGTCTCTGCCCTCAGATGGAGACCAGGTCTCTACAATCAAAGCCAAGTTGAATGTTGAGAGTGAGGTGAGAGTCTCTACCTGAAGCTCCATGAAGATCGTTTCTACTCAAGTGGAGGGCAAGCAGAATGACTTCGTGGAAAATTTACCGGAATTGGCTTTGAGGTAAGGTTCCTCTGCTTATTGTGGGAAACAGAATCAGAAAAATGAAGGACCCCCAGACTTTCTGGAAGAGAAGAAATCTTACCTTGCCTGTTAAAGATCTGCTCAAGGAGGTAAGAGCAGGAGGAATAAAAGAAATAGAGCTCAGCGACAAAAATCACACTGCTAGAAGAATAGTAGAATGGAGGCAATGTGAAACCTAAGTACAGAGGAAGTGAGAAGCAGGTCAAAATTAATTACTTAAGATGTGAAAGAAAGTGAACCTAGACTGAAATAAGCTGTGAATGGTGAAATTGCATGTGATTGTTATTTTCCTTTTATCAGGAGCTTATCTGCATTTTCTAAGTTTTCTGTAAAGCAGATGAATATTTTCACGATATGAAAACACAGTAAAATTTACTATACGTAAAGAGTAAAATATATGCTGTGGAATGTAAGAAGTGAAATTGGAAGTCTCACTAACATGAGAGGTTCTTGTAGTAATTATACGTTTTAAACCAAAAATGTACACACACACGCAATTTTTCCCTGATTTGTCAGATATCTATTTGAAAGATTCCAGATGTTATAAAAATTAAATCTAATTTAGTTTTATATTCAGGGAATTGCAAGAAATGATGGCATCTGTCCTGGAAAATTTTGTACACGTGGTAGCTATATAAGCTTTGTCTTCATTTAGCTCACTGAAGTCAATGAATGTTAAGTTTATGGTCCAATAATACTGAAGATATGTGATAGATGTTAAAATTTTTTTTTTTTTTTGAGGAAGATTAGCCCTGGGCTAACTGCCACCAAGCCTCTTCTTTTTTCCCAGGAATGCTGGCCCTGAGCTAACATCCGTGCCCATCTTCCTCCACTTTATATGTGGGAGGCCTGCCACAGCATGGCTTGTCAAGCGGTGCCATGTCTGCACCCAGGATCCGAACCAACGAACCCCAGGCCGTCGAAGTGGAACGTGCACACTTAACCGCTGCACCACTGGGCTGACCTGACGTTAAGAAATTTTGTATTGGGATGATAAGATTCAGACGACTAGAGGAAGTTCAGGACTTTGCTGGAAAGATAACACAATGCATAGTTGAAAGTGTTGCTAATAGACACATTAATAATTTTTAAAAACTCAGTACCATTGTTTCCTCAAAGATACTGATTTTTTAAAAAGCTAAAGTGTACTCTTTAGAAGAAATTTTATAGTTTGGGACAATTTTTAAATGGCTATTACATGACTAAAATTTACAGGAAATTCTGTTAGGATTTACACCTACAAAATAACTATACAGGTTAAATAGGACAGGTGTAAGATTTTTTATTCCGAACATTTTCACTCATGTGATTCAACTTTATACAGACAAAAGTTACTACTATCCATTATTTCTTTGGAATAAAAAAGATTTTTATTGGGTTTACTCATAATTTTAAATTCACCTGTGTGCCCTTCATTCTCTGAGACATGAGCCACCACCCTGCCTTGCAAAAGGACACTATGAAGTCATTATAAAGCATCTTGGTCTTTCAGTACCTCAGGGGGATGGAACATTTTATTCACTCACTCAAATATAAGAACCGAATGCATCTGCTTTTATTGAATACTAATGCTGTTATGCTGTTCAAACTTTGTGATTGTGCAAACACTTAAGCAGTTGTAAAAGCCATTCAAAGGATGTTTGACTACGTTCTAAATCTTTTAGGCTGAAACTTCCACCCTCGATCCTCAATATGGCATATGGCACAGGTAGATGAGAGGCGCCATTGTGAGCATCTTAAGCTAGAGAATGTAATGTTTTTTGCTTATGAGGCTGCAAAATATTTTATTACTTCCAGCTTTTGAAATACAATTCTCCCAAACAGATATTTCTATGTAATTTGTTGGTCCTATTGCATTTCTTCTAAAATGAGCTAGAGAGATATTGACATAGAAAATTTTTAGTTAATAAAATGTAAATTAATTTTTAAGTTGATTTTTAAAAATGCATATTCTCTATTCTTTGGGCTCAATAATTATTTAAATCTGAATATTTTTCTTGTAACAGTAAATATTTTTCTCTGGAAGATCTGTTTCTTATGAAACTGTGTTTAATACATTCACAAAAATTATAAAATTGTCAGTTTATTTTGTATATGTGAGATTTTGGTTTGCATATTTGCTCCTGTATTATTGTTCCAAATAAAAAACATCAAATTGGGTAAAAAAAATTAAATTAAATTAAATATAGAAAATGAAAGATTTGATCTTGAAATCTGACTGCAAAATAACTGGAAATATTGAGTTGTAACTAACTTTTAAGCTTATATACTCAGGATTATTTCTTCCTATAAGGTTAACTGGTATTTAGAAATTTTATCTGTTTGAGATAATTTGATTTAAATGGAAATATTTTCTCTTTCATGACAGGACATAGGCAAAATTATCAAGTAGGGCATTGGCACCTGCCCTCCTCCGTCTCTCTGGAAAGACAGACAGACGGATAATTATAGATACACACACATGTACCTCTGCTCTTGAACTGTAAAGAAAGTGTAATCATTAAAATGTGTGAAGATTTCCCTTTTGTCATCCTGTCATCTTCAACTATGAACATCACTGCAGTGCTGCACTAAAAATATTTTATTATCAAAATAAGCGTGAACATTAAAAACTGTTTCAATATATCACTTAAAAAATTCTTTATTCAAATGAGGAATTTTAAAAAGCATAGTTTAATTTTTTAATTATCAATTGCTTCAAATATCAATCACTCAATCATTGTTTACTTTCACCTGGACTCTGTTTCAATTCAATAGAGTAAAATCAGAATATATTTTCAAGGAAATTATTACTTCTTCTCTCCATTTGATTTCTCTTCTAACTGTAGACTTCTATCTTCAGCAAAAGATAGACTTCTGTCACATTAGAGATGTGAAAATCTTCATTTATGTCTTCTTTGGACCTTAATATAAATTACAATATAGTTTATGATTAGCATATAGAATAGTATACAATTAATATGTAATACTGTATACTATAGCATATGATTAGTGCGTTGTCAGCTACATTTTATATGCAGTGTATGTATTTTCCTTGAATAATCGCCAATTGAAAAAAATATGATTTTTTGTTTGCTGAAAACTTTTGGAAAAAAGTAAAACTTCATAGCTATTTTATATTCATATCTATAGGCTGAGTTGTTTCTTTACATCTAATTCTAACCAATTGGGAACAACTCTTCATTTGAAAATGTTCTATTTAGATGGTTAGCATTTTTTGTAGATATTGAGTTATTTTTATACAAAACCAGACATTAAATATGGATGGATTCAGGGGCTGGCCACCTGGCTGAGTGGTTAAGTTCGTGCGCTCCGCTGCAGGCGGCCCAGTGTTTCTTGGTTCGAATCCTGGGCGCGGACATGGCACTGCTCATCAAACCACGCTGAGGCGGCGTCCCACATGCCACAACTAGAAGGATCCACAATGAAGAATATGGAACTATGTACTGGGGAGCTTTGGGGAGAAAAAGGAAAAAAATAAAATCTTTAAAAAAGCAAATATGGATGGATTCAAAAAATTAAAACAGTTAATAATTACAAGGTAATAATTACATTGTTGCCTGAAATGTTGGTATAACATGGTCTGTGTCAATGGACTGTGCTGTTTGAAATTATTAACCAATCGAGCTATTACCCAATTGCCATACATAGTTTTATAGAGTGTCTGTCTGCCTATTATGTACCTACTGGCCTAGGCACTAAGCATCCAGAGTCAAAACACCTCAGGGAGGAAGTGGGAAAATTAAGTGGTGCTTTTCAAAAGACATATAGCACAAGAAATAGGGTTTACTTTACCATTATTTACCTTAAGCAAAGAGCCCTGGCATCAATTTGTTGTAATGATAAAGACCTGGTTAGCATAAGTACATGATAAATGTACTTGTTGGAATTAGATTAAAATATATCTCTTACCAAAGAAACCATTTTTGGCTCCCTTATTATCCTTTACTGCATAGTTTCCAATACTCCTGTTGTCAAAGTTGATTCCTGTTTTGACATTTTCTCATAATGTGCATTATCTCACCATCACATATTTATGTACTACAGGAAAAATATTTAGGTGGTTCTAAAGATCTATTACTAATTTTCTAGTTTGTAGGATTCTGAACCCTTTTCCTTCATATGTGTCAGGTAATAAGTATTTTACCAATTTAAACACGTTCAGCAATTCACAGCCCCAGTTCATAGTCACAGTTTAAAAAATCTCACAAATGCACTTTGTATTGTTTCCCTTTCATTGGCCCAATGCTAAGTGGTGTTGAACTTAATCGACAAGACTTTCCGTTGATTTACTTATTTTTCTTGTATTCACAGTTGTACATAAAAAAGGAGGATTGACTTTTTTCTGCCTTTTATGCAACATTATAAAGCATGTTTTGTTTTCATTTAGTTTCCAACCCCAAATCTTTTTTTATATTTTCCACGTTTAATTCTGCATTTAAGTAGAGAATGGTAGAACTCAATTTCATCCTTCATTTTTTTTTTTTTTTGCCTCTTTCACCTTTCCTTAAAGCGATTTGTACAATACTTAAATATAGTTGTTAAGTACTTTTTGTACACTTTTTCACGGAATCATTTATTGTCTGTTTTCCCCGCTTTCAAAATGCTGGCTTTTTTTTTTTTTTTTTTTAATGGAAGACAAAGCTTCCTTTTATAAAGTGGAATGAAACTCCTTCCCTTTTTTTTATGAAGGAGTGATACATATATTGTTTTTCATATGTTAAGATTTTTGAACAGGGGAAAGAGATGTTTTTGACATTGCCCTCCATTTGATGACATACTGAAATTTTTGCAGCTAGACTGACATCGTCAAGCCTTTTTTTCTCCCATTGCCTTCTAAAACCACAGCTCAGTCTCTAGAAAGAGTAATAATAGGGGAGTTTGAAAACTAATTTACCACACTTTATAATGCTAGACAAGTAAGAGACTGTCGTGTAAAAAGGGGGTTCATTTTTTGAGTAATTTTTTGCAAAAAGAAAGATTATTAAGCAAGTTTCCTTTTCTTTTATTCCCCACCAACGCTTTCCAATTGTATATTTTTCTGGTGACTGATGTTGAAGTTCATTTTTCCTTGTCAATTTCAAGAATTTTCTTGACCCTGCTCCTCCATAGGTGTTCTTCTCTGGTAAAGCTGACCATCCACATAAAGATATCTCTGGGCTGCACATATCTTTAGTCTTCATCTTGCCTATGTTTTAGTCTTGTGATTTGTTCAAGAAATTCTGTTTTTAAAGCTGGTTTCTTATATAATGAAATTGCACAAAATTACTGTCTCCAGGAAATAACATTTTCTTAAACTGAGCACAAAAAATCTCTTTGCACACATCTTTGATGTTTTCATGCAGTTCTTTCAAGGGGAACTAATGTTGATGATTTCCAGTGTTCTAGTATCTGACTGCTTCTATAGTCTTGAGAGTTGTAGTGGTGTTTTTTTTAATTTTGTTATCTTTTTACTGATGCTGTTGCATCTACTTCCTACAAGTTGAACCTGATTTTTCGCATTTAATTTGTAAGGCTGCAGCCATAGCATGTTCTGTCGCGTGGTGGTTGGAAAAACTCTTTGCATCCCTAGAGATGTTCAGTTGACTCTGTGTGACAATTCTAGCAATATGCTTCCTTTCTTTCCTTTTTAATCTATTAATTCATATCTATTCATTAGTGCATACTAGCTACAGTACATCATGAAAGGGTTATAGAAGATGATCTATTTCCTTAAAGAAATGTACAATTCAATTGAGAAGATAAGGTGCCAGCTTAGTTAAAGGAATTTTTGGAAAAAAATCTGAGAAGACTTTCTTTTCCTTGCCAGGTTCAAAATCCAATATGTCCCTTAGATGAGTTAGTGGGTGGTAGTTAAGAATGCTCAAATGTTCAGTAAGGATTTTCAGCAAATTTTTGGCAAGTCACTCAATGATCAGACATTATCCTTTATGGGTAAGCTCTCTCTCTCTCTTTCTCTCTCTCACTCTCTCTCTCTTTCTTTCAAGGATTTCAGAATATAATCCAAAGTAGAGAACCTTTCCACTCCCACTCTAGATAGAAAATAAACTAAAAAATATCGTGTCAGCCTAATTTTGATTTGTATATTTGTAGATATGATGGTTAATTTTATGTGTCAACTTGACTGGGTCATGGGGTGCCCAGATATATGGCTAAACATTGTATCTGGGTGTATCTGTGGGAGTGTTTCCAGATGAGATAGATGAGATTAGTATTTGAATTGGTAGACTGAGTAAATGAGATTACCCTCCTCAGTGTAGGTGGGCATCAAGCAATCTGTTGAAGACTTGAATAGAACAAAAAAGCAGAGGAAGGGAGAATTCCTTATCTCTGCCTGACTGCTTAAACTGAGACATCAATCTTCTTCTGCCCTCAAACTAGAATGCGCACCATTGGCTCTCCCAGTTGTCAGCCTTTTGACCACAGACTGGAGTTACACCACCAGTTCTCCTGGGTCTCAGGTTTGTGGAGGGAAGATCATGGGCCTTCTCAGCCTCCATAACTGTGTGAGCCAATTTCTTATAATACATCTCTTTAAACATGTATATATCCTATTGATTCTGTTTCTCCAGAGAACCCTGACTAATATAGTAGAGACATAAAATACATCACTTTTGTGTTTATGTAGAGAATATACATACATATTATTCCTCAAAGTTTTATGTACATATCAAATATACGTAAACATTTTATTTCTATTTGTGGACTATATCATAGTCATTTTACAATAATATATAAAATACACAAATATTCCATACTTACGTATATATAATTATGAATATGCTGCTTATGTTATACACATATACATATATATGTATCTTATATGTGTATATAATACACATATGCATATTCTAAACCCAGTGTTTTTCAAATTTTTCTGAAGGTAAAACTTACTTAAAACTATTTTTTTTGTGTGAGGAAGATTAGCCCTGAGCTAACATCTGTGCCCATCTTCTTCTACTTTATATGTGGGATGCCTACCACAGCATGGCTTGCCAAGCAGTGTGTAGGTCCACTCCTGGGGTCCAAACTGGCAAACCTGGGGCCACCGAAGTGCAACATGCGAACTTAACCACTGCACCACCAGGTCAGCCCCTTAAAACTATTTTTAAAAACATAAAAACACGTTTCTGGACTCAAATCCAGACCTGCTAAATCACAATTTCCAGGAGCAAATCCTGGTGATCTTCATATTTAATAATTACCCTAGATGATTTTTATGAAGAAGATTGGCAGTCAATGTACTCTAGTCAACACGACTTGACACATCATTCAAGGAATTTGCAAGGCAGCTGCCCGCTGTGTTCCAAACTTATCTCCTGTAACTCCCTTCATCTATTTTCTATCCACCTAGCACAAGAGCCCTGTGGTGTCTATGCTTTCAAGTCTTTGCTTTTGGTATTTCCTCTTCTTAGAATGGCCATCCCTTCCTCTTTCTTCACTAATCAAATGCCTTGAAATCTTTTTGACTCCATTGAAATATCAGCCTCTCTTGGAGACTTCCATAAGCCTACAGTTTAGGTTCATATTAATAATAATAGCCAATAACTTTTTAAGTTGCTGTCATGACCAATGTACCTTGCTAAGTACTTTATTCACACTTCCCCATTAAGCTGTCAATCATGACCCTCTATGCTTAGATATCTTATTGTCCCCATTTTTCAAAGGAGGATGCTGAGTCTTAGAGTAGTTTACCAAGTTCAGAAAGCTATAATGACAAAGGATCCAAATTCAGGTCTGTCAGATTCTAGGGTTTGTGCTCTTAACTCCCTACTTTGGGATATTGTGAAACAGTAACTCAAAATTTAAAAGAATGAGAGAGACTCACATTGATGTCATTATTGACCAAAACATTTATTCATTAAATATCTGATAAAACTTATGTCATGGGGCAGATATTGTTCTATCTGATATCAATATACTGTACACAAATTATCTAGAAAGAAACTGAATGTCTTCGTTCTGTACCTGCTCTGATATTATACTGTGACCTGATATGAGAATTTTGAGGTAGATACTCTGATAGTTTATATGTTGAACATTTGATGCTGCTATTGCTGCTGTAGCCTTAGTACTATTCATTCTGAAACCAGTGAGACTTGGGTCTAAATTCTACATCTATCACTCATTGTTTGTTTTTGACTGTGATTAAATATTTAAAATCTACCAAATTTAATTTTCTTAATGATTTATAACTAAGGTTGCTTACTTTTTGTAATTTAATTTTTTAATTTTGGAAAATTTTAAATGTATACAAGATTAAAGAGAAATGTCTAATATATGTCCATCTGCCCATTACCCAGTTTAAACAAGGATCAACTCATTGTCAATTTTGTTTCTCTATATGCTCAAAATTAAGGCTATTTGAGGACTAGATTAAATAATTCTCTTAAAATTATTTAAAATAGTGCTGGGCATGTGGTAGGTGCACAATTTAAGTCAAATTAACTTTATTTTACAAGAATAAATATTCAGTAATGTTTCATGGCTATTTTTCAAGTCTGTTTTCTGTTTCTAGTAAAAAAATGTACTTTGAAAATTGAAGAGAGAAGGAGTAGAAAGTAAATATCTGTTTCGGTGTCTTCTGCTTTTTTATCCTTTTTAGTGGGAGGCCAGAGTCAAAAGCAAGCTCAGGCACCCCACGTAGAACTAGCTTAAACCAAACAGAGACCATCCATCACAACTACAGGATTTTTCATATGGGTTCCCCATGTGTTATCTTAACACGTGTTCCTCGTATTTGTACTCAGTTTCTCTGCCAGCGCTCTTGGTCTCCCATATTTGGCTCTTGCCTTCTTCTCTTCACACTCCTGGTCTGGCCCTAGCTCCTCCTCCTACTTCTCAGGACCTCTCTATGCTGTTGGTTTCCACTTCTTTCTGCACCTGGATTGTGCCCTGGTCTATATACCCTTGCAACCCATTTTATTTTATTTTTTCTTATTTTTAATTTTCTCATTATAAATTGGGCTCAAGTCTCCAACAAAAACTCTCAGGCAAGTTTTCATTTTCTCATCTGCTTTCCTAGCGACTAGTACAACAGCCTTACACGAGAAATACTGTCCTTTCTCTTTTCTTAATTTCGTCTCCTAAATATACTTTTCATGTTCATAATACACTGAATGTCATAAAGAACCAAACAGACAGAAAAAGGTTGTATTGTGACTAGATGCCAGAAACGTTTTGCTTGTACGTGCATAATGGATGTCCACAGAGCATGCCAGGAGTTACTGAATTAGTACATGAAATTACCACAAGGGAAAAAAGTAATTTGACTGCACTTAACCTTCTTTCTTGCATTCTTATTTTGCTCTAGTTCATAAAGCTTTGACGTACATTGTGTATATCCACTCCAAGTATTGAAAAGTCTCAAGGCAGTGTCTCACGCAACAGCATGGTGACGTTCTGTCCTTTTTACACTCACATTTCTTATGTAATGTTGACCATTTTAACTGTTTGTATAAGGAGATCACAAATATGAATGAACCCTAAGCAAAATTTTGCAGTAGGCATTCATTACCAGCCTCTAACCACACCTTATTCCTCTACGTCCCTCAACTTTACCCCATTTGAGACACTTAGTGAGTATTCATAGGGACTTTAGTGTATTTGAGTTCTTTATCTCCTTACCCTCAAACCCATCACAACCTGAAATCAGAACAGAGCTGATATCAGAGCATTAATTTTCGAATCAGATATTTCCAATTTTAACATCAAGCCTTGATAATTGTTATCGATATGACCTATACTAACTTATTTGACTTAATATGCTTTATCATTTTATTTTCCTCTTCCATAAAGGGGACAACATTAGTAACAATTTCTTATAAACTGATGTGAGGATTGCATGAAATATTATATTCAAAGTGCCAGATACTGGAGAGAAGGTTTGATTCTAAGCCATAATCTCTCTTCTCTCAGGATATATATAGGCCTGCATATATACATGTATACATATGTGTGTATATATATATATGCCTAGACTATACTATATAATATGTATGTATACATAACCACATTTGCATGTGTGTATATACTTATATATACATATGTATTAATGTAGTATGTGTATAGTATGTATATATATAATGCATATGTATGAGTATATATACATATACATATATATGAGTATATATATACATCTTGCTTATGTTAGAATAAAAGGGTTTCGCATTTCCCCTGACAAAGACATTGACAGGTCATTATGTGGATGGGACTCTTTTCATGCCATTATTGGAAGAGATCAGCCCTGTTTCCAGTATCCCCAAAACCACACCTTGTAAAACTTTACTCATTTCTCCTATAAAGGAAGCTATCACTATTGTGTTGTTGTCACACTTAATTTGTATCTTCAAAGTAACAATGATGTTTAACAGTGAGTGAGAAAAATTACTACCTTTAGAAAGAAAATCATGGAATGGAGAAAGCTTTTAAAAACAGATGTGTGGGAATATTTCCATCATTATATGAGTTTGTTTTAAAAATATGAAGTATATCACCTATAAAACCTCTCATATCTGGACACTTATGCTCAGAGCAGGATTTTGAGATTTTATAAGTTGTTTCCACATCCTTTACATGAGAAGTTTTAATGAATTTTAATCACTTTGATCAACCTGGAAAAATACACCTTCTGGTTGGCTTAAAAATGCAACTGATGGACAGCAAGGGAGATGAAATTCACTAGCCTGTTTTTAATGCAAACCTTACATTAACTGGTGGTTGAGCTTGGAAAATGAGTTCCATGATTTAGTGAAAACAGTCAACAAAGCCCCTCCCAAGAATGGGCCCCTGTATCTCCACGAGGTAACTTTGATGGTTCGTACTGTCATTGAGACACGGTGAACCAGGGCTTCTCAAAGCTTTATGACAAAGTGTTAAAGCAGGATTTAAAAAAAAATGATAAAACGCATACAAATCCAATTGCTTTCACTGAAAATGTTATTAGTAATAATATGTCATGTAATGCAAGTTTAGTGAGAAAAAAGACTTTGTGTATCATTAATAAACATAATGATATTTAAAATATTCCTTTGTTTTTCTTTATTTCATCTATCATTAATTACAATTTTTATTTAATTTTAATGTTTAATAAATGTTTGTATAAATACATTTGTCTATTGTATACATAGCTGAATATACATGGCTGACAGGTGTCTACTCAAATATTTTTATGCTGATGAGTTTGAAAAACCAAAAATATTCCAAAACAAGCTGTTCACATAGGCACTAATGATGTTGTTGTCAAGGTTACACCAAGACAGTTTATGAATTTCTTTGCAACAGAGATAGATTAATGATTAAGTGAAGCAGAATGCGTTTATGTTCTTATGACTGCAGCCTGAGTCTGTCCTCCCTCCATCGCCCCATCCCTTTCCCTCTGTACTAGTTTCCTGGGGCTGCCGTAACAAAGCACCATAGGCAATGTGGCTTAAAACAACAGAAATTTATTCTCTGACAGTTCTGGAGGTCAGAAGTCTGAAATGAAGGTGACAGTAGGACCATGTTCTTTCTGAAGGCTCTAAGGAAGTATCCTTCTTTGCCTTTTTCCTAGCTTCTGTTTCCTTTTGGCAATTTTTGGTTTGTTACTGTGTCACTCTAATCTCTGCCTCCATTGTCACAGGGCCTCCTTCCTTGTATACTTCTTATCAAAGCCATTAGATTTAGGACCCACCCTAATGTAGTATGACCCATTGGTAACTTAATTGCATCTGCAAAGACCCTATTTCCAAATAAGGTCACAGTTACAGGTAATGAGATTAAGACTTGAGCGTATTGTTTGGGGGCATAAAATTCAACACACCATACCTTCTCTCTCCCAATCCTTCCTTCCTCCCTGCTGTCCCCCATCACTGCCTTACTCTAATACCCTAGGAGACACTGAGATTTCTGCAAGTTCTCTGTATGCAGAGAGCCCTTGGACAGCACCAAAAGGCCATAGATCAAGTGGGGCATGAGGCTTCCACTTAGGGGAGAAGGTGGGATAGAGCAGGGCATGGAAGGGTCATGTGGTATGATTCAGGGGTCATGATTTGCTCATTCATCCTCTGCGGTTCTCTGTGCTCTAGAGCCTAGTGACAGCAGTTGAATGTCTTTTCTTTTCTCTTACTCCACTGTGGCTTCTCCCCAAAGCCCCAGAAGTTATGCCGTAACACCCAACGCTGACCAAATGTGACATTTGAAACTCAACCCCAAAAGGCAACCAGTCATTCTTTCTAGAGACATCCAGAGGGGAATAGGGTTGACTACATCAGCCACAATTACAAGCATTCTTTGAATCTGATATCTTGAAGTTCCTACCATCCATCTAAGCCTATTAAATAGAAGTGTTCCCATTTTCCCCAGTAGTCTAAAGACAAGTTTTCCTTAACATTTCCATGCACTTTAGCAATCCAATATTTATTATGCAATCACAAATACAGGCTAGGTATACGCACTGCATAGAAATGTGTGCCTTAACTATTATGTTTAAGTTGATGAGTTATTTTTCAACTCTTATAGTCCTTGACTATATTCTGTAACTTTCCCATCTTTTTCTCTCTCTCATGACTAGGTTCCTAATACTCATTCTGGCAATACATAGGATTTCTCTCTTTCATGATTGCTATTCTTCCCCCTCTATCAAACAATAGTTGCCCCTGACTTTTGTCTCATCTCTCTAATTCATCTCTTTGTGTTAGGTGAGATCTATCTAGCCTAGTATAATTGTGAGTTTATCTCATCTACTTTTTTTCTCCATCGATGCCCAGTCCTTCCATTTTATACTTTGTTTCAACTGATTTCAGTAATGCCAAATTCATTGTAGATTATCTTTCCAGAGTAGGCCCTGGGAAAATTGCTTCTTTGTCCTCCTTATCTTTGTGTCTACCTCACTATTAATGGTACTCTTAATAACTGATCCTGTAGTCCCAAAGAGATAATTTGAAAGAACCAGTAGGTGGCAGGTATTTGGTTTTATGAAAGGCAGAAATGATTTCCCTGAGGAGAACATAGAGTTCTTTCAGTAAAAAAATAAGATGCAGTTTTACTTTTCCAGCACTAAAGCACGTGTCTGTTATTCAGACCGATTGTTGTTCAAACTGACAGATGCTACCTCCTATATTATAATGATAGTTGAGTTTTTCACAATACCCTTGCTCTTTCATGTATTTTTTTTCTGTGAACTCTTTCATGAGACAGAGGTCCATTTTTAAGATTAGGATGCATAAGATATATTTCTTGGAGGCTTCTGAAGCATATTTGTTTATAGTTTCAACCTTTGCACCAGAAGCATAAGTAAAGATTATAACTTATAGTGCTGGCCTCCACGTTTTTTACTTTTTGCCCACTTGCTCCAGGAAAGAGTTACTACCTCCTTTTCTTTAGAAGTCTCAGTTCCCTACTTTTCCTTACCTTCTTCTAAGGAGCGAGTTGGTCGCTGAAATACTTATGTGTGCAGTTATTGTTAGCGTCTTGCTTATGGCTTGCAGTGCTCTGCTGCTGTCTTCACTTTCCTCTATAATCCTCACAGTTTTTCTGTCTACCTCCCTTACACTTGGCATACTTCCTCAGAGTATAACAGAAAAGAGTGTGCTTTGTCTTTTAAACCATTGCTCTATTTGCCACATGTAGCCATTCTTTCAGTGACTGTCATAAAACAAATCTCTGCAAAGGCTTTATAGTTGGAGTTCAGTAGCATGAATGTTTTCCAATGCCTGGTGTTTTCTCAAGTCCTCGTATATTTGATTGGCTTTGTCTCAAGGATTTTGCTATTGGCTTTGTCTTCGAAATGGTCTGCCATGAGCTTGCTTAACCACTACAAACTCTGTATGACATACGATAGTGAGCACATTTTCTTCAGTGGTCCTGCCTTGCCTTCAAAGCTTTATTATTTTTTTCCTTTTCTCCTAAAGATGTGCTTTCACATATTCAGTATTTCCACCAGTTAATAGCACTATAACAATAAGGAAGTGGTAAACTGAGGTCTCTGGAGTCTGGCAGACCTGGGTGTGAAGTCTAGCATTGTCACTCATGGGTTGGGTCACTTCCAGGAGTTAACTAACTGCTTTTACCCTAAGATTCGTCACCTATGAATTTGGGAATAATAACAGTATCTCATTCATAGGATTAGTTGGAGAGTTTTATGTGACTGTGTTGGTGATTATGCCTGAAACATGAGGAGTGTTCAATAAATGTTGTCTATTATTTTTAATAATTGAATCTTGAGTTTTCTCCAGTATCACAGAGTTTCTATTTCTCTAGGCCAATGAAATATGCTCTCATACTGTATCAATGTTTTCCTTTTCCCTATATTATCTATTTAGGCTTTTAAAGGCTTGGTAGTTTCTTCTTATCTAAGTGTGTGTGTATTTCTACTGTTTATAAGTAGATCTTTATATAATGCTTTATCATTCTTTCTTTTTTAATAAAATTTCAGAGTACAGAAAGACAAAACAATTAAAATTACCAATAATTTTACCATGTATCTGTATCTATATAAGATTTATATGTGTGTATGCATGTAGCCAGCCTGGGTGGTTGAGTGGTTAAGATTCGGCGCTCTCACAGCCATGGCCTGGGTTTGTTTCCCAGTCAGGGAACCACATCACCCATCTGTCAGTTATCATACTATGTTGGCTGCATGTTGCTGTGATGCTGAAAGCTCTGCCACCAGTGTTTCAAATACCAACAGGGCCACCTATGGTGTACAGGTTTCAGCTGAGCTTCTAGAGTAAGCTAGACTCGGAAGAAGAACCGGGTCACCCACTTCCAAAAAAATTGGCCATGAAATCCTGTGAATAGCATTGTCTGATATAGGACTGGAAGGTGAGAGGATGGTACAAAAAGAGCAGGCAAGAGTCTGCTCTGCTGTACACAGGGTCCCTAGGAGTCAGAATCAACTCCACGGCACCAAAAACAAACACATACATCTAGCATATTTATGCATATATGCATGAACATAGGTGTTCATATATAATTATACTTGCCTCTTTGTAAAGGGGTATCATCACACAACTCCACTATTCCTCCAATGTCGTCACCAAGAGAAAACTATTTTTTCACAATTTGATGTGAGTCTGGCCAGTCATTTTACTATACTTATAGGTATATATTATTTGCACCTGTACTTTTGTTTTAAAAATATATTTATAATATCCATCCTTTGAATGAATAATTAATGCCTTTTCTTTAGGCAATTTTCCTCTTCTTTGTTGCTTCATGTTGACACTACTTTCCTGTAGGCCTTAAATAATTAATTACTAATAGTATAACTAATCATACAAGACATGCACATTTCACTGTAGAGTTTTCAAAATGTTTTCATGTGTTATCTCATGTAGTGCCCACTGCTCTGCTGTAAAATGAGTGAAAATATCCCTATTTAAGAGTCCCCAGACTTAATTAGTGGGGAAACTATGGTACCCAAGCTAGACTGCAAGTCTCTGGACCTCAAATTCCAGGCACTTTCCTGAGGGAAGGTGCGTGGCCATGCCAAACTGTGGGTTTTATCTTTTTCCACCATCTCCCACAGTCTGTCATGAAATCGACACACCATCTTTTTATCTCCCACATCACTCTATATTGAAAATTGTATTCATTCAATTTTCAAAGTCTTTCCAATACTTAGCTGTCTTCTCCAAATAAATTTCTATCTTAACTACGACATAGTCTGAAAACAAGAGCATTAACTCATTTTCTTAAATCCAAAAGTAGCTGCATTGTTTCTAAATAGAGTTCTTTTACATAGCTCCCATTTTTTTCAGATGTAATGTAGGAAACTAGAAGTAAGCAGTAAAATCACATAGCATTTAAATGACAAATGCTGGAGCTCCGCTGCTTGAGTTCAAATCCCCATTCTGAGACTTCTTAGCTCTGTAACTTTTCTCTGGTCCTCAATTTCCCTGCCTGCATAAATGAAAATGATAATACTATATCTTATGATTTTAGAAATGATTAAAGGCTCAAGATTTTAAAACATTTAACACTTTTAAAAGTTTTAAACATTAGTATTAAAACATTAATAGTATTTGGCCCATAATGAGGGTTAAGAAAATATTAACCAAGATTGCTATTGTGACGAAAATAGGGCACAATGCAATCAATAACCTTCCTAGATAATATTAAAAATGACAATAAAGATCATTTCCTGCCCAAACCAATGTGCTTTTCACTGAACAGTTTTGTATCGTGTCTTATAGTGATGAAAGATGGTTCTGCATAGAGTGAATGTAAAAACTTTTACTGTATTTTTCCAGTGTTCCTATAACTGTAAATGAATTGATGTCTTCACACAGATATCTGAACGTAATGTTCATAGTTACATTGATATTATCAATGCATAGCTTATATATATTATCTCTGCATCAACACATTTATTTTTGTGATTGTTGCACTCTTTAGAATGTCTGATAAAGCAAATTTTGATAGACAAGGGATAGTATGACATTGTAATGTAGGCTTTTGTTTAGAATAATGAAAATATAGAGAGGGCAGCGTGGGTTTGTGAAAAGAGCAGGAGGCTAGTAGATGCTGGGTTCTAGTTCTATCTGCCTCTAAATGTGTGATATATTTGATACACAGGTTAATATATTTAGATCTGTTCTTTACCTCTTCACATGGCAGGTCTAGGATAGATGATCTCCAAAATTGTGTCAGCTATCACATTTCAGATTCTGTCTGAATAATTTACAACCTCACAGTTATGATTATTGATAAGCGTGATGTGGATCATGGAAGCGTTGTCTTAAAATTCTGACCCTGAATGGCAGAGGATCTAGAAGAGGTCCACTGCTGGGGAAGATAACTGCCTACATGATTTGACACACTCTCATCTAGCAATTATCACACGCCACACTTCACTTAAAATTCTGCAGTAACTCTCCACTGTCCTTAGGAATAAAATCCAAAGTTCTCTTTTTTTAGGGGAGAAGAAGATTGGCCCTGAGCTAATGTCTGTTGCCAATCTTCCTCTTTTTGCTTGAGGAAGATTGTCACTGAGCTAACGTTTGTGTCAAGCTTCCTCTATTTTACATGGGATTCCACCACAGCATGGCTTGATGAGTGGTGCTAGGTCCTCGCCTGGGATCCAAACCTGTGAACCCCAGGCTACCAAAGTGGAGCATGTGAATTTAACCACTATGCCACCAGGACAGCCGCTAAAGTTCTTAAAACAGCTGCTGGGCAACATAGCATGTACGCAACTAGATTGCCGGTCTTATCGCTATCAACTCGCCACAATTTATTCTCAAATGCATAGAGCACCTTTTCTACTCTGGACTCTTGCTAATGCTATTCACTTTTCTCAGAATTCCCCTCTCCTCTTCTGACCCACTCCTGCCCCTAACTTAACCTTTAAACATCAGCATAATATAGGTTACAAACATCTGTGTTGAACACATCGTGTTTGATGCATTAGAGACAAGGTTGCACAGAAAGAAGGCAGTTTTGGTTACCTCTTTTAAAATGAGGATCTGGCAACACTTGGGTTGGTACTCAGCAGCTGGTACCCGTAGCTGATGAATAACCCTTTTAGATGGGTTCTGAGACTTCAGGACACATATAAATATGTTCATTGGCACTTGGAATCCAGCTTCACTCAGGCCTGTCACTTGTTTCCTCATGGAGGGTTATGAGATGGCAACCTCTAGCTGAAATTTTACTTCCTCAAAAATGTCCTTCCTTACCCTTGGAATAAGTACCTGCTGAATATACCTTCCACAGCAACCTATAAACACCCTTCTACACATTTAGCATAATTGCAAAAGAGTCATTTTTTTGACAGGAATATAATTGTTTTAATGTATATGTCCCCCAACTAGATTGTAAGTTTTACGAGGGCAAAGACTTTGTCTTGTCCCCCACTTTATCCTCATACCAAGCACTTTGCCTGGTCTATGTGTCATTCTTACCAATAATGTTTGAGTGTCCAGGATATGCCAAACATTGATCTAGTGTCTCAATAGCTAACTGATGAATGATTGAATAAATTGACAATTCAACACAGAACACCTAGATGGTAGCCCTAGGAGTAAAGAGGCAAATTTAGATAAATCAATGGTTTAAAAGGGTGCAGCACCACAGAAGGACTGATCAATTTCATTGACAAGTGCAGTTTAGTTGTTGGAAGGCACATTTCTTAGCCGTCTGTTCCTGTTAGAGATCTGTCTTCATGGTTGTATTGTTGAATAGTGTTTCAGTCCTGTCAGGAGGATGCAGGATTGATAAGTAACCGGTCACCTATGCAATCTGGCATTAATCGCAAATTTTCCTCTTGTCTAAATTTAGAGCATCTTTATTGAGGAACACATAAGGATGTTCATAGAGATTCCCAGAGAAGTCTATCCACCTCCCTAACATGATATTTCTGTTTTTAACAGCCTGTATGCCCAGCTCATTTTTTGCAGGAGCTAAAAACAACCTACTGAAGTAGCTAAAGAAAGGCTAGAGGGCAATCAGGTAAAACATGCACTGAGTTCCTCAGTCTCTTCTTTTGGAGTAAAATGAAAGAAACGAAAAAGAAAAGGAAGTGACTATCAGAGGCATGTGGTAAATATTCACTATGCCTTGGGGTTATGGAGGGGTAAAACATGATCATTGGAATTCACAGGTCTAAGGTTAAAATACACTTGTCATTCACATACTTATTCCTGGAGGCACTAAAACAACTTTTTTTGAGTGTCACTGTCTTTCTCACTCCAATAGCAATTAGTTTTACTTATTGGATGTTTTCAAAGTGCCAGTCATAGAGCTCAATGTAGTGCATCCATTGCCAGTATTTAATTGTCAATGGACATCACCAGGCCCATTTTACAGATGAAGTATCAAAGGCCCAGAGAAGGTTCTCCAGCAAAGGAATTGATGTTTGATCCCAGGTCTTTCTCAAAACTAATGCAAGTACTCATAGCCACAGCTCTATACAGCTTCCAAAATCCATTTCAGTGGAGGTAATTGTAAAGCAAAAAAGAGTAAGAAGATAAATCCATGATTTACATTTCACACAATGCCAAATTAAGTCTGTCCCTATACCATTCTTGTTCACTCTGAGAATATAAAGTTATCTTTTAGTTCCCTTAATCTGTATTAGTAAACAATATTAAAGCTTCTAGACTTATCGAGTACACCAATTGTACTTCTCTTCAGTAACAAAGATACCATTTCACGTAGAAATATTCACATACACATAAATTTCGAGTATGTCTTAGAAACACTAGGCAAATAGAAATGTTTAAAATAATGATGAAAACAAGAATATATTGAGATGTACTATGTGCAAAAGAACTAGAATAAATTTCCTGAATTGTTCTTGAACTATCTTGGTAGAGCTTGGTAACATATGTGAGCCCATGTTTTGTGTATCTTTGCATTTTTCTGGGGAAAATGTCCATCCTCTACACCAGATGGTCAAAGAGATCTGTGATTCTCTCCAAACTAAGAACTAAAAATGAAGGAATGAAATTATGTACTGTCACTAAAATAGTGGAAATATGTAATGACATTGGGGAGTGTTTTTGAAATAATGTTGATTTAAAAAATGACGAAAAAATATATATTGAAACATCTCCCCTCCAAAAAAATAGAATTTATAGAAGATTTTAAATGTACCATAATATTAACCATAGTCATCTGTTCATAGGTGATTTTTATTCTCTTCTATTTATTTCTCAAAGTTTGAAAGTTTTCAAAGTACAATTTTTTTTCTGAGGAAGATTAGCCCTGAGCTAGCATCTGTGCCAACCTTCCCCCACTTTATATGTGGGTCGCTGCCACAGCATGGCTGATGAGTGGTGTAGGTCTGCGCCTGGGATCCAAACCCACGAACCTGGGCTGCCAAAGCAGAGTGTGCCAAACCACCACTATACCATGGAGACAGCCCCCTAAAGTACGTTTTTTAAAGTGTTCTAAAATGACCATATTTTTACACTATATTACAAAAATCAATGTCTTAAAGGCATTTGAACAAAAGATATAAAATAAAATATCTCCAACATGATCCTCACCACCACCAGATTCTGCTGAAGGAAAGGGACTTTCCACTTATCCAGGAAATTTGATTCTGCTCAAAAATTGCCTCCTGATTCATCTGTTTTGAACAGATACCCTGCTGGCACTGTAGGGATTGCAAATATTCATCAGCAATGTACGAATTTGAGTCAATTCTCCAAAACTTCACAGTTGGTGAAAAGTGGTCTTTACATCCTCAAAGTTCTTTGCCAATGGGAAATGTTTATTATATGGTTTTTATGGACAGTCTGGTTTGTAGGATACAAATTAGATTTTGAAAAGCTTTCTCACTCCAAACTGGCAGTTATTTACAGACACTAGGAGTAGAAGATTCTGGTCTCCCACCACGTATGTCTCCTGTGAGATTTTATACCTTTTTATAGGTTTCATTTCATTTAAAGCTATGGAAATTTTTGACAATAAAGTCTTATATCTACAATGCATCTTCTTAATGCAACAGAAATTGTTTAAACTATGATTATGCATTTTTATAACATTGAGTTTTTACATTTACTTTATTTTGGAGGGACACTTTAAAGGAATATTACAGAGTAGCTATTTGACTGACTATCTGTGAAACAATCTTCTTTAATGGCAGAATAATTGCTGATCATAAAATTGTTAATTGCAATCACAGATCTTTAGAATTGGATGGGGCCTCAGAGGTTATCTGGTGTATTTCCCCACTTGATGCCTAAGTCATCTCCAAGTTTTTCTAACATCTCCTGGAACACTCTGAGTGACCTAGAATATGTTCCCTTGTTTGATAGCATTTTCTAAATCATATAACTTAAATTTTAGACAAACTTCTCTCGTGAACTAAATCCTTATGTTTCTCTTTTGAGATGTCAGTGATTAATTTTTGTCCTGCCTTTTAGGGTGATATGCAATGTCTCATTCTCTCACATCCTAGAGGGAAAGGAATTGCTACAAGCTGCAATAAACCAGTGTGAACTAGCTTAGCAAAAAAGTGCTTTATGGGCTCAAGGCAGGAGTGACTTGGTGGAATTTGGTCCTAAAGGGTATGGCGTAATTAAGGCTTTGGCTTTCTAGCTGGAAAACTCTCTCATTGTGAAACAACAGTCTTATTCACAGAAAAACTAGTTACACCATGTAATTTTAGCTGTTTTACAAAACACTCATGAATTGTATTAAATTAACAGTCAACCAAAACCCTTAAGTGGGTATATTTTTTCATGTTTTCCTCTTACTTATATCAATCTTAATTTTTGTTTGTGAATTTCCATTTGGAATCAAATTGTGGGATTTGTAATTATTATGCTTTATCTTATCTGATGTAGAGTATGATAATAGCTGATAAATATCTTCTGGGATTCTCATGCTGCCATCCAATACATTAGCTATTCCTCTCTGGATTGAATCATCTATAAATTTTATGAACATACAATTATGTCCTTAGATGATATAATGTGTATAGATAACCTATCATTACACCTGATGCATATGTGCTCGAGGGATATTTGAAGCAAATTGTACCTACATTCAAAATATTTTTAAAATAGGATAGAGCACAAGGTAAGACTCTGCCATAAGGCTTTACTCTTGTATAATGCCAATCTGACATTCAACTGATCATTGCACCATCAACCAGGCTTTGCCTCATCCAGGCTTTGTTTAGCCAGCTTAGGATGAAGCAAAAGACTTATCAACTCCTGGCTGGTACACACACACACACACACACACACACACTCTTATACATCTTTACATACATTTCCTTTTCCAATATTATTTTATTTTGCCTTTCAAATGGAAAATATGATTTATTTTATCTTGAGTTTAGTGTTAGCTTATAACCTCAAGTTTCTTATTTGGTAAAATTCAAGCTACCTGATTCAGAGAAAATGGAAATGAATTAATATTACATTGCACATCTCAGGTACCACTTTCCATTTCAGGTGCTTAAAAAGCATCTATTTAATAATTTACTTGCTAGGAAATGATGTTGATTTCCTAGTCTGTGGTTTACGAAATCTACCTTCTAGGCGTCTGTCTGACTAATTCTTCTAGTAGCTGTTTGACTTCCCATGCCTACACATAGGTTACACTAGCGGTTGCTATGATGTACTGTCCAGATCCCCCTTCAAGACTGAAGAACTTATTCCCCACAGCTGTTGCACTTGCTGCTGGCAAACAGCCCTCACCTGTCAGCCCTGACTATAAATTTCCCTCAGCTAAAGAAAGCTGCTTTGCCCAAAGCCATGCCCATTTCCTAGGGGCAGCATTCATCCAGACACTCCTCCCTACAGGAATGCAAAGACACACCCCTTGTGACATTGAGATACTGCTGAGGGGGCATCCTAGCCTCGGAGCTCCATGGGGTTAGCTGAGGTCGAAGTCAGCTTCTCTCTTTACCATTCCTGTTTCCTTTCTTTCTGTGTTATCTGTGTTGATCCCAAGAAAATCCCTAATAACCTTTGTTTGTGTTACTCTCCATCTCAGAGTCTGCCTTCCAGGGCACTCAGAGCAGTTCCCAATCCAAGTCGAATTTCTCATCTCTAATTTCTCAGAGCAACGACTTAATTCATGTGGGCTAGATGGCTTCTAACCCATTTCCACCCTTTAACTCCAGTCTTAACTTGAAATTCAGTTCTTTCTTAAATGTTTTTGTTCAAATTTTTTGGTCATATCTGAGCACACCTAAAGTGGTTTTAGATCACTAAAGAGGATCTTTACTGAATAGCTAGAGAGGAGTGTTGCTGAAGGACTTATTACCTCAACCTTGAGAATTTTAGCGAAATGTTGACACGACAGCATGGATGAAGACAATGAGGCACAGGACAGATGTGCTACTTTTTTTTTTTTTTTTTAAGATTATGATAGATTACAACCTTGTGAGATTTCAGTTGTACATTATTGTTAGTCATGTTGTGGGTACACCACTTCACCTTTTGTGCCCTCCCCCCACCCTCCCTTTTCCCTGCTAACCACTGATCAGTTCTCCTTGTCTATATGTTAACTTCCACCTATAAGCGGAGTCATATAGAGTTCGTCTTTCTCTGTCTGGCTTATTTTGCTTAACATAATACCCTCAAGGTCCATCCATGTTGATGCGAATGGAACAATCTGGTCCTTTTTTATGGCTGAGTAGTATTCCATTGTGTATATATACCATATCTTCTTTATACAGTCATCAGTTTCTGGGCATTTAGGTTGGTTCCACATCTTGGCTATTGTAAATAATGCTGTGATGAACATGGGGGTGCATGGGACTCTTGGGATTGCTGATTTCAGGTTCTTAGGATAGATACCCAGTAGTGGGATGGCTGGGTCATAGGGTATTTCTATTTTTAACTTTTTGAGAAATCTCCATACTGTTTTCCATAGTGGCTGCACTAGTTTGCATTCCCACCAACAGTGTATGAGGGTTCCTTTTTCTCCACAACCTCTCCAACATTTGTCACTCTTGGTTTTGGATATTTTTGCCAATCTAATGGCTGTAAGGTGATATCTTAGTGTAGTTTTGATTTGCATTTCCCTGATGATTAGTGATGATGAACATCTTTTCATGTGTCTATTGGCGGTACTTATATTTTCTTTGGAGAAATGTCTGTTCATGTCCTCTGCCCATTTTTTGATCGGGTTCTTTGTTTTTTTGTTGTTAAGCTGTGTGAGTTCTTTGTATATAATGGAGATTAATCCTTTGTTGGATAAGCAGCTTGTAAATATTTTTTCCCAATTAGTGGGCTGTTTTCTTGTTTCAATCCTGTTTTCCCTTGCCTTGAAGAAACTCTTTAGTCTGATGAAGTCCCATTTGTTTATTCTTTCTACTGTTTCCTTCATCTGAGGAGTTATAGTGTCGAAAAAGATTCTTTTGAAACTGATGTCAAAGAGTGTACTGCCTATATTCTCTTCTAGAAGACATTGTTTCAGGCCTAATCTTTAGATCTTTGATCCATTTTGAGTTTATTTTTGTGAATGGTGAAAAAGAATGGTCAATTTTCATTCTTTCACATGTGGCTGTCCAGTTTTCCCAGCACCATTTGTTGAAGAGACTTTCTTTTCTCCATTGTAGGCCATCAGCTCCTTTGTCAAAGATTAGCTGTCCATAGATGTGTGGTTTTATCTCTGGGCTTTCAATTCTGTTCCATTGATCTGTGCACCTGTTTTTGTACCAGTACCATGCTGTTTTGATCACTGTAGCTTTGTAGTATGTTTTGAAATCGGGGATTGTGATGCCTCTGGCTTTGTTTTTCTTACTCAGGATTGCTTTAGCAATTCGTGGTCTTTTGTTGCCCCACATGAATTTTAGGATTCTTCGTTCAATTTCTGTAAAGAATGCCCTTGGCATTCTGATTGGGATAGTGTTGAATCTGTAGATTGCTTTAGGTAGTATGGACATTTTAACTATGTTTATTCTTCCAATCCATGTGCATGGAATGTCTTTCTATCTCTTTATGTCGTTGTCAATTTCTTTCAAGAAAGTCTTATAGTTTTCATTGTATAAATCTTTCACTTCCTTGGTTAAATTTATCCCAAGATATTTTATTCGTTTCGTTGCAATTGTGAATGGGATTGAGTTCTTGAGTTCTTTTTCTGTTAGTTCATTGTTGGTGTATAGAAATGCTACTGATTTATGTATGTTGATTTTATACCCTGCAACTTTGCTCTAGCTGTTGATTGTTTCTAATAGTTTTCCTGTGGATTCTTTGGGGTTTTCTATATATAAGATCATGTCGTCTGCAAACAGCGAGAGTTTTACTTCTTCATTACCTGTTTGGATTCCTTTTATTTCTTTTTCCTGCCAAATTGCTCTGGCCAACACCTCCAGTACTATGTTTAATAGGAGTGGTGAAAGTGGGCACGCTTGTCTTGTTCCTGTCCTCAGAGGGATGGCTTTCAGTTTTTGTCCATTGAGTCATTTTTGTCCATGGCTGTGGGTTTGTCATATATGGCCTTTATTATGTTGAGGTACTTTCCTTCTATACCCATTTTATTAAGGGTTTTTATCATAAATGGGTGTTGGATCTTGTCGAATGCTTTCTCTGCATCTATTGAGATGATCATGTGGTTTTTGTTTCTCATTTTGTTAATGTAGTGTATCACGACGATTGACTTGCGGATGTTGAACCATCCCTGTGTCCCTGGTATAAATCCCACTTGATCATGGTGTATAATCTTTTTGATGTATTGCTGTATTCAGTTTGCCAGAATTTTGTTGAGGATTTTTGCATCTATGTTCATCACTGATATCAGCCTGTAGTTCTCCTTCTTTGTGTTGTCCTTGTCAGGTTTGGAGATCAGAGTGATGTTGGCTTCATAGAATGTGTTAGGGAGTGCTCCATTTTCCTCAATTTTCTGGAATAGTTTGAGAAGGATAGGTATTAAGTCTTCTTTGAATGTTTGGTAGAATTCTCCAGAGAAGCCATCTGGTCCTGGACTCTTATTTTTCAGGAGGTTTTTGATTACTGTTTCTATTTCTTTACTTGTGATTGGCCTATTCAGATTCTCCATTTCTTCCTGGTTCAGTTTGGGGAGGTTGTAAGAGTCCAGGAATTTGTCCATTTCTTCTAGGTTGTTCAATTTGTTGTCATATAGTTTTTCATAGTATTCTCTTATGATCCCTTGTATTTCTTTGGTATCTGTTGTGATTTCTCCTCTCTCATTCCTAATTTTATTTATTTGAGATTTCTCTCTTCTTTTCTTGGTGAGTCTGGCTAAGGATTTGTCGACTTTGTTAATTTTTTCGAAGAACCAACTCTTTGTTTCATTGATCCTTTCTACTGTCTTTTTTGTTTCAATATCGTTTATTTCTGCTGTTATTTTTATTATTTCCCTCCTTCTACTGACTCTGGGCTTTGTTTGTTCTTCTTTTTCTAATTCTGTTAGGTGTCGTTTGAGGTTGCTTACGTGCGCTTTTTCTTGTTTAGTGAGGTGAGCCTGGATTGCAATGAATTTCCCTCTTAGGACTGCTTTTGCTGCATCCCAAATGATTTGGTATGTCGTGTTCTCATTTTCATTTGTCTGCAGATATTTGATTTCTTCTTTAATTTCTTCAATAATCCATTGTTTGTTCAGTACTGTGTTGTTTAGTCACCACATTTTTGCACCTTTCTCTGCTTTATTCTTGTAGTTCATTTCTAGTTTCATAGCATTATGATCAGAAAAGATGCTTGATATTATTTCAACTCTCTTGTATTTATTGATGCTTGCTTTATTTCCGAAAATATGGTCTATTCTTGAGAATGTTCCATGCGCACTTGAGAAGAATGTATAACCTGCTGTTTTTGGATGAAGTGTTCTATATATATCTATTAAGTCCATCTGGTCTAATTTTTCATTTAATTCTATAATTTCCTTGTTGATTTTCTGTCTGGATGTTCTATCCATTGGTGTTAATGGGGTGTTGAGGTCCCCTACTATTATTGTATTATTGTTGATGTCTTCTTTTAGTTCTGTTAAGAGTTGCTTTACAAATTTTGGTGCTCCTGTGTTGGGTGCGTATATATTTATAAGTATTATGTCTTCTTGGTGGAGAGTCCCTTTTATCATTATATACTGTCCCTCTTGTCTTTCCTTATCTGTTTTGCTTTGAAGTCTACTTTGTCTGATATTAGTATAGCGACACCTGCTTTCTTTTGTTCATTATTAGCTTGGAGTATTTTCTTCCATCCCTTCACTCTGAGTCTGTGTTTGTCTTTGGGGCTGAGGTGTGTTTCCTGGAGGCAGCATATTGTTGGGTCTTGTTCTTTGATCCATCCTGCCACTCTGTGTCTTTTGATTGGAGAGTTCAATCCATTTACATTTACAGTGATTATTGAAATGTGGGGGCCTACCACTGCCATTTTATGTCTTGTTTTCTGGTTCCCTTCAATTTCCTTTGTTTGTCGTCCCATGGCTTAGTCTGTTCTGATGGAGAGCTGCTACTCTCTGTTGTTGTCCTTCTACTTATCTCCTTTGCTCTTGGTTTTGTAGCCCCTTACCTTTTTTTGATTTTTCAGGAATGAGGGTTTTCCTGAGCATTTCTTGAAGAGGAGGTTTTGTGACAATGAATTCCCTTAATTTTTGTTTATCTGGGAAAGTTTTTATTTCTACATCATATTTGAAGGATATTTTCACTGGGTAGCGAAGTCTTGGCTGCAGGTTTTTGTTATTCAGATTTTTGAATACATCATTCCACTCTCTTCTAGCCTGTAAAGTTTCTGCTGAGAAATCTGCTGATAGCCCGATGGGGGTTCCTTTGTAGGTTAATTTCTTCTGCCTGGCTGCTGTTAGTATTCTCTCCTTGTCGTTGACTTTTGCTAGCTTCACTACTATATGCCTTGGGGTTGGTCTTCTTGCATTGATAAAGTTTGGAGATCTATTGGCTTCTGTCACATGAAGTTCCATCTCTCTCCCCAGGTTTGGGAAGTTCTCAGCCATTATTTCTTTGAATAGACTTTCTGCCCCTTCTCCCTCTCTTCTTCCTCTGGTATACCTATAATCCTTATGTTGCATCTCCTAATTGCACCAGATAATTCTCGGAGAGTTTCTTCATTTCTTTTTAGTCTTAGTTCTCTCTCCTCCTCTGCCTGCAGCATTTCTATATTCTTATCTTCCAAATTGCTAATTCTTTCCTCCATAATATCGGCCCTACTGTTCAGTGCATCTAGATTTTTCTTAATCTCCTCTATTGTGTTCTTCATTTCCAGTATTTCTGTTTGGTTTTTCTTTAAAGTATCGAACTCTTTTGTGACATAGCTCCTGAACTAGTTGAGTTGTCTATCTGAATTCTCTTTTAACTCATTGAGTTTTTTAATGATGGCTGTTTTGAAGTCATCATCATTTAGGTTATATATTTCATTGTCTTTGGGATCGTTTTCTGTGTGTTTGTCATTTTTCTTCTGTTCTGGAGATTTAATATATTTTTTCATATTGCTTGATGGTGTAGATTTGTGCCTCTGCATAGAGATAGAGTTTAGTTACTGCTTCCACTTGCTTCTACTGGTATGGTGGGGGGACAGCTGTTTATACTGCACCAACCAGCAACCCTATCAGCTGTTGCTAACTGGGCCTGGGCCCCTCCTTGTAGTCACAGTGGTCCTGTGTGTTCCCTCTTCAGCTGTGGGGGCTGTGACAAGGGGGCTTCAGGCTGCTGGTGCCCACTGTTGCAGACCACCTAGACGTGCTCCCGCCTTTGGGTCTGCAATGGTGTTATGGGCTTTCCCAGTGGCCAGGGGCAGGATCACTTATATTTGCAGCTCTGTCACTGTCGGCACCCACAAAATCTCACTTGTCCACTATGAGTCACAGCAGAACTATGGGCATCTTCTGCAGTCTGTGGTTAGCTCACCTAGCTATGCTACTTTTGTTCCAGGGTCTTCCAGCCTTGTGGTTGCCAGGTAGATGCTCTCTACTAGTGCTGTGCAGAGGCTATCGCTGAGGCTGCTGTGAGACTGTAGAGTTTCCCTCTGGGCCATGGAGCCGGGTCGCTAGAACTCCACCCAGCCCCAGTCTTCTCCCCTAGGATCTCGGGGAGCCCCTTGCCCTGTCTGGGGGATAGCCAGAGACCTTGAGTTCCGTGGCAGCTGGCCGGCTGCTGCCCTGCCTGGGATTCTCCTCTTCGGGACCCTCCCGGCGTTGTGGATGCTGGGCGGGGCCTCTCCGCTATTTGCGGGTAGAGGCTATGCCTGCTGCCAGGATGGAAGCCCAGAGTTTCCCCCTGGGCTGCAGTGCTGGCCAATGGAATTCCACCCAGCCCCAGACCTCTCCCAGGAGATCTCTGGTAGTCCTGTGCCCCGACCAGGCAACAGCCGCAGTCTGTGGGACCGGCGGCAGCACCTAGTCCTCTCCCAGGAGATCTCCATTATCCCTGAGCCCAGACCGGGTGAGAACTGCAGTCTGTGAGTCTGGCGGCGGCAGCTGGCGGGCTGCTGCCCCATTGGGGATTCTCTCCGGGAGCCTCCCAGCGTTGTGGATGCTGGGAGGAGCCTCTCTGCTAATGGCAGGTAGAGACTTTGCCTGCTGCCCGGATGGAACTCTGGAGTTTCCCCCCCGGGCCACGGAGCCAGCCACTGGAGCTCCACCCAGACCCAGTCCTCTCCCAGGAGATCTCCAGTAGTCCTGAGCCCCTCCTGGGTGATAGCTGCAGTCAGTGGAGGCGGCGGCAGCAGCTGGCGGGCCACCGCCCAGTTTGGGATTCTCTCTGGGAGCCTCCCAGCGTTGTTGATGCTAGGGGGGGCCTCTCCGCTAATGGCGGGTAGGGGTTTTCCCCGCCGCCTCCAGTGTGTAACTCTGGAGCTTCCCTCTGGGCTTAGGTGTAATTGCGGGGTCTTAGGTAGGGCTCTGGCCACCTGTTTCCACCGTCGCTCCTCTGGTGTGCGCTCCCTCCTGCGCTTGGTGTTTGGTGATGTTCTGGGGGTGTCTGCTGGAAGAAAGCTGCTTGCAGGTACTAGGCTGTTCAGGGGTCGGGGTTGGAGAGTTTTCACCTATCTCCACCTCCTCACAGAGGGAATTCTGTCCGCCTTCTGATGTATAGCAGCATGGGTCTCTCAGGCGTCCTGAGATGCTATACGGATATCCTTTGTTAAGCGATGAACGTCCAATTAGTTGTAGATTCGAAGGGGGAGAGACAAAGAAGACTACTCATGCCGCCATCTTGGATCTTCCTCCTCCAGATGTGCTGCTTTTTAGTGATATTATTCACAATTGGCATCAGGGGTGTTTTCCTTTCAAAATCAATACCATTTATTCAATTAATAAAAGTTATTAACTTAACACCATTTATTCATTAAATAATTTTAAAACTATCAGAATTAATTAAAATTCCAATACTTAGCTGCTTATAAAATAATTTATAATTTTCTTAGATAGCAACAATAACTAGTTTGAAAATAAAATGGCAGGAAAAGACTTTGCCAAATTAAAATTCAAAATTATAACGTCTAAAAATAAACATAACGACAGTGTAAAGGCCCTCTATGAAGAAAACTACAAAGTTTTATGAGGCACATGAAAAAAGAGGATACCAGTTTGGAAAGAAATCAATGTTCCTTTTAATTAATCTAATCTATATTTGTACATTTATCAGACAGTGATAAAAATTTTATGCATTTTTTTGTTTGACAAATTTCGGTTAGATTAATACCTGTGCAAGAGCGCTCAGGCATCTTCAGAAAAAGGAGAGTTATAAATGGATATTTTCCAAAACATATATTAAAATATTTTTAAATTGATTAGTAAATGCAGTACTGATACTAGAAACAAATACATTTAAAATGATAGCTACTAAAAGGATAGTAACTGGCACATGTAGCATTTCAAATTGGTAAGGCAAATGGTTTGGGGACAATTATCTTGTCATTCATGAAAACCTAGCATTGATCATTTAATCTTATTTCTTAATCCACTTCTATTCCATGTCTCTATTACCCTGTGGAAGAGTCTGAAAATAGTAACTAGAAGTGGGCAAAGGAGGGACTTTTGGATACCAAGAATTTTCTCTGTCTTAATCTGAATGCTAGTTACATGTATGTTCATTTTTTAATTATTCTTTGAGCTGTATCATGCTCGTTTATCTATATGTAATTTAATTAACAGAAGGTTAATTTTAAAAATTTAATTTAAAAAAAAAGAGTTTGAATATCTACTATATACCCAGTCCTGGGAATATATCAGTTCAAATCAGGCAGATTTTGGCACTGAGAATATAGTAGCACAAAAGCAGACAAATTCAAGGCCAATGATTCCTTTCCTTTCCATGTAGATATATTTTATGTAGGGCCAGGTAATTTACTTTTCCTCATGCTTTTATCTGACACCAAACTTAAAAATATTTTATCATTGAGAAATATCTGATTTATATTGCATTTCTAAGAAATTAGCCTCATAATCTACATGATACAGAGCAGTTTATATACTACATTTATGTCGTTTTTATGATTTAAAATGATGCACAGAAAAGAAAAAATACCTCATAAGAAGTGCAATTTCAGTTCGTTTATAATATGTGCACTATATGGTGTATGACGATTCAAAAAATTCATATATATTATCCATGGTAGCTGTAATATTATTAAAAAAACCAGGAAACTTGGTCAAAGTTTGAAGTTTTAATTTAACAAATAAACCTAAGCACATCAGTTTTTATATTCTTCTTTTAAAGTTGTAATATTCTGAAAATTAAAATTAAATTATATCACTCCAAATTGTAGGAAATAACTAATGTATAAGTATTCGTTCAATCACACCTTATATTTAGAAAAGATCTGTTGAAGCTAGCATTGCACTGTAACATTCAGTTTCAGACCTTTTATATATTTGTTCTCATAATATAAATGTAGTCTCAAGCAAATTGTGGACCTTTTTACCTTGATAAATTGGCTATTGGTTTTGTTGGTGCACCATCAGACTGAACTCATTTACCACAGTAAATTCCCATGGATTCAGATCTCTTCAGTCTTTGAATTTACATGTACCCACATGTTGATGGATGATTATTTCCATCTTTCCTATATGATTATGACATTCTTGAAGTCCAGCAGCAAATCTCGTATGTGTAATTTTCACACAGTTTGGTAGAGTTCTAGGCAAATGTTAATTTGTGAATATTTATTGACTGGTTTCATTAGTATAGTAGGGATTCTATGTTTTAGCTCTGGCTAGATTAATTAATAGCTTCTTACATGTCAAGATTCTTTGTTGAAGTACATCTCTCTTCCTAGCTTTTATATCGAGGCACAGCTCCTTGAAGTATATAGTTTGACGTCTATTGTTATCCATCTAGCCCTCATCCCCAACTGCTTCCCCTAATCTTCTCTAAATTGATTCCAGATAATTTCCTGTCCCAAATTAAGACTCAAAGGCATTTCTCCAACACCAAATCACCCATGCCAGCTCTCAAGTTCCTGACTTCTGTCTTCTCACATATTTTCTCAGTTATTCATTAATGATTTGCTTTTTAACATCAATTATTCAATAAACACTGTGTTACTCTGGATAGGCAGAAAAAAGAAAGCAGATATAATTCTGGCTTTGTGAGGTTTACAATGCAAATATTAATAAAATCATAACATAAGAACGTATGATTAAAGCATAATGTATTCTCTAAAATAATAGTGCAGACAATAAGAGCGAAGAGCAATCATTAACTGTATAATGAGGTTTGATTTCTCTAGAAGAGCTTATCTACCAGAAGGGAAATATAAAGGAATTGGTGGTCTAACTGTGACAACTTGATGGCTCCTTATTCTCAACCTCCCTAACAGCTGTTAAGGACATGGTGATATAATCTTTACCAAGAATTAAAGAAAGGGGGCATGGACAAAATATATTGATCTAGGCAAAGAGAAGGCACTTGAAGCAAAAACCATTCATCAAGCATTGATTCTATTATCATTCACAGCAACTTTTGTTTTAATATAAAATAGAAATGAAAGTGTTAAGTATTGTGGTCCTAGAGTGGCAATATGAGAAATAAATTACATCTTTTTAAATTATTCATAAAATATTTTTAAAATTTGTAAATTTGCTTACAGTAGCTCAGAGTGAAATAAAATTTGAAGTTTGTTTACTTACAAAAGTAGTAATTCTTACCCAAGGGAAATGAATCAGCATAGAGTCTTTTTTCAAGTTGAAAATCACATTAAAAAATCTATTTTTGGAAATATGGGACTCAGAGTTAGAAAGAAAGTTAAAGATGACCTTGCACAATTTTCTTCCCTATGTTGGAATCACATTTCTTCTTCCCTGACAAATGCAACGAGAGAATAGACTCTGGAGCCAATTTTTTAATCTAAATCCTGGCTTCACCCTTACTAGCCGCATGACCTTGAGCAAATTACATAATCTCCTGGTGCCTTGCATTTCTCATCTATCAAATGGGATAATAACAGTGGCTACTTCAGAGAGAGTGTAGATGCAAAAAGATAATGTGTGTAAGTACTTACAACAGTGCTTAACAGAAAGCAAGTGGTCATTAAAGATTAGTTATAATTTATATTTATACATAATAAGTCATCCCACCTCACATAGGTTGACTGATCTAATTTCTTCTGATATTCTGCATTCAACAGAAGAGGCTAACGCCCACTAGTATGACTGAGATACAGTCTTGTAAATTATTATGTACTTCCTCTTGCGTCCTCTTTCTACACACAGTCAATGGTCATCATTCCAAAATTCAATCAGATGAAGTTATTTTCCTGTTTAAAACACTCAACTGTAACTTGTCAACACACTTTGAGTGAAATACAAATGCCTTATTATGTCCTGCCATGGCCTACATGATATGACCTCTGCCTAACTTTCTAAACCACCCCCACCCCATTGCATATGGCAATCCACCCACACTAGTATTTCCTTTTCTCTTCTCTGAGTAGGTGTCAAGCAAGTGGTAGGTTACCTGTTACCAAGAGTAGAAGTCTGAGCACTTCTGCCTACTGCATCAGAGTCCCCAAGGAAAATACAATGCAGTCAAGTGCTAGATGGAACAATGCTTTGCTCACACAGAGAAGAAACAGAGCAAGATCAGCTTTAGTAGTGGGTATTGGACCTCCATGGCCAGTAGGTCCCTCCCTGCCATTGATGCAGGGCTGTTGGTCGGCACACATCCCTCTTGTGTCACAGAACAAAAGACCCTGCCCCCACCCCCAGGGGACAGATATGGCAGTGAGATTGTCCATGTGTCATATCACACACACTTAAGCAGAACAAAGGATACATATTGAGTCTGAAACAGCGAAAGATATTCCCATACAAGGGACAAACCCAACACCGGCTGTGAGATATCCTTCTCTTGTTAAGGAAGTGTTCCAAGTCCAAGGCTTATTCTTATGAGGTCAAAAGACTGCATGCACAAGACTGCCTTTCCCAACAATAGGCCTTTTGCACTTGCTATTTCATAAGCCTGGAAGTATTCTCTATTGTCCACAGAGCTTAAGAGCTGCTGGCATGTACTAGACAATCAACGGATATAGATTGGTGAATGGATTCTATTCCTAACCTCTATTCTTGGTGATAAGATCTATAATGCATAAAGATACCTGTTGGCCTTTCTCTGGAAACAGCTCTTTTACCTCTCATGTATCGGTTTTTCCTGAGAAAGTTATATCTTTTTTTCAATGGATCCATTTAGCGAAATGCTTTCTCATCTATCAAGTGAAAAGAGTAAGGCTCTGGAAAAAGGCAGTCTTGTATTTGTTCTTTATTCTCATCACATAGGATCTATTTGATGTTACACAAAGTCATGTAATGCCTCAATTTCTTCATCTGTTAATGTGCTATGTGAGTAGAATAATATCTGCCACCTAGCAAACAGCCTGTGGAACTGTATTCTAATGTATGGCTGCAGAAAAGGACTTCTGACTGAACTCTTGATAGGTGCTCTCAAGGTCAACTTAAAATAAGGCAAACCTTATACTTTATATAGAAATTAATTCCTACTTCTATTAAAGAAGTTATTCTTGGAGCACTTGACTCAATGTTAAAGGCTTTTTTTAAAAATAAAATGTTGAAATTCTTCTGTTTCCGGGAAGATGGAGTCCATATAATTTACCCTGTTTCTCCCACTGTGTATGCTTATTAAAAGGCAACATGAGGAATTCTTGTGATGATAAAAATGTTCTGTATCTTAACTGTATCAATGTTAATGTGCTGGTTGTCATATCTTTCTATCGTTTTGCAAGATGTCACCAGTGAGGGAACTGGGTACAGGATACGTGAGATCTCTCTCAATTATTTCTTACATCTTCAAGTGAATCTACAATTATCTCAAAATAAATAGTTTAATTTAAAAACTACTATGTGTATTCATGCAGACAATGAATTAAAATGCTTAATATATAAACAGATCCTATAAATTAATGAGAAAACTCAGTATATCATTATAAAAATGGAGTAGATATGTCTGGGTAATGCAGCTGACTCTACCACTTATTAACTTTGTGTCACAGGACACAGGACTTAATCTCTGTGAGCTTTGGTCTCCTGTATCAAATGTGGACCATAATGTCTACTTTATCCAGTTTATGTGAGGAACAAAAGAGAGAATCCATCTTCTAAAGCACACTGTCCCATTTCCTCAATTAATGATGGCTGTACTTAATCTTCTCAAAGGATATATATAGTAAGGCACCACATTTTATTGGTAAAACTAGCAAATTTTAAAAGATTTTGATCTTTTTTATCACTATTTAAAATATCAAAGAAAGTTCATAGGGGCTGACCTGGTGGCAGGGTGGTGAAGTTTGCACGCTATGCTTCAGTGGCCCAGGGTTTGCGGGTTTGGATCCCAGGTGTAGACCTAAACACTGTTCATCAAGCCATGCTGAGGTGGCATCCCACATCTCATGTGGAGGAAGATTGGCACAGATGTTAGCTCAGTGGCAATCTTCTTCAAGCAAGAAGAGGAAGATTGGCAACAGATGTTAGAGCCAATCTTCCTCACCAAAAAAAGAAAAGTTCATAAATGCTCAACAGATAAGAGAATTATGGATTCTATATGTTGGCCACTTGATGACATTATTTTAAATGATTTTACAACTTTGTAGAAGATATTTGATGATATGAAAAATATTCACCATGTATTGACTAAAATGTTTATGAAATATTACATGCAGTATGTTAGACATGGATACAGACACCCAGACTGAAAGAAAGTGGAAAAGCAAACAAACAAAAGAAATATACCTAGTCTTGATACTGTAGTCTATTAAGCTCACCAGACCTTCAACATAGTAGAAAGAATAATTGTCATTCTGTTTTTGAAGGAATACAAATGTAAGTTCTAGTGAATAGCAGCTACGTCGAACTATAATTATTGTGCTATATTAGGCAAAGAAAAAAACACAGGTATGTTAAGGAGGATTACACAGAAAATAATGTTTGAATTGTGAAACGGAACCAAGTAGGAAATAGTGCCAATGAGAGCATATTCTGTGCATTAACTGGCATTTTTATGGTATATTAAGCAAGCTTATATTATGTTACTCCATTGCTTGAAAATCTCTGGTACTCTATTCACTTACCAAGAATTACAAATACTGTTTTTACTTCCAGGTATTCTCCTGCCTGGAAGTTTTTGTTTGTTTTTTGAGGAAGATTAGCCCTGAGCTAACATCTGCTGCCAATCCTCCTCTTTTGCTGAGGAAGATTGGCCCAGAGCTAACATCTGTGCCCATCTGCCTCCTTATATGTGAGACACCCGCCACATCATGGCTTGACAAGCAGTACATAGGTCCGCGCCTGGGATCCAAACCGGCAAACTCTGGGCTGCCAAAGCAGAATGTGCAAACTTAACCACTGTGCCACTGGGCTGGCCCTTGTTTTTTGTTTTTTAATACAGCTGTGTAAAGGGAAAGTATTCCACGATATTACTGAACTTTTTCAAGAAGAATAGCGAAGCAGATCTTTGTTATTGGAAGGAGCGCAATAATTCACTCAAGTTTACTGAGGCTTTGTGAGATCATTTGTACAATTATGGGCATTAGTTGAAGAAGTGTTCTTCTTTTTTACTTATAGAAAAAGTTCTTTGTTCCATTTGGTTGTGAAAATGATATAGAGAATTGTTTACTTTATCTTCATGTCAGCTTAAGTTTTAAAAAATCAAGTAAATAAAATGGAAAAAAAATGTTCAGTCCCCATAAAATGATTTTGAAGACAGAGAAATATTTAACCATTAATTAAGAGAAAAATAAATTTCTCTGAATGTAACATAGGTACTATAATATCATTTTAATGATATGCTTCACAATGGAACATTCAATGGAAATTAAGTGATTAATGACAGTTATTAGGAGAGGAAAAGAGTTCATTTACTAAAATGTTCATAGTACATAAATCCCCCCGCCCCAAATTCAGATGTACTGTGAAAAGTTTTCAATTAATGATAAGGACATTTATAATTTATTTTAAATAATTTTTTTCAATTGCATATATGTATATATGTATGTGAACAAATATTTTGCAAACCAATGATAAGAAGAGAACCAGCCATACCTTTTATAATGAAAAGATTCCAATATTGTTCTCCATGGAAGAAATTGGTAAGGCATATAACAGAATCCACATTCTAGGAATCCCTAAAGATTATTTAAACCAGTTTGTCCCAATCGAAATTTTCCTAGCAAGGGAGAGACAGAAAAAAATAAGAGAAGATAGAGTGAAAAATAACCTTTTTCTTTTTTTTTTTCCAGAGCAGCTGAGAAACTGCTGACTAATCCTCCCTCCTGAAGTCCTGTTTTCCCTGACTCCCAAGGATGCACTCTGCTGTGGTCCTCCGGGCTCTGTTCGGTTTTGCTCTGGTTTCTCTTCCCCATCTCTTGTTTTCCTCCAATTTTATGTTCAGCCCTCTTACTTTTCCCCTTTGTCTAGTGGGTCTCAGCCACAAAGGTCTTCAGGCACCCCCTGTATTCAGATAACCCCAATGTCTGTGTCTCTAGCCATGGCCTGCCCCTTCCAAAACTTTGTGCTCCCCGCTAACAGATGAGTCTTCTGAAATCACCCCTCTCATACTTCCCATTTGAGAACTTTCAAGGCCTTCTCATTTTCTACAGAAGAGAGCCCAAATTCTTTACTCTGACATCTAAGGCACTTCCTGCTGTACCCCTAACTCATATCTAGAACTTCCTTTTTGTATTTTTACTGAGGTATAATTGATGTAACATTATGTTAGTTTCAGTCGTACAATGTAGTGATTTGATATTTATATATATTTCAAAATGATCACCACAGTAAGTCCAGTTAACATCCATCAGCACACATAGTTAGAAAAAACTTTTTTTCTTGTAATGAGAACCTTCAAGATCTACTCTCTTAACTACTTTCAAATATGCAATACAGTATTAACTCTAGTCACCATGCTGTATATTACACACCCATAACATTTATTTTATAACTGGAAATTTGTACCATTTGACTCCATTTGTCCATTTTGCCCTCCTCTCACTCCCCACCTCAGGGAGCTACCAATCTATTTTCTATATCCATGAGCTCGGCTTTTTTAAATTTTATTTTAGATTCCACGTATAAGTGAGATCACATGGTATTTGTCTTTCTCTATCTGACTTTTTTCACTTAGGATAATGTTCTCAATGTTCATCCATGTTGTCATAAAAGGCAAAAGGCAAGATTTCAGTCTTTTTATGGATGAATAATATTTCATTGTGTGTATATATATATATGTATATATACCACATTTTCTTTATCTACTCATATGTTGGTGGACATTTCAGGGGTTTTTTTTGATGCCTTGGCTATTGTAAATAATGCTGTAATGAATGTGGAGGTGCATATGCCTTCTTTTGGGTTAGCGTTTTTGTTTTTTCCGATAAATAACCAGAAGTGGAATTGCTGGGTCACATGGTAGTTCTATTTTTAAGTTTTTGAGGAAGCTCCATACTGTTTTCCATGGTGGTTGCACCAATTAACACTCCAACCAACAGTGCACAAGGGTTCCCTCTTCTCCACATCCTTGTCAACACTTCTTATTTCTTGTCTTTTTGATAACAGCCAATCTAACAGGTGAGACATGGTATCTCACTGTGGTTTTGATTTGCGTTTCCCTCATGATTAGTGATGTCAAGCATCTTTTCATGTACCTATTGGCTATCTGTATGTCTTCTTTGGAAAAATGTCTATTCAGATCCTCTTCCTATTTTTAAATCAGATTGTTTTTGCGGTTATTATGTGAGTTCTTTATATATTTTGGATATTAACCCTTTATCAGATACATGATTTGCAAATATTTTCTCCCACTCAGTAGGTTGCCTTTTCACTTTATCGATGGTTTCCTTTGCTGTGCAGAAGTTTTTCAGTTTGATGTAGTCCTACTTGCTGATTTTTTCTTTCGTTGCCTTTGCTTATGGTGTCAAATTCAAAAAATCGCCACCAAGATGGATACCCAGGAGTCTGCTATGTTTTCTTCCAGGAGTTTTATCATTTCACGTTTTACATTCAAGTCTTTCATCTACTTTTAGTTAATTTTTGTACATTATGTAAGATAGTAGCCCAGTTTCATTCTTTTGCATGCAGCTGTCCAGTTTTCCCAACATCACTTATTGAAGAGACTCTCCTTTCCCATTGTATATTCTTGGCTCCTTTGTCATAAATTAATTTATGTATATATGTGTATGTTTATTTCTGAGCTCTTGATTCCGTTCCATTGATCTATGTGCCTGTTTTTATGCTAATACCATACTGTTTTGATTGTGATAGCTTTGTAATGTAATATAGTTTGAAATCAGTGAATGTGATGCCTCAGATTTGCTCTTCTTTCTCAAGATTTCTTTGGCTATTCAGGGTCTTTTATGGTTCCATACAGATTTTAGGACTATTTGTTCTATTTCTGTGAAAAGTTGCATTGAAATTTTGATAGGGATTGCATTAAACATGTAGATTGCTTTGGGTAGTATGGACATTTTCACAACATGAATTCTTCCAGTCCATGAGCATGGAATATCTTTCAGTTTATGAGCCTTAATCAGTGTTTGCCAAAGGGAAGGGATGATCATCTGTGAACCAGTAATTTCCTCCTATCATCTCCCATCCACTCTGCAGCTTCCAGGACAAATGTGTCAGTAGTTTCTGAATTCACACTCCTTGGAATGGGTAAAACTTTATTTCCATATGCTCTTGTATAATCATTTGGATTAAATAGAAATTAACCTAAACACAACTGAAGTAGTTTTCTCCTCCTAAAAAGGATGCATACTTTTGCATACAAAAAATTCATTTTCCCTTATAAAAGAGAAAAAGTGAATTCATTTTGAACTCATTACATGTTAAGTATCAATAATTATAATTCAAAGCCTTATTTGATCTCTATTCTTGTGGCCTCCATTGACAATTTAGAGTGTATATCAGTATTTATCAATATTAACTATAGTAGCCTAAAAGTTTTCCTGTACTAGGTTGACATTTTATTTTGCATCGATTGCACAAGACAAACTTCTTTCATTTGTCTAAAAGCCGTTTCTTTTCAAAAAACAAAGAACATAATTTACTTTACACTATGGACCTATCAATAGAAATGAAACAAAATGATCCCTTTTGTGTTCATATATATGTGAAAGTAAAGAACAAATGAAACTGAAATGCTCTGGGCAGACCAATTATCTCTTTTGTCTCGAGCATGCCCAAAGTGTCTTCAAAAACACAGAATTTACATTGTTAGAGTCAATAAATCATTCAGTTTGAGTGCCTTGCTCTACTCCTCACACAACATAATTAACAAACTAAACAGGGTATGCAGCAGATCCAGGTGTAGAGATGATGTTTAATTAAAAATGGGACTACTTCCAATGATTTGATTTGTTCTGAATTGTAACTTTAAGCCTTTGCACTGCTGAACACTGATCTAGATTTCCAAAGTGGAATCACTTTAGGAGGGGTTTATTTTGTTTTTCTGAGAGTGAGTCACTTTAGTCTTGTTCCCAACGAATGGTCTTTCTCTTTTTTTTCAATATATTTTTTTGTCTGAGCAGCATGTTTTGCTATAAAATTTCCACTTTGTTTTGGATATAAGAAATGTTTCTATAGGTCATTCCTTCATTCCATGATTACTTAATAGTATATGCCAAGAGCTGGGTTAGATGTGGGAGACACAATGGTAAGGAGGATATATGTGGTATCTTTCCTCGTGAAGCTTGTATTAAAGCAAGGGTGGAAGAAATGACATAAGTAAGAGTATAATTAAATGCAAAATCAGTCTGTGATAAATAATTGGAGGTAGTCACTTTAACTAGAGTAGTTAGAGAAAACCCCTTTGGAAGGCATTAAGTTGATACTGGGTGGCTGACTATCAGTTAGTCATGCAAAAGTGGGGATCAGAGGTTTTACTAGGACAAGACTGAATGCTTTGAATCAGAAAAAGGTAAATTGTGGATAGAGGACACTGAACATAAAGATAATGGTCCTGTTTTAAGTTGGTGATGTAGATATAAGTCAAATCACAAAAGACGTTATTGGTCATGGTTAAACATTTGGATTGTATTCTAAAGGCAGTGAGAGGCATGAAGTTTTTAACTATGGAGGGGCATTTATTGAGTTATGGCTATGCATGAAAAATACACTAGTAATAGTTCAGGTGAAGTATGGCAGTGACTTGGATAGGCATAGTAGTTATACAAATGGAGAGGACAGAGTACCTTGGAGCTCTGTTGTCAAAGAAATCACTTCAACTAAACTTGGTCCTATTTGAAGACAGGATAACCAATGTATGGTTACTATTCTGTGATAGTTTCTCAACAGAAGCACTGTTGATGTTTTGTATCTGACACTTCATTGGTATGGAGTATTGTCCTGTGCATTGCGGCCTCTTTGTCCCCTATGCACTAAATGCTAGTAGTGCGCACACACACACACACACACACATACACACACACACTAACATCTGTGTTGGCAATAAAAAATGAGGGCAGGCATTGCCAAATGTCCTTTTGGGGGCAAAATTTCCACCAGTTGAGAACCATTTCTCTATATTGATAGGTCTAGTATATGGGTTATTGAAGAGCAACAAGCTGGGAATGAAAATAAATGTTACACTTTACTCCTCGGAAGTAGGGAAAACAGTTTCAGAACCACGGAGAGCTCCAAGGGTGCCACGGCCCCAGCAGCAGAGTAGGGATGTTCTTCTGCCTCCGTGACTTCTGTTCTACAGTGAGTACCATACTTTTCTGGCTTTGAAACCTGAATATATACAAGAGACAGTGTCTTACATTTAGGTTGAAGGGTCAATCGGATTGAGCTTGTGATGAGAAAAACAACTACTTCGAGCTGCTGCCTGGGCATTTTATAGTATGATAACCCTGCTCACACCAAAAGTCTGGACATTTAGATAAGGACCTGAGCTTAGAATTCTCGCCTTAATTTCCTGCTTCATTTTTCTCGAGGTGTCTTAAAATAACCACTTAGAGTTAATCCTGTGAAGAGTTCATGACCTCTGCCCCAACCACCCTGTAAGTAGTAGGTGCTTGCTACTTTGCTCTCTATTTCTTGCTTGCTGGTGACCTAGGACAGAGGACTGTCCTTTCCCTGGCTCATTGTGCCACCCACCATTATTCATGCTATCTTTAAGTAATAAATCTTGTGACCTTACATCCTATGGGTAGATGTTTTGAAACTGGGCCTTCAATAAAATTGATTCCTTGGTTTTTCACTTCCCCAAAGTGAGAACTCAGATGCCGAGGGAACTACCTGCTGACCCCGCGTGGATGGCTTGTGCCTCCTCCTTCAGCAGGTCATAATCTGCATATTCATAATTCAACACACCAGCTCCAGCTTCTAAACACACAGCTATAGTTTTCAAATGATAGTGCACATCAGAATATCCTTATGATCTTGGCATTTCCTTTGATTTTTTCAATCATTTCACAAAAATTTATCAAATGCTTACTCTGTGCCAAGCCTGTTTTAGACATTTTAGGAAACAGTAGTAAATAAGAGACAAAAATATATGCTCTCCTGGAAGTTATCTCTAGTGGGGAAAGCTTGATAGATTGTAAATGTTCAGGCTCCAGCCAGAGATTCTCATTTTCTAGGACTGAGGTGGAGCACAAGAATTTGAACTTGTATCAAGTATCTAAGACTTCAGTGGGTTTTTTTTATAATTACACTTTGAGAAACATTGAGTTTGAGTCTAAACAAAAATCCCTCTGAAGTATTTGAAGAAAGATATCCAGGAATTTTTTATTTTAACATAAATATCAATACATATATTCATATGCGTACATATGCATTTATGTGTAAATATGCACATACGTTTATGTAGATATATACACACGCATACATATATACATGTACATACGTCTATACATATATACATATACATCCATCTATATATTTATGTTTATCTGTAATGCCTGTGGTAAGCCAAACAATTTTCTAGGCTCTTTGGTTGATAAAAACATGTCTATTACCAACATGTAATATTTTAGTTCATAGAGACGTGTAAGTGTTTGTATGTGTATGTGTATCTACACATACCACTAGATAAACAAATTTTGCTTCTGTTCATAAGCATTAGTTAAAAAATTGGGAAAGACTTCCACCAAACATAGAATACATGCTTGAGATGGTCTGAATTTCATTAATGTATACAATACATGAAATTCAATTTGAAGAGTCTCAGGCAACCGTCTTCCAGCACAGTTTCAAAAACTGTGCAACAAAGAGCAGCTCCTAAGGTTGACACACATGATGCTTTGGAGAGAGAGAGACAGAAGAAAAAAAAAAAAGCAAAAACATGGGGCATTTTCAAATAAGAATCTCATATCAATAATCTGAAAAGTATTTCTAATTTCAGGTATTTCGATTCTACATTGTTTCTTTCACAGGAAATTCTAAGGGCTGTGGCAGTGGTTCTCGCATGTGACATGTCAGAATCACTTGAAGAGCTAAGAAAGAATTCAGAGGCTCGGGTTTGTGGAAGTACAATATGGCCTTGTTAATTTTACCAAATCCTGCTGCGATTCTCATGCATGCCAATTTTTGGGTACATCTGAGCTACAGGCAGAGAAGCAGAAAATTATTTATTTAACTCTGCTTAGTGATAGTCCCAAATCCCATAAGAGGCTACTGAAAAATACAGTATAAGCGTTTGCAGACATTGGCAAAAAAGTTCTATGTAATTAGAGGAGTTCGTTGTCAAATTTTGTCTATTTGATCGATATGAAACAATATCTCAGTGTAGTTTTAATTTGCGTTCTTCCTATTGTAAGTGAACTTGAGCATCTTTTTCTAGGTTTAAAGGTCAGTTGAATATCTTTCTTGGTGAACTACGTTTATGTATTTTTGTCTGTTTTCCCAATTTTTGAGCTTCACATATAAAAGAGATATTAGCTCCTTATTCCTCTTTAAGTAGAAAAGACTTCCAAGACTATTTTAGGTTGTAGAACCTGCATAGGAAAAGACAAAATGGATGTAGAATAGAAAATATCCTGGTGTTGGAATACAGCAGTGATTTCCAAACGTGGAGTTTGTCTTGGGAGGCATGAATAATGGTTTAGATAAAATGTGGATATAAGGCTAAATTACTTCAAATCTCTCAGTAAGTCATCCTTCTAATTACATCAAAAAAGAGTCAATTTGGTAGTACTTGAAAACCTTGTGTTTCTGAAAGAAGTAAGAGGCCTCATGCTCAGAGCCATAAGCAGAAAATAGTACCTAACTATAATTTAATAACATGATTTCATTGCGTTTATTTTACTGTTACCCACTATTTATGGTGAAGTTTTCTATTTATGGAACAGAAATATAGAAACATCAAAAACTCACTTATGCCATAAAACAGGTATCAATTTAAACAACAACAAAAATAAATAATAATATACATGATGCTTGGACATGGCCAAATCAGGTAGTTGGTTTAGAAATAACAAGTTTTAGGCTTAGATTTACTTTTTATAAATATTTAGTGAATAGCTATAAGCATTTTTTTTTAACATTGCTTTTGTTCTGCTTGTTAAGCAGTGGTATCTGAGATGCTCTGGCTCAGACAAGATGTGGTAGATCCCAATGGTGTGGTCTTTTAGCTCTTGGTTCAATTTTATCTCAATATGTTCTCCATTTTAAGAGAAGGGAGGAGGAGGAGGGAGAGGAGTAGAAGAAGAAGAAAAAGAGAAATCTTATATTTCTATATGGCTGGGTTTGACATATGATTGATGAATCCATAACATTACAACATTTATAATGAGTAGACGACAATCCCGGTTTCTGATTCCTAATACATGGATGCAGAAGTTTCATTCCAGCAGCCCTTCACACAATCCCTGTGAGGGGCCCTTGACTCCCTTTGGTCTTAAACAACAGCACTTCTTTAAAAGTATGATTTACTAACCATTTTATGCTAATTCTCCCAAATAATCCTCATTAAAAAATTTTCTTTTTATGATTTTTCAATTGAGATCACATAAAGAATATTAAAGAAAACATGTATAAGTTCGTATCCAGAATTGTCATCCTTTAGCAGTTTGAATTATTTGCTTTCATTTTTTTAAATAAAATTTTTGACATAAAGCTAACTTCCTTTTAACAATCCCTTGTTCCTTCTCCAACATTTTCAGAGGCAACAATTTTCATAAATTTTTAAACTTTAAAATATACTCTGTTACTTTTAAAATATCCACTTTGTAATTATTGTAAAGCATTTATATAGCTGTAAATAGTCGTGTTTTCCACAGATGTTTTATATAAATTGCATCAGATCATATACACTAGTTTGTATCTTGCATTTTTCATTCAATATTGTTTTGATTTATAATCATAATAAGGATATTTAAGAATATATGTATATAATATGTGTAATTATGCTATATATACTACATACAAATATATAAGAATATATGTGTCTATATGTGTGCATATATATATATGGATGTATATATTATGCATAGTCATTTGATTAGTTAATTCTTTTAACTGCTGAGTAATATTCCATTTTATAAATTACCCATAAGTTATTTTTCCATTCCTCTTTTGACGGATATTCAAGCTCCTTCATATCCTCCTATTTTGCATTTAAAGAAGCTAAAATTCAGTACAAACTACTAAAAAGTGAACCTAGGATTTAAATTCAAATCTGTCTGATTCCAAAGACAAATATGCCTTACAAATGCACCTTGGTCCGTTTATTTTCCCGTGTCCTCTTAAGTCACATGTTCAAAGCGACAATAATGTAGACATATACTTGGAATTTCAAAGTGAACCGTGTCTATTCAGACCGTATCACAGCTCTAGTATTTTGAGGGTTCGAGAATAAATTAGAGTGAGACAAGATCAAGAAAAAACGTAAAAGGATGAGGTAAGGCATGAGAGGATTTATAAGTGGCCGTGAATTTTTGACATTTTCTTGAAAAATAATATGCATTGTTATACATTTTAAAGAGCAACATTATTTTCAGACTACCATGTGCTAGAGACCATGCTAAGCCCTTTACAGACATTATTGCTAAATATTGCTGTAGTCCCAAAGAGAAATATAGAAGCTTGCCATTTTACAGATGAGAAACCAAAGCTGAAGTCTAAATAATTTGCCCACAGCTACACACTGAATAAGTGGAAAGACTGACATTCGAATCTTGAACAGTTCCAAACTTGTGTTACCCTTACATCACACTCAAATGCAGGAGATTAGAATAAAGTTGATAAATCAGACCTCGGGCACTCTTCCTTCTCTCTTGGGCTCATGACAGATAATAATAGGCCAGTAATGTTGATGCACAAAAGACCACATTATTTATTTTATTTAGATTTAGATTATTTATTTAGATATAATCATCCATCTGTCTCAAAGTCACTTAAATCACATCTTTTTGTCTCACATTTTTGTCACTAAAGGAAGAATTAAAGTTTTTACTTTAAAAATCAAAACAACATGGTCCATAGGCTACTAAGTTTTGAGTAGGTTAAATCTCAGGTAATTGTACTTCATTCTTAACCTGCAAATAATGATGTAGAATTAACATTTATTGGGTTTTAACCTCAACATAAAGAGAAAAAAAGACAAAACAGTTTCAAGCACAAACTGTTTAATAAATATTTTTGGAATTGAGTTGCCTGGAATAAAGTTAAACCCTGGGGGGTTATCACATCTTTATTTATGCTGTTAAAGAATTGTTCTCCATAAACACCTGAATAATCACAAACTACAGGTTTCAATAAAGTATCCAGGTAATTAAAGAAATTACTGGACTGAAATAACCAGGTATTTAGTGTTTAGCCCTTCACTTTATTGTGACCTTAGAACCTAAGTTAAGAGGTGACAGATGAGCTTCCATTAGGAATGGGTGATGTGTAGACCTCCTGAGGTCTCTGTGGATACCTGGCGATTCTCTGAAGGCTGCTGTCCAATGATCTGGAAAATTAGAAAGGGATGGACGTGCCGGTCTCTTGCGACTTAAAGAGCTGCAGGTCAGAAAAGTAGAGAAACTGAAGCTCTGATGGATCAATTGAGAAGACCTGGGCTGGCATCACAGGGTCATTTCCTAGACCTCCAAACAAGACACAAATTAGAAAACTAAAATCTAAAAGAGCCCCTCTGGCTAACTTATTCTATAATATTACATTCAATTTTAGCTCTGAAACTTCAAAACAGCAACAAAGATTTAAAATAGAGGCGTTAGGAGGTGGGAATCGGAGATTAGAAATTGTCACCAGAAAATCCCACTCTGTCTAGCAAATCCCACTAGTCCATGAGTCACAGATCAAGCCACGTGCTGATCACACAATTTAGTTTGTCCCTAACTGGAAAAATATACCTGGCTCTTCTCTATAAATTCATGTATTTATTTATTACTCATTAGTTGGGACTTTCCTGTCCTTTGGACTGTGCTAGACCCTATAGTGGTCAGGCACGGGGGCTAGATAGACACACACACAAAGACACATAATTAACAGCTGAGAGAGTAAATAATGAGAGTTAAGAGATAGTTTGCTTCACAGGTGCTCAGAATTTATAGTCAAATTCTAAAATTCGGTTAAAAGGAAACTGAAGGGCCTGCTTTGGTTCACCCCACCCAGAGACTGGCAAAGCTGAAGTGTATAGAGAAAGTTAGGAACAAGGATGAAGAGCAGGGGCTCCAATTGTCAGCCATGCGGCTGGAACCACCATGGTTCCTGGTGACCTACCCTGCAGACAACCCCAGCTGCTTTCACCACTGAAGAAACGAATGGCCAGCACAGCCACTACAGACTCCCTGCAGATTTTACTGATTTTTGGCCCACAGTTATTCACTCTTTCAGACATCAGACATCTGAGTCTCTCCCAGCTCTCTCCTCATCCCCACCCCAGCTAGAGTCCAGGAGTCTCAATGGCAACCAGCCCAGATGTCTGCGGCTGAGCAAGTGTAAGACACCAGCCTAGCCTCCCCAGCTGATCCCCAATGCCATTCGCACTCTTGGGGCTAGCTCCTCCAGCAGTGTACTTGCATGCAACCAGCCTGAATCTTATTACCATCCTCTACTGCCATATGCCGCCGTGGTGAGCTCCTGCAGCTACAAAAGTGCACACAGACAACTAAGGATCCCACATCTGCTTCTGTGCGTGGATTTGACCCTGTCTCCAGTCACTGGCTTGCATCACTGGGCATACCTACAGCTAGAACCCCTTACCTGTGCACCTGCATGCTCCTAGCCCAAACCTTGTCACCAGGCTTCAGTACTGTGCACATACTGGTTGGGTGATCCTGCAGCCACAAGAGTGCACACAGACAACCAGGACCCCCATAGCTGGTGATTGGACTAAATCTGAACCTGTTTCCTGCTCTGGACTGTCCCACAGGACTCACCTGCAGCTAGCCTCTCCAGCTGTGCAGCAGAACTCTGCTGGTCTGACCCCCATCATAAGTACCCACTGCCATGCACTTCTTGAGAGATTCTGCAGTCACAGGAGTGCATACCAACAGTCAGGGGCTGTGCAGCTAACAGTGCACTCACAATAAGCCCAGGTTCTTGTTGCTGGCACTGGCCCCCATCACTACATATATGCCTGAAACTGGCCCCTCCCACTACACAGGAGCCTGTAGCTAGCCCCCACAGCTGACTGTGTGCAAAACAACAGCTCTGGCCACCATTACTACCTGCTCTGATCCCTGACCACTAGACCTGGAGTGACACTGAGGACCCCAAAAGCCCTTTCAGTCATTGTGGAATTCCCACAGCTCTTGCCAGGGACACACTTGTTGATTCTGGGGACTCCAGCAGTCTGGGCAAATGAGACACCACACCCCCCAGACCTGGAGCCACTGCACCTCTCTGCACATGGCACCCTGCACCACTAGAATCAGGGTCATAGCATTATCCAGCAGGTATCTACCTACAGGTGAAAGTCTTTCCTTACTATAGTCAGTCTGTAAAGTCTACAAGAGGTGACTGCTTCATCAAATGCACAGACACCTACACAAGGCTATGGGATCATGAAGAATCAGGGAAACATGACACCACAAAAGGAATACAGTAGACTTTCAGTAACTGACCCCAAAGAAATGGAGGTACATAAATTTCCCAACAAAGAATTCAAAATAATTCTTCTAAAGAGAGCTACAATAGAACACAGATAAGTGATTTAACAAAATCAGGAAAAAAATACAGAGACTTTAAGAAGAACCAAGCATAAATTTTGGAGTTGTAGAATGCAGTGCCTGAACTGGAGAATTCAAAGAAAGAGCTGAAACAGACAAATGGACCAAGGAAAAGAAAGAATCAATGACTTCAAATATGGATCATCTGAAGTTACCCAGTCAGAGGCACAAAAAGAAAACAGTCTGAAAAGGAATGGAGAAATCCTGTGAGATCTTTGGAGTATCATGAAGAGAAAAGAGCTTCATCCTTGGAGTCCCAGAAGCAGAATACGTGGTGAAAGGGGCAAGAAGCTTATTTAAAGAAATGATGACTGAGAAATTCTCAAACCTGGGCAGAGATTTGGACATCCAAGTTGATGAAACTAAGAAGTCATGTCAAAATTTCAACCCAAAACAATCTTCTCCAAGACACATTATAATAAAGCTGTCTAAAATCAAAGACAAAGAGAGAATATTAAAAGCAGCAAGAGAAAAAATTTTTCTCATATGAAGGAATGAACGTAAGGCTATCAGCAAATCACTCAGCAGAAACCTTCAAGTCAGGAGAAAGTGGGATGACATATTCAATGTGCTGAAAGCAAAAATACAAACCTACTAACCAAGAATATTTTACTCAGCAAAGTTGTCCTTAAGAAATTAAGGCAAGATAAAGATTTTTCCAAAAACAAAAAAAGCTGAGGAAGTTCCTCAGCACCAGACATGTCTTAAAAGAAATGCTGAAAGAGTTCTTCAAGCCAAAACGAAAGAGCACTAACTAGAAACATAAAAACATATGAAAGTTTACAACACACTGGTAAAGATAACTATATAGTCAGATTTAGAATACTCTAATGTTGTAATATGGTGATGTGTTAACCTCTTAACTCTAGTGTAAAGTTTGAAGGACAAAAGTATTAAAAATAGTTATAGCTAAAATAATTCATTAATGGATACGAAATATAAAAAGATGCAATCATGACATCAAAAACACAAAATGTGAGGAGGGAGTAAAAGGGTACAGTTTTGTCTGCAATCAAAGTAAGATGTTATCAGGTTGAAATAGACTGTTACATAAATAAGCTGTTTCAAGTAAGCTGCAAGCCAACCTCAAAACAAAAACCTATAGTAAGTAGATACATACAAGACAAAAGAATAGAATCAAAATCATCAATTCAGCAAGAGAGGAAGAAAGAAACAAGGGAAAAACAAAACAGTCAAACAATTAACAGGATGTCAATGGTAAGTCCTTACTCACCAATAATTACTTTAAATGTAAGTGGATTAAATTCTCCAATCAAAAGATATAGAGTGGGTTAATGGACAAAAAAAAACCCAAACCCAACTATATGTTGCCTACAAGAGACTCACTTTAGCTTCAAGGACACACATAGGCTTAAAGTGAAAAGATGGAAAAAGATACATGCAAATAGAAACCCAGGAGAGAACAGGGGTAGCAATACTTATATCAGACAATGTAGACTTTAAACTATAAGAAGAGACAAAGAAGCTCATTTTATAATATAATAAATGGGTTAATTCATCAAGAATATATAACAATTGTAAATATATATGTACCCAATATCAGAGAACCTAAATATATAAAGCAAATACTAACAGATGTGAAGGGAGTCAGAGACAATACAAAAATAGTAGGGGACTTCAATACTCCACTTTCATCAATGGTGAGATCATCCAGTTACAAAGCCAATAAAGAAAGATTGGACTTGAGGTATACTTTAGACCAGATGGACTTAACAGACATTTACAGAATGTTCCATCCAACAGTAGCAGAATATGCATTCTTCTCAAGAGCACATGGAGCATTCTTCAGGATAGGTCATATGTTAGGCCATAAAACAAGTCTTAGCAAATTTTAAAAGACTTAAATTATACTGAATATCTTTCCAAACAAAACAGCATGAAACTAGATATCAATAAGAGAAGGAATATTGAAAAATTCACAAATATGTGGAAATAAACAACACACTCCTGAAAACCAACATTTCAAATATGAAATCCAAATGGAAATCAAAAGTCATCTTGAAACAAATGAAAATGGAAACTCAACATACCAAAACTTACAGATGTGGCAAAAGCAATGCTAACAGGAAAGTTTATAGTGATAAATGCCTACGTTAAAAAAAGAGAAAGATCTCAAATAAACAACATAACTTTACAACTCAGGGAATTAGAACAAGAACCAACTAAGCCAAAAGTTAGCAGAAGGAAGGATAACAAATATTAGAGCAGAAATAATTGAAATAGAGAGTAGAGAAATGATAAAAAAAGATAAACAAAACTGAATTATTTTTTTGAAATATAAAAAAATTATAACAAACTTTTGACTAGACTGCCAAGAAAAAAAGAGAAAGGACTCAAATAAATAAAATTAGAAATGAAAGAGGAGACATTACAACTGATACAACAGAAATACAAATAATTATGAGACTACTGTAAACAAGAGACAACAAGTCCTGGTGAGGATGGGAGAAAAAGGGACCCTCCAACCACTGTTAGAAGAAAGGTAAAATTGGTAAAGCCACTATGGAAAACATTATGGAAGTTCCTCAAAAAATTAAAAATACAACAACTACTACTACTGGGTATGTATCCAAAGGAAATGAAATCAGGATCTTGAAGAGATAATGTGCACTCCCATGTTCATTGCAGCATTACTAACGATAGCCAAGATATGGAAACAACCTAAGTGTTCGTATACAAAAGAATGGATAAAGGAGATGGAATAATAATGGAATATTATTCAGCCATGAGAAAAAATGAAATTCTATTTGTGACCACATGGATGGACCTTGATGGCATTATGCTAAGTGAAATAACTCAGAGAAAGACAAATACTGTATGATAATACTTATATGTAGAACTCAAAGACATAAAACTCATAGGAACAGAGTAGAATGGTGGTCACCAGGGGCTGAGACGTGGGGGAAATGGGGACATGTTCATCAAAAGGTGCAAACTTTCAGTTATAAGATGAAGAAGTTCAGGGATCTAAAGTACAGCATGGTGACTATAGTTAATACAGTATTGCATACTTGAAAGTTGCTATGAGAGTAAAGCTTTAATGTTCTCACCATAACAACAACAAAATGGTAATTATGTGAGATGAAGGATGTGTTAACTAACCTTATTGTGGTAAACATTTTGCAATACATACATGTATCAAATTATCATATTGTATACCTTAAACTTACACCATGTTATATGTCAATTAAATCTCAGTAAATTTGGAAAAAAATAGTTTGCTTTACAGGCACTCAAAATGGATAGCCAAATTCTAAAATTCAGCTAAAAATGTTATCGTTATAAGATGACAAGACAGAAAGTTGAACTGTCAAATGTGTGCTACAAAATCTGAGTGGTCATTTGTCTTGTGAGAGAGCTCACATGAAGGTTTTGTAGTGTAGGTGAGTTGACGCAAAGGGTAAGAAGGAGCAGGTGGTCACCACCAAGGTCAAGATGAGACTCACCCTCTGGCTTCATAGTTTACAAAGTGTCTGAAGAAGTCTCCCTCCCCTCAAATATGCCAGAAGTCTGTTTGTAGCCAAGAATAATTTACAAACAGCTACCTTCCTCTCAGAATTGCAGTCCTCTGTCCAGTTTCTGAACCCTTGCTTACAAATTCCCGCACTTGAAGCCACTTAACCTTTGCATCCAGGCCTATCCAGGACCAATCCTCTTCCACTCACCAGCTCTCTGGCAGCACCCTGATGGCTCAGTGTAAGCTCTGTCCACCCAATATTCGTTTCCCAGCATTTCATGATCCTTGAATCTGTATTTTAGCAATTGGACTTTTTAAAATTCAGTCTCATCAAGAGTATTCCTGATATTATTGTTCCAGTGCTAGATTTCTCCTTTGTATCCTTGAGCCAGAAATGATGTCTGTTTCAAGAAGAATCAAGCTTCATCCTGACCGTAAATTGCAAAGCTTGAGATTTAACCTAAATACCCTTCGTAAAATTTCTTAACACAAATCCACAATCATCTACAACCTCAGATAGTTTCCTTTGATGTAATACTATAATCCCTATGAGCCAGGTACAGTTCTAAGAGCTTTGCACACACTATCTCATTTAATCGTACCATAGCTCTATGAAATATGTACTCTTATCATCAACACCTCACTTTTTTTAACTGGAGATACTGAGGCATGCAGATGTTAAGTAACTTGCTCAAGCACCTTAGCTTGCAATGCTGGTAAGCGGCAGAGCCAGTCTTCCAGTCCAAGCAGTCTGGTTTAACGGTCCAGGCTCTCCCCTACTGTACTGCCTCGCTCCTCCATTTGGCTGTCCAGGACTCTACTGAAACTTCCTCTGGTATCTTCGATGCAGATGACCCCCCAGTGGCAGCCTAGTTCTCAGTCCTCGGGACCCACCGTCATGCCTGTTCTGCCTCCTTCTGCTCTTGACTTCTGGTTCTTCTGTAGTTCCCTAGGACTACCTTATTACAAGATTAGTTGTTTTGTTGTTTTTGCTACTGCCCCTTATAATCTCACCAGGTCTCCTCCTACCAGGTGCTGTGGCTTGGTTTAAAGAGCTACACTCTTTTCTCTACCTATCATAACGCCAAATTGACCAAATTAAATTTTATACAACATATAAGTTGTTTAAACTCTCTTCTCTGAACTCTTTCATTTGATCATGTGTCTTGACACTGCATGTTCCATGAACCACATTAAATATAGAAGCCACTAATCACCTAACATATATTATGCAAAGTCGTATAGGTTGTGAGGAGCTTCAATGCTTGTGAGGAACATACACAGGCAGAGGGAACAAAAATAATAAAATGCTACATGTGCAATGCCAATAAATTTATTTTAAACTTGTTCTTAGTTATGCCATTGAGATAATAAAGGCACTCAAAAAGTCAGAAACTAGTCATATTAATGTGGGTTAATGTCATCAGGGAACATTTCAATAAGGATGTTGTATATTTGGTATTACTGATTTTTAAACATCCAACAGTCTCATTTCTGGATTTAGACCTCCTTGCCTGTGTCAGCCACAATTCTCATTCTCTACTGCCAAGGATTTCGCATTTGTCCTTCTGGGGGATGAACGGTATTTGTAGCACTCTTTACACCAATGGAATCATTCCAGGTGTTCAGACTGTGACATCAGGAGTGAGGAAACTGGGGCCAACCTGGTGGCGTAGCAGTTAAGGTCACATGCTCCACTTCGGCTGCCCAGGGTTCCCTCATTCGGACTGCTTATCAAGCCATTCTGTGGCAGGCATCCCATATATAAAACAGAGGAAGATGGGCACAGATGTTAGCTCAGGGCCAATCTTCCTTAGCAAAAAGAGCAGAATTGGTGGCAGATGTTAGCTCAGGGCTAACCTTCCTCAAAAACAAAAAAGAATGAGGAAACTATCCTAAGATTCCCACTAGAAAATAGTTTATAACCCCAAGTTGCCCCACTGAAAATATCCCAGTGACAATATATCACCTTTGATTTGGACTTTAGGTAGAAATAGTGACCTTTTAAAATTCGCGATTTAAATTTAGAAGGCACGTTTCTTGGGAAGAAATGAAAAGTGAATTTGGAACGATTTCTTTCCAAGGGATGATTGTTAATAGCAATTTCATTGTTGAAAACTGCATTATTATTGATTAGCTTACGTTATTATTGATTAGTATATATTAATTTATTTTCTATTTCTATTCACTAGAATACAAGCTTAAGGAAGACCTAGATTATTCCTAACTGTCCCCAGAACCTAAAAAATGGACATAGGACACAATAAATACACAATAAGTATTTGCCAAACACAAAATATACTAAATTACTGAACATTTTTTAATGGAGATTTATTTCTGTGTATCTAATATACTTTAGAATAACAGACATTAGAAATGTTTATTCTAACAACTGCAAAAATCTCTCTCATCTTTCCTAAGATATATGAAGTGTCGCCTAAAAGTATGTTTTTCAGTTTAATGCTTGCTGTGTCCCCTCCAAAGAAAATAAAGTCTGAATGTAAAGAACACATTAAAGCAATAAGTTATTATATCTGGCTGTCAGGTTTATTAATGCTAAATTCAAATCAACTACCAGGAATAATATGAGGACGAAATTCACATTAAGAAATGCGTGACTGAGAGTTAAAAGAAAACAGAAACCATAATTAAGTCTTTATTCTTTCCTAATCTACACCAAATCTGTGCAGTGGAAGCTTTGGCTTCATAACAGAGTGGCTTAATTCACAAAGTCTGATATAATTCATCATATTCTTTCAAAGAAAATATCGTTTTATTCTGTGCTTTGCTAAAGTTTCATGGGGACTGAGAATAAAGAGTGCCTGCAGCTGGAGGATTGTGATTATTCAGAAAACTACGTTGTTACCCACGCCTGTCTCTCTAGCTCACAGTCTGCCACTGCTTCTGGGCTCTGGCTTTCCTTGGGAAAGATAATGTCACTTTGTAAGCCTTGGGACGGGAGCTTAGACAAATACCTCCCATCACTCTTTACCAATAAAACTCAATTTGTTTTAGATTGAGATTTTTAAATACCTGGAGAAAAAAAAAAGAATAGCCTCTTATGATAGAAGAGGTTGCTCATTTGTTTTATGTGGCTTTCTTCCCATGAATACATGCTTTGTCGATAACCATCATTTTCTGCCACTCTCGTGGCTTAAAATACTGAGAACGGGGCAGTCCGCAACCTGATTCTATGCTGTCTGGCTCTGGGAGGCTTGGAGTGGGGAAGGAGCAGTGTTTCACTGCCATGTCCATTCCCATGGGTCGTGGGCGGTAGGGGAATTTTCCTACTGCTGAAAAAAGTCTGCCGAGACTGTCACCAGGCTGGTTTCTTTACTTCCTGCCTCTGAGTGTTGGATTGGAAAATTCATTGGTGTTGAAAATAATCAGAATCAGATGTAATAGACTACGGCAGGTAAAGAAGATGGGCTCCAGGGTTCTAATGGTCTGACTTCAAATCCTGACTCCCCCATGTACTAGTCATGTTCCTCTGAGCACATGGCCTAACCTCTCTATGCCTCAGTTTGTTCATCCGCAAAATGAGAAATAAGAATGTCTGCTTCATAAGATTTCTACAAGAAGTAAATGAGATAATACCTCAGAGAGTTTAGAATAACTGACACACTGTCTTTAGTCAATAATTGTTGTATTTTTCTTTTTATGAATATCAGGTAAAATTTATGCAGAAAACCACATACATAATAAAGAGGTAGTTTGATTTTTCTTGAGAACTGAACACCAGTCCTACCCTTAATCCTAATGATGATGCATCCAGCCTGTATATGGGATGTGGGCAGTTTCTCTCTTGGGTAGAAGAGAGGGGAGAGACAGAGGGGTTAGATATTGTAAGTAAGCAAACAATGCAATGAGTTTTATATGTAAGCAGTGTTTTAATGGAATTTTTACCATGATTATGTGGGAGATCAGAATTTGCCACCTAAAAATGTGTCTCTTTGGCTTGATAATTTTTAAGAACAAAAGACTCAGAAAGAAATTTTGACTTTCCCCCTAACTGGCTAAAACAATTTAATATAGAAGGCCTGTTCCAGGAAGGAGCTAATACCTTAAAATAAATAGTATAATATAAACTAGGTATGATAGACAGGGAAAAACCTAGCAAAGCCTATCTAATCAAAGTCTTCCTCACGTCCCATTGTCTCTGCAAGGCATGGCAAACTTTTGTTTACGGAACATTTGCTTTTCCATCTCCATGTAAATTGCCTTCCTCCCCTTTGAAGTCTCAAACCACTACCCCCAACATCCTCCTCTGTCTTTTACTCAAGATGGCATTTAAGGTGTTAATTTTGGCCATTTTGGCAAGTTACTCAGTTTTCCTGGGTTTATCTCATATATATGTTATTAACCTTTGATTTTCTCCAGTTATTCTGTCTCATGTCAATTCAATTCCTAGGCCAGCCAGAAGGACCTAGAGGGTAGAGGAATATTCTTCCTCCCCTACAATTACTTCTAAATAATATCTGATGTCCAATCAGCATTTATTTTATGAATTGATTTGTATTTTGTTTTCATCCAAAAAGGATTTATGGTGGCTAAAGTGCAACAATTGTTCCATATCCTAGTATGTCTGTATTTTTTATTCTTAAAATTTTTAATGTAGAGTTTTTAAAATTATCATAAAACATCCTTCTCAATAACCATGATTACAATACATCTACCAATGAATGCAGGAAATAGACTCCCTGTTTTTCTTTGATTCACCATCTCCTTTTATTTATGAAGTCCCCTTCATTTGTAATCTCTCCAAATCTTTTTATCTCCAATAAACACAAAATATTTTCTAGTAATGCAAACTAATGCAGTTAGATGATAAGAACTAATGAGACTATCAAATATGGCTAAAACACCTGCTCTTTCTGGTTTAATGAGGAATTAAAGCTTGGATGTCTCAAGTCTGCATTTATTCAAGAATGTCTCCAGGTACTTCTAGAAAAAGAAGCTCTTCTCTGGATCAGAGGTTCTTGATCTTATTTCTATGTCTTCATTTTGTTATTTGTCATTAGCAGAGTTGACATTTGGAAAATGAGAAAAAACAAGGAGTGGATGGAAGTGGGCTTTATATTATGAGAGTTAAGAAGTCTAGATTTTTTTTTTTTTGAGGAAGATTAGCCCTGAGCTAACATCTGCTGCCAATCCTCCTCTTTTTGCTGAGGAAGATGGGCCCTGAGTTAACATCCGTGTCCATCTTCGACTGTTTTATGTGGGATACTTGACACGGCATGGCTTGACAAGCGGTGTGTAGGTCAGCAGCCGGGATCCAAACACGTGAACCCCGGGCCACCAAAACAGAAGGTGTGAACTTAACCGCTGCACCACCAAACTGGTCCCAAGAAGCCTAGACTTTTTATCTTAACATTCCAATAATACCCGCAACATTTGTTGAGTGCACAATAGGGGCCAGTTGAGCCCTATTTATTCATGATCCCATTTAACTTAAGCAATTCTACTCTGAAGTAATCCCTCAGGTAACATGATGATGGCAATCTTTGTGACAATGGATGAACCACTTAACTGTGCCCACATGTTCCATAATGAAATCAGGTCAAATGATATCTGCCAAATGATTTTCTAAGGGTTAAAAGCGATAATGTATATAAAACTTATCTAAAAGCTACCATGATAATTGTTAACACTTATTAACTACTTCTTTTGTGCCAGGCACACTCTTGTTCCCCTTCATCATTTAACCCTTCCCCAAATCCAGGAAGATAATTATTCTAATAGTACCGTTTCACAGATGAGGAACCAGATTCAAAGAAAGAGTAATTGACTTTCCCATGGCTTAGGGCTAGAATGACAGTGGAGCAAGTATGGAATCCTAGATTTGTCTGACTTGATCCAGCCTCTTAACCACTCCCCTTTACCATATCTTAAAGCTGATAACATTCTAGAAAAGTAGTTATATATAAAGCCAATTCTTTGAGGATGTTATATATTTAACAAGGTTCCAAGGCTCAAAATAAAAGAGAACCTATCTCCTTAAATATCCAGTGCCTATTATATGCCATGCACTCTGTCTTACGGCTCCAAAGATATTGCATCCTCTCAGTCCAAATAGGAAAGATAGGCTATAAATTAAAAAAAATAAAAATAATGCAGTCAGTTAAGTGTAGATATATATGCACACATATATTTATATTATATATTTATATATAATTATTTACATAATTATATATAATATATATTCTGTTTTTGAGAATTAATTTTAGTTGTCAGTTTATATGTATCAGTTATATGTTTCTGCATAGCCAATTACCTCGTAATTCAGCAGCTTAAAACAACACATACTTACTTTCTCACAATCTCTATGAGTCAGGTATCCAGGTACAGCTTAACTGGGCCATGTGGTTCCAGGTCTCCCACAGGGCTGCAATCAAGTTGTCAAGTGGGGCCACAGTCCTCTTTATGCTCAGCTGGGTGGATCTATTTCTAGGTTTTCTCACATGGTTGTTGGCAGAGTCAGTTCCTCATAGGCTGTTGGCCCTAAGTTCCTTACCACATGGGACTCTCCATGGGGCAGCTCACAGCACAGCAGCTGAAGTGCACAAAAGTGACCAAGTGAGAGAGAGCTAGAGAGGGTGAGCAAATCAGAAGTCACAGTCTTTTGTAATCTAATCTCAGAAGAAAGATCTGTGACTTTTGCTGCAGTCTATTCATTAGGAGTGAATCACGAGGTCCAGTCCACACTCAAGCAGAGGTAGGAATACCTGCACTTGGAGATCATGAGGGACCATCTTAGAAAGCAACCCACCACAAAGAGTCACTCTTTGTTTTGTTGTTGGAGTTGTTGGGAGACAAGTCTGAGGGGGTTTCAATTGGAGGTGAGTGGTGAGCGTTGCTACCACAACTCTCAGCCTATTATATCTAGTAAGGATTCAACAAGCAATCAGTCCCCAGGCTAAGTGAGATCCTGAGAGCCTGTTCAGATTGGCAGCATCCCAGTCTGTTGTCTTCTCAATTGGCTCGTGTGCATAGTGTCTAGAATTCTCAGGGCTGTGACTGGGTTCCAAGCATTAGCTTAGTATGAGGACATCCATACTAGGTCATTAAATATTCTTACTCTACTTTCTCATGGAAACTTCCAAACTTGGAAAAGAAGAAAGAATTCTTAATTGTCTTTAGGTAAATCTTGTTCAAGGAAGGGGTGAATGGGTAAAGAAATGAAAGAATGTCATGAAATGATAAAGACCAAAAATTTCAAATTCCCGAAATGTCACTCAAGCTTTAATCTCTCACAGATTGAAACCTCATTATAAATGGATCGAATGACAAATCACAAATAACATAATATATATGCTCACGTAACATCATATGTCTCTACCTTCACTACTGAACTAGGATTGAGTTCTCTGGGGATACAGTTAGGAAATATGAATTAGTGGAAGTTCCATGTCTGAGGACAGTAAAGGTGAGTGAAGGAATATACAAATAAACTCACATACTATATAAAATTGATACGGAATGGATTTAAGATTGAGTTATTTGCATCTAAAATTTAGAAACACTTGAAAAACAGCAAAAAAGAAAAAATTGAAGTCCAGAATTTTAAGAACACACTAAAAAAACCTAGTAGTAGAAAATGGCTAAGTTTTTTCTTTCTCTCTCCCTCCCTCCCTCCTACCTTCCCTCCCTCTCTCCCTATCTATCTTTTTATGAACGTTAGAAGAAAGTTTGGGTTGAGAAGGTTTGTTGAGGGGTGGCAGGCAGTTCCTGCTTCCCTGTCACCTGCTTACTCCCTATCCCCGCTCTCTCTTCCTTGGATAATTTTTCCACCCTCACAGCCCTAATTACTCTGTTGGATTCCACAGCTATGCAGAGCTCCCTCGTCCTTACTAAGCTGAGGGCTACGGCACCTACAGAAGAAGTTGCTGGCGGAGGGGAGGACATTATTCTGGCAGGCTGTGTGTGAGAATGGTGAGCCAGAGTGATGCTCTCATGTTACAATAGATACCACAACTGTAGATTACTAAATTGTTGCAAACAATTGATGCCTTGGATTCTTAATCCTTTAAATAATGTTTTTGCGAATACACTATCTTTATTTTATTTTGTTTTTTGTAAACCACCATGAGTTCTCAAACCATTATTGGGCTTCCAGACAATGAAGAGTTGACTGTTTAACATTAGAACTAAGGAAAGGTAACACATTCTGAGGCATTTACAATGTGTAAGTAAAGTGCCGGATAATGTGTGTGAATTCTTTCCCTCCATGCACTGGTAATTTCAATCTCACCTCCCTCAGGGAATGTTCAAACAGCATAATCAGACATTGGCTTAAGATTTAAACAAGATCCCCTCTCCCAGGATGAGTTTAGTGCTAGACTCTGGGTTTCTTGAGTGAAGGAATGGTGCCATATTTGTTACTTTATTCACATTTGTTCAAGAAGGGAAACAAACATAGCAGATTTCAAAAAAAGTTTTTATTTGCTGATTAACCAACTACAACTCTGTATTCAAGTAAAATGTAGGCTATCAAGTATGATGCAGGAAGGGGAATATTTTGTTTGATAATATATGGGGAGAAATACTCGGAAAGTGATGTCAGAATAAGGTTTACGACTTAGATTTATATATTTATATACTCAATTTATATATTCATAGTTTCTGAAGGAAATGCTGTGGAATGTGTTCAAGATACTCAACATATTTCATTTACTATGTTTTTTAAAAGTTTAAGAAAAAATAAAAATAGCATTTCAAATAATGAGAAACAACTCTAGGCGTGGTAGGACACAGATGTTGGCACTACTTCTTTGCTGTTCTTGGGTCTGCCTTTATTTTGGTATAGATTTTGTTCTCAGGCTGACCCATTTTGTGATTGCAAGATGGTTACACTAATTAAAGACATCACATGTAGACATGACAAAGTCCATTGGAATAAAGAGTCCAATTCTTATTTGTAATTATTTGTAAGATTGAAGAAAATTTCCAACCCTACCCAACTTCTCCACATCTCATTGGATGGAAATGTATCACATGCCCATGATCATCTTAGTCAGTTAGGACATATACTTAGGCCTGGGATGAATTTGTCCTTGCCTGAACAAGGTCATGAGGAAGGTGGTGGATACGTGGACAAAATTAAAGTTAGGAAAAATAATGATGGGAGTGCAAACAGATGTTAGATATGCACCTAACAGTGTCTACCATGAGGGCAGTCTTAAAAATTTGAAATTCCAAAGTCAAATAAGTTTAGAAAATTCTGGGTTTAATTTTATTCCAAATTTTCTTCACCATGGAGTTTTAAGATACTTTTTATGTTTATGTGTATTACGAATCTCCAAGGTGGAATGTAATATGTAGCATTTCCTTTCCTGTACTATTTATTTGTTTTTACAGTAATGCACCACATAATGACATTTCATTCAATGAGAGACTGCATGTATGACAGTGGTGTCATAAGATCAGTACCATATAGCCTAGGTGTGTAGTAGGCTATACCATCTAGATTCGTGTAAGTACACTTATGATGTTTGCACAACAATGAAATCGTCTACCGATACATCTCTCAGAACATATCCTCGTCAATATGCAATGCGTGACTGTATTTGTTTCATTGTTATGTTATGACCGCACATGTAAATTTGCTATTACATTGCTCTTATAAACTCACCTCACATTAGCATTCCACAATTAATGAAATCATGCTATAGAGATATAGAGTGCAGATGATGTTCATTTTGGCCTCCCAGGATCTGAACTCCCTTGTATACATGAGAAATTCTCCAACGTATGAGGGTGGTGAGGAGAAAAGTGGTTACAACAATAAGAGTTGAGAATACTGCATATCTGCTTTCTCAGCCTACCTTGCAGCTACGTCACAAATATACTTTTGATGTGGAAGATGGTGACCCAAGAAGAAAGTGATGAGAAAATCTTTTTTTTATTCCTACTTCTTCTCTTTCTTCTTCTCTCTTTCTCTCTCTCGTTCTCTGTGGTAATAGCAGTTTTCTCACCAAATATGATCTGAGGTATATTTTGGGGTGTTTTTAAGGCCGCTTAACCTTAAGCATAGTTCTCTAGCCTCCCTAATATTTCTGTGAGCTACCCAACATCTAATAAATTGCTGTTCTGCTTATTTCAGGACAGAGCCACCTTCTGTTGATTGCAACTGAGAACCAGGATTAACACAAGTACTGAAGCAGAGAATATGGCCTTTAATAGTGAAAATAACATTTTAAAATAAGAATAAAAGTTAATAATAAATGTGCCTACATGAGGATTAGTGACCATAGAAGATAATGATTTATTCCAAAGAATTGGGCTGGCAAGGAATATAGATTAGTTCTGAATTGTCAAGAAAATATACGTATATATAAAAGTGTTCATGATTTCCAGTCAGTTTACCTTTTTGCATAAAACTGCTTAACCAAACATTGCCTGTGAACAGCAGAATGACGGGAGAAATATTTTCAACCAAGATGTTGAGAACCACCCATAATGATGGATAATTTCAAATGAAGCTAAAATAACTCTAAAATGATAACATAGGTCACTGGGAAAATACGATTTGATTTAGAGGAATCTATTTAGGAATGCATAAATTTTATAAATCAAGGAGATTGAAATGTTTAAATTTGAAGGAACATAGGAGTACAAGATTTATACTTAAATCTCCAATGCAATTATTTTTATACTCTTCTTTTCAGGACGTTCATATAATTTAACTTTGCTATTATGTTTAGAAAGTTAAGAACCATTCTTCCCTTTACAGCAGGTATCATTAGCCATCGTCACACCTGCTAAATTAAACTCAGGAAGGTTTATTCATTTTTTAAGACAAAAATTTGGGGAGGGAATTAAAAAAATTAAAATATACTCACAGCCTCAGTATTTTACTTCCTACCTAAAAATTTACCTTTCAAGAATCTGTACATCAGAGTAACAAAAACTTAACGAGTTTGTAGAAAATGACAACTAATTCTTAGCATGGAGCCTAATCTGTCATGGTTTGGTTAATTTCTAATGGTGAAATAACACTAAATCAAATACACAATTTTCTGTCTACTTTACTAGGATTAACCTTATCAAAACAAAGTTATAATGCTTTTTTAAGTGCTTTTCTTTGGACAAAAATGAATAACCTCTCCAGTTCCTCATTAGGCAAAATGAAAAATATTCATCTAAAACATGGGCTTGTGTGTGATTATCCAACCAAATAAAATTATTACTGGCAGGCAGGACATAATGACTTAGAGATAATAGCTGTACTGAATCAGATGACTTATGCAAATCTTTTCTCACTGGTAACCATTTGAGTCCTGCTCTGATTCTTTTTCCTCGCCAGCATTGTGTTAAAAAGACCTCATTTCTCATGGGCCAGATTTGGTTTTTATTTACAAAGCTTGAGGCCCTAATCTTAACTGACTACTTGGAAACATATATCAAGAAATTATGTTGCAGCATCAGATTTTGACACAAAATCAAATAGATTTCAATTGGAGTCTTTTTCATGTTAAATTGATTTTCTATCAACATTCATAGATTTTTTGAAACTGATTTCTTTAATGTGTATATATGCACCTCCTCAACTGGAAGTAATTGCTTCCTCCCCTAGTATCTTTCTTATTCATTTTTTAGTTTCCACTTTGTATTATTCTTATCTCTGCAATTCTTAATTCCCGTACTTCACTGAGATCTCCATTTTTCTTTTATCATTGCAACCTCCCACTAATGCATAATTGGCTATTAATACAACATGCTGCCTGGCATAGAGTAGGTGTTCAATAAATCTTTATTGGACAAATAACTCAAGTAATAAAATAATGTACCTTACTGGTTTGTTTTCTTTTATATCCCAAGGAAATAATCCTGGCAACAGAAGTATTCCCACGGGCTTTTCTCATTGCATTAAATCTTGCTTTTACATGGCAAGCTGTTTCAGTAATTCTAATTAAAAATATTAATGTATATTACTCATTGGATTTTAGCATCAAATATTAGATTCCATTTTGCTTCTCAAGTGTGGGTCTAAGGGAGCATGGATTGACCTTTCATCACCATCTGTCTTCTTTTGAATCTAGGATATGGTTAAAGGTTGAATTATTGGCCCCAATCTTCCACCCCCCCCCCCAACCCCACCAATTGATGTGCTTTACCATACAATTTTCAGTCCTTCTCGCAAAAGGCAGAGCATACTGTCCTGTCCCATGTCTTTAGCTAGGCTATATGGCTTGCTTTGGTCAATAGAAGATTAGCAGTCATGTTGCAAATAGATATTTGAAAATTGTTTGCATAGTTGTGCATACTCTCTTCTGTTTCCTCCATCGCCATGAGAAGAACATGCCCAGCTGGCTCACTGGCATGGAGGGAGGACAAGAGATCTCTGGAACAGAGACATCATAGCCAACAGGGTTATAAGTCACAGCCACCCCAGCCCCTGCAGTGTGCAGCAGGAACACCCCATCCAGCCTGCATTCTTATGAGCAAAGAATAAATGCAGATAGCTATATGCCCAGGAGATTTTGTAGTTGCTTGTTATGCAATAACAATGACTAATAGAGAAATGATTGAAGAGTACTGAGTCACAACATTACTAGCTCCAACCACTCCTGAGAAAAGTGGTAATAAAGACAATAATAATAAGAATTACCATTTATTAGTGCCTATCAAATGCCAGCCATAACTAGATGCTCGGCGCGTTGTAATGCCATTTCATTCTATGAAGACAACAACTTTATGAAGTGGGTAATATTATCCCTATTTCATTTCCAGGAAATTAGAACTAAGAAATGGTCTATAACTTGCTAGAAGTCACAAAGGTAAGTAGTGGCAATTCCAAGATTACAAATCAATGACTTTAGACTACAAAATCCCTACCTTTTATTTGACACCAAGGTGACAAAATTTGCTGTTAGTATTCTCAATCTTCCCTCTTATTTCTCCAGTCTCCCCTTTCTACTCCCTTCACCTATTTCTCAGTCCTTGCATTTGCTATTGAGATCAGCACTTTCACGCTAGTTAATCTAGACTTTAAGGGCTCTGAATTTAGGCTCCCTTCCATGGTCTCCCAATCTGGGTTTGGGGAATGAGTAGGGCTGGATGGGGTGAGAAAATACTTTCATATATTTGTGGAGTGCTCGCAGCCAAACAAAACAAAATGAAACAACTGAGTTATTATCTGAATAGATTACTCTGTCAAATAAAAATTTAAGTGAATTACTCGGCTTTATTGGATTGGATTTGTGTGCAAGATAATTCGAAATAAAGTCAAGGGCTGCATAATAAACAAAAATTTAGGAACAATGAGGATGTCTATTTCCAACCTCAGCATTGTAGAATTCTTTTTTTTAAATTAATTTATTTTTATATACTGATTTGTTTTATTGAGGTATAATTGACATACAACATTGTTTAGTTTCAAGTGTACAACATAACGATTAGATATTCTTGTATATTGCAAAATGATCACCACAATAAGTCTAGTTAACATCCATCACCCTACATAGTTACTGAATGTTTTTTCATTATGATGAGAACTTTTATGATTTACTCTCTTATCAACTTTCAAATATGCAATAAAGTGTTATTAACTATGGTCACCATGTGTACATCACATCCTGATGACTTACTCATTTCATAAAATAAAATATTTATTTTATAAAATATTTATAAACTGGAAGTGTCTACTTTTTGACTGTCTTCACTCAGCTTTCTCATCCCCCACCCCTCACCTTTGGCAACCACCAATCTCTGTATCTAGGAGCTTGGTTTTTTGTTTTGGCTTTTGTTTTAGATTCCACATTTCAGTCAGATTATGCTATTTGTCCTTCTCTGTTTGACTTATTTCACTTACCATAGTGCCCTCGAGGTCAATACATGTTGTTGCAAGTGGCAAGAACTCATTCTTTTTTTATGGCTGAGTAATATTGCATTGAAAAATATACACATTTTCATTATCCATTCATCTGTCAGTGGACACTTAGGTTCTTTCCATATCTCAGCTATTGCTAATAAAGCTGCAATTAACATGGGGGTGCATATATCTTTTTGAAGTAGTGTTTTAGTTTTCTTCAGATAAATATCCAGAAATGGAATGGCTGGATCACATGGTAGTTCTATTTTTAATTTTTTGAGGAACGTCCATACTGTTTTCCATTGTGACTGAACCAATTTTTATTCCCACCAACAATGCACAAGTGTTCCCGTTTCTCCATATCCTCTCCAACACATGTTGTTTCTCAATTTTTTTTTAATAACAGCCATTCTAGCAGGTGTGTGGTGATATCTCATTGTGGTTTTGACTTTATTTCCCTGATAATTAGTGATGTTGAACATCTTTTCATGTGCCTGTTGACCATCTGCATGTCTTCTTTGGAAAAATGTCTATTCAGAGCTTCTGCCCATTTTTTTCTAATTGGATTGTTTGGTTTTCTTTTGTTTTGCTATTGAGTTCTATAAGTTCTTTATATAGTTTGGGTGTTAGCCCTTTATCATATATATGATTTGCAAATATTGTCTCCCATTCAGCAAGTTGTCTTTTCATTTTGTTGATGGTTTCCTTTGCTGTGCAGAAGCTCCTTAGTTTGATGTAGTTCCACTTGTTGGTTTTTGCTTTGTTGCCTTTGCTTTCGATCTTGGATCCAAAAAATCATCTCCAAAACCAAAATCAAAGAGCTTACCACCTATGTTTTCTTCTAGGAGTTTTATGGTTTAAGGTCTTACATTCAAGTATTTAATCCATTTGGAGTTGATTTTTGTGTATGGTGTAAGATAGTCGTCCAGTTTCATTCTTTTGTATGTGACTGTCTAGTTTTTCCCACATCATTTATTGAAGAGACTGTCCTTTCCCCATGTATATTCTTGGCTCCTTTGTCATAAATTAATTGACCATATATGTGTGGGTTTACTTCTTGGCTTTCTATTCTGTTCCATTGATTTATGTGTCTGTTTTTATGCCAACACCATACTGTTCTGATTATTATAGCTTTATAATCTGTATTGAAGTCAGACAGCATGATGCCTCTGGCATTGCTCTTCTTTCTCAAGATTGCTTTGGCTACTTTGTGATTACATACAAATTTTAGAATTGTTCGTTCTATTTTTGCGAAAAATGCCATTGGAATTTGGTAGAGATTCCACTGAATCTGTAGATTGCTTTGGGTGGTATGGACATTTTCATATTAATTCTTCCAATCATGAGCATGGAATATTTTTCCATTTATTTGTGTCTTCTTCAATTTCTTTCATCAATGTCTTATAGTTTTCAGTGTACAAATCTTTCACCTCCTTGGTTAAACTTATTTCTAAGTATTTTATTCTTTTTGAAGCAATTGCAAATGGGATTGTTTTCTTAATTTCTTTTGCTGATGGTTCAGGTTATTAGTGTATAGTACTGCAAGTGATTTCTGAATGTAACTTTTGTATCCTGCAACTTTACTGAATTCATTTATTAGTTCTAACACATTTTGGGGAAGTCTTTAGAGTTTTTCTTTTCTGTATGTAGTGTCATATCATCTGCAAATAGTGACAATTTTACTTCTTCTTTTCCAATTTAGGTGCCTTTTATTTCTTCTTCTTGCCTAATTGCTCTGGCTTGGGCTTCCAGTACTATGTTGAATAAAAGTGGCAATAGTGGGCATTCTTGTCTTCTTTCTGATCTTAGAGGGAAAGCTTCCAGCTTTTCACTTTGACTATGATGTTTGTTGTGGGCTTGTCACACATGGCTTTTATTATGTTGAGGTATGGTCCCTCTATACCCACTTTGTTGAGAGTTTTTATCATAAATGTATGTTGAATTTTTCAAATGATTTTCTGCATTATTGAGATGATCATATGATTTTATCTTTCATTCAATTAAAGTGGTGTATCACATTTATTGACTTGTGTGTGTTGAACTATCGTTTCACCCCTGTAATAAATCCCACTTGATCATGGGTACATGATCCTTTTAATGTATCATTGAATTCAGTTTGCTGATATTTCATTGAAGATTTTTGCATCCATGTTCACCAGGGATATTGGCCTGTAATTTTCTTTTCTTGTGTTGTCTTTGTCTGGTTTTAGTATCAGGGTAATGCTGGCCTCATAAAATGAGTTTGAAAGTGTACCCTCCTCTTTTATTTTTTGGAAGACTCTGAGAAGAATTGGCATTAATTCTTCTTTGAATCTTTAGTAGAATTCACCAGTGAAACCATCTGATCCTGGGCTTTTGTTTATAGGGATGTTTTTAGTAACTGATTTGATCTCCTTACTAGTAATCAATCTCTTCATATTTTCTATTTCCTCATGATTCAGTCTTCATAGGTAGTATATTTCTAGGAATTGATCCATTTCTTCCAGGTTGTTCATTCTGTGGTGTATAATTGTTTGTAGTGGTCTCTTATGGTCCTTATATTTCTGTGGTATCAGTTGTAACATTTCCTCTTTCATTTCTGATTTTACTTATTTGAGCCTGCCCTTTTTTGGTTGATAAGTCCAGCTAAAGGTTTGCCAAATTTGTTTCTTTTCAGAGAACCGGCTCTTGATTTCATTGCTCTTTTCTATTGTCTTTTTAGCCTTTATTACATTGTTTTCTTCTCACATATCTGTTATTTTCTTTCTTCTACTAACGTTGGGCTTTGTTTGTTCTTATTTTTCTGTTTCCTTGAGGTGTAAAGCAGCATTGTAGAATTATAATTTCACCTAATTAGAGAATACAGAGCAGGAAAAGCAGCCAGAGTGATTATTTAAAAATGCAAATCTGGTGACATAACTTATGTCCTAGTAAGCAGAGACAGACAGTAATCCAAAAACCTGTGTTTTAGGAAGGGATATATGTTTGGGGCAAAAAAAAAAAATATTGTAATAAGGTAAGGGAGATCAAATGTTCTGTTTACAATCTTTTAAAGGGCTTATGTTAGGGCATTTAGAGAAAGTGACATTCAAAGGAAGTTAGCCAAGTAGGTAGATGGGAGAAGAGCATTCCAGGCATAAGAGACATCCAATGCAAATATCCATAAGGTGAGAGTGTATCTGATATGTTCCAGGAAGGTAAAAAGGCTAGTATGTCTGAAAAGTGAGTAGGAAGAAGATAATAGATAAGACCAGAAAGATAAGAAGCATGTAGATCATGTAAGGCCTTGCAGGTTGTTGAAGGACTTTGTCTTTATTTGGGATGAAGTGGAGAGCTGTTGAAAGTTTATGGATGAGAATAAACTGGGCAGGGGGTGGGCAGGGAGCCAAGCAGGGAGACATATTATAAGACTATTGCATGAATCCAGACAAGAGATGATGATGGCTCAGATCAGGGATTTGGTAGAGGAAGTGATAAAAGGTAATTGAAGTTTTGATATATTTTGAAGAGAACACCTACTTGATTTCCAGATAAATTAGCAGTGGAGAGAAGAAAAAGAGAGCTGAGAATGACTGCAAAGTTTTCAGTCTGGACAATTGGAAGAATGGAGTTACCCTTAACTATGATGGGGAAGGCTGCAAGTGAATCAGGATTTGATGGGAGGCAGGAATATTAAAATTTCAGTTTGGGATATATTTATTTTACATTGGAAGTAGAGATTCAAGGGGGGACATGAATTGACTAGTCTGGAGTTGAAGAGAGATGAGATTAGGGCTAAGGATATATATGTGGGAGTCCTCTGAATGCTGATATTTTAATCCGTTAGACACCTAAAGGAGTGAATGTAAAAAGCAAAGAAAAGATGTCCGAGGAATAAGCCCCAGGCTCTCCATTGTTAAGATATGTGGGAAACAAGAGAAATGCCAGATTTAACTGAGAATAAATAACCAATGAGGTAATGCAAAGACCAGACTTTGAGGTCCTTAAGCCAAATGAAAAAAGTGTACAAAAGAAAAAGAATTAATGAACTTTATGTTCATGTGTTGAGTGAGATGAGGACTGAGAACTGACCATTGGATTTATTGGATTTAGGAACATGGAGGTCATTAGCCCCATTGCTAAAAGAAGTTGTGGTGGAATGAAAGCCTGATGAGAGGAGAGGAATTAGAAAACGTGGATTTAGACAACTTTTACATAAGTTTTGCTGTGCAAAGCAACAAAGGAATGGAGAGTATCTAATGGGAAAGTAGGATCAAGAAAAACAAATTACAAAAAGTGAAGTAACAGTCAGTTACAGCTGATGAGAATGATTTCTAAGGAAGAAAACAAATGACATAAGAGAGAAAGGTAAGAAATTCTGCAGTGACATCCTCAAATGGACAGAGTTGCTGGTGATGTCTTAAGAGGACCTATGCAAGAGGAGATGGAAGCTCGTGCACAAGTGGAGAATTTGGCTCTAGATAGAAGCATAGAAAGTTTACAGCAACTGGTTTGTTGTCATCTGTTTAACATGTGTCCCACCCACAAGACTATAAGATCCTTGAGGGCAGGAGCCATGTTTGTCTTCTTAACCACTGTATGCCCATTGGCTGCACATTATCTGGCCGGAGTAGGAACCTAACATATAGTTGCTGAAGAGTTGGACTAAGTAGATGAGTATATAAATGGATGACCTCCTCTCAGTAATAAGTTTCCTCCCCTTTTTACTGTGAAAGATCCAGGCTTAGTGTTTATTTGCTTTCTACTTATGGGCCAACAACACATTCTGAGCCCTTAGAAGGATTATATGGAACAAATTTCAACCAACCAGTTATCTGGCTATGACTGATGGAAGTGAAAAGCAACAACACAATCCCACATTCTCACTTTAATAAAGGGCAATTTGAAGTAGCTCATGTCATCTTAGACAACCATGATGACTTCTGATTTTTGAGCAAAGAATGGCCCTATTATGTATATTTATTAAATATTCCTATGGATTTCCTTAAGAAAGCTTAGCTAACTATAAAGCAGAATCTTCACATATCCTAAAATCATCCATTTGTTATTTCAAAACTGCAATGCACTGAACCACTTTTGCATCTTTCAGTGCAACCAGCATTCTTGGACCAGTATTGTTTTAAAAATAAGTAAAATGCTCATCAGTCTATTGGAAATAGCAAAGGGAACTTGGATTCGTCTTGGTCACAAATAAGATTAGAGAAACATGAGGCTCTACTGAAATAGGAATAATTTTCTCTTAACAAGAAGATGAATGAAGTTCAAGGAAAATGCACGAGTGAAAATTTGACTCAGGTTATCTTTTCATTAAAAATCACCTTTGTAGCATTTTTTAATACATTGACTGAAATTGTGATTAAAACATACACACATGCACAAATACACACACACCAAGCAGATATAAACACACATACATGCATAACTAATTTTTTTATACCTATCTAGAGTTTTTACAAATCTGTATGATCAGAGTTCACCAGAGATAGGTAAAAATGGAAGCTAAGAAAATTAGTCAATTTAGTCAACATAGAGAGCCCTCCAACCTTCTTGTTATTTTGTTAAGAAAAAAAATTAAGTTCTTCCCTGGTAAAAAAAAATTATCTGGTTAACTGCTCACCCAAGTCTCCACTGTCATTTACTTTTGCATATATAGTTTGACTTAAATACTTCTGGGAATAAAAATTAAAAATCAATACAAAGGTTACAATATATATTCTTTTCCTCTTAAATCCTTCATGATTTTTCACGACTTGCTGAAAATCATATAATGTTGTAAATACATTGGTTTGCAAATTTGCTCATAAAAATTCAACAAGAGAAGATAATATGTACTAAAGACAAAGATTTATTGTGCTATAAAACTCATATCATGCAAAACTCAATTAGACTCTTTTAGAGTAAGGCTTTACATGTTACTCATCAAGCATACTATAAATTGGTCAATAGCATTCATGGTTTTTTCCCCCAGACAAACATTTTACAAATGTTTATACGGAAAAAAGTTTTTTCCAGATTTTTTTCCCTAATATATTTTCTTAGGTAAATTTACTATTAGAAGGTTTGCAGTTCAGTTATAAGGGAAATAGAATTTGTTTATAATAAAAATATACATTTTAGGTCTTGGCAAAATCTGCTTGAAAATGAGAATTTTCACCAGATCCATTAGATAGTGGGTTGGTCTGAAAATTCACATTCTTCTGATTCCACATCACCTTGGATAATCAATAATTGGCTTAATTTCCCTTAATAAATCATTTTTCAAATGACTTGGCTTTAATCTGGCCAAGCATAGCATCAATACCAACATCTTCACAGTGTCCAGCAGGCTGAGGTACACATTTCTTCTTCTTTCTGATAGGGAACAGGCACAAAAATCAATGAGTTAACAAATATGTCTAATGTGTATGTCTTAGTAACATTTATTTCCTTCATATAACAAAAAAATTCAGATTGATTCAATGGCTTCAGACATGAACAAAGTGCTTGGAAGCTCTCTGCAGCCTCTGCAACCCCAGATCCAGTATGCAAAGGATTGTTTAAATCAATTTAAAGTATTTACATAAATTTATAAGTAAATGAATACTATGGAATAATATATTAAATTGTTATTGGAATGCAAGACAAATCCTGTGTAAAAAGAGTTTTTCTGCATTTTGTCTCAAAGATGCTCTTTTTCTTTTTTTTTTTTTTGGCTGAGCAAGGTTCAGCCTGAGCTAACTTTTGTGCCAGTCCTCCCCTACTTTGTATGTGGGTGACCACCACAGCATGGCTGATGAATGGTGTAGGTCCATGCCTGGGAACCAAACCTCCAAACCTAGGCCACCAAAGCGGAGCACACGGAACTCAACCACTAGGCTATGGGGCCAGCTTCATCTATTGATTTTAAAACAGGATTTTAGGTCAAGAGTAAAATCTGCCCCTATTTTAAAAAGGATTTGATTTGAGTAGATAGTAGTAGTGTTTTTGGATTCTAACTTCTAAGTTTAAAAAGTATGATTCAAATTTAAGAAATTATTGGAAATCTTACTTAAAGAACTCAGTAAAAATGTGGGTATCATATAGGACATTGATGAGCCTATTAAAGTAATTGCAACTATGTAACACTAAGAAATATTAAATTCTTTTAATTTGTAAGATACAAAGATGCTAAAGAAGAACATTATGCTTATATTTTTCTTCTAATTCATTTTTTCATTATGAGCTGAAAATGTGAGGAAATACTAATGATTCGGGGTTAGAGAATGAGCCTTGTAGATCTTTAAAGAATATTAAGCTAAGAAGAATATAGTGACTGGATTTTTCCCAATCTGCATGATTGTCTAGGCCGCATTCCTAGTCAGAATAATTTAGTTTGTCCCAGTGTTATATGTGACCCTGATGACATCTATCAAAGGAAATTGCTCATTTTCTTAGCTTTATTTTCATTGCTTCATTGATTCTGCATTGAGTTCCAGTTTAGACGAAACAGCTTGAAATAAGGCACAAGAAGCGACATCTCTATCATGATACACAGCAGAAATCATGCACTTTTTTGCCTTTGGCAAGTTGTGATTGCTGTTTTGCTCAAAAAATGCAGGTCACTGGCCTTTCAGCAAACTCTCTTCATCAGCAGTCCGAATGCTTCCTTTTGAGGAAATAGAAAGACAAGAGATGATGTGCAAGTTTGGTTTATAAACTGGCAGGTTATTTATTCAGACAATAGTAAAAAAGGGAGCAGTTGGAACTTTTGATAAGAGAAAAGAGCTTGAAGTAAAAGGGAGTCGCTTGAGAGGGAAAACCTGTGTGTAATAAGTTAATGATGAGGTCAGAAACTATGTAATGAAAGGGCAGTGTGTTTCAGATAACTTTGTGGTCTTCACAAATAGGGACTTAAGATGGACACTGAAGTACAGGTGTCTCGTCTCTAGCTCGAGCTTATAGACCTCAGCCCATATTTTACTTTCTCCAAAAAACCAACAGAGACATCTATATCTCTTCTCCTTCAGCACCTAGCATAGAAACACACACATATACACACATTATAAAATCCTTGTGTACATAGGTGCTTGAATTATATTTACTTAGTACAGTGTAAGGCAGAAAGTTGGACCACACATAAAAAGCATGTGATTCAAGTCTGATTCTTGCATTGGCCACCTTAGTGTTCACGGATCAATTATAAAAAGGTGTTGAGACTTCACTTCTTTTTATGTGTAAATAGAGATTATCATTCCCACTTCATGTCATCATAAGGCCTAATTTGTATGTGAAATGATAAGCAAATGCCAAACTATCTGCTGGACTCCCGGCATAGCATAGTGCTTTGCACACAGAAGGTGCTCAATAAATTGATTTTGTTGTTGATGTTGGAGAGATGGCATATTCTCTCCTTCCATATTGATGCTAATTTATGGAATAGAAATTTCACTTCTTCTATCTTTTTAGTCCTGAGAAAGACACTCCTGACAAAGAAGCTACAACTTTCTTTCTACTTTCTCTGACGTTTCCCAACGTAAGATGACTTTTCTGCTTAGGAATGTGGTAAGAGTCTGGCATGCATTGAAGTTACATCTCTCTAGGGTTGGGTTAGGGCGTTAATGGCTAATACCTATGTATGCCCTGGCTTACCTGTGGCTGTCTGTTTAGGATTGCCTCTTTAGGATAGGATGCAAGAATTCTATTCCTTCTTCCTTCTTCTTTCCTGTGATAAACTTATCTGGATACCCCTTACTCTTTTAAGAGTAGGATGGTGGAAGGGAAACCCCACTATGGAGTTTTCTAGCTTCTCAGACTATGATTGAGGGGTAAGCTTAATTCAGAGGAAAGTATAGTGTATCACCTATCACTACATAACAAACTACCCCAAAATTTAAGCATCTTAAAACAACAACCACTTACTAGCTTCTTGCCTCAAGTTTTATGCTGTCCCACTGGCCAAAGTAAGTCACGTGTCCAAGCCCAGAGTCACTGTGGGAGGGCACTATCAAAAGACAGCGATTCAGAGAGGTATGAAGAACTGGATGCATTAAGTTAATAGGAGTTGTGTTCATTGATTAACAGCTAAAACACTTTGGCCACAGATTTAAGCCATGTTTTCCCAACTAGAGTCACCTGCATCAAAGCCAATATTTGGCTCTGTCTCTAGCATCTTTTTCCCAGTTGGTCCAAAACCCTCACCCCAACAGATGATGAGCTCAAGGCTGATTTGCATAACAAGACAAAACAATGCTTTGTTTTGTTTTGTGAATTATCTGGCCAAGCTAGTTGGGCTGGCACAACTTACAGGGACAGATATCAATCTATCCAGACCATTTTATTATATTGGCTAAAATCCAGGAAACCTAAAGAATTCAAAAAGTTCTGAAAGAGTGGAATTTCCCAGGCATATCTTCTCACTACTTCGAAATTCTGAGAAGAGAAAATGTTTAAATTATTAAATTAATGATTGAAGACCAATAAAAAAGCACACAAAGAAAGAAAACCTTTATTGGAACCTGATTTGGCTACCTTCTCACATTCTATGAGATCTGTGCTCTTCCTCATTTCCACTCTCTAATTTGGAAAGTTGCAATACAACCTTTTTATCTTAAAGCTATCACTAGCGGACCTCTGCTCCTGAAGATGCTTGTAAACTTATAAATGTTGTAAAACAAAATGCTGTGCCCTCCAAACATGCCCCACTTTTATTAATATCATAGAACTTTATCTTATAAAGGAATTTTAGAGAACATGTTCCAGTAATTAGCATTGTGTATGAAACATAGTACATTCTAGGGTAGTTAATCCCCAGTTTGGTGAATTAATGCATATGCAATCTATCTGTTACTCTTTAAATACCAAAATAACTATCATTTTTACCTTCTCAAAAATATTTAAGAACATAAGATATTTTGGTGAAGAACATCAGAGATTTTTCAACATATGTTGTCATATTCTGAAGAGGAAGAAAAAAGTTATTAGTAAATAATAAACTATCTTTTATTGTTCAGTTGTAACAAATAAAGTCCCATTTAGGCCTCGAAATCAAGATAGCCAAACCCATAATTTATATTAAAATTGTTAGGATTAAAGTGGGTCTAGGGTGAGAGAAGTAAGGTGCCAGGGAGTAAAATTTAAGGAGGCGCTCACTTTCAGGTGCAGACCATGTACTTGCATCACACTGAGAGTGAGTGCCTCCTTAAATTTGCACCCTAGGGGCGTTGCTTGCCTGGCCCTAGTCCGGCTCTGGTTAGGACACTACAAAATGTTGAGCACTATGCCACTGTAGAGCAAGACTTTACATGCAAGAGCAGGTATGGGACCAGATACTGCCAAAACAGGAGTGATCCCTTTTAGATAGTTACATTCAAAGATTTCTAATATAGGCTGCATTAGGATTCTTGGTCATGCAATTTTTACTTTTAGAGCCATCCAAGACATTTGAAAAATACAAGAGAATTTTACCATAGCAATCCACTTGAGGCTACTAGATAAGAGACCCTAACCAGTTTGGACTTGATTGAGAGCAGTTTTAGTCTGATAACATGCTTTTGAATCCCATCTCCACCCTCCTTCACTTTGTGACCTCCAGCAAAATATTTAGCATCCTCATCTGGCAAATGAGGATGATTTTAATAACAATTATCTCCTATGTTTTATGTATTAAATGTAGTAATTATGCAAAACTTTTAACACAGTCACTGATTCATAGAAATAACTCAACAAATGATAGATGTTATTGTTGATATTATTTTTGTTATCACTGTTATTAATTCTGGGGCAAAAACTTCGTGAAATAATATGTTTTGGCATTATAAATTCACTCAAAGGACTCCAAACGTGTCCTGAAACAGGTTTGAAAGTTATCTCCCTTCTCCTACATCACTTCTGATGATTCTTGTGAGGAGAAGTCAGATGGAAGTTTTGGGAAAATGAAAGAGAAGAAAGTGGGGGGAGCAGAAAACATAGGAATCAGAAGACTTATGAGAACTAGGGTGAAATCGAATTCAATTCGAATTTGGCAGCTTCTTGAAGAGATGGTTTCAAGTGATTACTAATTACTTACTTGTGAATGTAGACTTTGGCAAACTATTTTCTACCTTGGAAAATCCCATTTTTTTCAAGACTGCTGAATGGAAAGCAACCTTCCCTGGCACTAGGGGAAGGGTCCTCTAAACTCTGAAAAGTTTTTTAGGATGTGGTTTGCGCTCTTACTCCCAAAAATTTACTTTACAAATTCTCTTCTCTAAATCAATATTTTCAGAATGATAAGGTTTTTCCCTCTAATTGGTAGATTTGAAAAATTAAATATAGATTCATGGACTAGAAATGACCTCTAAGCCTCACGATAATATTTTGAAATACATAGTTAGAAGATCTAACAATGAATATAGAAAACTGTAAAAATAGTACAGAGCCATAGTGGTGATCACTAAGAAAATAGATAGAGCTCAAAGTGAATTCCTTTAAATATTATTTATACCAATATACTGAAAGGAAGTATAACATGGTCTAAAAGTGTAGAATTCTGTGTCCAACAGACGTGAATCTAGTCCAGTTTCTGGGTTAGTTTTAAATTCTTTTTTTTTTTTTTTTTGCTTTTTTGAGAAGATTAGCTCTGAGCTAACTACTGCCAGTCCTTCTCTTTTTGCTGAGGAAGCCTGGCCCTGAGCTAACATCGTGCCCATCTTCCTCTACTTTATATGTGGGACGCCTGCCACAGCATGGCGTGCCAAGCAGTACCATGTCCAAACCCAGGATCCGAACCAGCGAACCCTGGGCCGCCGAGAAGTAGAACGTGCAAACTTAACTGCTGCGCCACCGGGCCGGCCCCTAGTTTTAAATTCTTTGAACTTAAGCTTTCTCTTCTAAAGAAAAAAGGATAATATTTATTTCATAAAATTACTTTGAAGATAGAATCAGGAAAAAAAATACAGAATACTTGGCAAAATACTGGCACAAATTAAGTGCTCAAATTGTAGTAGCTGCTAGAATTCTTCTCATGTTATTATTTAATTAATGAGAAGAAACCTGTTCTCTGTGAAGTATTAGGGTAAATCCCTGGACCAGAAAGATACATAAGGCAGGATTCCTACCCTCAGAGAGTTCTCAGTGAAATTGTGAAAAAGCAGAAGAGACAGATGAAGAGACATTGATGAATGTGTTGGGAGCACAGAGGAGGAACTCCAAGCTAGACCCTGGATTCTCAGAGCAAGTCTTCATCTCAGCTGAATCTGAAGAATGAGCAAATATTACCCCGGGGAAGGAAATAGGGAACACAGTGTGGCTGGCAGAGGAAGCAGCATATGTATATACCTACTGGTTGTAGATCAAGTTGGCTGGAGCAGAAGTTGAGAACTGAGGGAGAAGTGAGAGGAGACCAGAGGGATGAAAAAGCCAGATCTCGAAAAGGATTTTAAAGTCAGGCCAGGGAGTTTGGACTATAGCTCAAGGGCAATAGAAAGAGCCATTGAAAGATGTCCTGATGGAAAGTGAGATGAACAGATTTTCACTTTAGAATGGTCGCTAGAAATCAGAGAGGTTAGAGCACGTTGGAGACTATGGCATTTGTCCCAATTATGACATGAAGGTATCCTGGAGAGGGATACTGATTGTGGCTACCAACAAAGGGATGGATTTCAAGACGGTTGAAAAAATGATGCCTTGTTAAGACTTGGTAAATGAATGTGAAATGCAATTCACTAAGATTATAATCCAAAAAACTGGTAAAATCACCCCACAAACTGGGTGGCTGAAACTGGTTATTTTGGCCTTTGATGCTGAATATATCTCTCTTATCAATCAGAAGTTGAAAGGAAAGCAAATTAATCTTTTCAGTCTTTCTCTTTGTCTTTGAGTTTCCACATGAAATAAATTTTGAATTGGCTCTCTATTTAATTGTCATCATTTTCTTCCAGTTAATTTCCATGGATAAGCAAATTAATTCTATCTCATTTCTTCATGTCAACCATATTGGCATGGTTCACAGGTAATTGTATGGTGTCATCTGCCTTCTAACATTATTGCGAATATTGGATTTGTAAATGTGAGCATGCTGAATATTATGCAGGAAGATACAATTTTCTTCTGTTATTTTTTAATCTTGAAGAATTCTCACTGACCTAATTTCCTTCATGTTTCCCACTTTCATTTGGAATTTTATTGTGCCTACCATGCCATCCAACAAGAATCATTCTGAATGGATAACTGATTAATTAGGACCATTTAAACTGAATTTTATCATAATTTCACTTCTATTTGATCCTGAGTGATTCAGGATCTCTCCTCTGCTTACCTCTCAGCCTCTAGCTTAATATACCACTCAATTCCCTTGACTTTAGACTAGTCAATGTTTCCCATTCATCAAAATACCCATTCACTTGCAGCCTTTATGTATTATCCAAAGTTTCTTCTGCCAATGACATCTCTTTTCACCCTATCCTCACCCAGTTAATTATTAATTATTCTTCTTATCTTTCCTTAGACATCTATTCAGAAAGGCTTCATGAACACACATGGCTGTTATTTGTGGAGGGCATACTTTACACAGCTATATAAAGAATACAAAGTTCCATGGGCACATGGCTGTGCCCATGCGATATTAAAAATATAGTTGGGAAGACTGATATTAATACACACATACACACACACCTGTATACATATATTTGCATATATGTAGAGGTTATACAGGAAGAGGTAGAAAAAGATTGTCTCTGGAGAAAGGAAATGGTACTGGAGTGACAGAGCTGAGATGAAGACAACGACTTTGAGAGAAGAAATTTCTTTGGAATTATTTAAATGTATACCAGATGCCAATAGTCCCAGAAACAATTGATTATAAATTTGAAAAATGTGATAAGTGCTATGAAGAAATAGTACATAGTGCCATTAGAGAAGATACCAGGAGAACCCAATTTAATTTGGGAAATTAATTTGAGTCTTCTCTGAAGGAGTGATCTTTTTTTTGGAATGAGAATGTTCCAGATAGAATAATCAGCCTAAGGAAAGGCCCATGTCAGGAAGAAGACTGACCTTAGAGGAAAAGAGAGAGGAATGGAGAGTTGGCATGTTGAGAAGGAAGGAAAAGGTGGTGAGGGGTGAGACTGGAGAGCACAAAAAGCTGTGTCATGCAGGAACGTGTACATCATGTTGTGGATTTCACATTTTATTTTAAGTGCAAATGTGTGGAGGGAGGCATGTAAGCAATTTTTTTTCCCCGAGGAAGACTAGCCCTGAGCTAACATCTGCCACCAATCATCCTCTTCTTTTGCTGAGTAAGACTGGCCTGAGCTAACATCCATGCCCATCTTCCTCTACTTTATATGTGGGATGCCTGCCACAGCACGGCTTGACAAGAGGTGCATAGGTCTGTATCACACGGGATCTGAACCGGAGAACCCCGGGGATGCCAAAGCGGAACTTAAAAACTTTCACCATTGCACCAGTGGGCTGGCCCCGGCATATAAGTATTTTAAGCAGAGGAAAGTCAAGATCTGTTTTTTTATTTTGAAAGACTGTCTTGGATGCTCAGTCAAGAATGTATTAGAGAGAGAATCAAGTGTAAGTTAGGGAGACTTCCAGTGTGTATTAGCACAAATGAGATGTGCCAGTGGTTTGGAGTATGGTAGAAAATGGCATAAGTAAGAGATTCAATAAGTATTTCAGAGGTGTCCTAGGCAGAACTAGTAATGCATTTTATGTGGATAGTGAAGAAGAGGGATATCTAACTATGATTCCCAGTTTTCTCTACCCAGCACTTTGGAAAACGATGAATCTACTTACTCAGGTGAGATTAGTCAGAAAAGGCCATATACTGTATGATTACAATTATATGATACTCTGGAAAAGGCAAAACTAGAAAGACAGTAAAAAGATCAGTGGCTTCCAGAGTTTCATGGGCAGGGAGGGATAAATAGGTAGACCACAGGGGACTTTTAGCATAGTGAAACTATTCTGTATGATACTGTAATGGTGGATGCATAACATTCCACATTTGTCAAAACCCTATACATAGGGGTGGACCCTGTGGCCAACCGGTTAAGTTCATGCTCTGCACTCCAGCGGCCCAGGGTTCACCAGTTCGGATTCTGGGTGCAGACCTACACACTGCTCATCAAGCCATGCTTTGGGGGCATCCTACATAGAGGAACTAGAATGACTTGCAACTAGGGTATACAACTATGTACTGGGGCTTTGGGGAGAAAAAAAAGAAGAAGAAAAAAAGAGGAAGATTGGCAACAGATGTTAGCTCAGGGCCAATCTTCCTCAAAAAAAAAAAAAAAACCTGTACATGGACCTATACAATAGGAAGAGTGAAACCTAATGTAAACTATGTACTTTAGTTAATAATAATATATCAATATTGGTTTATCAATTGCAACAAATGTACCATAGGGATGAAAAATATTAACAATAGGAGAAACTGTGTGTGGGGAGATGACGTATACAGGAACTCTCAAAACTATTTGTTCCTTTTTTATGTAAACCTAAAACCACTTTAAAGAAATAAGGGCTATCAATAATAATAATAATAATAATAATAATGATAGAATAGAAAGAAAGCAGAGGAAAGGCAGGATTGAGATATGTCATGGAAGAAAGAATATGAGTATTCCATGAAAGAATTAGTAATTAAATGTATCAAATGCTGCTGAAAAATTAAGTGATATGAGAGAAAAAAATTCCATTGGGTTTGACTGTATGACATTTATTTGTGATTTTAGCAAGAGTAGTTTCAATGGTATAATTGGAGGCAGAAGTCAGATTGGCATGGGATAAAGAAAAACGGGTACATCAGAGAATTTAGGATTTAAAACTTAAAGGATCAATTGGATTATAGGATTTAAAACTTAAAGGATCAATTGGATTAAAAGCACACTGTCCATAATAATATGTAGGAAAAAATCCTTAAAGAATTCTAAAATCTTGGACCTGTTGGCAGCTAATGGCACAGCTCCACAATATGCAAAGAGTAAATATGTGTGTGTGTTTTATATATATTACATTATGTTATAGGTATTACGCAAGAGACATCTCAAGAAAGATCTAGTTTCACTAATCAGCTGGAAAATATCTCTGTTAAGCTACGTAAGTTTTAAAATCTGATTGGTTATAAGATTTGGGATATTATTTACAAAGCCTAGATTCATCAACAGAGAAATTTCTCACGATTAATCATCTAGCCATAGATCCATCTATCCTCGTATATATAAACTTATATATTTTCCTCCAATGTATATGAACATTTATACAAATTTAACCATATTTAATATCACTAAGGAAAATGGCAATAAATATACGGTTATGGAATAAATATATATAAATAAATATAATCTTTATTGAATATTATCTACAACTTCATTTCTATAAGAAAGAAAACTTAGGTGAAATGATAATATTTAGAGTCTAAAATACACTCAAGGAGAAACAAGACGGAACTTCTGTTTCTGATCAAGATGGAAAAACAGGGAAGAGATTTATCCTTCTACCTGAAACCGCAAAAAGAAACAACAAAATACATGAAACAACAGTTTTGAAACATCGGATATCAGACAATGAAGGTCAGTGATTCCTAAGTGATGGGAAGTGAAGGAGGTGAGCTCCACAATTGCCCTAACTTACTACCTAGACTGAGTTTACAGAATGCAGTGCAGGTAAAGGGGGATCCAAGCAGAGTCCAGCCATCTCCCTGAGTTAAGAAGACATGTATGGGAGCTTACAGAGGCCAAAGTGGCTAGAATTTGCAAGCCAGAGTACCGGGGAGGAAAGATAGCTACAGGAGAACTCTGGATGGGCAGAAGCTCCTGCTCTTCTCTTTAGTTGACTATAAATAGCACATGGATATGAAGAAACTACCCAGGACCAGGGAAAGAACTTCCTGGAAGGAATAGAGGGAATAATACTTAAAGTACAAACAGGCTAAAAATAGTTCCTTTTTGCACCAGCCAGAGTGGACAATGTGCAAACCATGAGATATTGGTAGATTACTCAGAAGGATTTTGCCTCAGTAGGGGAAAAGAAGTAACTCTAGACAAAATGTTGTTCTTGTAACACCAGAATCAAGCTATTTCAAAGTAATTTAAAGATTTCCCAAGACAAAGTTCAAAAATATTTACAGGGATACAAAAAAGTAAAATTCACATTTGTTGTCATACAGTAAAGTATCATGCATGCAAAAGAAAGCAGGAAAATATAACCCATAATGAGAAGAAATATTGAAACATCAAAGCCAACCCAACATGTCACAGATGATAGAATTACTAGACAAGGGCGTTTAAATGGTTACTAAAACTTTATTGCACATATTCAAGAAAGCAGAGAAGATTGAACATGTTAAGTAAAGATATGGAATATATTAAAAAAGGTAAACATTAAGCTTCTAGAGATGAAAACTACAATGTCTTAGATGAAAAATGTCCTTGAAAGAGATTTAAGGCATATTAGATGTTGCACAGAAAAGATTAGCGATCTTGAAGATATAGCAATAGAAACTGTCCGAAATGAAACATCAAAAGAAAAGGCTAAAAATAAGTAGAGCATTCGTTACCTGTGAGACAACTTCAAGTCCCCTAATATATGTACAATTGGAGTCTCTGAATGTAGAACAGAAAGAGGGATATAGAAAAAAATATTTGGAAAAAATAGAGGTTGAAAAATTTCTAAATTCAATAAAAACTATAGCCCACATATTGAAGAAGCTCAATGAACTCCAAGCATAAAAAATGTGAAAGAAACAACACCAAGGCACATCATAATCAAATTGCTTAAAATTAGTGCTATAGGAGAATGAAGATAAGCATAACAGCAGGTTTTTCATTGCGCACAATGTAAACCAGAAGACAGGGGAGCTACATCCTTAATTTATTTAAAGACAACAAAATATTAACTTAGAATTCTATATGCAGCAAAATATCTTTCAAAAACAAAAGTGAAGTAGATTTTTTCAGAAATTCCAAAGCCAAAAGAGCTTGGAATACCACCAGAATACTTGATTATAATAAAATTGAAAAGAGATCTTTTAGAAAGCAATACCCAATGGAAATGTGGTTCTACACAAAGACACGAAGAGCATTAGAAATGGTGACTATATGAATAAATATGAAAGGCTTTTCTTATTATTTAAATTTCCTTAAAATTGACTCTTTACAGCAAAAGTGATAATAATGTATAGTGGAGTAGTAACATATATAGAAATAAAACACATGAAAACAATAACGAAAAGGTCAGGGGGGAAAAATGGAATTATGCCGTTGTAAAGTTTTTATAATACATGTGAAGCGATACAACAATTAAAAATACACTGTGAGACTGGAACAAAAACAGACACACAGGTCAATAGAACAAAACTGAAAGCCCAGAAATAAAACCACACATCTGCAGATAGCTAATCTTTGACAAAGGAGCCAAGAACATGCAATGGAGAAAGGAAAGTCTCTTCAATAAATGTTGTTGGGAAAACTGGACAGCCACATGCAAAAGAATGAAAGCAGACCATTATCTTTCACCATACACAAAAATTAAAGACTTGAAGGTAAGATGTGAAACCATAAAACTCCTAGAAGAAAATACAGGTGGTACACTGTTTGCCATCAGCCTTAGAAGCATCTTCTTGAATACCATGCCTACTTGGGCAAAGGAAACAGAGGAAAGAAAAAAAAGAATGGGAAGAGTTTCTGCAAGGCAAAGGAAATGAGAACAAAATAAAAAGACAATCCACCAAATGGGAGAAAATATTTGCAAATCATATATCTGACAAGGGGTTAACCTCGAAAACACATAAAGAACTCATGCATCTTAACAACAACAGAAAAACCCGATCAAAAAATAGGCAGGTGATATGAACAGACATTTTTTAAAGAAGATATACAGATGGCCAACAGGCACATGAAGAGATGTGCAACATCACTAATCATTAGAGAAATACAAATCAAAACTACAATGAGACATCACCTTACACCAGTTAGAATGGCTATAATTATCAAGACAAAAAATAACAAATGTGGAGAGGATATGGAGAAAAGGGAACCCTCAGACACTGCTGGTAGGAATGCAAAGTGATGAAGCCACTATGGAAAACAGTATAGATATTTCTCAAAAAATTAAAAATAGAAATACCATATGACCCATCTATCCCACTACAGGGTATTTACCGAAAGAACTTGAAATCAATTCAAGGAGACTTACGCACCCTTATGCTCATTGACTGAGGAATAGATAAAGAATATATGGTATATGTATGTATATATATATATACAATGGAATACTACTCAGCCATATAAAAAAGACAAAATGGTCCCATATGCAACAACATCAACAGACCTTGAGGTTATTATGTTAAGCAACATAAGCCAGACAGAGAAAGACAGACATCCCATGATTTCACTCATATGTGGAAAATAAACAAACCCATGAACAAAGAGAACAGATTAGTGTTTACCAGAGGAGAAAGGGGTTGGCGGATGGGCATAAGAGGTAAAGGGGCACATATATATGGCGACTGACAAACAATAATGTACAATTGAAATTTCACAATGTTATAAACTATTATGAGCTCAATAGTTCATAATAATTGTTCATAATAATAGTTCATAATAATTTAAAAACACACTGTGAGGGCATATTTAGTGTGGCAAAACTATTCTGTGTGATATTAGAATGGTGGATACGTGATATTATGCATTTGTCAAAACCCATAGAACTGTACAACACAAAAAGTGTACCCTAATGTAAACTATAAGAAATGTACAAAACTGATACAAAATGTTAATAATAGGGGGAACTATATGTATGGGGAGGCAGGAGAGAGAATATATGGGAACTCTCTGTACTTGTGCACATATCTGTAAAACTAAAACTGCTCTAAAGGACAAAGATTGTTCTAAAGTAAATAAAAACTCTTCTAAAAATAGTCTATTTTTTAAAAGTAAGCTGTGATTTTAAAAAAGGATAATTTGTGATTGCCAAACTGGAAATACCTCAAATCTCCACTAACAGGGAAATAGGTTGAAAAAAAAAATCCCAGAATACTACACAGCAACAAAAAAGAATGAATTTTTGACACATGCAATAGATAGTGGTCACCTACAAAAGGAATAACAGGGCATCTGGAGGGAAGGTTTGTCAAGAGGATTAAGGAAACCCGAGGATGAAGGATATATTCATTATCTTGATTTTTTTGAAGAAGAAGATTGGTCATGAGCTAACATCTGTTGCCAGTCTTCCTCTTTTTGCTTGAGGAAGATCATCACTGAGTTAACATCCATGCCTATCTTCCTGTGTTTTATGTCAGATGCTGCCACAGCATGACTTGCCATGCGGTGCTAGGTCCACACCCAGGATCCAAACCGATGAACCCAAGGCCACCAAAGCAGAGTGCACGAACTCAGCCACTACACCACTGGGCTGTCCTCTCATTATCTTGATTTTGATGATGCTTTCACTGGTGGATACATACATCAATACTTAACAAATTGTACACTTTAAAGTTCAAATTTCATCCAGGAGTAAATAAAAAGGTAATACGTTATGAACAACTGAAAATTACCACAGGCATGAAAAGTTGATTCAAATTGAAAAAATCAATCAACGTAATTTAGCACTATAACAGGAATAAAGGAGAAAATCAAGTGGTCATATAAATAGGTTCAGAAAAAGCATTTGAGAAAATTCAACACTCATTCATGATAAAAATAAATAAACCTCTCAACTACCTAGGAATAGAAGTGAATTTTATCAACCAGATAAAAAGCATTCATGTAAAATGGAGAACTAAAATGATACTTAATTTTGAAAGACTGAAAGCCTTTCTCCAATGACTGGAGCAATGATAAGCATATCTGCTCTTATGATTTCTATTTAGCATTATACTGGAGGCCATAGCCAGTGCAAAAGGCAAGAAAAACAAATAAAAAACATGCATATTGCAAAGGATTAAATATGACTGTCTTTATTTGGAAATTACTATGTAGAAGGAAAATAAGGAATCTACACAAAGCTCTTAGAATTAACAAGTGAATTTAATAAGGTGATAGGATGCAAAATCAATTTAAAAATTCAATTATATTTCTATACACTAGCAAGAAACAATTGGAAAACAAAATTTCAAGCAATACCGTTTATGATAATTAAAAAAAATTAAAGATACTAGTTGAGCTTGTACTATAGAAGATAAATTTTCTTGGTATCCTTTTGCCAGATATGATTAGTTGTTTTCTGGAGAAATCTTTTATTTTTCCATATATTTAAAGTATATTCATTGTTCTCTCTATATTTATTTTGAGCTATTTGGGTTGAGCTAAACTTATTTCTTTTGAAATCTCAGGAGTATAAAGTGACTTTGATTATAGAGAGCAAATAGACAAATAATTGTATCCTTTTAAAATTCCTTTTGGATTGTATTTTTCTCTCTCCGTATTACATGCTGTGAACTATTTATCTTTTTATTCTTTGCATTCAGTATCAACACACAGTAGGCTCTTAACAAATAGTTGTTACATGATTATGTAATAAATATTGTGCTGAGTGGTCAATAAAACTTAGGGGTGGTGGCTTTGGGCTCTACTGACTGAGAAATTAAAAACCTAGAGTTTCTTGTAACAGATAAAACCTGTAGTAAACATTGAAAGACATAATGTGTACTATTTTATTAATTCAAAAAGAGCGCTTTGTTGAGACCACATAGTGCCATAATGAATACATCTATACAATAGTGCTTTGTATAGATCACATAATCACACACACATACAAATGTTTCTTCTTTCCCAGATTTTGGAGTTCATTTTCAAATGAGTAATTATTTTGCTTTCTTACTTTCTCATGAGTGTCACGAGTAACCATGGAGTATAGAAGCCCATTCCAGCTTCTTTAGTTTTTCCTCTAGATTTCTCTAAAATATCTACCTGCTTATTTTCTCGTCTCCCTTTATCTTTAAAATTTTTTCTTCATCTTTAAATTTCTGACTCCCTCTCAGATATAATAATCAAAGATCTGATTTTTCTATTTAAAATGTAATGGTTCAAGGATGAAGATTTGATGGTGACTTTGTCATTGGTTCTCTTTCCCAAATTATGAAGTGATCTTATTTTCAGTACAGCTTCCAGCTCCATTTAGCATTATCAGTTATGGAAATTTGATTAACCTCCTTTTCCATTTTCTCCTACAAATAAAGGCACATTAATTTTCTTCTTTGTTCTAGGACTTAGTATTTGCTATTGGTCATTTGCCTTGTAATTTACATATTTTACTACAGTTTTGTCAATTTTGGGTTATTTTACTAAAAATTAATTTTCTTTTTTAGATATGGAATTGTTAGAAAACTATGCTATTTTTTTAAACAACAAAAAAGGAAACCTACAGGGATGTAAATATAAAACTACTGGTTACTTAATGATAATCACAGCTTACAGCAATACAATAGCCTATATCTACCAGCAAAGTAACCCCTTGTGAAGAGTGTCTCAGGCAAAAACTTATTTATTCTTCTAAACTCTCTGTAATTTTGCAGATCTTATTTTTACAAAGAAAATTAAGTTTTTGTCTAGGATATCTTGTTTTAAAAGCCAGATATGTTTTCAGCAAATTTTGAAGGGAGAAAGAGAGAATGTGTGTGTGTGTATTTGTAGGTTTATTTATTTTAAATGTTTTCTATTTTTTGCAGTCTGGGTTAAAATATAGGCCATGTAATACTGTGCTAATCAAAGCATGTTCTGTGGACCGTGGCCAGGAAGCAAACTCTTTGTTACTGGCCCATGACGAAGTAAAAATAAAAATTTAGACTAACTTTTTAGGAATTTTTATAGCAATGCGACATTGCTGCGACACTCAACCACATGAATAATTGACCCAAGTCATTGAACAGGCTATATAGAACATTTTTTCATATGTGCTATGTGTCATATGTGATAAGAACAGTATTATAGTCACATATGGAAGACCATAGGGCCGGCCCAGTGGCACAGCGGTTAAGTGTGCACGTTCCGCGTAGGCAGCCCGGGGTTTGAGGGTTCGGATCCCAGGTGAAGACATGACACCGCATGGTAAGTGATGCTGTGGTAGGTATCCCACATATAAAGTAGAGGAAGACGGGCACGGATGTTAGCTCAGGGCCAGTCTTCCTCAGAAAAAAGAGGAAGATTGGCAGATGTTAGCTCAGAGCTAATCTTCCTCAAAAAAAAGAAAAAAAAGAAAGAAGAAGAAGACCACATATTGGTCTGTGATGGATTAGGAATCAGAAAACTTTATCCCTGACCACAGATGGTTTGAGAATCACTGATGTAAGTTATAAAATTCACTTTTTGGAATCCTGGGGATAGGAGTATTGAAAAAGATACATAGTCATCTCCGTGGAAACTGGAGCTCAGATACAACTAAAGGTCTATGTGACTGTTACAAAGAAACAATAGCATCATATGAACATGCTACAAGCAGAATAAAGCCATCAGTGGTTTCAAATATGACCCTCCAATAAAAATTACAGAGATAAAAAACTTGAATTGCGGGCGTTGATTTCTTACTAAGCTGCTTCATACATGGGCAACTCTAGGCAGCAAGTTCCAGGGTGAGACCGTCAAGCACTGTTAATGCTGCAGAGGTGAGCCTACAGATGTGTCTCTATTCTTTATTTCCTTTCTTGTTTATTCACTCACAATTATCTTTCTTGGACTCCATTGAAGAATTATACTTTTGTTTTGTAAATGTCACTGATTTGCAACAAGAATGGGTTTAGGGTCATGTCCTCATGTCACTACTCTGAAAAACTGAATCACCATTTTATATTTTGCTTCTTGCTCTTTTTCCCAAAAATAAGGCACAGAAGCTATGAATGTCATATATATATAGTGAGTGTCTCCTATGCTCCTTATCAGAGTAATGGGTTGCTAAACTCGAACAGGCAGAATGGTGGCTGCCTGGTACTGTCAGGCTTACTTTTCATTCTCTTCCACAGTTCCGTTTTTTTCACAGTAGAAGAGAAAGATCTCCCCTGCTGAGACCTCCATTTCGGATACCACAATATTCACTGCAGTGTGATTATACTGGGTCAACCGAATGCAGTGGAAGGATGAGGGATGCAGTGACTAAATCAATAATGCCAGGTTACTCCTTGTCGACCAGTGAAACAATTTTATCATTTTGTTAATAGGATAGTTGTTTTCTTTTACCCAAAATCAATTTAAATTCAACTGGACTCTGGAGTGTAGGTTTTCTCTAGAAACCAAATTAATCCAGCTGTAATTGTTGCACTCTCTTGGGAATGGGCACAGACCAGAACTTTTATTCTATTCACCCACTTGTTTTTTAAATCAGTGCAAGAGACTTAATGGCTTCTTAATTTAAAGCGGCATTCTCTTAACTTTTATTTCTCTTGTGCTTTCTCCATTTTTTGATTATCAGAAGTACTCCAATGGATAAAATTTCTCTTACAATATTTACAGTGTGAAGCACACCAGAAAATTTGGTGATGTCCCAGTTATGCCCGTTCTTTTCAAGGAATAGGAATTTTGATGAAGAATACCTCAGGTTGTCTACCCTTCATTATTAATGAGTAGACAGTTTAATATGAGACTTATTTTCTGTAACAATTAGCCAGTGTGAATTTTGACTTATTCTTTATGTCTTCAAAAGCAAAGTTGGAGAGTAGGGGAGGTGACGATGCAGAGAGTTGTTTTTTGAGCACATTCTAGAAAGGGACTTCTTTAAAACATGTTTTAAAGATAATGTGCTGACAGTGTTTTAAGGATTATAATGAAAATACATTTGATGAGCTAGCAAATATTTCTTCTATATTTGGCTGATTGGTCTGCCTCTGAAAACACCTCTAGGAAACAAATTTCTAAGAAATTCAGAGCCAGTTTTGAACAGTTAAGTAGACGTCCGTACAGGAAGGCAGGCTTTTCCCTCAGTGATGGAATTCCTGAGGAGGATAACCTTCAGCTTTCTAGGTGTTCTGGTTAAGTGAGGTTAGGCAAAGCAAAGTGTGCAGTAATTATTCTCTATATCTGGAGAAATACTTTTGCAAGTGACATTTTGTCACCTTTAATTTTGTACTCACTGCTTTCTAAAGATAATTGTTTCTCCACTGTGTGGTGTAGCTGAATATTAGATTTATGTTAAGAGTAAACATTAATTATCCACAAAATGTCTAGGAAAGGCTATGCATTTAAAAACTTTGAAAAAGAGCAAAAGTGCTAAAGAGAAACAAAGAGAATTCTTCGACACATCAAGCGAGGCAGCTTCCTGGTAATAATTTGGGTGGGTTTACTCCTTCAGTCATTCAGCCCTTCGCAGCTATACAACAGTGGTGAAGGTGTGCACTAAGCACTGGTCCCATCACTTGAGAAAATAGGTACATAAGTTAAAACTGTGGGTTTTCTAATGTAATCTTACTTACTTCTTACAAAAATGTTCTCAGTGAACAGAGGATTTTGGTTGAGGGGCTGGGTTGATGAGTCACTACTGAGACTATGTGATGAGTCATGTGAATGTTGGGACATACAAGATCAGTTACAATTTCCTTGGAATTCACTCTTCTCATTTTTAGTTATTTAAAGGTAAGTTGTTTGAAGCATTGTTCTTATTAATGATTAACTTTTCTTTACCTGTCTTCAAAAGGAGAAAGTCAATGGTGGAGTTAATCCAAAGTGCAGATTTTGTAGCTCTTAAAAAATTCACTCTTGGAAGAATAATTTGCATATCCTATGATCTTTCTAAAATTCTGGGAGCTCAAAAAATTAGGTGAATTTAAAATAAAAGGTATTTGAATGCCCCATCATGGCCCTCTATGCAAGCATCTCCCTCCCCATAAAGCACTTCCATAGCATGTAGAGAATGAATGACCCATTATAGATCATCAAGAGCTGACAGAATTTTTCAATTAAGATTGTATCCCTTTGGGGCTGGCCCCATGGCCGAATGGTTAAGTTCGCGCGCTGTGCTGCAGGCAGCCCAGTGTTTCATTGGTTAGAATCTTGGGCACAGACATGGCACTGCTCATCAAACCATGCTGAGGCAGCGTCCCACATGCCACAACTAGAAGGACCCACAATGAAGAATATACAACTATATACCGGGAAGCTTTGGGGAGAAAAAGAAAAAAACATAAAATCTTTAAAAAAAAAAGATTGTATCCCTTTAATTTCATGTTAACCTTGGACCATCAAAATATTCTTGTATTCTAAAAAACTGTAATATTTCTTCCCACTTATCAGTGTTTCAAAATGTAAAGTTTCTTTAGTTATTTTGTTAAGGGCACATACACATTCCCTTCTGAGTCAGTGAACAGTACCAGTGTGCATCCTTCATTGATGGAATTAATAATTAGTACTGGATAAGGGAAAATAGGAATTGGAACAGTGAAAAGTATCTCAGAAGTTAAAAAGAACAAACATAGTAAGCAGGGTTTCTCAACTTTGGCATTACCGACATTTTGGGCGGGATAATTCTTTGATGTGGGGATCTGTTCTCCACATTGTGGGATATTTTGCAGCATCCCTGGCTTCTACCCACTAGATGCCAGCAGCATGTTCCCCTCCAGTTGTGACAACCAACGATTCCTCCAGACATTGCCAAATGTCCTCTCAAGGGACACAATCCCTCCTTCACATTATGAACCACTGAAGTAAATAAGAACCAACAGAAATAATAAAACATTTCCCTTAATGAACGTCAGTCTTCAGTTGGGAGTAGACCACCTATTTACAGGTAAGTTTAAAGGATTTAAATCTAATATGTTTTCCCAAGCATTGCTCTCCCAGACACTTCCCTGCTTTTCTAGGTGTGTTGCAGATTGTTTAGCATTCATAGAACAAGTATGTTTTGTAAACCTGTCCTATGGAATGGAACTGGTATTAAGTTTATGGGTTGGGATTGTTAAATCCACAGTACTTCTCTAAAAGAGGGGCTTAGTAGTTATATAAGAAATTAGATAGCACATACAATGCTGCACGGCTTACACCTTGACAGGAAATCTTATTTATTAAATATATAGCAACATCCTTATGTCTGTGATGATCTTAGGGTGGTCAATATCGCATAGAAAATGTTTTGGTAGTATACCCTCTACCCTCTCTTTTCCTTACTCAGCTGCTGGGAAGGGAGGCAGGAGCTTCAGAACAAAGATGAAAGAAGCCTAAGATGTAAAAACTGGAAGAGATAGTAGTGGATCATAGCTACTTTAGCCTCTTGAGCTTCCTTTCTTATAGTCAAAGAGCACCTTTCACCCTCTAATAAATCATCTCCTCATCCTAGGCAGTCAATATGTTGAGAGCAAATCTGTGCCCCACCCATTTCCAGAAATATACAGAGCGAAGACCATTAGCATTTATGCTGTCTCTGGTTACTGAGATTGATGCAGATAAAGGCTCATGATTCAAGGAATGTTCAATGAGAAACAACCTCATGTTTTTTATTGGACCATTTGGAAACAGAAGCCATCTTCTCAGTGGGATTGGGCAGCAGAAAGATGACATTTGGAAGGACTAGAAACCAAGGCAGAGAGACAAAGCAGATTCTTCATGAAATTACTCAAAGCTCTGGAGCCAATTGAGTCTGAATGTAGCTGAACTCCTGGAATTTTCAGTTCAAAAGCAATTAATTCCCTTTTGTAACTTAAGCAATGCAAGTTTGATTTATGTCACTTGGAACCCAGAGTCTTCACTAATAAAAATGTATCTATTCTCACCCCTACCATCCCTTTTAACAGAAGGTGGGACTGAGTCCTATTGAGTAGAAATGATTTCCCCAAGATCATACTTCTCTTATCACAATCTTCAGTAACTTAAGCTGAATCTATGCTTTAATTTGGTTTGATTCCTCAATGCCCACCTGTGAAGTGAACCAGCTTATTCTTTAGTTTACATAATACCCAATAAGTGGTGTTAATTATTTTTCATTGACTAGTTACTTAAATTGATTAGATGTAATCAATTTACATCTAATTGAAACTTAGAAACTGTGACCTGAATTATTTGTCCATCACTTCTTTCAGAATTAAACTTTCATGTTTGTACACAAATATGTGTGCAAAATAAAGGCATATCTAAAGTATAGGTTATCCCAGTTCTTCTTATTAACTCATGATCTTAAATTTGATGTTGAGTATCCTATTTACTGGGCTATTCAAACGGTTATTGTGGTTCCAAAAATTTTGTCAAGAGAATAGAGGTACAGTCACATCCTTCCTTGAATGATTCACATGCAAATCTGTGATTTTTAAGTTAATTGCCTTTTTCTTTCTATTTTTATATGAGCACTATAAATCGTAAAGTCTACAAGATACTTGCATCATTTTTCTCATGACAAATGCAAAACACAATTATAATCAGAATATAATAGCATCAATATGTTTATACAGACGCTAAAGTAAATTTCAGCATTCATTCCATATGTCTGCAATCGAGATTTCTTTTGTATTGTCAAACCAAAGAACTTTAAATTAGGGTATCTTTACAGTATCTTTTATACTTCTATATGCTGATGTGTAAGACTATGATGTATCTTGCCATTGAAGTTGATGGTTATAAAGTTAGACTTTTGGTTACTATGGGCTGCTACGGATGGGAGAAATTTAGAACACAGTCTGAAGTTTCTTGCTTTATAACTTGTCATAAGCAAAAGTTACAGTGACCAATAATGGGAATGATTTCATGTGATTTTCCTGGGCTTGTGTGAACCTCTGATCCAAAATATTCATTACAAACGCTAAAGAAATCCTTTTGGGAAACACTGAAATCTCAAACCAAATGAGAGTATGTGTGCCCATGACTTATTCTGTTCTGATGGCCTGAAAAACCTTGATTAAGTTAAAGAGAAAATAGCTTTACTGAAGTGAGAGGAGTAGGGCAGATGGACTTTGGGGAACTATAAGGTTTGACCTTAAACTGATATTTGTCCTTCTGGGGATTCCAAAAATGAATGGTTCTATGAATTATTGGGTCTCTGATGGCAAGACAAGTTTCACACCATGGAAGAAAGCATCATTTAGCTTTTGGAAATAGCAAACATAATCAGAGGTCCTGGATATCATCCTAGATTGTGTTAGCTTTGTTCTTCTTTAAATTCTCTTGGCTTTTCTTGTTGCTTTGCATTTCTACTTAAATTTTAAAATTATCTGTCAATTGCTTCAAAAATCCCAAAGTTAAAAAATCATTGGTAGAAGTTCTGCTTCTACTTAGGGTGGAGAAGGTTGATGGAAGTCCCTCTCCCCCTGAAACAAGAAATCACTGTATGAAGATAAAGTATACTTTTATCTAAAGACAATAAAGAGTTGTGTGCATAAAGAAACCTAAAAGAATTAAAATTCAGAGGGACAAAGTATTCCTAAACAAGCAAGAGAAGGAGGCAGCTTGGGTACATGGAGATTGTGGGGTAGAGCAAACAGAAGACGAAGCCTGTCAGAGAAGGACAGCCTTTGCTGAATACAAGAGAAACCAGCAAAACTTTTGATGAACCTGTGCGCTGGTGTGTTGATTTAAACATGAGGGAGGCCCGAATGCAAAGATAATCCTCACTGCCAAGCAATTCCTACCTGATAATTTTTCTAAGTAAGAAGAAGCTGAGAGTTGACCACCTATTTCAAGCCTAGGTTCACCATCGGTCACTTAGCCAACACCCAAGATCTCTGGATCAAACCACTCTGATTGAGGCTTGAGCTCCACTGTCCATTATGGTAACCATGACCACCTTGTCTTGGAAAGTTAAATATCACCATTTGGACCATGCTATTCTCTGTTCCCACTGAAATTATGGCAGCAGTTACTGCCATTTCTGGCCTACAGGGAATAGCCACCATATGATGCTGGTGTTCCCCTCATCAGTGTAAACCTCAGCTCCTAGGTGAAGGGCGAATCTCTGGAACCTCTGAGGGACACAATTAGAAGGTGAGCGAGCAAGTCTTGCACAATAAATCCCCTCTAGCATTTTGATCTCTGTAAGTCTTTGGATACTAGAAAGGTTCTAGCATTTCAGTTTCAGTCACTGTAGGCCACATCAGACCATACTTCAGACAGAGCCACTCCCAGCCACTCAAGGTAACGTGTCACATCGAATATGAAATCTCTTCCTGCTGCCCTGATACTAATAAGTTTATCCCAGTTGAGCATTGCATCCCTTCTACCGCCCTAATATAACATCCTTAGATGTCATTCTCATACATATCTTCCAGGTTTCTGTTGCTATAAAGTGGCAAAATCTTGCAATTCTTTTGGAATGTGTGGTACCTACTTAAGTGTTACAACTTGTTTCTGATCCCCTGAGGTCCTCTAGAACCTGAGTATGATTATATGTCTAGACTTGAAGAGAGGCAGTGTGTGTTTCGTGGGTGGGACGGGTAAAACTTGAAAAGGATCAGCTATCCCCTGCAGGGCAACCACTTTGGGGAGCCTATTACACGTTCTTAAGGCAAAAGCAACTAACTTCCTCAGACAGCAGTGGAAGAGGTACTTCTACTGGCAAAGGAGAATTGATCAAATTTAGAGGTTCAGTCGTTAACTTCATCAGAATCTGCTTCATGTCCTCATCCCAATTTTCAAGATCTTACTCCTTTCTGCTCATTACCCTAACTTTAACATGAGATCCTGAGAGGCTGTGAATTCAAGATGCACTGTAGTTTAGCCATCTGCAGGACTAGACATTGGTTTGGCTTTCAGAAATTTTGTCCTCAAAGCTACAGTAAATAAGTACTATTTTAGAGTAATCATAAATTTTTTGGTCCCTTACAGACCTCTGAGCTGGAAAGATAAAGTTCTAGGCCCATCACTTTTTTTTCTGGCTTCTGTGAAACACTTAGAAACATATGATAAACCCAATCACAATCCCTATTTTCACCAAAATATTCTATGGCAACAAGTACTTTGCCTTTTTAAAGCAATTGATTTTAGGTGATGAATTAAATAATTATTTTGTCACTTTATGCCATGGCTTACCAGTATCTCCTTTTCTACTATCAATGGGGTCTTTCATGCCTTTAAATCTTTAATCAATCAAGTAGATAATTCCAGGTTCCCATCCTTTAAGTTTGTTGGCCATAGAACACCTTTTTTGTACCAATACATGAATTGGTCACTTTCCAATCAGAAAAGCAAAAGTATAATGAGTGCTATGGAATGATAAATTTATTATAAATTTGACCTTATATAATTGTAGAAGGATCAATGGACCAAATGCATGAGTTGAAGAAACAGAAACAAATCACTATCCAGCCCTGGAACACCTGAACAAATCAGAGTGCATAGGAAAAGTGTAAACTATGCACAAAATTTGGAAGCTATGCACATTCAGCTTTTGGAGAAGGACTATGAAAGAGGATGGCTTAGAAGTCTATGAAGGACTGCTGACACTTTGTGATGATCATCTCTCCAGTGAGGAGTAGGACCAGCAGCAGGCAGGGGAGCTACATGGACAATGGGGAAGGACAAGCTGGAACCCACCAGCAATTCTGCAACTGTTTCTTATAGTCTCTAACCAATGACAACATTCAGAGTGTGATCTAATCCTGCGCAACTTCACTTTTGGCTATCTCTAACTTGGAACCATACTGGGAAGGTGATTCCAAGAAATGTGTTTCCCAATATAGCCAAGTTGACCATATCACAATCCAGCTTGCAATCTACTGCTTTCTTTTTACAAGGAAAGCAACCCAGTATAATGGTTAAGAAAGTGGTCTTTCAAGAAAGACTACATGGGATTGAATAGTAATTCCTTCACTTGTAAGTATGTATTTTGGGCAGTCTTGAACGCTTTTGTTGCTCAGTTTCCTTACCTGAAAATCAGGGACAAAAATACAATCTGTTCGATTTTGTTAGTACTGTTGAACCAATTATGACTCCTAGTGACCTTGTGTACAACAGAGTGGAACCCTGCCAAATCTTTTTGCATTATCCTCTTACCTTTTTGGGCTATATCAGATAATGCTCCACTGCTATTCATAGAGTTTTAATGGCCACTTTTTTTGGAAGTAGGTGGCCAGGTCCTTCTTCCTAGTCTGTCTTAGTCTGGAAGTTCCACTGAAACCTGTCCACCATGAGTGACCCTGCTGGTATTTGAAATACCGGTGGCATAGCTTTCAGCATCATAGCAATATACAGCCCCCACAGTATGATAACCTGACCAGGAAACGAATCTGGGCCTTGGAGGAGAGAGCACCAAATTTTGACCACTAGATCACCAGGGTGGGCTACGTCCATCCTTACAACAAGTAAAAAGGTAAATAAACTGAAAATTAATGACTTTTCTGTGATCCCTCAGGAAACTGAGGTCATAGGGAAAACCACTACCCTGATAGCTAAAGAGAGAAGTAAATACAGAAAATCACAGCCAAGATAAGTTTATTTGAGGAAGAAGCCACTGGAGTGAGGAATTGGTAGGAACCCTAAAATGGTAGTTGATAATTTCTAGAGCCTGAGTGTAGGCTGGCTTGAGAGATAAAAACTCTTGGGGGCCCAGTCTTGGAGGGTAGGACACTTTCATAAAACTACACCAGCTTCTCATAGCGAGATTGGAGAAAAATCCCCTCTTGGTTTGAAAACAGGGAAAGGAAAAGTAACCATTTTGAAATACCTCACAGTGGACTCTATAACACAGGGCTGTCCTCCAGGGACTGCTTTATCAGGAGGAAGGGCAATTGAACAACTCCAGCCCCCTCTATTCTTCTTGTTTCACTTAATGGGAGAAATATACAGGCAGATGCTTCTGAAGATCGCAGGTCAAGGACTCAGATGTACTAAAACACTGAAATTGATCATACGATTGTAGAATGCTTCCCTTCCCAACCCCTTATCATCAACACATCAATAGGGTACCAGCATAATAACAGTGAATTATAAATGAGAGAGCTGCAAGACAAAGACCATATTTAAGAAGGAGTTCTCAGGACACTCAAAAACAATAGAGGAAAAAAAGGAAACTGAAGCCTCCGGCACCTACAGCTACAGCCAACTGCAAGCACAGGCCAGCTCCTGCTAGCCAGGTTAAATTAAAACCTCAAACAAAATGCCTAATTACCTCAGTTCCTGTTACTTGATACATCATACCCAGATTTCAACAAAAAATTAAAATCCATAATAAAAAGCAAAAAAATAAAACTGTCTGAAGAGACAAAGCAAGCATCAGAGTGAGATTCAACTTGACACAGACTTTGAAATTATCAGATATGGATTTTGAAATAATTGTGATTAATTTCTTAAGACTTCTAATGGAAAAAGTAACAGAATACAAGAACAGGTGAGTAATATAAGCAAAGAGATGAAAACTCTAAGAAAGAAATACTAGAAATAAAAAACCCTACAACATAAATGAAGACTGCCTCTGATGGACTCATCAGTCGACTGGACATGGCCAAGGAAAGAATCAGTGAGCTTGAAGATTTGTTAATATAAACCTTCCAAACTAAAATGCAGAGAGAAAAAAGAATGGAAAAAATAAAGTGCAATCCTCAAGAACTGTGGAACACTTACAAAGGTATAACACACAGGTAAAGGAATACCAGAAGAAACAGAAAGGAACAGAAGGAAAATCTGAAGTAAGAATGGCTGAGAATTATGCAAAATGAGTAACAGACAGTAGACTACTATTCAACCCAGGAAGCACAGCGAACACCAAGTAGGATAAACACCAAAATAATATACTTGTAGGCATGTCTTATTCAAATTGCAGGAAACCAGATAGAAAAGTTTGAAGAAAATGATAAGAAAAAAATCTTACCTATAGAAGAAAAAGAGTAAGAATTACATTGAACTTCTTGCCAGAAACAATGCAGTGTGGTGAAATATAAAGCATTGAAAGAAAAAAATCATGAACTAGAATTCTGTATCTAGTCAAGTTATGCTTCAAAAGTAAGTGAGAAATAAAGACTTTCTTAAACTAATAAAAATCAAGGGAATTTGTCACCAGTAGACCTGCCTTGTAAGAAATGTTAAAAAAAAGTTTCAGAGAAAAAAAAGATAGTTATATAGGTCGCAAAGTCAGATATACATAAAGCAAGGATGAGCATTAGAGAAAAAATAAATAAAGGTAAAATTACACCTTTTATTTTCTTCTTATTAATTGATCTAATAGAAAATTATTTGCTCTAAGTAAAAATATCAACAATGCATTGGTGATTATAGCATATGGATAAGTAAAATGAATGACAGAAATGCCATAAGGGATGAGGGAGAGCAATCAGGAGTACTATTATAAGGTACCTGCATTACCTGTGAAGTGGCATAGACTTATCTGAAAGTGGACTTAGATTAGTTTTAAACGTAAATTTCAAAATCTAGAGCAACCACTAAAAAATTTTAAAAGAAGTGCAAATGATAAGCAAACAGAAGAAAGAGTATGGAATCATATAAAATGTTCAATTAAAACCAGAGAAGGCAGAAAAGAGGGAAATATTTATTAAACAACAAAAATAAGTTTAAAGAATAGAAAACGGCTACAAGCATGGTATATACTACCTAATCATATCAATAATCACTTTGTGAATGATCTGAATACACCAGTTAGAAGATAGAGAATGCAAAAGTGGACAAAAACAACATCTGAGTATATGTTGCCTAGAAGAAACCCATTTAAATATACAGAGACTGGGAGGTTAAAAGTAAAGGGATAGAAAAAGATATACCTTGCTAATAGCAATCAAAAGAAAGCTGGAGTAGCTATGTTAATTTCAGACAGTGCAGACTTTAAAGCAAAGAAAATTATCAGGGATAATGAAGGTCATCACATAATGATAAAGATGTCTATTCCCCAGTAAGACATAACAATCCCTAATGTGTATGTCCCTAACAACATAGTATCAAAATACGTGAGGCAAAAACTTCTAAAACTGCAAGGAGAAATAGACAAATCTCCATTATTATAGTTGGATAGCTCAACATACCTCTATCAGGAACTGAGAAACCCAGCAGGCAGATAATCAGTAGGGAGATAGTTGAACTGAACAACACCATCAAACATCTGGATCTAATTAACATTATGGAATACTCCACCCGACAACAGCAGAGTACACACTCTTCTCAAACATACATGGATATTCATCAAAATAAATAACATTCTGGGCCATGAAAATACATCAGAACAAATTTAAAAGAATAGAAATTATATAAAGTGTGTTCTCAGACCACCGGGGAATTAAAACTAGCTGAAAAATCCCAATATATTTGGAGATTAAACAATATACTCCCAAATAACACATAGGTCAAAGAAGTCTCAAGAGAAATTAAAAATATTTTGAATGAAAAGAAAATGAAAATACAATTTGCGCAAATTTGTGGGATGCAATGCTTAGAGGAGAGTTTAGAGTATTGAATATGTATATTAGAAAGCAAAAACACTAAAATCAATAACCTAAGCTTCCACATTAGAAAACTAGAGAAAGAATAGCAAATTTCAGCCTAAAGCGCACAGAAAATAAGTAACTATAAATATAAATATTAGAGCAGAAACTAATAAAATTGAAAACAGGATATCAATAGATAGAATTAATGAAACCCAAAGCTATCTCTTGAAAAGATCAATAAACTGATAAACCTCTTTCTAGGCTAATGAGAGAGAGGATACACACATTTCTAATATTAGAAAAAAGAAAGAGGTTATCATTACTGTTCCTATGGATTTAGATAGACAATAAAGGAATATTATGAGGAACTCTATGCCCACAAAATGTAATAACTTACGTAAAATAGATCAATTCCTTGAAAGACAAAATCTATCAAAACTCACATAAAGAGAAATAGATATTTTGAAGAAGCCTATATCTATTATAGAAATTGAATCAATGATTATTAACCTTCCCCTCCCCCGAAAACACTTGACTCAGATTGTTTCACTGGTGAATTCTACCAAAAATTTATCCAAGAAATGATATAAACTTTCTAAACTCTATTCCAGAAGAAAGAAGCAAAGAGAACACTTCCTAACTCACTCTAGAAGGCCAGCATTACCCTAATATCAAAGCTAGATAAACACAGTACAAGAAAGGAAAACTACACATTAATACCTCTCATGAACAGAGATATAAAAGTCTTCAAAAATTCTTAACCAATTTAATTCAACAATGTATAACAATAATTATATACCACCACCAAGAGAGATTTATTCCCGACCTGCAAAATTGATTCAATATCTGAAAATCAATTAACATAATCCAACACATCAACAGGCTAAAGAAGAAAAATTTTATCAATTGATGCAGAAAAACAACCTGACAAAATCTAATATCCATTAATGATAATTAAAAAAATAAACAAACTTGGGTCCCATCTAGTGGTGTAATGGTTAAGTTTGTGCACTCCGCTTCAGGGGCCTGGGGTTCACAGGTTCAGATCCTGGTCATGGACCTATGCACCACTCATCAACCATGCTGTGGAGGCACCCCACATACAAAATGTAGGAAGATTGGCACAGATGTTAGCTCAATGACAATCTTCCTCAAGCAAAAAGAGGAGTATTGGCAGCAGATGTTAGTTCATGGTCAATCTTCCTCACCAAAAAAAAAAAAAAAAAAATCTCAGCAAATTAGGAACAGAGGGGAACTTCCTCAACTTAATAAAGAACATCTAGAAAAAACTTACAGCTAACATGCTACTTAATGATAAAAATTGATGCTTTTCCCCTAAGATCCTAAACAAGGAAAGGATGTCTTTCCTCTTACCACTTCAACATCACACTGTAAGTACTAACTAGTGCAAGAAGACAAAGTGAAGTAATAGTATACAGATTGAGAAAGAAGAAATAAAACTTTTTTCAGAGATGACATGATTGTTTCTGTAGAAAAGATTAAAAAATTGACTAAAAAAGGCCCTCAGAATCAGTAAGTGATTCTAGAAAGGTTTCAGGATGCCAGGTTAATATATAAAAGTAAATTGCATTCCTATGTACTGGCAATGAACGACTGGAATTAGAATTTTAAAATAATACCATTTTCATTAGCACTAAAAAACCCGAAATGCTTAGGTATAAATCTAACAAAATATGTACAAGATCTATATGAGGAAAACTACAAAACTGTGATGATAAAACTCAAAGATCTAAGTCAATGGATCTAAATCCATGCTGATGGATAGGAAGACTCAATATTGTTAAGATGTCATTTCTTCCCAGTTTCATCTATAAATTTCGTACAATCCCCATAAAAAATGCCTGTAAGTTATTTTGTAGATATTGAAAAACTGATTCTTGTGTATTATAGAAAGGCCAAAGACCTACAACAGCCAATACAACTCTAAAGAAGAAAAACGAAATCAGAAGACTGACACCACTCAATTTCAAGTCTTACTATAAAGCTTCAGAGGTTAAAATAGCATTGTATTGGTAAAAGAATATACAAATAGATCAATAGCACAAAAAAGAGAGCCCAGACACAGACCCATGCATAGTAAACTCATCTTTGACAAAGGAACAAAGAAAATTCAATGTGGAGAAAGGAAAGTTTTTCAACAAATTGTGCTGGAATAATTAGACAACCATATGCAAAAAAAAAAAAAAGAAAGAAATCTAGACATGATCCTTATACCTTTCACAAAAATTAACTCAAAATGGATCCTAGATCTAAATGCAAAATGTAAAATTATTAAAATTCTAGAAAATAACAGGAGAAAAATCTAGATGACTTTGCGTTTGTAATGAGTTTTTCGATAAAACAACAAAAGCACTACCAATGACAGAAAAGAAAATCAGTAAGTTGAACTTTATTAATACTAAAAACTTCTACTCTGCCAAATACATTGTTAAGAGAGTGAAAAAAGAGGCCACAGACTGGGAGAAAATATTTTCAAGACATATGTCTGATAAAAAAAGAAAACAACTTGTATCCAAAATATATAAAGACACTTAAAACTCAGCAGTAAAACAACAAACAACCCAATTCAAAAATGGGTAGATATGTATAGATACCTCACCAAAGAAGATCTACATTTGGCAAATAAGCATCTGAAAACATGCTCAAATCATATGTTATTAGAGAATTGCAAATTAAAACAACAATGTACTATTGCTAACACTGCATACCTATTAGAATGGCTAAAAAAACAAACAGAAAAATTACATTACCAAATGCTAGCAAGCATGCATAGCAACCACAACTCTCATTCATTGCTGATCAGAAGGCAAAATGTCAGAAGCCACTTTAGAAGACAATTTGGCAAACATAGTTTTATCGTATAACCCAGTAAGCACACTCTTAGTATGTATCCAATTGAGCTGAAATTTTCTGTCTACACAAAGACCTGAACATGAATGTTTATAGTAGTTCTGTTCATAATTGTCCAAAATTGGAAGTAACCAAGATGTGCTTTAATAGGTGAATATAGAAAGAAATTATGTTATATCTGTAAGATGGATGCTTGGATAAAAAAGAAATGAGATATCAAGGAAGAAAAAGTAAAATTGAAGCCAGTCTGAAAAGGCTACATGTTGTATTGTTCCTACAATATAACAGCTGGAAAAGACACAACTATGAAGATAGTGAAAAGATCATTGGCTGCCAGGATTTTGGGGGAGGGAAGATGAGTGTGTGAAACACAGGGAGTTTTAAGGCAGTGAAACCATTCTGCATGGTTTTGTAATGGTACATAGATGACAATAGGTATTTGTCAAAACCTGTAAAACTGTACAAGGTAAAGAGTTAGCCTTAGTATAAACTATGTCCTTTAGTTAATAATAATGTATCAAAGTTGGTCCATTAATTGTAACAAATGTACCATGCTAATGCAGGATGTTCATAATGAGGGAAACTGCATTAGTGTGTGGGATGAGTACATGAGGACTCTCTATAGTATCTGCTCAATTTTTCTGTAAATCTAAAACTGCTCTAAAAATAAAGCTCAGTAATGAGAAAATAAAGTACTCCATAGAGCTCTTGGGAATATTAATATGTGTGTAGCATTCAGAAGAGTGCCTAGCGCTTAGCACTCAAAAGTTAACTTCTATTATTATTATTATTAATATTAGTAGTGATAGATATATTAACAGAGCTGTATTCTCTGAAAAATATTTTTTCTTTAATGCATTTGCAAATTCAGAAATTGGCAAATAGAGATAAAATAAGAAAATATCATTGCTTACTCTGAAGAAAAATGTTTTCCTGTACAATTAAATAAAATGGGAAAATAGCTTTCATGTTCTGTTGCATAAACTGACAATTTCTATGAAATTTTATTGCAAGAATTACTTTGTAGTACAACTAAAAAGAATTATTTATTCAAAAATCATGATGTTTTATGTATTACCTTTTTACATTTTCTCATATAATAAAAAAAATCAACACAACCAAAACATATTGCTATAAGGTGCCTTTGTAAAAAGCATTTTCTATTAAAATAATTTTCTCATATGGATTTGGAAAAAAAGTCTAGATGAAAGATTGTTTTCCTTAGCTTCTAATAAAAACACTAAGGAAGCAACTCTCTGAATTCATAAATCATCTTTTCTTGTTTGTTTTTCTGGGCCTAAAATATGTATAGAATGTCTTTATACCCAGTGGTGCTTTGCGAGATATGAACGATGCATAATTTATTGTGACAATAGAACTTTCAAAATGATCAGATTCAGATACTTTTAAATGATTCTGAACTTTGTTCTTTCCTTTTTTTGCTTCAAAATTTTGGAAAGTATTCATTTTAAAGTGAAGAATCCATCATTTGGACAGTATTCACTTCTATGCCAAGAAAGTTCATTCACAACATAAACACAAGAGTTAATTTTAGCAATTTGTTAACTAATTGTTTTAAGGAAAGTACAGCAATCTGATTAATTATTTGATGATAGGTAGGGCAAATGCTTCATCAGATCATTGAATCTTTCGTTATTGTTCATACCACATAGCACTTCTTCACTGGGAGGGAAAATATTAATTTTTACAAAATTTACTGCAGTATATAAGAATAACATTTTTTAACATTTTATAACTTTTTATGGTGAATAAACTCAAAATACATCATTTGTCAACATACTAAGGACGTCCTCCTTGAATAATGACTCTGATATACAAAGGTTGTTACAAAGATGACTTTTATTTTATAAGCTTAAATAATTTGGCAATGTATAGGATGAAGAGGCATATATGGCATGCAAGTTTGGGAAATTATTGGTTTAGTTCATACTTCTGCCTTTTTTCCTCCAATTTTATACCAGTCTTTCCCCCAAACCATTTAGTTAATCTAAAATTCATCAAATGATTAGCAAAGATCACCAGAAGGCATCCAGAGAGAGTAGAAGTAAAAGCAAGCACAGTCTTATGTAACTTGATGTCAAAGCTTAAAGCATTAAAAATATTTTCTGAACATAATTTTGGCTTATAGACTTACTCCTTTTATAACTTCTGGAAGGGAAAAAATTTTTCTGAAGGGTCCAGATTTATCCCTGTGGTGAGGTGATCTATGTGAGCTCCTATTTGAATAGCTAGCTTGTCCTAGACAGAATCCTGGAGATTCTAGTATAGAAATGTACACCTACAAATCAATGAATTAAAGCCTCAATCGTATAGATATGATTTTGCTATAATGAAGATTTTTCTTTTTTTAGTTAAAACTGGATTTTTGAACAAACTTGAAGAGTCAAAACTTCTAAAAACTGTTAGCTGAAACTAAGGACACTGCTCCTATACGGGGACATACACACATACACTTTCCAGGTTGTCCCAGTTCCAGCCAGATCTCCTTCAAGTTTGGGAGCTTCCTGACTTGAGATTCATTGTCTAAATCAATCCTCCTAATTTTATTTACTTTTTCCAGTTTTATTAAGATATAACTGACATACAACATTGCATCAGTTTACAGTGTACAACATGATGATTTGATACATGTATATATTGCAAAATGATTACTATGATAAGGTTAGTTAACACATCCATCACCTGACATAATTACCTTTTTTGTGTGTGTAGTGAGAACTTTTAAGATTTGCTCTCTTAGCACCTTTCAGGTATAAAAATACAGTAATTTTAACTATAGTCACCATGCTGTACATTAGATCCTCAGAACTTAATCATCTTATAATGGGAAGGTTGTACCCTTTGACCACCTTCACCCATTTCCGCCACTCCTGCCCCAGGCAACCACCATTCTACTCTGTTTCTATGAGTTCAATGTTTTTAGATTCCACATATAAGTCATATCGTACAGTATTTGTCTTCTACTGTCTGACTTATTTCACCTAGCTTAATGCCTTCAAGGTCCATCCATGTTGTTAGAAATGGCAAGATTTCCTTCTTTCTCATGGTTGAATAATGTTCCACTACATATATACCACATCTTTATCCTTACATCCATTGATGGGCACTTAGGTTGTTTTCATGTCTTGGCTATTGTCAATAATGCTGCAATGACATGAGGGCATAGATATCTCTTCAAGAAGTGATTTCATTTCCTTTGGATATATACTCAGAAATGGGATTGCTGGATCATATGGTGGTCATGCTTTAAATATTTTGAGGAACATCCATACTGTTTTCCACAGTGGCTGCACTAATTTAGATTCCCACCAGGAGTGTACAAGTGTTTCCTTTTCTCCACATCTTCACAGCACTTATCTCATCTTTTTATAATAGCCATTCTAACAAGTGTGAGATGATATGTTATCGTGGTTTTGATTTACGTTTCCCTAAAGATTAAAGTTGAGCATCTTTTCGTGTTCCTGTTGTCCATTTGTATGTCTTCTCTTCGAAAAATATCAGTTGAGGTCCTTTGCTCATTTTATTTTATTTCTTAAAGATTGGCACCTGAGCTAACATCTGTTGCCAATCTTCTTCTTCTCCTCCTCCTCCTTGTTCTTCTCCCCAAAGCCCTCCAGAGCCCCCCCCCATACATAGTTGTATAGTCTAGTTGTAAGTGCTTCTGATTGTTCTATGTGGGACACCACCTCAGTATGGCCTGATGAGTGATGCCATGTCTACACCAGGGATCCAAACCGGTGAAACCCCTGGGCTGCTGAAGCAGAGTGCAAGAACTTAACCACTCAGCCACAGGGCCAGCCTCCTTTCCTCATTTTATAATTGGATTTTCTTTTTTTTGCTATTGAATTGTATGAGCTCCATACATGTATTTTGGATATTAAACCTTATCAGACATATAGTCTGAAAATGTTTTCTCCTATTATATAGGTTACCTTCTCAGTTTCCTGATTGTTTCTTTCGTTGTGCGGAAGCTTTTTAGTTTGATGTATTCTCACTTTTTGCCTTTGTTGCTTGTGCTTTTGGTGTCATACCCAAAAAAATCATTGCAATCCCAGTGTCAAGGAGGTTTTTTCCTCTATTTTCTTCTAAGAGTTTTACAGTTTCAAGTCTTATATTTGTTTGTTATCCATTTTGAGTTAAGTTTTGTGCATGGTAAGATACGAGTCCAATTTCATTGTTTTGTATATGAATATCGTGTTTACCCAACACCTTTTACTGAAATGACTATTGTTTCCCCCCTGAGTATTCTTTGCTCCCTTGTCAGATGTTAGTTGACTATATAAGCATGGTCTTATCTTTGGGCTCTCAATTCTCTTCCACTGGTCTCTGTGTCTGTTTTTATGCCATTATCAACCAAAACAATGCTGCTTTGATTACGAAAGCCATGTAATACATAGTTTAAAATCAGGAAGCCTGATGCCTCCCTCTTTATTCTTTCTCAAGATTGCTTTGGTTATTCAAAGTCTTTTGTAGTTCCATATGAATTTTAGAATTCTTTCTATTTCTATGAAAACTGCCATTGGAATTTTCCCCTGCCTTGGTAAGGCCACAGAATCGGCTCCATGTCTGGTATGGCTTTACCTGCCCATTGACTGGAAATCCAAATCAGTCAGAATTACCAATAGAGTTCTCTGGCCAGATAGGGCTGCCAGCTGGACTCTACAGATGGGCAGAGCTGCTGGTGGGATCTCTCTTCAGTTACTGCTACAAGCAGGAATGGGTCTGTCAAGATCCATGTGCTGGTTGCTGAAAACGTGCCCCCCCCCCCCCCGCCCCCCCGTTTATACCTGATCTCCAGTGTGAAGCTCTGTAGATTACTTCAGTTATCCCTGTGAGGTAAGATCCAAGAAAGGGTCCTGAGGAGTGTCCTGAAGACATTGAATGTCCACCTTGGGTTCTCTTTTTCCCACTGGAAATACCATAGGCCAGGGAGGACCTCTTGGCACAGCACTGTGTCAGCCTGGCATGGTAGCCTCTCCACTTATTCTTCTAATGTGGCCCTCTCGGTCACCTTTGTACAAGGGGTTCTTCAGCCTCACCTCCAGGTTCTGGGATTCTCACAGTGGTATCTTGTGTATGGATAACTCCTCATTGGTCTTCTTGTGAGGCAGAGCTAAGTCAAGAATGTCCTATGTTGCCATCTTGATGACATCCAATCCTCCTTATTTGAGAGATGAATAAACTGAGATCTAGAGACCTGTTTTATTCAAAACCATGTTGCGATTCAGTGGTAAATTAAGATTAAACTCCGAAGATGATCTCAAAAGTTAGCAATCATAAAAACCTAGAGTCATCAGTGTCTCTGGGAACCTTAGCTCTCCTCAGTCTCTTCACCTTTAGTGGAAGAATGAGAGCTGTGAGCACTTTGTAGTCATGCAGGATTGGGTCTGTGCTGGGAGAAAGCACAAGGTTACAGACTGTGGAGTCTGAGGATCTGTGTTCAAATCTTGGCTGTGTCACTCCCTGGGTGTGTGTACTTTATGAGTTCCTTAGCCATAGAGTCTTAGTGTACGCGTGTACAGAATGGAGTTGTATTAGTTGGGGTTCTCCAGAGAAACAGAACAAATTGGGGTTGTATGTATGTGTGTGTATATATGAGAGAGAGAGGGAGATTTTTAAGGAATTGGTTCACATGATTGTGGTGATAGCAAGTCTGAAATTTACAAGGCAGACCAGTCTTAGAGATCCAGGGAAAAGCTGGTTTTACAGCTCAAGTCTGAAGGCAATCTAGAGGCAGAATTCTCTCTTCTTCCTCTTTCTCTAGGGACTTCAGTCTTTTTCTGTTAAGGACTTCAGTTAATTGGATACACCCACCCACATTATGGAGAGTAATCTGCTTTACTCAAGGTCTACTGATTTAAATGTTACTCACATCTGAACAATATTTTGGCAGCATCTGGATGGGGGCTGGATCAAATATCTGGGCACCATAGCTTAGCTCAGCTGACGAAATTGACCATCACAGCGGTGGTATTAGCCTCACCGGACTTATGAGGATCAGATGAAATAATAACTCTTAAGTAATTAACGTAGTGTTTGGGACATAGTAGCTACTCAGTAAATGATAGTTACTATTATTGTTGTTGTTACTACTATTAGAAATGTCCATGAAATCTATGGGTTCATGGTCACCCTTATATATAAATTTCAAAAGAAATAATTAGTTTGTGGTAGTGTTTTGAACAAATGTTAATTTTTGCTTCTATGAAAGTGCTCTCTGTTATATAGCTTTTCAAAATATTTGACAAATATGTCAATAAAAATTGCTTTATATGTACTTAGAGAATAATAAATTTAGGAAGTCTAAAAAAATTATGAGCAATACTTTAAAACTATGAATGCTCAATAAAAGTTTAAAGGGAAAAGTACATATTTCTATTCTGTAACTAATACAAATAAAAATTGTCAAGTTTCCATTATTGAAAACTACATAAGTGAAAAGTTCTTTTGAAGATAAATGTAGGGTATTATGAAATTTCGTCATCCCTGAGGCCACATCATTAAAGTTTCAAGGCACCTCTGGGATAAAGTGGTAAGTAGCAAGTTCCTACTGCTCCTTTGCTGGGGGGAAATCACAAATCTTTGTTGAAAAAGGTAGAGGAAAAATATAAGTGAAGAATACAATTATTTTGGAAATATAGAGCACACATGCACAGATCAGAAGTTGGTTAGAGCAGGAGATAGTGGGGCCTATGGTAGTTAGCAACCAAATTTTGGGACTATAGTGTTCCAAAACACTTCTTAATATCAAATAATTTCATAGATACCTTTTGATTTTAATTATCCTTTTTAAAAGAAAATTTTTATTAACTATTATAAAAATTATATTTATATAAGCAAAATATGCAACTTATTTTTCTTATAGATCTTATCTGGTAGGCAAATAGATTCACAAACCAGTTGCCATAATTCCATAAGCCACTAGGAGTTTGTGGCTCAGAGGTTGGTGGTCACTGGTGTGGGAGCAAGACCAGGTAATTTGACAGGAGGAAAAGTGAGTGGTTGTAAGCCAGTCTCATCCACCATACTGAGCTAGTGACTTAGATTGAGATTATAGAGTTCAGTTTTTACCATTTATATTTTTTTTTTATGATTTTCTGGGATACTCCTCCATTCCAGCAGAATAAAAACTCTTTTTGAAAAAGGAAACAGTTTACTCCTTTGATATAAGAGTGAATCATAATCCAAAATGGGGTATTACTCTATAAATTAGAATATTAGCTATACAGAGTAAAAGATTTCTCTCTCTTCTCATTCTCACTGGGATTAAATGTATGTTTTATCAGCTTTTTGGAGTGTGTGGGGAAGAAGATAAATATTTAACTTTCTGATTCATTTAACCTACACAGACACTGCTCCAGTGAACAGGTCCTTCAGCATCTGTACAGAATATTTGCATTACTTTTTCATGAATTCTCAGAGTCATTCTTGATTATACTAAAACTTATAAATATACAAAATATTTTGAGTGATTTTAAATGTTGAGGTTTAGGCTTCTTCAGTCTTCAGCAATATGCCCCAAATATAGATGGAAGTATTATTGAGGAAATACATATGTATTTCAGAGGAATTGTTCTGAAAGCAGGAACAAGCACTTGGACACATATGTGCTTAGCCACAATTTAATAGTGAACACATTTGTGGTAAACACGAAAGCAAAATCTAGAGGGATATAGGAAGAGAGAAACCCCAGAAAGAGTGTCATTCACTTTCTTTTGAGTGAAGCCTTTCAAATCCTGGGATGAAGGATAAGAAATAGTGACTGTGGATGAGGTGCTGACCTTTCAGATGTGGCGTTTACACCCTCCCTTGCCACTCCCGTCTGTCTCTCTCAGGCGGGATGATTGTGCACTTTAAAATTATGACACCTGTAATTTAAGGAACATCTTTAAAATATGTCTTGGTTTTCTATCCTGAGTTAAGCAAAAACTACAGCATTTAGAAACAGAACCATCACTTTGTTTTTTATACATATTTATACAAATTATGTGATTTTGCATAAGGTAGAAAAAAGAAAACACAGGACAAAACCAAAATAAAATTTAACCTCATTTTTTAAAACATATTGCTGGAAAAAATTAAGAGTGAGAATAACTCACACCGTGGATTTCATGGTGCTCTTTAGTATTGGCTGTTGAAAACTCCTTTTTGCAGAATAGTTGAACTTACCTCATTTTTCCCTTTAATAAATCCATATTATGTACATACACTGAAAGTTGACTGGGTAAAAGTCAAAGATACAGAATTGAATGAAGTTTATGCCCCACATCACATAATCTTGAGCAAGTCTTAAAGTCTCTAAGCCTCAGTTTTCTTCTTTTTTATATTTTCTTTTTTCTTTATTATTTTTGGATGTACATCATATTTTGAATTCTGTGTACATTACATCATGTTCACCACCCGAAACCTAATTATAGTCCATCCCCGTACATGTAAGCCTAATCACCCCTTTCGTCCTCTCCTCTTCCCCTATGGTAACCATCAATCCAATCTCCAATGCTATGTGTTTTGTTGTTGTTGTTTTTACCTTCCACTTATGATTGAGATCATATGGTATCTGACTTTCTCCCTCTGATTTATTTCACTCAGCATAATACCCTCAAGGTCCATCCATGTTGTCACAAATGGCCGGATTACATCATTTCTTATGGCTGAGTAGTAGTCCATCGTGTATAAATACCACATCTTCTTTATCCATTCGTCCCTTGATGGGCACCTAGGTTGCTTCCATGTCTTGGCTATTGTGTATAATGCCGCAATGAACATAGGGGTGCAAGCATCTTTATGCTGTTGTGTTTTCAAGTTCTTTGGATAAATACCCAGCAGTGGAATAGCTGGATCATATGGGAGATCTATCCTTAATTTTCTGAGGATAAGCCTCAGTTTTCTTATCCATAGAATGGGGATAAATACTCTTTCTGATATCTCACACTGAGAGAATTAAACTAGAAAAACTTTGTTGGCTATAAAGCACTGTGAAAGTATGAGCTATTCTTGGCATTCTAATTGTGGTAAAGACCTACAAAGTGCCACGGGATGCAAAGATACATAAAGCATGGTCCCTGCTCATCCAGAAGTTTACAATCCAGTAAGAGAGATACATACACAACCACAGCTGTATGTGATGAACATCAAATGACCAGTAGAGCTGATTATAAGAGTAAACAATTTCAGGGAAAGACATCATTCCTTTTTGGGAAGCTTATAACAGCTTTTATGGAAAATGGTGATGTTAAACCACACTAAGACTATCAACAAATATTTGAGTGCTTACTAGGTGCCTGGTACAACTTTTTTTTCACCCAGTACTTATTAAGAGCTTTACATTGATTTCTCATTTAATTATTAAAATTTAATGAGGGTTGCACTATCCCCACCTTACAAATAAGAATCTGAGATTCAGAGAGGTGAAGTGACCTGCCAAAGTCACATAGTAAGCAACTGAGTTGGAATTTGAAGCCAGGTGCATCTGTTTCCCGAAGCCACGATTCCAGTCACCAGGCTAGGGCAGTAGGAAACTGGAACTAGTGCTTGGAAGGACCCAGAAAGATGGTGTTTATTCACAAACTAGTCCTTGTACACAGAGGGCAAGGAGAGACAGAAGAAAGAGGCAGACCACTCCAGACTGGTAGGTGGTGGGGAACTTACTCTCAAGGCCTGTCCTGGGTGGCCCCAAGATGAGTAGATCTTAATACCTGCCCACCAAATCTTAAAAGTTTATATAGAGGCCTTACCTGGGTTCAGTCACTTAATACCATCCAGTTGGTCTCAACAACACGTTACTGTCTCAAGGCTATGTTCTGGAGGCAGCTTCTAGTGTGGAGAATGCATTTTCTAAGCAGAGGGGAGTGGGTGAGGAGGCTCCGATTGTCCGGGTCCAGCTCTCAAGTCAACTGGTGGTCATGTCTTCTCGATGACCTCCTCTAACAGATGGTAGTCCCCATATCAATTTTTCTCTCTTCCAAGTATACAACCCATCACTTTTGCTATGTTTCTTTATAGTTTCTTCCACATAAAAGGCAGACTAGACATTCCTAACTCTTGACTCTGATTTGGGCCTTGTGGCTTGCTTGAGTCAATAGCATGAGGTGAGCATGCTGCTTCTGAGGCTAGGCTTCAAAAAGCCTTGCATGTTTCTGCTTACTCTCTTGTGCTTCTGCCATGGCCATGAGGAGGACTGCTGGGGATATCCCACCAGTCCCAGAGGAGAGTTGGAGAAATGCAGAGCAGAGCTGCCTCACAACCAAGCCGAGTCTGGAGCAGAACCCTCAGCTAACCCACAGACACACGAGTGAGCCTAGCCAAGGTCAGTCAGTCAGCATATCCATGAGCTATGATAAAAAATAATTTTTGTTTTAAGTCACTGAAGTATGGGGTAGTTTGTTAGGCAGCAATAGCTAACTGATACACATAAAAACATTTTTTAATATATGATTTTTCACATTATAAAAGTCATATGTATTCATTTTTTTAATTGAAAAGAGAAAAAGATATGTATATAGAAGAGAAAAAAATAAACCACCAAAGCAAACATTGTGATATAAAAATCATAATGCTTATATACCATTTTCTATATATCAGAAAGCTTTACATATATTAAAGCATTTAATACTCATACAGCCTTGTATATAATATTAGCTAGATTTTAAATGTGGGGAAATTGAGTCATAAAAACTTTAAATAACACAGCTAATATAGTCAAAACATGGAATCAAACCCAGAAAGGATGGCTGCAGCAGCAAAGCCTTCAAGCAGTCTGTTAAATGTCCTCTCTAACTGGCTCAGACACTGTATTTCCTTCTAGTCTGTCTTATTGCCTCTTGACCTCCATTTAGAATGTAGGCAGATGAAGATGGAGGGACCTGCATTCCAGTGAGAGAGAACAGAATGAGCAAAGGACTAAAGCAGGACCAGAGATGGAGAAAATCATTCCAGTTGTGCAAAGAAGGATGGATTTCAGTTTAGCAGGAGCCGAGGCTGATGAACTCACGCAGTTACCTCTGGGAAAAGATTATCTCACCATTAAAAATAAATAGACTTTTGTGGTTTAATTGTCATTTCACTTCTGCTCAGTATCCCAGCTTCTTTAAGCTCAGGGATTTGAAAATGAAGATTCCTTAAAAACAAAACAAAACTGGCTCTCATGGCCAAGACAAATACAGCTTGGAATGACAATCATGGAAATGGAGACACTTGTACATTCAAGTGTTCATGCATTTCCACACACAGCCTGCTTCAGGACTTTTTATGTTGGCTAAGCACTGTTCAGGAACAGCCTATAGTGCAGGTGGCAAAATTACACGTGAGGACAGCATCCCATTCCTTGACACTCCTGTAAGAATGAATTATGTGGATATCTTGTCCTCGACTACACTGCTATGAGCAAGAAAATGGCAAGCAGCAAGGATCCAGCTTTTTGGGATGATTATCATTTATCAGATAGGAAAATAATTCATAGCCACTCACAGGTGTCTCTAATGGCTGTATTCTCCCTGGCTTCTCTGTGCTGTGGACTACAGTTTTATGTCTTTGTGCAAAAAAGAGCCGACTTCTTAGCTTAAAAGCCAAGCCTTGCTCTGTTGAGCTACACAAAGATGATCATGGGCATCCTAATGTAGAATAGCATTTCATTGTCCCTCCTGGGTCTCATGCAGGCTAGTGCCCTGCCTTCAAATATAAAAATTAAAATAAAAAAAAGTTATCTCCTGCAAAAATGCCAGAGGGGGAAGAGGCAGCTGTCTGCATCCAGATTTGGCTTTAACTGCTACCTCTCACCTAATCGCTTTTGGCAGCTTGTCTTCTAAGCTAAGGTAAGATCTGTATGTGAAAACTTAGGTTGGCCTTGCAAATAGCATCACAATCTCTAAACTTAACCAGTTGTCCCCCACCAAAGGCCCACAAGCTGTCAAATGTAATCAGCCATTATGGCTATTCTAGAATCTCTCATCTGTGAACCTCAAAGTTACATTTTCTAATGTGATCCACCTGTCGTACACTACCGCTTAGAAACAGGCTCTCTGTAATATTCAACAAAGTGAATTCAGTGAATAGTTATGAAATAGCTACTCTGGGGTGGGCAGTTTTCTCGTTCTTTGTAAGATAGTCAGGGCCAGTTGAGAAGTCAGCCACGCACCAGCCAAATTACTTACACTATGGTAATTACTGTGATGGAACCGTGGGCTATGGGAACCCATGATAATAGGGCCTTGCAACTCAGAGTGTGCTCCGTGCACCTGCAGTAGTGGCATCATCGGGAGACAGTTAGAAAATGCTACTAACTGTTTGAGAAGAAGTTCTTTAGAGCAATACTTCTCCAACTTTGCTCATATCAGAATCACCTGGAAGCTTTACAAAATTCTAATGTCCAGGCTGTGGTCCAGTGCTATTAAATCAGAATCTCTGTGAGTGGGTCCCAGCCTCAGGATTTGTTTTTAGGCCCCCAGCTGTAATTAGGTGGTTCCACTATTGGTGCTGCCAACTCTTAGAGCCAGTCATCTTGCAAGGACTCACCTAATTAGTCTCTAGACTTATTTTCTAGGACCACACATTATTCAGTTGCAGACACCGTTGCCTGCCTAGCAGCCAATCTTCCCATTTCCTTGTTAATATCCGGAAAGCTTTCTGACGTCTGTTTTCCAGGAATTAGAGATCTAGAGGCTGGATCTTCATTCACACTCTAAGCCCATCCTGGTAATTCCATTCCTCTGCCAGTGACTGGCCGAAAAATGGGCACATGGCTTCCTTCTGATCAAAGTGAAAGAGGAGATATTGTTCAGGACCTCTAGGAAGGCATTCGTTGCTCTTAAAGAGGAGAATCAGGAAGGGATGCATTCTCTGAGCCTTTTCCAACCTTTAAATGTTTTTGTGTGATGACTAGAATCACTGCAAATAGTTCATGACCATGAGACTGGAGCAATACTTGTGGGGAGAGGAATTCTGGGAAGAAAGTAGGAAAGAAACTGTGTTATGGTTGACCTGCTGAATTAACCAACCCTGAGCACTGCCTCTGATCTCTTAAGTGAAATATTAAATTCTCTTATTTGTTAAGACATTTTAGCTGAGTTTCTCTTACTCTTGGGTGAAAGTAGCTTAATAGATAATCTTTATCTCATAGATGGGGAATAAAAATCTATTATTAATAAATAATAATATATGGTATGAACAATTTTGGAATAACAACATGAATCATAGGCTTTCAATGTAAAAAGGGACTCCAAACACCATCCACTCCAACTGCTTGAGTAGTCTCTGGACAGCACTAAAATATGACTTGCCTCCAGCAGAAAAGTAACAGAAAATTTAGAAAACTTGCTGATTTGGTGTTTTTGCAAGTCTTCTTCTCATTTTCTGTATCTGACTTGACAGATGAGGGACGTGCAGAGAAATAGATTGTTTCTGCCTCAAGGGGCACAAAACACACTGCCTGCAGACACGTATTCTTATGCACAAGACATGTATGTGCCTAAGAAGAGCATTGCTTATTTGAAAATGGAAGAACGATGAGTGGGCCATGAAAAGTTATCTTTGAGTTGTTCTTTGCTGGCAGTCCTTTACATGGAATCCAAATCTAGAAATACTCTTAGGAGAGGCTACTAAGTTTAAATTTGATAATATTGTTACACTTTCCAATTAGCTGTAATTAAATTAGGGAAAAAAAGTGCTTGTAGTCTGGTTCCAAAGTTACTTGTGATCATGTCTCAAGATGGCAGATAGTATGGTCTGCTTCATTCATTGCAGTATCCCAGTGCCTAGAACAGTAACTGACAACAAATATTGTTTGAAAAAAATGCATGAATAACTTTCCTAGTCACTATTGTATCTCAATTTCTAGCTTAGTTAGTACCTGAAAGAGAGCAAATGCTCAATAATTGTTAAAGAACTTGAATAAATGAGCATAGATTACATTTTAAAGCAGATATTAGGAGGGTAATGGTACGTTGGCTCAGAAAGCAACATGCTTATTGACCAAGAGATCCTGAAATATTTTCCTTGACTCTGGAATCCAAAGTTGAGGTTATCATATTTCAGACTGATATATCACATTTCACTTTTCTGATGAAAATTACTACTTTTCACTTCAAAGATAACATTCATGTTCACTCTGTGCTGTATTATTTTCTTTACCCTTAGACTTGTATCATTTTTGTAAGTTCAAAAAATGTTTATTTAGTATCTACTTCAAAGAGACATTGGGCTCAGTGGTACAGTGTAAATAAAGACTAGAAAGGCCCAGCTCCTGAGTTTGCAACTCGGGGATAGTCATGTGCTTCTTGAAGTCTTAGTAATGGTAGCATCCTCTAGTTATTAGCTAAGAGACTGGCAGGCAGTGCTCAATACATGTTTGTTGAATTGAAAACTACTAATGTGGATTAGAATACAATGTACTGTCCCTCAAGGAAATGCAAACTGCTCTGTGAGATTTCCAAAGGGAGCATTCTCATCCAGTTGGGACCATGGGAGGGTTTTTGGAGAAGGTGGTTCTTGAAGGACAGAATACCAACAGATGCTTGTGATAGGATGATCTAGCCTACACAGAGATCAGCTTAATCAGCATAACAGCATGAGACATCTTCAAAGAAATGTGAGTAGTTCAGTTTGTCTGGCATGTAGATTGTTTAGAGGGTAAAGTCTTCAAAGATAAGTGAGAGATGCCAAGTGGAGCACCCTGGATGCTGGCGTAAAAACTTTACACTTAAATCATAGGCTAAAGTCAATGGTTCCTAAGCTTTGCTGCACATTGTAATCACCTGACAATTGTTAAAAAAAAAAAAAAAACAGATTCCTGGTTACCATTCTCAAATATTCTGATTTAATTGGCATGGGATGTGACAAGGGCATTGAGAGCATTAAACTCTTCCCAGGTGACAGCAATAGGCAGCAAAGTTTGAGAAGCAATGCTGTAAGTAATCAGAAGTGGTATGACGATAGAGGAAGAACAAGGTTGGGACTATCCTTCAAGTATGAAGAATCATTTTGGGCTTAGGATTTTAAAATCTGAAAGGGAAATCTTGCAAGAAATTCATCATGTAGATCTGAAATCCAAGAGCAAAGTCAGCATTTTTTACTTAAATTTGAAAGCCATCTATATAGAAGAACCAACTTCACCTAATGAGCTCCTGTTCATCTTTCGAATTTCGGTTCAAATTTCTCTTCCTTGGAGAAGCTCTCCTGAACTGCTGACAAGGTCAGATACTTGTATTTGATACTTTCAATGCCATCTGAACTTCTTTGTCATGTTACTATTTATGGTTTACAGTATGCAGACTGTTCTGTTAAACATGTTTCTGTATGCAATTGAGCTCATCTGTGATTGGTCAACAAGGGATTCATGTAAGGACAACAGAAAGAACAGTAGCTCAGCTGAATGTAGCAAGCTTGGAGGAAGAGTGTTTGACAGGGTGACCCCACTTTCCACCATTTGGCTCTGACTGGCCAGATGTTCTGTCTTAGAAGTCTTTATGACATGGTTCTCCCTGTCTTTGGGCAGTTTGCCCTATTTTCATAACTCAGTTTTAAGAGAATCAAGAAATATTAGAGTTCTCTAAGAAATAATACCAAAAGAATGTGAATTGAGAGAGAGAGATTTTGATATTAAAGAATTGGCTCACGCAACTGTGGGAGCTGGCAAGTCCAAAATCTGTAGGGCAGGCTGGAAATTCAGATAAGAGTTGATGAAGTCTTGAGTCTGAAAGCAGGAAATTCAGGCAGAATTTCTATGTTGCAGTCTTGAGGCAGAATTCCTTCTTCCAGGAACCTCAGTCTTTGATCTTAAGGCCTTTAACTGTTGGATGAGACCCCAGTTATAGAAGGTAATCTGCTTTAAAGTCAACTGATTGTAGACGTTAATAACATCTGCAAAATGCCTTCTCTTGAAGCAAAATAACCAACAACCCTTCCACAGATAAGAGAAATGAGGTGAGTTTTACTTGAGCCAGAGTGAAGATTATAACCCTGAGTAAGGCCTTAGAAAGTGTTCCAGAGAAGCATGATTTTCAGTACAGTCATATCTTTTTGGAACAAAGAGCATACATTAAACACACCTAGGACACATTTTCAAAGTTTCAAACAGGTATATAGTTGACAATTAGCAGGTCAACATGACCCTGATGGCAGGAAATGGACTAATACTGATGTTACCAATAGGGGATTACCAATAGGGCGTAGGACAGAGAGTATGCGTTCTTATCTTAAGCGAGTGCATTCTTTGCTTCAATGGTTAAGCAGATGTACAATGTATGTTTGCTAGGCCGTAAGTCATGCTTTTTTAGTTCAAGCCAAATCAGTTTTGAACCCGAAATACCTCAGTATGTGAAAATCTCTTGTCACTTCACAGGAATATCTGGACTCATGTTTTTCAAACAACTAGACACTATAACCTAGCCAAGTTGGTTCTTTAGGTTCACCCAAAGAAATAAGAACTCCTTAATAATTTCTCTCATTAGGTTGATATTTGCAGACTGCCTGTTCTAAAGCTTATCCAGTTACCTCATAGACAGTAATTACCTTTGGTCCTTTCATTAATTCATGACCAAGCCATTTGCTCCTGGTCTTCTGAGGCTTTAAGATTTTTGGTCCCAATGTCACCTAGGGAAGTCCCTAAAACATTTTCCATGTCTACTGCTCTCTTTTTAAGTTGTGCTTGCTTATAGGAACCAAGGCAGAACAATGCCAGGTGGGCAAACAGCAGAGCCAGTCCAAACCAGAAAGGTCCAAGATGGTGATGGGGTGCTGTGTGCAAAACGAAACATGGGCAAAATGTGTTGTGTCCCAGCCCAGTGGCATAGTAGTTGGGTTTGTGTGTTCCACTTCACCAGCCTAGGGTTCAACAGTTCAGATCCTGGATGTGGACCTACACATTGCTCATCAAGCCATGCTGTGGCGGCATCCCACATAGAAGAACTAGAAGGACTTACAACTAGGATATGCAATTATGTACTGGGGCTTTGGGGAGAAAAAAAGGTGCCCCTGTGCAAGAAGGGAAGATCTACCCATGCTCCAAATGCCTCCATCCTGAAGGATGACACGGAGACGCCTCCCCCTTCACATCCCATAAGAACCCTGCTTGCCTTTCTTTCCGGGAGAAGCTGTTTTAGAACATGAGCTCTGCCTCCTCCGTTCATTGATCAATGAATAACGTTTCTATTCTGCTTTTCCTAACCCAGTCTTGTTCTATTGGCATGGCCAGCTCCTGGCAAAAGGGCCCACTTGTGGCTCACCAGTCCCTTAGAGCTCGGTAATACCAGGAGGGGTAGAGAAGAAGATGAGGATATCAAACAGTAGAAGGAAAATGAGAAACAGGCACATCACTGCATTCATCTGACTCTACTAGGAAACAAAGTGGCTTTGCCAGGTACAATGAGAGAGAAGGAAGATTCCCAGCTGCCTTAACTAAACAGAAGCTCACAGCATCAGCGTTTTGGGCTTTATCTGAATTTTGTGAGGGATTGCTGGTGCATCCTTGGTAACATGCATTTCCCTGTACACCAGGGCTTTTGTCTTGTGTCCTCAACTCACCCAACAGGCTGAACTGGGTGAGAGTTTGGCAGATTGCCTTTGACCCAGAAGAGTCTTTCTAGCCCAGCATGTTCCTCTCAAATGCCAACGGAATTTTTTTGAGGACTCACAGGCTGAGGATCACATAAAATTTAAATGAACAGATATTTTCTGTTTTCCTTAAAGAACTTACAACCTAAATTTAGAAAGATAACTGATGAAACAAACATGTTCAAAAAATTTTTAAAGAACAAAGTCTTCCTTTTGCACTTTAAGTTTCTTCAAGCTTTTCTGATTTATTTTTTTTTCTCTTGTGCAGTCTCCTCCTCTGTCCAGCTCTTAACTTTCAGTGACTTATTCACTTTTCCATTTTCTTTATTTTTATTAATTGTTACTTTTTTAAAGTTAGTACTAATCCATGTTTCTTAAGCTATCATCAGTATTAATTTTGAAGACCCTTCTCTCCTAGATTTGTAATGTTATTAACAAAAATAATCCATAACCAATCTATAAATGAAAATTTGGGTGAGTTTATTCTGAGCCAAAATGTAAGGATCATGGGCCCTGGGCCTTTCTTCCTGAAGAAAGGAAGGGCACCAAAGAAGTGGGGTGTATGGAGTGGTTATATACCCTCAAAGAGGATGTTTCACATATGATTGAAACGTCCCTTTTACAATAGTCATTAAACTGCTCTGTTGGTGCAGCAACTGATGGACACAGCAGGTAGTAGGTCTGCGGTCTCAGTGGACACAGCAGGATGGCAGGTCTGTTGTCTCGAGCTGGGTGGTCACAGGTGAGCACAGCAATCAGTTCCCAGCCTAGGGAAAGATGCTTATCCCTAAGGAAATGCCAATGTGGGGGGAAGATGCACCTTTATCTTAAGGGCATTTGTTTTTGTCATAGTAAATGTTTAAAGCAGATATAAGATGCATGCTCAATGGTCATGTCAGGCCCTTTTGGAAAAACAAAGTTAGGTCGATTAGGTTTACACCAAATGGCTTCCTCATATATTCCAATGTATCCTAATGCTTGCCATTTCTATTTGTCAATATACAGCAGTCTGTTCACCTCACAGGATGAACCCTGGAGATAAAATCAGTTGAGGATAGAAAAGTATTTACAACTTTAAAGTGCCCACATGCCAGTGCAGGGTGCCTAACAACAAAGACAAAATTTTAATTATAGTTTAAACCAAGTGGACCTTAGAAAACAAAAAAGAAGTCTACTGCTTGGGGCAGATGGTAAAATTATAACAGAAAACAGAGAGAAAGCAGGGTTGTTCAACTTGTTTTCTAGTCTACCTTCTATGTCATATGGGAAAAGAGAGTCTGGACTTGGATGAGAAAGAATTGATGTTGAAGATAGAAAAGAAAATTATGAGAGTCCTCCCCATTGACTCATAAAATTCATTTGCCTAAATCTCTTTCATTATCTTTTGGGACAAGGTTGAAGAAATTTAGGCTAAGTGAAAATACATGTGGATATTTCTAAAACTTCCTGAATGCCCAAATCCAAAAAATAGATCAACATTGCCAAGGACAGAAGTCTCTAGTGGTACACCATTGGGTTCTGCCTTCAGTCTAGTCCTTGTTTGAAATTTAAATACCATCTCAATTATAGGTTTTTCTGTTTTACAGATATCTTGAGAGTTGGAGTCACTAAATGACCTGTAGGATTCTTCCAGCTCTAAAATCCAACAGTTTAAATATTGTTAAGAAAAAATAGCTTCCTTGTTTCTCAGCTAAAATCTATTCTGAAATAGCCATTTAAAGTATTTAAAAATAGCTATGATCTGTTATGTCATTTATTATTTATAATAATGAACATTCATAAGGAAACTTTAAGATTTTTCTACCCTAAACTTGAACAAATTTTGTTAGTTTGCTGTACCCAATTCTAAGAATTTACATTTTTCCTACTTAAATCACATCTCCTTCATTTCCTGCATTACGTAAGGCAGACCTGTAAAGACTGTTTGGGATCACAATTCTGTTAGTAAGAGGGATCCAGAGAAGTGAATGATTATCTAAGATAAGAAAATGACTTAGTGATAGGGGACAATATATGCAGAAACTTGCTTCCACAGGAATTAGATTGCTTATGGCTGATTCTGGAGCACAGATATACAATCAATGGGCAGGAATTGAGGTATTTGGGAATCAATTTTAACTCAATACAAGGAATTTGTCCTTGCTCTGCTTTTTATTAACAGGTACTTTCCAAGAAAAGATAAAATACCATCCATGGTTCTTCTCTAATGTGATAAAAATAGCCTTGGTTGGGACTTTGGACACTTAACTTCCAATATCAGCTCTGAAATACCAGGGTCTCCTTTGTTTCATATCTAAGATAGAAGTTAATAGAGAGTTGCGACTCTCCTAACTCGCAGAATGCGATGTTCAACTTTACATTTCCTTGGAGAGCTCAGAGACTAGGGGTCCACTGAAGGTCTGGCTCATTGCCTTGGCCAAAGGGCTTCCCGCTGGGATTCTAAATTCACTTCTTCACAAAGGAGCAAAACCCTTTGCTCTTTTCACAAACCCATTATACAACTGTAGTTTGTTTAAAGGCTGGTGACTATTAACATATTAACTAAGAACCTTGCCAAAAGGAGAAAAGTCTCCTTAAGAAAGGGGGAACAAAAGTGAATGACAAGCTGGTAGCATTAGAATGGATGAAAAATTTGCTCTTCTACCCCTAATTAAGAAAAGATAAAGTAGGCCAGCATCACATTTGCATGACAAAGACAGCAATGCAAACAGTAATTGGCTCCAGATTAAACTCCTTTTGAGATTCAAAGTTTAAAGAAGAATATGAAAGAGGGAAAATTTTAAATTTACTCTTGCAGGATTCTGTGGTCTTCAAGGCTTAATCCCTCAGGGAAAAGAGGTGTGTTTGTCATTCAAACTTGCAGGATTTTAAAGGGCAACATCACTCATTTATCTTTGCTCTCACATATGTAAACCATTTTCCTTTTTAGTCTGACTTTGTAGTTTCAAACTAAAGAATATGTTGCTGTTGATATATGAGCTAATTTCTACTCATCATTGGCTTCCAAAGTGGCTGTCGGCACCATTATTGAAGTTCAGAAACAATATAATTATCCTAGCATATTGAGTTAGTGTCTGCAGCAGATAGAGGTTAATGTCACATAGCTGATCATTTTTTCTTAAAGAATACCACTTCATTAACATCTTGTGAATCTTTCACCATTTCCATTCCAAGTGTATTCTGTGAACGTGCTCGTCCCCAAGCTGTCTGGTACTGGTCTACAGCAAGAGAAGTTAAGAAATTGAGATCATAGGCTTAGGATTTATAGCAAACTGACAGTGGTTTTATGTCTAATGAATATAATAACAAAAAAGTAAGAGCATGTGTTTGTGTGCCTTTGTTTTTATCTCATTTCACAGTAATTTATTTTTATTGTATTGTACAAAATTGCCAAAGATGAAGTAGAATTTTTTTTAATGATCTTTTACTACAGAGCATCTGAGATGCCCTGCCTTAACTATCATAGAACTTAAATTCAATCTCTTCTTGTTTACCCAACTAATTCTTCATGAAGATTTATTCATTCAAACCATACATATATAGATTTTTTGATAGATTCGTCCATAATTTGTACTGGAAAAATAATAAAAGCAACAGTAGCAACTGCAATCATAGTCATAATTGTTGCTGTTAATTTATAATTTGTATTGTATTAGAACATTTAATGAGCACCTACTCCCAGATCAGGGGCTTCTTTTGTTGAATAATCCCAGACAGTATGAGGAGGTTATTACTATTCCTACTTTACAGATGAGGAAACTGAGACTCAGAGAGTTGATGTCAATATATAATTTTCAAAAAGTTAAAACACGTCTCTCATATGGATATAAGTACCTGTTAAAGGTACTTATTAATAAGAGAATCAGTACAATGATAAAGCTAGTTCAAAGGAGGAATCAAGAGACCAAAATGATTAGAACTAATGACGACAGAGTGTTGAAATAAATTGTAAAAACAGATACAGAACTGGTTAATGTTCTACAAAACTGTTGGACAAGACTGCAACATTTAGAGAGTCTTTTATACTAAACAAAAATCATTTCCTTTTCTCTTGGATAAAAAGTACTTTCAACATGTTGACCTTCCACGGATTTAAATCTACTTTCAGATTATGAAAGTAGAGATTAGCAGAAAGTAGTAGAGAAAGTAGAAAGTAGAGATTGCAGAGATTACTGCAATCAACAGTAAATAGGAAGCCAAAGAAGAGGTAACCCTCTTGTAGATCTACTGGGAGTAGGGGTGGAAATATTTCCCTTCTATGTTCTTTGGCTAGTCTAATAATTAAATTGGCACAAGACAGATGAAACAGGAGAAAAACAAATTTAATTTCATATGTACAGGAGCCCCATAAAAATATGAAACTCAAAGAAGTTACCAAAGCAGGCAGCTTTTATACCTTTTAGACAAGGAAGGATTGATGAAACAAAGGGATTTGGGCTTAGGGTAGTAAATTAGTGAAGAACTAACAAAATTTGTTTATACAGCCCTAAAGTCCCTATTTCTGGTGATAAGGATGCCTTGTACCCTTCTGGTACAGACAGGGTACTTTTCATATGGGAGATTTATTTCCTGCTTTCAGGGAAACAAAGGAGAGTCAGAGTGTCCTTCTTGCACCACTTGTTTCTTAAGTAACTTTAGTTCAAGACCAATACGCCAAGTGGCATATTTTGGAGTGCCGTATTCTTTTCTCCTTCAAAGGCAATGCTCCAGTATGACATTAAAAGGATAAGCAGTCATCTTTTTCTTTTATTTACAAGTTTTGAATATTTTATTGCAACAAAAACTTTTACAGTCATGTGTCACTTAATGATGGGGCTACGCTCTGAGAAATGTGTCATTAGGTGATTTCTTCATTGTGCAAACATCATACAGTATACATGTACAAACCTGAATAGTATAGCTTACTATAAACCTAGGCTACATGGTACTAAATTCATGGGACCACCATCATAGATGTGGTCCATTTTTGACTGAAATGTCCTTCTATGGCACATGACTGTATTTAAAAATCTTCCAGTTAGTGGCAGATTTGAATCCATGTTCTTTCTGCTCTACACTATCTCTTTAAATTGTCTGTGAACTCACTAATAAAGGGCTGCTGTGAAACTGGCCAGAGGTCTGCTCTTGTTTTTCTTTTCGATAGTGCATATGATACAATACTGTGCTGCTGGATATCCTCACAACAAATGCTAGTGCCCATGCAATCAATATTCAAATGTTAGAGAATTTATTTTCATATCCATCTCTATAGAATCTATAGCATTGATTATACATATAACAATAGATATGTGGATGGATGCCTCCTCAAAATGCTACTTACCATCATTCTGCAAATTCTCAGACTTTAGATACTACTTTGGATACTGAATAGAAATTCCAGTTGCATGCTTTACTAGCAGTATGACTTGGGACAAATTATTTAACCTCATTTTTCTAATTTATAAATGAGATAATATTAACAGTTCCCATGCAGCTTTGGTGAGGATTCCATAGAAGAATGGTATAAAGGCTTAGCACAGTGCCTGCACTGCTTCTTCCCCTCTCCTCTTGTTTCTTTCCTGTGACATGTGCCATTAGCATAAAACTCCTGGCCTTGGTTTGCCCTTTCACATAGTAGACCCTTCAGGCAATGGAAAGATGTATATCTGGATGGCAACTTCCAAAGGAGAAACTGGGTATACATACATTAGCCCCTTCTTTCCTTATTTTTTCCTTGTGAGCAAGCTGTCTGCGTTGATCCATACTCTGATCTTTTGGGAAGAGGCCATTTGTCTGTGGATATAGAGCAGCTTCTCCAGCAATTGTTTCATTGATATTGATATTGATAAGTGCTATTTTTACCCTTTTTTATTATTTCTCAAAGGATTTGGAACCTGGGCAAGGAAGAGTGTTATTCTCCCTCCAATCTCATTATGGCTAAAGAAATTGCTATAAAATTTAGCTCTTTCTGCTTTTTAATTGTTGGTTTTTTAAAATAAGTTACTTATCTTCCCTGAGTTTTATTTCCAAATGAGACAACATTATCAACTTCTGTGGTTTATTGTGAGCCTACAAAAATATTTTGTATGTAAACTGTCTGACCCAGGAACAAAATTCTTGTCCCAAGTTTTGGTCTTGAGAGTAGTTATTGTTTGTATAGGGTGACTTAAACACAATAACTAAATGTCCATTTTGCATGAAAAATATCAACTCTTGGAGAGATGAAAATGGAACCAAAAGGAAACCTTTATTGCTGTTGAAAAATTAGGATAGTTATTGTCAATCACTGCTTTGTCTTTATAAGAAATTTGTAAAGTACTTTGAGCTCAATTCTTTCCTAATGTCTAATGTTAGTGGAGATGCATTTTATTGAATCAAGTATTCAAATTTAAAATCCTGTGCTAACATTTTGGATGTGAAAAATTGTTCCTGAAAGTACCAACTGGAAAAAGCTATCATAAATGTGAAAAGACTTCTTCAAAAAGACGCTTTGATCAAATAGCTGGATTTTTTCTTATGGTGAACATCCATTAGAGACAAAATAGCTGACTTTAAATAAAAACACATGAGTATCTTTCGTTATGGAAAAAATGTCAATAATTCATGGATAATTTCACTTCAGTGTGTTGCTGATTTCTAATTAAATCTAATGAGAATCAATTCATTTTATCACATGCAGTTTGTTTGTGTTCCATCTTTATTTCAAAGCATTTTTATGTCCCTTGTTCTAAACTCTGTGGGCTATGAAGATGCACATTGTAAAACCTGTAAGGCTGATATTTAGATTGTTTTTGGTGATAGAAAAGAATAAGGCAAAGGCATTCTTTTTTTTCTCTCTGAGCTGAGGAGTGTTGTATATGAAGAATGGATGTGTATTAATGGTCCTGTCAGTAACTCTATGGTTATGTCTTCGGAGCACTCACCATTTCCTGGCATTCCTGGAAAGCTGTATTTTGCGCTTGCTTTCTTTTGACAATGATTTTGTTGAAACTGGGTTGCTGATAACTCCCTAAAGTAAGCTACTTTGATGAGCAATATAGTTTGGCAAATTCTTACTAGTACAAGCCATACTCTTAAGATTTATTTGACTGAACTGTCCCATTGATTGTCATTAATTATCATGTTTATTCATAAACAAGTTTCTATGTTCACTTGTCACTTCTGCGATTTAGATTTTGATTGGATCCATTTGGACATGTAATACCCAAATTGAGGCTCTCTTGAAAACTTGTCAAAAGGCACAAAAGATTACACTGACAGCCAACAGAACAAAACACAACAGTATTATATTTAAGTAGTTAATCATTTTTGGAGATGAAAATGCAGTGGTTTCCAAAAGGAACGAGCCAGAAGAATACAGGCAGTCGCCAGCGGAAGGCATTAGGATGCATTTTTGAGATTTCAAACAGGCACACTGGTAGCCAGTTAATAGCATTTTTTTTTCTAATTCACGTCACCTAAAACCTCAAAGACCAAAAAATATACCTGCACCTGTCAGGCCTCAGGCATGGGGTTGTGGGCCTTGTAGAGTAATACCCTGTCAGCATTAGCTTTTAGCAAGAACTTGGCTTCTGGCAAGAAGCATTTATCAAATGGCACTGCTCACCACAGTGGCAAGATGGAAGAAGCACTGGATGAGAGTCACAAATCCCATGTTATGCCCCAGGCTCTGTCACTTAGCTATGCTCTTCTTAGGACCTTGGACAAGATATTCAGTGAATTTTATGTCACCAAAGATACACTGAATGTAAGATGTGCCATTACATCATGTGCCACTAAGAAAGAAAAATCAGAGTAGCCATGGCACACCATCAATTATAAGGTGACATTTCTGAGATGCTAAGGGGGTAAAAAAATGTCTTAAAGATCAAAGAAATATGGCTATTCCTTCAAGTCTTAATTTAATTATTTACCTGTAAAAGGAGAAGACTGAATTAGATCAGTAACCATTTACCATAAATTCCTTGGGATATTAAGAAGTATAGTGTAAAAAATAAAGTTTTGCAACAAATAAGACATCCAAGAATACATAACTGTACATTTTTATATACAATAGCATTAATTTATTACTTTATAAAAATAATAAAAGCAAGATTAGATTAAATCTATGATATCTGATTTATACTTTTAGAGTGCCTTTGATACTTATGCACAATTTCATGGTCCTCTTGTGGCCTCTAATTGTAGTCTCTACTCTCTCCACTCCCTTCTGTCCCCCTTCACACTCTGCCACCACAAGACTGTAAACATAACTTAGGCCACCCAGTCAAGGTCCGCCCTCCCTGTCCACAGTGATCATCCAGAGACGGGCTTAGGAACTAAGCAACTCTAATTAGATCCTTTCCTGAGACTGCATATGAATTTCATAAAAAGGAAAGTCTCTTTATGGTTGGGTTTCTTAACTGGGATGATATTTACCTGGGAATGCTAGCCACTATTTCACATAGCAGTTGGAAAAATACTGATGGGGAAATAAAGCCAATTAGGAATAAGAGGCGCAAAGAGGAAGCAATTGTTTTGAAAACACCGATTGTACCCTTGGATCCTACCTTAACTAAGCCTAGACCAACACCGGTCAACGAATTGTATGAACCCGTAAATTTCCTCTTTGCTTAAACACGTTTGACTTTGTTTCTTTTATTTACAATTAAAGCGTTCTGCCTAATGTAGGAGTCAGAAAGCTCTACGTGGTGAAGGTCAGTTACACTTTCAAAAGGACTGGTTTTTAAACTAACTTGTCTTCCATATGTGGATATTGCCTACAAACTTCTGAGTTACTTGAGAGTAGTGATAACTAGTTATCCATTTTTTATACGCTGTGCTCAGCGTACAATGAACCTGGCGTACAGTCGCTACTCCATAAGTTTTTGGTGAACAAATTAATTGCATGAGTTTTAGATGTTTGAGTAGGAAAGAGATGGAGCAATGATGAGGGTATAGGATGATGTAATTCAATTTATTTGAAGAAATCAGAGAGTATCCAAAACATAATATGTTAGCCAGCATTTTCCAAAGCGCATTTCCAGATATTCTGATTCTTTTGGAGGCTAATAGGTTTTTTACCAAAACAAACAATAAAAGTATATTGCCTGGCATGTAGTAAATGATCAGTATATAATGTCCACGCTTGAGTTCCTAGTGACAGATTATTCTTGCATTGCTCTCTTGAGAGTAAAAAGAGGTCAATAGTTAGACTTGTTTTATCTCATACTGTTTGGTTTGTACCATTCCTGAAATCTTCATAAATTACTATGTGGAACATTTATCCTCAATCTACTTTTCTTTCTCCTCTGACTTCTGCTTAGATAATGTAGTGCTTTGCTATTCAAAGTGTTGGTCCCTGAATTGTTACTGGTTCACCATAAGATAAAGAACTTGTGTTGAAAAGTAAATCAGTGTGCTTCTCCCTTCATCAAGAAAAATGACAAATGAACTAAGTAGTGTGCTCAGTGATATAGTTGATTTCTTTTCTCACTGGAGCTTCTTCTTGTCAAAGACCAGTAACAAGTGACTGGTGGACCTGTACTTAAAGTAGCGTTGATCTACAGAACAATATCAAGATATTATCAGGAGTAGCTCTGAATAGCCTGAGGACTTGAGGAGAAGACACTTAGAAATCTCTGTCTTGCAAAACTCCTCCTCAGTGCTCAGAACCTCCAGAAACAAATGGTATAGTGCATGTGGCTGTGAGTGTGAAATTGCCTTTTCAGAGCTGTGTGTCACAAGGACCCAGAACCCAGTATCCCTGAGTACACTTGTTCATGTCAGTTCTGCCCACCATGACAGTTCCACCATGGGTCATCTCCCAGTGACATACACTCCAAATTTCATTACCTAAACATCTTATAAAAGAGCATGTTTACTCCTATGGGTTTCTTGTAATGGATATTGAAGTTGGAATCATTCACACTATTCATTCAAACTTCCTTTGTTCACTGGGTTAATTTTTCCAGAGACAACATTGTTAGGTAGGTCTTCCCCCTCAAACCAGGCAGGATCTTTAGAAATTAGTGTGGTCTGTGCCCTTCGTAGTCCCCACGGTAGATAGATGGCCACTTCTTGTTTAAGAGAGAAACAGTCTTCTTCAGCTAGGATAAGAGGAAATGCCCATATGGACTTAGCCCTCTGCCCTTAAGAGGAAGTTCTGAATGAAAAGCAGCAAGCCATTTCATCTCACATTAGAAGTTTTGTCCTACACATTGCCCCTATACCATCTCTAGATGTGATTTCTCAATCCCATTTATATAAAAGTGCAATAATCTGTCCTTCTATCTGTACTCCCCTCCGGCATTCAGTCTTTCAGATCTCTTAATAGCTATTGATGTGCTCAATTTTTAATCTTTGTCCCTTTATTTTACACTGACCTAAAGGCAGATATTCACCTTCAAATTCTTTCAGGTAGTTGGAACATACGTAATGTATTATGAAATAATAAAGGAGAAAAATAGTCTTACGGTTTTGAATTTTCTTTTATAAATGTATTACAAATTTAAAAAGAGCCCAGCCTGAGGAAGAATGTTTTTTTCTTTGGTAAGAGGCAATAAGAATTATAATGATCACTTATTAAGTGGTTTCTCTATGCCAGTGCCATGCTGAGCACATGGCTTATATTAGTTACCTTGATATTCACAACAACCCTATAATGTAGATTTTATTATCTTCATTTCGTGGAGGGGAAAACTGAGATTCAGATGTTACATAACTTCCCTGTGTTTACTCAGCTAGAACAATAGGCAACTGGTGTTTTAACTCATGTCTCTTAAAGTTCCAGGCTAGTATTCTTAAATATTTAATCTGTAGGAGCCAGCTCGGTGGTGTAGCAGTTAAGTGCGCATGTTCTGCTTAGGCGGCCTGGGGTTCATCAGTTCGGATCCCAGGTGCGGACATGGCTCTGCTCTGCAAGCCATGCTGTGGTGGGTGTCCCACATATAAAGTAGAGGAAGATGGGCACAGATGTTAGCTCAGGGCCAGTCTTCCTCAGCAAAAAGAGGAGGATTGGCAGCAGATATTAGCTCAGGGCTAATCTTCCTCAAAAACAAACAAACACACAAACAAACAAAGTGTTGATCTATAATACCTACCAGTGGTATCAAAAGAGTGAATGAGAAATGCATTTCCTTAGCTGTCTTCATAAATACATTTTTTTATAATTCATTCTGGATTCACAACCAGGTATTTCCTGAAAAAGCTTGTATTTAGGAAATATTATGTGTGCGTATGTCTAAATGTGTCTCCATCCTAATGATCTAATGTCACAGATCTTCTGATGGACTCAAGGTGGAAAACCTAAAGTATAATTCAATCATTGTACTCCAGAAAATGAGAACAAATTTGTATTCAATCCAAAGAATATTCATTAAATAATTGACTTTGTTATTTATTTGGTAGCATAATGGAAAAATAATCAACGTCACCTTTGTGGGATTTTTCACAGTTGGATGATTTCTGAAATACAAAACTTCATAGAGATTACACTTTTCCTATATACTAGTTAACTATTTACAAATAAATACCAGCTTTGGAATGGATGAGGGATTTTAGGGTGGAAGTCTGCTATCAAGCATATGCAGAGCTTCATTCTCCTCATCTTCCTTCCAGGCCTTGGTGCCATATTGAGAACTTATAATTAGGTCCTAACATCAAGCCCGCCAAGAATTTATTTTCAATTTCCGTGCATTGCTATCTCAGCCGTTTCAAATTACATGCATCCAAGCCATAGGAAATGTGTTACCCTGAATGTTCTGGGGATTGATTTTTCCATGTATTTCGAATCTTTTGTTTAGGCATTAAAAAGTTAACTGAAATCAACAAGAGGGCTTAACTTGAAGAATCCCATCAGTGACTGTGGTCATTCATCAAGATTTTATTGTAAGCTGGCACTATACTGGGCATTTTTAGTATTTGCTTCATCGAATCTTTACAATAATTCTACAGTTTAGGTACTATTGACCTCCTTTTAGGGATGAAGAAAGTAAGCTAGGGCCACTAAACAAATTACTAGCTATTCTACCTTACAACTGGGCTTGTCTGACTTCAAACCCAAGCTTTTAAGTGCTAGAGTTAGCTTTTGCAAAATATATTTGCGATTTCTGTTATTGGCTTGTCATTCCTTCTTTTATTTCTGGAGGGAGTTAGCATTATTCCTGTTTTGTGAGTTTAGAATCTCAAATGTTTCAAGGTTATGTGACCTGCTCAGATCATATATCTGAGACATGAGAGAGCTGGAACTTAATTCCTTTCTACTTTTTAAATACTTGTATATGATATCGTAGCTTGTTGATTATTATATTCCTTACAGAAGATATTAGTCTATATTTGAAAAGCATCATAGGATAAGATAAACACACATACCTGAATTGTCATCTTATAAAATATGGGCTTATATATACTAGTCTCAGTGTATGAAACTAGTATACGTACCTATCAATAGACTGATCCAGTTAGCACAGAAAACCCTAAAACCATCAAAAAATAAACATTTTGTTTTCTTTGTGTTAGGAATCCAAGGTATGCAGCATGATTGGTTTATTTTGAAAACCGAGTGAGTTTTCTTATCTCCCTACAAGGAAGCATAGGTCTTGTGAATCTGGGTTCCCACTGGGATCAAGTTGGTGTACAAACCCAGTTCTCTGTGCGACAACAATCCTCCCTCTTTAGCATCTAATGCCAGGACTCTCCCCATGGTATCTGAGAGTTCATGGCATTTGGGTACTGGGGATTCATAACTGCCAGGTGACTAGAGGAATGCGAGCTGGCTGGAAAATTCACAACACAAGGGTTTGGGAGTTCCTGTCTACATCCAAGAATGGTCACTTATTCCCTCTATTGTTCTCCCTCCTTCTCCTCCCCTTTTTTCCCCTCTGTCTTCTTTCCTTTTGCTTCCTACAAAGGACAACAAAAAAAGAGAGACTGTGTAAGAAAAAAAAAGAACAGTTCTTTTAGTAACTTTGGGGAAAACGTTGCTTTTTCTCTCATACTAAAATTCTTTCCAATCACCATTTTGTACTGGGACTCTTTGCAATTTTCTACTTGCTCGCCTATAACGTCTTTTTCTTAATTCCCTCCCTCCTGCCTACAGTCAAGGGTGTCCTGAAACATATCAAAACGTAAGGATGCTATTTACTGTTCCTATTCAGCCCTCAGTTGTTTTTTCTCCTCTCCATGCTAACAAATGAAAACCAGCCACCAAAATTGTTTTGCATTTTATCAATTATGTCAGTTAGTATTCTGCCAGCTGTAAGCAAAAACACTCCTTACAAAGGTTTAAACATTAATACAGTGTATCGTTCCACTTGTTCAGAGTAAGGACGAACTCTATGTGCAGTACCATCAGAGAACATGCTCCTTTTCTCTCTGATTTTCTCAGTTCTGTTCTTTTTCACAAATTAGCTTTGACTTTAGTTTGATTTCTCTCAGGTATCAAGATGATTACCAGTAGCAACCAAGGCAGATTGTATTTGTATATCCCATCTCTGATTCTACAGTTCTAGCCATATATACATAGAGGTACAAGTGAATAGATATTACTGATCTAGATACAATTAGACCACAGATAGTTCACAGAGAATTGGATATATAGAGACATAAGTAGATAGAAGATAGACAGATTGATAGATAAGTGATTTATGGGAGTTCTGTTGTTTACATCTGTACATCCAATTCCTATCCCAGTGCATCACACATAGTGGGCCTCAATACATTCTTACTTTACAAACAGACAAAGAGGGCCACATTAGACTTTTAATCATATAGGGTTATTTGTTATTTCCTGCCCTCTAAATGAAATTTGAGCCCAAACTTAGAGTCAACACCTTTCCAAATTACTGAAACATATCTGACCCACATGATTCAGACTTTGTCTTCACCACATTCCAACTTTGAAGAGCTCATCAATCTACTACTCGTGTGTATGTGTGTGTGTGTGCATGTGTGTTAGAGGCAAAGAGAGGGATATATATTTTAACACTAAATTCAAACAATCTTGTGTTGGAAAGACTATAAAAGACATGGACCCTTTATAACTTCCCTGCCAAATGACTATTGACTCTGCATTGGATTAACCCCTAACATAGGAAATTTACCAGCTCACGTATCTTTGAGAAACTCTGAATATTGGAAAGTTCTTTTGCATATTGAATTCAAAACTATCTTCCTGTAGCTTCCATCCATTTATTCTGCTACTATACTGATTCAACACTTCTCTATAGTAGAGAGATAAATGTGAATTGAAGGATTATCGTCTCCAGTGAATAGCAAATGTTTCTACCTTTGGATCCCCATCAAAGCATCTTTGTACCTCTTCATTCACCTCCAAGGATGATCCCTGGGAGATACAGCATTTAAAAATGGCAACTCTAAAACAGAAATTTCCTCAAATACTCTACCACAGCGACTTTCATCATTTTCTTTTGGAGAAATGCTTTTTACCCCCTTTTCATTCTCCCTCTTGCTAGGTAAAATTTAATGAGAACTTAATGCCCTGCATACACTGTCAATTCCAAACTTTCTTCCAAAGAAGGAAATCTGTGACCGCTGCCCTAAATTTCTCACCTGGTGCAATGGGGAAACTGCCATTTCTGTCTTTCTCTCTGTGTCTGCTTCATGCCAGGGTGAGGGACATGGCTGGGAAGTTGCTATCAAAACCTTGTAACAAAGGCACAAGATGAACACTGTTAATGACATTTGCTGCACACTTACGGACTGTAAGAGGAGCTTCATAAACATTTATTTCCCCAAACATAAGAGAATCATAAAGTCCCTGCTCACTAAACTGAGCAGCACTAATCTAATTTCATTACCTGCCATGGAACAATGGGGCTAAGAGGCTATTAAGGCTGTCCAAGCATGATAATTTCTCATGATAAATAGCCGGGAAAAAGAAGAAGTGCTGCTCAGAGACATGGGAACAGGAGACAAGGGCCACCACAATTGAGGGGCTGTCACAACCTGTGTCTTAGATCAACCCGTCCACTTCCTGATGCGCTGTTGAAGGGTTCTACACAAGAACTCCAAAGGCTTGTGCGTGCTTCAGTGACTCATTTATTTTTATTAAGAGCAGATGGAGACAGAAGTCCTCTGAGCACTTTATTAACGTACTACCATTCACTGAACAGCAGCCAGTAGAGCACAGAATAGAGATTCTGTCCGTCTGTTCATTTGCCTCTCCCTCCAGTTTCCCACTGCAGAGCAAGCAATTGCAGCCTTAGTGTCAATGAGCATAATTAAAGGTCTGAAATGTTTTGTACTATTCTACTTTCATATAGCCTGCATAATGCCATTGAGAATAATCTCTGTCACATCTAAATGCATTTAGCATAAAAATAAATTATTGTCTTACTGTACAGGATAATGATAATTTATCACCTATAGCTAAGTGCATACCTGGAAAAATATTTCTTTTGCTTTTTCTGATTTTACATACTATATATATTTTAAGTGGGTACTTTCACTCCATGGACATTTTCTAAGCTTGGTATGCTCTGTTTATTCAACTGAATGAAAAGTCAGGTGAGTGGAATATATTTTTCATCTTCAGCAGATTTTCTTTGTATTTTTCAGATGTGTCTCTGTGACCAGCCAACTATATTTGTATATTTGTCTAAGGAGACTCATATGGCTTACTTAAAAACTTAAATTTTGAGCCAGCCCTGATGGCCTAGTGGTTAAAGTTTGGTGGGCTCCACTTCAGCAGCCCAGGTTTGGTTCCTGGGAGTGGAACCACACCACTCATCTGTCAGTAGGTGTGCTGTGGGGGCGGCTCACACAGAAGAACTGGAAGAACTTAAAACCATACACAACTACGTGCTGGGGCTTTAGGGAGGAGAAAGAAGGAGGAAGATTGGCAACAGATGTTAGCGAAGGGTGAATCTGTCCCTGCAAAAAAAAAGACCTTAAATTTTTTTCCAGGGTAGAAATTCCTTTATTTTTATACAATTAATTCCTGGGCTACATATTATAAAATAGTTTCATTACCCAAAGAAATAGTATCAACATTGGGAGTTGTGTTTATGACCAAAGGCACAATATCAAATATCTTATAGATCAGTCAAAAAAAAAAATCAGAAAAAGGCATAAAATATAAGACTGTTTGAACACCTAGGATAATTAAATGATATTTTAATGATTAAAATATAAGCACAAAGGTGTTACAAAGGTCTATGTTGTACAATAGTGTATCCAGCTTATAAAAACCTGTCTTCTTTATATCATAATGAATATGTCAACAAATTGCTTCCTGCTTTGGGATTAGTTGAGTAGCAACTCTGAAATGGTTTTCCTTGCTGTGAAAATCCTTCTGTGGTTAAGTGGTTAAGGGAAAAGTATAAATTTTGTATAAGGTCTGAAAAATGTCCTCAGGTAGGCTGCAGGTATGAAATATTTTTTGGAAGATATTCTAATTTCCTTTTCTTGGGTTGACTTTTGCAAGTTTAAGAAATAAAGAGCTTCACTTGATAAAATAACTGGTAATGTACTGCAAGCCAGTTAGTCTTTCAGGAATCTGACAATCTGCCTTGAATTTTGAGAGTTCAGCAACTGAGAAACAGATTATCAGACTATCTAAAACAAAGGACTGAAGGACTGTTGAAACTGTAATTTGGACTCTTAGCTTCCTGTCTTTATGCTCACTTGGATGAAATGATGACTGAGCATGTATAATGAGACAGGGAATAAGTGTCCAACTCTATAATCCTAGAAACATACCACTTCCAATATTAGTATAATTCTCTTGTGTTATCAATCAGAACTGATCCTATAAACCAGTGAGTTTCATTTTATATATAATGAAGACATATATATATACAAACTAATTTATAGAACAACCTTATGAGATAGGTACTATGTTATCCTTCTTTTAAAGGGGGAAAATCTGAAGCATAGAACGCTTATGTGTATGCTCAGCATTATTCAATTGGTAAGAGGTAGAGTAAGATCTGTAACTAGGTAGTTTGACTTTAGAGCTTATATGCTAACCCAAGAGTTGGCAAACTTTTTCTAAGGACCGGATAGTAAATATTTTAGGCTTTGGGGGTCAGATGGTCTCTGTAGCAACTATTTAACTCTGCTGTTGCAGTGCAAAATCACACATACACAATACGTAAGCAAACAGACATGGCTGTGTTCCAGTAAAACTTCATTCTGGGACTCTAAAATATGAATTTCCTGTAACATAAGGTATGATTATTCTTTACACTTTTTTCAATGATCTAAAAATGTAAAACTCCTTTTCACTTGTGGCCCATACAAAAACTGGCAGTGGGCCAGATTTGGTGGCCCATGGGTCATCCATAGTTTACTCACCTCTGACCTAAACCCTTTCACTCCAAGGTGTCCATGTGGCCCATGGATAAGCAGTATTGGCAGCGTTCTAGAGTTTGTTAGAAATTGCACATTCTCCAGCACTACCCCAGGCCTACAGAATCTGAATCTGCATTTCACCAGGTGATTTGTATGTATGCTAAAGTTTGAGAAGTGATACCACACCAGGTTTGTTTTTGCCCGCTGCCTGGAAAGCCAAACACCAAGACAATAAGATTGCAGCAGAGAGAGGGTTTTAATCACAAGGTAGCCATGTGAGAATGCAAGAGCATGACTCTCAAATCTGCTTCCCTGAAAATAGGAATTCATGGATATTTATAGGGTAGGGGGGCAAGGTGGTCTGAAATGTGCAGATAAGTGATTGGCTATAAGGAGAGGTGAGGTAATTGATGATCTGTGCAAGTGTAGTCAGACTTCATGGCTCTTCATAGGACACATTCACAAAATGGTGAAGTTAGTATAATCTGAGGGTGGAGTTTTTAGCCTCTTGACGTCAAAAGGTCACTTATTGGACATCTGCACGGGCCCAGTTGATGGGTTGGTGGTCTCAACCGGCCTGAAGTGGACAAGGGGCTTTAATTCCTGAAAAATAGCTCAATCACCCATTACCATGGTGATCCAGGCTCCAGGGAGATGTTATCTATAGGAACCTAATGGGAGTCAGAGAGCATATTGCCTAAACAGCACGGTTAACAATGGGTGGGTTAAACAAATAAAAGCTATAATCAGTAATTGCAAAAAGGAAAAAATTTTAGTTCCCAGCTACTTAATCATCAATGGATAATTGTTTGCTGGTTTCAATCCCCCTATTCCTTGGTCATTCCTTATTCTTGAGGGGTTCAGGAAAATGACCAATCTAGCTACTTCCTGCCTAATTGGAGTGTAGATCTGGGTTAGAGGAACAAAACTGTTCAGCACTCATTTGGAAATATTTTCTTGTTCCCAGCATCAGGTTGACATTTTGTGTTATTAGAATTTTGTACCTTGTTCAACAGTTTTGGAACATTATCTAAAGGCACATTTTATAAACAAGTATCAGACCAGAAGGATAAGAAGTATAGAAAACTCAAATTTTACAGTCACTGAAAAATAGACCTAATCCCAGTGGGGCCTCCATGTGATCTCCAGGTGGGGCAGACATCTGGTCTTAGTTCCTGATAGTCTTCCATTCCTCTGGATATGCATCAGAGACTGGAGCAACGCCTCATACCCTGATGTTTCAGTTGTCAATGATGATGGCTATGAGCATAGACTCTATGCCTGGGGGTCATCACATTCCTAAGGAACTCAAAAGAACAAAGTTATCAACTCATAGCAGCTGAGAGGGGCCGTAAAATCTACAGAGCATGCCTGAGTTGGTTAATCAGAAGTCATTCAAAGCTACAATATGGTTTCTTTTCTACAACATGGCTTCCCTTGTGTCAACCTTGTCTTGAGCCAGTATCATAAGCACTGCTCTAAGTGGCTAGGATATTCTATATTTCAAAAGAGACAGACAGTTTTGTATAGGTTGACTCTTAATTATGCCAATAATTATATTGGAAACGCAAGTAGCTCTATTATTGCAGAGTAAATTTTTGTGCTGATAAAAATCATGTTTTTTGTGACATAAAATAAAATGAAGCCATATATATTATCATGAGGGTTTCTTAGGGCAGTGCCTCCCGAACAATCATTCTAGGTTCCCACTATATATTTGAGAATACTGTCTAAAATACTTGTTAGGCAAGAATTTCCATTAAAAAAGTAATCTCTGATCAAATAAACTTAAGGACACTGCAATCCTTCTCAGTCTTAGAGATTCCCAATGAACATTAGCATATTAAAGGTTCTGTGAAGTCCTGCAGGTCTCTGAGGTACTTTGTTTAATTTGGTATTTCTCAAACTTACTTATCCATGGAAGAACCCTTTTAATGAGAAACACTTAACATCTTAAGGACTTTGAAAAATCATGACTTAAGGAATAGTTTGGGAGTAATATGAAATAGAAAAAATCAGCTGCCTGAGGCGTGAGTCAATCTGAGGCCATTCTAATTTCTCTGAGTGTTTCTGAAACTAAAGCAGGCATGTTTTATACTCTATAATGTTGGATTATTCTGCACCTCCCATCCTCTTTGTGTTGATATGTTTTATGACTGCAATAATACTATATTGAACAGCCTAACCTTCCTATGCCTCATTTACTTCATCTGTAAAATGAAAACAATAATATTTCCTACCTCAATTAAATGAGTTAATGCACATAAATTGCTTAGAACCCTGCTTGACCCATAATAAGGATTCAGGCTATGCTAACTTTAATATTATTGAAGAACAAAAATGTCAGCTAACACCCATAAGACCTAACAGAAAAAGGTTCAAGGCCCTAGACCAGTGTTCTCCAACAGAAGTTTCTGAGATGACAGAAATATTTTCTGAGTGTCCAATATAGTAGCCACCAGCTACATGTGAAAACTGAGCATTTGAAATGTAGCCAATGTGAACAAGGAACGTAGTTTTAAACTTTATTTCATTTTCATTGACTTCACTTTAAAACACTTGTATGACTAATGGCTACCATATTAGACCACATGGCCCTAGACAGAATGGGGTATTCACCTTCTGCGGATGTTTAAAGGATGGTGATGGATTCTTATCACTACCCATTAGTCTCTGAGTGCCTGACCCACCAATAAATGGCCATATACATGTGGCAAAATTATATATGAACATAAAATAGAAAAAATACATGTACCATTTCAAAATGATACTCTTTGAAAAATAAAAATTTTTACATTTGACCTATAGCTTGAAATGGTTAAAACTAGACTTATGCTTCTGACCTACCAGTCTACTTAACGCCCCATAAAGCTTTATGAGGCTATTAAAGAAATGAAGCTTAGAATTCTCAGTGGTGAAACTGTCTGTGGATTGTCGCTTTGAGTTGTACCATTCCTTCCTGTATCACCCTCATGAGCGACCAGATGAAGAAAATTATATGCTACGGACTCCCTTCTGGGAGAGCACTGCATCTGGGCAGAAGTAACTATTAATGAACTTCCTGGGAGAGAAGCTGAGAAACTCAGGGAACCAGGAGAGTGTTCTAACTTGCCTGTATGAAACAAAGGGATACATTCTTGGCTTCACTTCCAGGATGGAGGGAGAACAAGAAAGGCAGGGCAAGGGGATGGGACCAGAGGCTGGGAGAAATTGATGACTTTGAAATCTACTCTAAAGCAATTTAAAGAGTTAAGAGTGAGGGATGTTTTCTGAAATAAAGTCTAAGAACTAAAGTAATGCCTGCAGAAGCTATTGCAAAACAGATGGGAGAAGATTAAGAAAATTAGGCCAAATTATCTGAGATACCAAATGAAACTACATGTACACCATGGATCCCTTTGTGCTCATCATATTAGTAGCAATCTATTGTTCCTCTTTTCCTACCCCAAAGGTGCTTCCTTCATGGGTTGCATCTCTCACAAGTGCAAAATCACCCACTCACTTGCCACTTTAGAAAACTTGGAGCTCTTTCCATCCCTGCTGGATGCAGTCAGTTCCCAAGTCCCAGCCTCCCACTATCATTTTCCCTGAATGGGACCTTCCTCTCATCCCCATCAGTCTAGTCCAAGCTCCCGTCACTGACTCGTTACCCCAAGGAACTCAAGGGTGGATTTGGATATTTTAACAGCTTTTCCAAATTGTTCTTGTTCCTTTTGTTTTGTTGAGGAGATGCAATCTCCGTGAACCAGACCAAGCCTCATGGCAAGAACTAGGCCTTTGACTGTTGCCTTATTTTTAATGCTAAGATCTCTCCAAAAGGAGTTTAGGCCTTATCACCATAACCTTCAGTGTATGTGAAAGAATGTTTTCCAGTTGAGCCTGCACAAGTGAATACCCACCTCTCCCTTTTGAACATTCATTCCCCATCCAAAGTAAATGTCCCTGCTTCCCTTTGTTTGGGGATACCATGACTCTGGAAATGATTCTGCATGGTCTCCTGTTCACTGCAAATATACTTCACTTTGTGAGACAACTACTTCTAGGGGAGAGTCTGATTTATCTCACCAGGAGGGAACCCACTTTGGTTTCAGTAACACTCCCATCAACTTTTTCCTGGAGCATGCAGCAGGCTGGTCTTCCCATCCTAGTTCCTTCCCTTTCCTCACTCCTTCCCTATGTTGCCAAAGTGGTCTATATAAAACACACATCCAGGCATGTCTCTCTACTCCTTAAAAAACTTTCCATAGCTCCCCATGAGCCTTGAGAACTCCATCAAAAGACAGTGAATGTCCTTCACAGACTGGCCCCCGAGCACCTTTTGACTTCAACTTCTGCTACTCTGCTTCACAAACTCCATGTCCTAGCCAAACAAAAGATTTTGCTATGTTTTATAAAGGTCCTATCCTTTCCGGAATCTCTTTTGATTTCCTTGCCTGAAATTCCTCTTATCATATCTTTTCATATTCTACTCATCCGTTAAAGGCTGGCTTAAATGACGTCTCATCCATCTAGCAGGCTATGACCTCTCCTTTCTCTGAACTTCTTTTATGATTCACGCTGAGCATTTTTCAAGACTTCAGTGCCTAAGATATAAATTTGGCCTGAAGTCTTTCTCAGCACTTCTCTCTCTGCCCCACCTCCCCATCTTTCGTCAAACTAGTCGCTCCTTCTTTGGCGCTGGCATGACACTTTTGTGTACCTCCCTATGGTAGCCTATAACACGTTGTAGTATTATTATTGGTCTCTGTGGTTTTTGTGCCAGTCAAATTACTGTTCCTTGAATGCAAGTTTCCAGGCTCATTCTTGCTCATACCTGCAGAGCCTATCACAGTGCCTGGCACATTGCAAACACTTAGTTGCTTCATAAACGCATTGACTAAATAAAGAAACAAATGGATGGATATCAGAAAAGAAGCGAGAGAGGGAGCGAGTAGAAACAGAAGCTCTATTCTATATTCAATTTGCCAGACTATATTGTAGCATTTTAAGCGCCAAAATGTAGAAATTTTCCATTATTCCTTCCCAGGCTTGAGAAAGGCAGTTTCTCTGTCATTTAATATGCTCACCAGTTACTAGCTTTGAAACACAGCATTAACAGATTGCAATTAGTCAGGTAATTCTAAGGGCAAATCATCTCTAAAATTCTGCTCTTCCAATAACTTTTAACACCTCTGAGGACTGGAACAATGTGTTATGCAATTCTTATTAACTTCCTGTCTTGCCATATCCCTCAGCACAAAACTTGGAAAACAGTAAGAGCTCCATAAATGATCGTCACTTGTCTTTAAAATGGAATCTATTCCGCTGATGTGGGGTAGCGATCAGATTTAACATCATTTTCTGACCATGTCTTGGCCTTTCACCATGTAATGTCAGCATCTAGAAATAAAAAAATTTCCAAAACACCAAATATCTGGTCTTTGTTTTGCAGACTGTAGCAAAGTTGTAAGCAGCCTTTCACCAGGAGAAGGTATTTGACTTAATTTGGACTCAAATGCAAGAACAATCGAAAGACCTTTTTCAGTAAGGATAACCTATTGACGTGTAAGAAAGAATGATAAATCAGTTCCTATAAGACCTAGGATTATTTTTCCTGTGAAGAATCTTAAACAAGAACAGATGAGAGAGAGCTAAAGTGGCTATTTTAGTTCAAGTGTCGTTGTCATCATGCAGAAGGTAGAAAATATCATGTGAATTTATTAACTGAACTGTGCAGTCAAAAAGGAGCAAACCAGAGGAAACAAATGTCCATAATTTTTATATTGTCTATGGTATTTGGGGGTTTGCTGTTTCAAGGATTTCTGTTCACTGTGATCGACACTGTTTCAGAAACTTGTGACTTGATTTATTTAATTTTCATCCACAATTGGCATTTTTCTTGTATTCAACAAAGATTTACTGAGTGTCGTAGATGCTAGTCACTCTAATGTATTCTTATTTAGAGTCTCATCAAACTCATGATATTGTATTATATTGAAAAGCGATCTAAGTTTACATTTGTTGTGATTAGGATATTTATTAATTGGAACGCTTTCAATTGCAAAACACAGAAACCCAACTTAATCCAAGATGAGAATTTATGGCTTCACATAACTAGATAGTTCAAGGAATAATTTCCATTCAGTCAACACTGAATCCAGGATCTGTGTCATCAAGAAGCTGCTTTTCTCTACTTCTTGCCACTGCTTTCCATTCTGTTGGCTTTATTCCCAGGAAAACTCTCTAGACATATATTCCAACTCCAGGAAAAAGAGAGCAACGTCCTCCCAGACTTCTAGCAAATTTCATGGGATCAACTCTGATGAGATCCTTCTTGGGGTTTATAAATTCTTCTGAACTCACTACTAAGATCAGGAGGATGGAATAATTTGATCGACCGGGCTGGGATTAAAGATCTACCCCTTGAAACCCAGGAGTAAGATTAACTCCATCTAAACCACATTTGTTGAGAGTAGGGGAGAAGTGGCTCCATAATAGGATATTAGGCAAAAGGAAAAAGGCATATGTACATATCTCTTCTACAAATATGATCTACTGCTACTTCATTTTGTAAATTGTCCTCCAGTATCAGAAGAAGGGAACACATTGAAATCACATGAACCATGCCTAGTTAGCTTATTTTGTGTTTTCAAATAGCCTTTCATTCATTATTTTAGATTAGAAATGGTAAAAGATTCTAAGGCATTTTCCTTGCAGTTTGCATAATGTGACGGGCCTTAAACCAAACAAGAGAAAGGGATGTGATCATTTTGCAACTGTGTGAACCATAATTCCATAAAGTCACTCTGAAGTTGTAGTTATCATTTCCTGTTTTGCCTGAACAGATGTCAGTTTTCCTACCTTTGAACTCTCTTGACACTTTGATTGACGATCTCATATGGCACTTACCACATTTTACCTTGAATTGTAAATACTTGTGTACTTCCCCTAGTGGCCCAGGAGATGGTATACTACTTGAAGACTGGAAGAGAATTTTCTTCATCTATTGTACACACTCTCATTTAATATTTGAGACTGGACTTTACGTAACATTAGGCACCAAAGTATTATGTTAAATATAGTTTCGTTTTATGTTTCAATAAGTCACCATGCAAATACTAGGTATATTTCTTTACTATCAGGAGACATAAAGCTTTAGCAATTTCTTGCTGAGTATGCACTGTTTGCCACGCATGGGTTGGACCTGTATCTTTTATCATCGACTTTGGGTCCCTGGGCTGTAAGTTCCACCATGGTGTAGGCTTTGTCTGTGCGTGCTCACCATTGCTTTCTCAGGGCCTGGCACATGGTAGACTCTCATTGGTGAGCAGACAAGTTAAACCAGCACTCATAACAGTCCTTTAGAACAATGGTTCTTGACCACGGACAATTTTGCTCCCCAGGAGACATTTGGCAATGTCTGGAGACATTTTTCCTTGTCATAACTGTGGAGAGTGCTACTGGCATCTGGTTGGTAGATGCAGGGATGCTGCTAATCATCCTACAGTGCCCAGGACAATTCCCTCAAACCAAGAATCATCTGGCCCAAAGTGCCAATAGTGCCAAGGATGAGAAACCCTGTTTTAAAAGAATCATATGCACTGTATGCACATAAGAAAATTAACATTCAGAAGGGATATAAATTCTCCTCAACTCATATTGGTAATAAATTACAAGACATAAATTTTAACCAAATTTTTCTGATTTTCTGCCGCAGAATTAGAAGTCAGTTTGCATAATTATATGTAAATTTGAGCCAGTATTGCCAGGCATAATTTAGAAAACTAAATAGGATGTCACCTAGTTAATTGCCACCAGTTTAATAAGGTTATGTGCTGTTGTGGATTACTCTTTGACAAACCAATTAGTATGTTTTAAAATCAAACTACGATACAGGATTAAGGAAAAGTTTTACACTAAAAGTCTGATTGAGTTTTATCTTTGATCTAAAAGCCAAATAGGCCTGGAAAAGGCAGTATCTCTTTTTAGAGATTTATCATGCTCCTCTTTTTGAGGGCTGGATTTATGAGAGTCAGGCTATACCATTATATTGAAGTTCCAATCAGATTTCCTGAAGGGTTTATGAAGCTGAGGATAAAGTCTTAAAATTCATCTTTACCAATCAAGTTAAGGAATTATTTCTCACCTCTCCAAAAGAGGTTACATCATTGGGCATATTGGACATATTCATAGATCTAGGGCAAGAAATACCATGGAGAGAAGAGTTATTCGTTAAAGAAATTGAGTGTTTAGGACAGTCATAACTATGTACGAAGGAAAGAGGCCTACATCTCTTTTTGATAAGTGTCTTTGCTACTTTCTTCATCAGTTCTCAATACCTAAAAGTTAAATCTGATCTACTGGGCGGCTCAAAGAAACAGTTATATTAAGGAATAAGCCATTGAATTGAAGTCAGGATGTGATAGGGGAAATAACTATGAAACTATTTAGAGATTATTGTCGTCATTAGTACAGCACTAGTGTTATCATTCAGTGGTCTTCGCTTCATAATTTTTAAATCCACTGAATATAGTAGCAGAAGTTAAGGACAAAGGGTACAATGGGGCCAGTCTGTGAAGGACATTCAATGTCTTTCGAGGGAGTTCTTGAGGACCATGCGGAGCTCTGGATAGTTTTTAAGAAGTAGAGAGACACGCCCAGATCCTGTGTTTTAAGAAGATCACTTTAGCAATCTTTGGAAGGAGCAAAGAAGGGGTGAAATTGGATAAAATTAATGTGAGTGGCAGCTGTACCTTCTAATAGTACTATTTGAATGTGTGCACATGTAGTTTTCATTCTTGCATTTGCTTTGGTTATTGTCTACACACACTAGCTGAAACCTTCTCCAGTCTATTTGCAAAGAAAAAAAAATATCCATGGTTCATGCACATTTAATGATTAATACTTTACCTATAGGCCTTTATTGCAGAATTAATGTGGGCTAATATGCATTAATAGTAATTAACTACTAGCATGTTTATTATTTATAACATTTCTCTTGATCTGCTATGCCTATATGTAGGAATATAATATGTGCTTAAGAAATTTTGACAAAAAGATAAATGCTTGATAAATACCATGAAGGATAAACACAGAGCACTATAAGAACGAATGAATAACAAGGTAATCTGACCTAGATTAAGAAAGGAAGATCAACAAAGTTCCCTCCAAGGGACTGAAAGGAAGGTTGAGATGGGAAGACCAAGTAGGAGCTGAGTAGACAAGGGGCTGGGGCAGGGGAGAGGAAAGTTAAGCAGTCCGGTCCAGGTGTGAGCATGCGCAGTGGCCCTGAGACCCGAAGCGTCTTGGTGCATTAGGAGTTGGGAGTGGAATCTGTACCTTCTGTGTGAAATAGTCTCTAACAAAACAGCCCTCCTCTATAATGTAACCATCTGAATGAACAAGCTAGCTCTAATTAGAAAACATAAAACAATTGTTCTATTTTCCCCAAGTTCTTCAAACGTGCTCTCTCAATGTGACCCTTTTGCTACTGCTGATTTAAACTCAGACACATCCCAAAGCTTTTTCTGTTCCTCTGAGTCACAAGAAGAGTTTCATCTCAGTTACTAAAAGATTCAGCCCGGAGAACTAATTAGAACATCAAGGTAAAGTCAAGCTAGAGTTTTTCCTCCCTTTTCTAGTTCTGGACTGACTCGTGCTTGGACATCTTGGAGCGTATGGTTACCTTCTTCATCCTTTCCTAGTTCTACCTCCACATCTCCTCAGGAGATTGAGTGGCTGCTGCAGGTTGAATCAGTCTTTGGTCCCTCTGGAAGCACGTAACTCCTTTCCCTCATGGTGGGAGAGTAGTGGAACTCTCAGCGCTCCAATTATCATTTCCAACGAAAACTTCTGCTTTCCTCGTGATCACTGATGCTGAGAGTTAGGCTGACAAAATTGGATTCTGGGTAGCTCCCTCCTGCCTGGTCTAGCATCTCACTTCAGGATGTGGATGCATTTGGTCTTTAGTGTTTTGGTCAAAAATGAGGCAGCAAAAGTTCCAGGTATAACAGTCCTCTCTACTTTAGCAAGGGGGAGAGTGTCAAGAATTGTGAGCAGGGGCCAGATCACACTAGGTCTTGTAACTGTGAAGTAAATATTATTCACAAAATAATTTATGAAATCAAGGCATATTGGAGTCTTTAAAATGCTAATACATAGTAGCTTCTACATTGAAATTCAGCATCTCCTAAATATTTTTGACAGCATACGTTTTATAGTAATAACTGGTGCCACTTAGTGTCACACTGCATTTTCATGACTAGTATTGCCATGTTTAAAAGAAGAGTTGAATCTGGAAAACATCTAGGAACATCAATGTATGTGTAATTCACCCAGACTTATCGTTTATTGACAAAGATAATCAAAATAAAATAACTCTAAGTAAAAATTTAAAAGATTATAGTCAATAAGAGAATAAATATAAACCAAGTTGGTATGCTAAATGATACTTACAGGTTTAACCCAAATCCTTCAGTGAGCCATCATCTTATGTTTATTAATTTAGAATGTAAGTTTCTTGATGGGAGACTCTCTACTAGCTATAATTTCAGACATATGCTGTGTATTAGAATTTAATTTTTCACAGCAAACCTAGGCCCAGTTCAAATTAGGCTACTGTCCATGCCATCATAGGCTACTTCTTTAATCTCTGTATCCTCAGTTATAGATAATGGGTAATGGAGCATTTTTTATGCCTACATTAAACAGCTGTTGTGTTGAATAAATGATATGTTTTCATAAACACATATCAAATCATGAACACATTTAAATAAGCATTGAGTAAATGGAAAACATTTTGATCATAACCTATCCAGAATTAGTCCTATAATTATGCCATGTTCTGCTTTCTTTTAACTATCCAGAGTTTAATTTTACATGCATAGGAGGCAAGTTCCTTCATTGGATTTTGAAGGACCTAATCTGATATGAATAGCTATGAAACACTGAATGAGTCACTATTTTCTGAATGAATATGAATTTTTCCTTCTTCAGTGACAGAAATTAGATTTTAGTTGTGATTACCATGACCTTTATACTTAATTATGTTCTAAAATAATTTGTGAGATAAAGAGCTAGAAATTTTATCTTCACTATGTAAATTAAATTTGGGGTCAATGAATGGTAATTAAAGAGTGTATCATAGAACAAAGAAGTTAATATTATTAGATCTGTGTGGAAGTTAAGGGAAAATCTAGATATATTAATTTTCAAAGTCTATGTCAATTAGAAACAATAATTTCTTTAGCACCTGACAGCTAGAAGGGGTGTTAGAAGTCTTTGAATTCAGCTTTTTTATTGTTTAAGAGGAAACAGATTCTGAGAAGAAAAGTCTGCCTGAAATCAGAAAGTATGTTGAGGGCAGACCTGGTGCCAGACCCCATGACTGCCAACTCTAGTGAATGCTGATCAATATTTACTGAAAAATGTAGAAGTAAAAGATTGAAACTCCACTTTTGAAAATCACATCTATTAATTGTAATTGCTTCTTGTTTATAATGATGGCCAGCTGAAATGCTTGAGTTTATGAAATTTTGCACAGAATTCAGGTCAAGTTTCACAAGCCCCGTGATAGTGTAGGTCGCCACATTTCAAGCTTTTTGGTCGCAGGACTTCTTTGCATTCTTGAAAATTATTGAGGACCCCAAAGAGCTTTTGTTTATGTAGGTTGTATCAGTGAATATTTACTGGTAGAAATTATAAATTTTAACCGCTTCATTGAGATATAGTTCACGTAGCATACAATATACCAACTTGAAATGTAAAGTTAGATTTTTTAATATATTCAAAAATATGGAAGACAATCATAACAATCAATTTTAGAACATTTTCATCACTTCAAAAAGATATCCCGCACCCTTTAGCTACCTCTCTTCTATCCCTTCACCAGCACCAACACCACGCCCAGTTCTTAGCAACCACTAATCTGACTTACATCTCTGTGGATAGATTTCTCTATACTGGACTTTCACGGTAATTAAATCTTATAGTATATGGTCTTTTGTGACTGGCTTCTTTCACTTAGCATAATATTTTCAAGGTTCATTCATGTTGTACATGTATTAGTACTTTAATCCTTTTCATGACCATATTTTATTTGCTCATTTGTCTGTCAAAAATAATGTTGCTATAAACATTCATTTACATGCTTTTGTGTGAATATTACATTTTCATTTCTCTTGGATGTATACCTAGGAGTAGAATTGCTGGGTCACATAGAACCTCTGTATTTAATCACTTGAGGAACTGCCAGATTGTTTTGCGAAGCTGCTGCACCATTGTACATTCCAGCTGTGTATGAAACTTGTGATCTCTCAATATCTTCAGCAACACTTGTTATCTGACTTTTTGATTCTGCACATTCTAGGGGATGTAAAGCCATATCTTGTGATTTTGATTTGTATTTTCCTGATGACTAATAATATGGAGAATCTTTTCATATGCTTATACGAAATTTAGAGAAACGCCTTTTAGTTTATTTAGTTTATTTGTGCGTTTTTAAATTAGATTATTTATCTTATTATTGAATTATAAGAGCTTTTTTATACATTGTAGATTCAAGTCCCTTATCAGATGTATAATTTGCCAATATTTCTCCTATTTTGTAGCTTGTCTTTTAATTTATTGCCAATAAAGTACAAGATGTGTTTTTGCATGAGAGTTTTTAATTTTGATGAAGTCCTATTTTTCCTTTTGTTGCTCATGCTTTCTGTGTCATATCTAAGAATTCTTTTGCAAACCCAAGCTCATGAAGATTTACTCCTACATTTTCCTCCACAAGTTGTATAGCTTTAGCTCTTATATTCAGGTTTTTGATCCATTTTGAGTTAATTTTTGTATATTGTTTGAAGTAAGCATCCAATGTCATTCTTTTGAATGTGGCTATCCAGTTGTCCCATAATTATTTGTTAAAAAGACTACTTTTTGCCCCAGTGAATGGTCTTGCCATTTTTGTCAAAAATTATTTGACTATAAGTGTGTAGGTTTATTTCTGGAATCTAAATTCGATGCCATTGATTTCTGTGCCTGTGCTCATGCCAGTACCATATTGTCTTGATTACCATTGTTTTGTACTAAGTTTTGAAGTTGTGAAGTGTGAATCTCTCTTTTTCAGGATTGTTTTGACTATTCTGGATTCCTTGAAATTCCATGTGGATTTAAGAATCAACTTGTCAATTTCTATAAGGAAGTAAACTTGGATTCTAATAGGGATTGTGTCGAATCTGTAGATCAATTGGGCATCTTAACAATATTAATGTTCTGATTCATGAACATGGTATGTGTCTACATTTATTTAGATCATCTTTAATTTCTTTTAACAATGTTTTGTAGTTTTCAGAGCATAAATTTTGTACTTCTTTTTTTAAATTACTCCTAAGTACTTTATTCTTTTTGATGTTATTATGAATGGAATCAGTCTTTTATCTTGCAATTTTTAACTCATTTATTAGTTATAACAGATTTTTAGTTGATTCCTTATGATTTTTAAATATAAGATCAAATCAAAGGTGAATAGATATAAGTTTACTTTGTTATTTCTTATCTGGATGCCATATATTTAGGTATGTATGTATGTATGTATTGCCTAATTGCCCTGGCTAGAACCTCCAGTACAATGTTGAATAGATCTAGTGTCAACAGACATCCTTGTCTTGTTCCCGATCTTAGGAGGAAAGCATCTAGTCTTTCTTGATTAAGTATTAAGTATGATACTAGCTGTGGGTTTTTATAGATGTCCTTTATCAGGTTAAGGAAATTTCCTTCTATTCCTAGTTTGTCGAGTATTTTTATCATAAATGGATGTTAGATTTTATCAGATGTTTTTCCTCCATCATTATGATTTATTATGTTCTGGATATTAAACTAACCTTGAATTTCTGGGATAAATTCCACTTGCTCAAGTACATAATTCTTTTAATATATTGTTGGATTTGATAGCAGTTTTTGAGGGTTTTTGCATCCATGTTAATAAAGCATAGAGATATGTAGGTCTTTTTCTTGTGATGCCTTTCCCTGGTTTTGGTGTCAGGGTAAAATCAGTCTCATAAAATGAGCTGATAAGTGTTCCCTCCAATTCTTTGGTTGAGTTTGTGGTAATTGGCATTTACTTTTCCTTAACTGTTTGGTGTAATTCTTTGATGAAGCCATAGGGGCCTGGGCTTTTCTTTGTGTGTAGTTTTTTGATTACTGATTCAATCTCTTCACTTATTATTGCTTTTTTTTTTTTTCCTGCTTTATCTCCCCAAACCCCTCCTGTACACAGTTGTATATCTTAGTTGCAGGTCCTTCTAGTTGTGCTATTGTTCTATTGATATTGTCTACTTCTTCTGGGTCATTGTCAGTAGTTTGTATCTTTTAAGGAATTTGTCTATTTCATCTAAGTTATCGAATTTGTTGGAGTATAATTGTTCCTAGTATTCCTTTATAACCCTATTTTACTTTTATAAGGTTGATAGTAAGCCCTCCTCTTTTCTTTCTGATTCAAGGAATTTGAGTCTTGTCTCTTTTTCTTAGTCATGATAGTTAAAGGTCAGTCAATTTTGCTGCACTTTTCAAAGAACCAGCTTTTGGTTTTATTGATTTACACTGTTGTTTTTCTATTCTCTAGTTCATTAATTTCTCCTCTAATCTTTATTATTACCTCTCTTATGCTTGCTTTAGGTTTAGTTTTCTATTCTTTTTCCAGTGTCTTAAAGTGACAGTTTAGTTTATTGATTTGATATCTTTCTTCTTTCTCAATATAGGCATTTACAATTACATTCCCTGCTAAAGATTGCTTTAGCTTCATCCTGTAAGTTTTGGTATGTTGTGCCTTCATTTTCATTCATCTCAAAGGATTTTCTCATTTCCATTTCTATTAATTCTTTGACCTGTTAGTTATTTAGAAGTGTGTTGTTTAATTTCTTCATATTTGTGAGTTTCCCTCGTTTTTCCTTGTTATTGATTTCTAAATTTATTCTATTATTGTTAGAGAACGTACTTCATATTTTGTCTTTTTTCTATCCTTTTAAATTTACTGAGGTTTGTTTATGGTCTATTGAGTGATTTATCCTGGATGTGTCATATGCACTTGAAAGGAATTTGTATTCAGTTCTTTTAAGTGGGAGTATTGTATAAATGTCTGTTAAGTCTAGTTGGTTTGTAGTATTGTGCCAGTCTTCTGCGTCCTTGTTGATCTTCTATCTGTCATATCCATTATTGACAATAGTACTGAAGTCTCCAACTATTATTGTTGAATTATCTACTTCTCCCTTTCTTTCTGTCAGTTTTACTTCATGCACTTTGGTACATTGTTATGAAGTGCAGGTGTGTTTGTAATGGTTATAACTTCCTGACAGATTGACCCTTTTATCATTATAAAATGTGACTTTTTATCTGTAGTCATTTTTTTAATCTTAAAGTCTATTTTGACTGAAACTGGTATAGCCACTCCAGCTTTCCTATAGTTGATATTTGCATGATATATATTTTTTCGTCCTTTTACTTTCAATATATTTGTATCTTTTAATCTAAAATTTGTCTCCTATACATAACATATAATTGGATCATATTTTTTGGTCAGTCTGACAATCTCTCCCTTTTAATTCTATTGTTTAAAAATTCACATTTAGTTATTATTTATATATTTGGATTTAATCTTAATTTTACTTTTTGTTTTCTATATGTCTCATTTATTTTTTTGTTTCCCCATTCCTTGCTTACTGCTTTAACTTTTATTAAATGAATATTGTCTAATATATCATTTAATTTCATTAATTAATTTCATTAATAAAAATTTCATTTTTTCACTACATTTTTAATGTATTTTTTAATCATTGTTCTAGAATTTACCATATACATCTTAACTTATCAGAATCAGTTTTAGATTTATATTAGTTTAATCTCAGTTATTTATAGAAACGTTACTTCTATATAGCTCTATTGGCCTTCTCCCTTTTTGTGGTATTATTTTTGTAAATATTACATCTAATAATGTTACAAACCCAAAACGTTGTTGTAATTATTACTTTACCATCTTCATCCTTTCCTTAACCCATTACAGCTTGGTGCCTACCCATCTACTTTGTGATCTTATTGACAAATGTGCTACACATATATTGCTCTTCTATATGTTTAGGCCCAGCAATGCGATACATTTTATATATATTATTTTATACAATTGTTTTTATATCAGTTAAGAGAAGAAAGGAGAAAAATATATATTTATAGCATCTTTTATAATTACATAATCACCTTTACTAGTGTTCTTTGTTGTTTTTTTGTGTGTGAATTCAAATTAACATCTGATGTCACTTGCTTTAAGCCTGAAGAAATTTCTTTAATTTTTTTATAAGGCCAGTGTGCTGGAAGCAAATTATCTCATTTTTTTTGTATCTGAGGAAGTCTTTGTTTTGCCTTTATTTTTGAAAGATAGTTTTGTTGGATATAAGATTCTTGCTTGACAGTTTTTTTTCTTTAAGCACTTTCAATATATTATCCCACTGTCTTCTGATCTCCATTATTTCTCCTGGGAAGTCAGTTGTTAATCATAATGGAGTTCTATTTTAAGTGAAGCATCATTTTTCTCTTGCTGTTTTCCAGATTTTCTCCTTGTCTTTGACTTACTGTGATGTGTCTGTTTTGGGATCTCTGTTTTTATTCTACTTGAAGTTCATTGAGCCTGTTGGATTTGTAGGTCATTATTGTTCAATAAACTTGGGAAGTTCTTCAGCCATTATTTTTTCAAGTATTTCTTCTTATCCTTTCCCTCATCTTTCTCTGGCACTCCCAGTATGCATATGTTAGTGCACTTAGTGGTGTCCTACACTTCTCTGAGGCTCTGTTTATTTTTCTTCATTCTTTTTTCTCTCTGTTCTTTGGCTTGCATAATCTCTGTTGTTCTATCTTTTAGTTCACTCATTCCTTCTTCTTTCAGTTTATGTCTACTGTTGAGCACCCCTAGTGAACTTTTGTTAATTTCAGTTATTGTATTTTTCAACTCCAAAATTTCCATTTGGGTCTTTATTTTAAAAAAATAGTTTCCATCTCTTTATTGGTAGTCTCTATTTGGTGCAATGTTGTCATCACACCTTCCTTTATTTCTTTAATCATGCTTTCTTTTAGCTCTGTGAACATATTTATAATGGCTATTTTCTGATCATTTTCTATTAAATCCTATATCCAGTCACTATCACAGGCAGTTCCTATATGCTTTTTTGCCAGTGTATAGGTCATACTTTGCTGTTTCTTCATATGCCTAAAGTTTTGTGATGTAAACTGGACATTTTCAATAAAATATAGTATCAACTCTGTATACTGGTCTCCTCCAGCCAGTATGGGTGACTGGGTGGATTATTTTAGCAAAATCTATCCCCCCCCATCCCCATGGTGTTAATTACATCTATGATGTTGCTCCTCAGGGAGGTGCAGTTTATGGCACACCCATAGTCACCCTGGAGTAACAGTGGTAATAATAAATTTCTCTTCCTACCTTACTTGAACACACCCAGTTGTTAAACTCCATTGATTGACTCAGATTGCTACTATTTTCAACAATGCCCTGATGCATAAATTCCTCTCTAATCTAATCCCATCAAATTTCGACTCCTTCAAAGAAATGGTTTCAAACTTCTGTGTTATCTGTTCTGATGCCAGAAACACTCCTCCAAGCTTTCTTCTTCCCTGACTCTTCTGAAAAGTAGCCAGCTTACAGTTTAGGCTATGTATTCATTAGATCCACATCTATCCCCTCCTCTGCCTTTCACCAAAACCTCCACTGTTCTTGAGAGTGCTCCTACATTTAAATTTCTCCAAAATCTTTTGTAAATAAAATCAGTTCCTTTGGGAAGAGATTGGGAGCCATCTATTTTAAGGCTTATTTTTCCCCCTATGCAAAGTCTCTGGGCCAGGACTGTGAAGCTGAAGGTGGAGACAATAGTAAGCTTCTCTCTGAGTGAACTCCCATTCAGGAGCTGAGTGAAGGGGACAGGTGAGAAAAAGTCTATGGTCCTCTCAACTTGCCTCTCCTGATGTGGAATGACTGCCTCTAGAACTAGAGGAAGGGCTGTCAGGACCCCAGTATTCTCAGAGGTACTGTGTCCAAGATGGAGCCTCCATTCCATGAGTGGAGGGTCGATAGAAGGGAGTCCTCACCTCTTGTTTGATGTCATGTGGACTTAGCCTCAGCATCAGGCACCTGGAGGCAGGATGAGAATTGCTGAAGTCCTGCTCCTCCCAGGAAAAACGCCCCCTAGCTTTTGGCTGAGGGGAGAGAGAGCCCTGTGTTTTGGTTTAAGCAATCTGGAGCGGAGTTACCACTTCCCTGAGCTAGAGAGGTGGGGAAGTAGAGGGAAGGAACAATTTTGCTTCAAATACTGCAGACTCAAACCTTCATCACTGAATTTTCATGATTTTCTTAAATAGATATTTCTTCATTTCCTACTTACTGTTATGACTTTCCAAAGGCTTTGAATGATTATGTTTCTGTTGTTGTTGTTGGTTTTGTAATTTTTACCACTTCACTAGGGAGCAGGTAAGAGGAGCTTCTCACAGTGTCAATCTCTTCTTTCTGCATTAGAACTTAAAATGGAACTTTTTAAAACTCAAGTACATATTCTTTCAGCTATCAGAGTGATGATGTTATCACATGTTTTGCAGCCTCTGTATGTTCTCTTCTTATACACACAGCCTCCACTGTATACTCATGATACAATGAGAGTAAAAAGGGTAAATAACATCTTAGTACTATCATAATAATAACAACAACCCTGACCTTCCAGACCCCTGCAAGTGTCCTGGGGACTCTTACAGAAGCTGCATCACACTTTGAGAATAACTGGTCTAGATTTTTCTTCTTTGAAATACATACCTTTTAATGAGAAACAAACCCAGGATATCATTGATTAAGGTGGAAATCCAGGTTTCCTGATTCCATTTCTGGGATTATTTCACCAACGTACTATGTAGCATACTTTGGACATTGATTCATTTCAGTTTTGAGTTAATTACAGAAAATCAAACTGAAGTCATTTTACCAAGAGTTCACTAAAATCAATTTATATGTAAAAAAAGTCTAAGAATGAGAAAATAAAATTCTTAGCAAGACGATCATCATATGTATATATATATATATTTATCTCACTTTCAAAATATGGTTTAAAAATCCCTAAAATATTGTTTAAATATCAACAGTAGTTTGTTAAGTGATCACTAAATCAGTCTTTCCTTGGCATACTAATGAGTAAAAAAATGGATTTGAACTTAATAGCATGTTTAATAACCTTGACATTCAAAGATGAGACCCAATCATGGAAACCTACTTTAATTTTCCGTGAAGACATAGGCAGAATTATTTATGTAGAGAAACTAGGGCAAAAGGACATTTGGATACTGAATTTATATTTGACGAGATGAATCAAGCAGCTGCCCTCAGCATCAATTTGCATGCAGAACACAACTTTAACCAAGAAGAAAAGCTCTTGAAGCTAGTGTATATTACTTAATGGTCAAACACTTTGGATCTACAAAAACTTCATAGATGAGAAATTATCAACTCAGGGGACCATAGAGCTAAGAGAATGCTAATTTATGACTCTGGCAAAAGAGTCAGCGAGGGAGAGGAAAGCATGAGCTGAAACCATTAGTGCAGATTCCTTTCTCATCAGAAAACTGGCAGAAAGAAGAGTTGCTGATTATCCCCTTTATTTCCTAGAATGCAGTCAGAATGAACTTTATTACTAGAGTTAGGAAGCATTAGACCACAGATAACAGGCTAAGAAAAAGGTAATATTTGCCTATGAGAAGACAGATCGCTGAATTGTTAACTGAAGTAGAAATGGCTACTCAGGCAGACATAGAATCCAACGTTCCTCTAAAAGCATACCTGGGTTATGTTTTGGGTGCAATAGAGGGTTCATGTGTAAAGAGCTATAAATATAGAGAAATGTTAGATAATTATAAGGATTAAGAGACTCTGTGTTTTAAAATCATTACTCTCTAGTACCTTTTTAATTTTTTTGTTAGAACTAATCAAAGGGAATTTAGATTAATGACCCTCAGAATTCAGTGATCTAGAGAAAATAATTGACAGGTAAAAATGAAGAATCAAATTCTTATTATCAATCTAGAGTTTTTATGTTCCATATCAACTAATTTTGTTTATTACTTGGATGTCAGGTGTGAGGACAATGACGTTTTAGTTCATTTAGTTTTTTACATGTGAATTTCTTGAGGAACATAATGGTTGTGTAAAGCAATTATTCGGGCTGGTAAATACTTTATGCTTATTAACAAGACTGGGTTGTAGAACACATTATGAAAATAGGGCAATGGAATTTGGCAACAATTTAAATTGAATTATTGTAGAGTTTTTCATTAAGGACCATAACTGAATATTTACAAGTACCTCATTCTTGCTCTTTCTTAAAAATCTTCATAAACCTTTACAAAATCAAGTCTTTAGTAGGGACCAAATTTTATTTTACTAGGAGGTCTTCCATTTGTAGATGATGTAAGTCCAAGGGCAGTACCTTCTTTTAAGGAGACTATAAGGGAAATGTTAATGAGATGCCTCGAAAATCATTAGGAGTCTTGTCATTCTCCTCAGCCCCAACTACGGGAAGGGAAACTATAGGAATAGGAATCCTGGAATCCACAGTGGAAGAGAGAATCTGGAACTTGCTTGTGGGCACTGTTGGTATTCTGTGTCTTCTGACATTTCATTTGTTTCTCCATTCACTCATTCTATGATTCTTTTGTTCAGCAGACAATCAAGCAGTAGGGAACTAAGAAATGAGGGGAAGAAAACAGCTCCTTTTCCCATTCATGGACATGATCAGCAAAATTGGTATAGGATTCTCTGAGACACAGATGACAGAGTGACTAATTTCCTTCAATGAGAGTATATGATCTTAGAATGTAGTATAGAAAAGGGGACATCTTTCCTATCATTTGAGAAATAAAGAATTTACACGCTGTGGAAGGAGAACAGCCCTCAAAGCAAAGAAAACAGAGTGAGCAAAAGGATATCAATATAAAGTCACATGCCTTTCTCAGGGAATGCAAACTTGAGTGTAGATTCTCTTGAAATGATGCATACAATTGTCAGCATTAATTAATCAGCAGTCAAAGCCCTATCCAGCATCCCGGAAACTTCTAACTTCCTATTTCAATAGTTCAGCCAAATTGTGCACAGCTCAAGCAACATCTCTCCACCTTGCCTTGTGTTAATGTTTCACTTGAGCTCTCTTGACTTCTGCTACAATGTAAGATCTTCCTCACAACTTTTCTAATACAGAAGATTCTGGGCTTGGATGATAAAAAATCAAAGATTTCGTGAAGAGAGATTTTACTTTGGATACTACAAATTTCTCGAAAATCTGCCAAATTTTGACTTCATTTTTTTTGTTTGTAACTTATAAAGTTTCTTTTTTGTTCTTTGTTCTTGTCAGATTTTATCTAAACATAAAACAAAATTTTAGGTGTAGATTTATTCAAAAATGTTTCTTTCCTTTGGTATCTGTGTCTTTTTATATAAGAATATGTTGTTTGAGCTGTTCTGATGATGGCTATCCTGATCACACAGGTATCAAAGATAATGCAGTATTATCCCATGGTATCTTTGAGTAGATTTCTTAATCCAGAGAGCAATGTAAGCCGAAATGTTCTGAAGGCTTCCCATGTGCCAGGCAGTATTTTAAAAAGTTTCTATGCATGGATGCATCCAATTTTCACGATAAATCCAATAAGGTGGTCCCATTTTGTAAAAGGGGAAACAAGTTTTAGAAAATCTAAGGAGCTTACCCAAGGCTACATGACTAGCTAAATTTGGAGCCGATTTTAATCCAAGACCATCTGACTTCAGAGATTATGCCCATCATATTCTCTTCTGCTGCACTGTCTCTTTCACATTTTCTAGCGGGAAAGAAGTGGAGGAGGGAGAGGAAAACAGAAGAAAGGGAGGGAGGGAGGGAAAAAAGGAGGACAGAGGACAGGTTCTCTCAAGGTCTACTATGTCTTATATTTTAGGAATGTTTTATTTAAATTCTTCTTCCAAAATACCTAACTACAAAATATAAAAATACTTGTTTTTCAATATAAGAGTGTGAATGCTTCAGTAAGAAAGCTGTATGCCTACTTGGCTTTCTTTGTTTGTGATACAAGGAAGCTTGCTGATGGACTGATAAATCAGTCATTCACAGCTCGCTGATTATACTGCAAGAGAAAATGGAAACTTTAAAAAATTATTAGGACTTTGATTTTTTTACAAATGCATTGAATTTCTTTCTTATTTTTTAACCTACAGTGGCTTGGATGAGATTCCCACTGACTCTCATTACAACCATTCCCTCGAGGTGTTTCATTTTTCTTCCCCTTCGTATTCCGCAACTCTAGTATAAAACACTGATGAGTAAGAGACTGGCTGTGAAGAAATGAAGAAAATGGAAGTCAAGGAATGTCAACCTTGAATGACATGATAATGATAATTTATATAAAATTTACCAACATATTTCTGGTTTCATGGAATAAAGAAGTCATCTGGTTTTCAGCTAAATAAGTGTCAAGGTGTCAGTGTCGGGGAGAAGGAAAATCCCCTTTGTTATCTTCTTGTGTTCTCATGGTAGGACTAATAATAAAATTGACATAAGACTAGATTAACAGGAGAAAAACCCAGTTTAATATGTATGTATTAGAGATCATAAAGAAATGATTCTCAGAGAGTGAACAGAGCAGGCGGTATATATATCTGTTACACAAACAAACATACATATGTAAAGAATTGACAGAACAAATAAACTTAGGTTTGGGATATGTAAACAGTGAGGAATTTAAGTAGAGTTTAGGCTTTGGGTAGTAAATTAGCAAGGTTTATTTATGTAGGTTTCTCAGCTCTGAATTTCCTGGCTCTGGGGATAAGGATGCAGGGGGAGCACATTTCACATGGCACATTTATTTCCTGATTTCAGGGGGAACAGAGACAAGAGGGTCAGAATGCCCTTTTTGCTTCTCAAGTAAATTTAAAAAATAATTTTTTGTTTGTTTTGTTCTTTGAAGAAGATTGTCCCTGAGCCAAGATCTGTGCCAATCATCCTCCATTTCATATGGGACGCAGCTACAGTGTGGCTTGACCAGCGGTGCCAGGTCCATGCCCAGGATCCAAACCCAAAAACCCTGCGCCGCCAAAGTGGAGTGTGCAAACTTAACCACCAGGCCCCAGACTGGCTGCTCAATTAACTTTAATTCAAAATAATGCTATTGTGGGATATTTTGGGGTGGTCTGCCCTAGGCCCCAACATCAAAATAGAACATGAATAAACTTATTTTATTTGTCTCTTATTATTGAAACAAGTCTTTTGGAATAGAAACAGATTATTGCTGAAGCAGCTCCTGGTCCATGGGACTATGAGTGTTCCCACGTGTGAGTGCATGAGTACATGTGGCTGAACATAGATGCATGTGAGTGTGTGTTTGTGTGTGCGCCTGTGGCTATGAAGGATAGTGCTGACTCTGACTTAAGTGAATCCAGGGTCAATGAATTGCAGAGGGGAAGCCTTAAGTCAGATCCGTAGCCAGCACATAGTCCTCATTACCCAAGGCCCAGCAATCTGCCCTTGTTTTTGGTCTTCCCATCTTTCCCTAAAGCGTCGATAGCAGCACACTCTCTTCTAGACACTCGGAACATAAAGACAACTTTAACAAAGGGGGATCTGAGAAGATAAATATTTTCCCAAGTAGGGGATGTGTGGATAAATGGCACAGTTGCAGGCTGTCCCCTGAAGTTCTCCATCACATGTACATCTCTTGACTCTTTTTCCTTTGTCTCCCTCCCAGGGCCAAACACAAGAACAAGAGCCAATCATAACTTCTCTCTGCAGTATCTATATTGTTAGAGATTATCTCTGCAATTTCTGTTGCCTGAGTTAATTACTGCTCAGTCATGATGTTTCCCAATTAGATATTCCTTCAACTAGAACAGAAAATAACAAGTGAATTGGAAGGTTAGTTAAACTAGGATTAAAGAAAACAAATATCACACAAAACAAAACAAGAGGAACAATGAATCAGATGACCCACATTAAAACTCTAGTGTCACTCTTCCTAAATGTCCTCAAGTCTAATTTTAGCTAAATCATCAAGTGGCTTTTATGTAGAGCACCCATTTGAAAGTTAATTGTCAAACTTCTTCCTTTTCTATCACAGAGATGATTGGATTTGCGAGGAAACATAAGAAATGTGATCACCTTCATTTTTGTTTTTAGCAGCCTATAGCAACATGAATAATAATAATTAACATCTATTGAATGCTTATTATACCAGATTATTCTATGTGTTTTACATGACATTTCTTTTAATCATTATTTACACTGATTACAATCTATGTAAAGATGACAGTTGAGAAAATTAAGGCAGTGAGCGATTAAATAACTAGCTTCATCACTTTTATATGGTGAAAGCAGGGAATAAATGAGACAGAATGGCCCCAGAAGTCATATTCTTGAAGACTACACCATATTCCTATACTTTACATTTGTCATATGTCCTATAGTTTATGAGTATCTTACATATTATTTTATTTGAATGTAAACTATCTCCCATGAGATGAATAAGAGAAGCAAATGTGAATGGTCTCACGATTTCAAAGTGCTAGATTTAGCACCCAAACCCAGATTTTCTTGCCCAAAGCCCAGGACATTTTCTATTACACTAGGCTTCTTTTTTCACAAGCTTCCTGGTTAGACGCGAATTAGGAAAGTCTTAAGAGTTTTTTTCCAAAATGCTTTCTTCTTCAATTCCTATAGATTATCATTCCTACCACTTTTCCTTCTACTTATTTCCTGTGTCTTCATTCACAATTCTTGCTCAAAATATCTTTTAACAGTATTATGACAAATATTCTGTTGCATTACATACTATCTATTCTAAAGATCTACAATTATTTTTGGCATTCATAAACTAACATTTATCCACAGTAAATGAAAATATCATTTTGTTACATATACCAGTAAACTTCCCTATCTCTACTTTAGACATTTGAAGTCAATATCATCACGGTTTCAAATGAAAAACAAAAAGTTAGCTAACATTCCTTGTTCATGTTGCTATAGGCTGTTAATAACAAAAATTAAGGTGATTATATTTCTTATGTTTTGGCACAAATCCAATCATCTCTGTGATAAGCAATGAAGAAGTTTGACAATGAACTTTCAAATGGGTGCTCTATGGAAAAGCCAACCTGATAATTTAGCTAAGATTAGACTTGAGGACATTTAGAAAGAGTGACACTGAATTTCTAAAATGGATCATCGGACTCATTGTGCTTGTTTTTATGTGCTTTGATTTGGCTTTAACTAAACTTCCAAATCACTTGTAATTTTCCTGTAGTCATCTAGTTGACCCCCTTTCCTATAATTTTCCCTCTTTCTCTCTGTTTATCAAGCCCTTTATTGCTTACATTATCCCTTTGCATGTGTGCGTGTATACGTGTGAGTTTCAAATTATAGATTAGCATTTTAGGAAAAAAACACTGACATATGAAGCAGCGATTCATCACATCCCACACCGAAGGCAATGAGGCTGCTTCAAAAATCAGTGTTTGGGCTGCTTTAATGCTGTGGGTCATTTCACAGCCAGACAAGGAAATCCTACAATAATCCATCTTGCTATGACAGGGAGATGCAGCATCTTATATTTTAATAATATCCCAAGAAAATACAACTCTGCAACTCGGTGGAAGAGAAAGTACAAAATCATTTCCCATTAACCGAGAGCATTAATGTTCATTGCATGTTGTAGCTCCCAATGAATAACAGATTCTTTCATAATTAAGTTTTGATCATTATTTTAATCAATATTCAAAAATGTCTTGGGTTCTTTCTCTGGCTTAAACACTCTGCTTTCCCTGTTGGAGGAAAAAACAGATACAACACAAGTGTCTGCCTACTTGGATCTTGCCATTAAATCTGTTCTTTTATCTTTCATGTAACTAATTTTTTAAAGATTTGACTGTATGTCAGAACTACTCAAAGTGCTGGAACTTAGAAATGGAACATCATATTGTCTTTTCCTTTTTGGTGCTTACTGTCTTGTACAGAAGATATGTTAACCCATGAATTAAGAAAATTTTCCAGAATATGGGCACAAGGCTGTGAGAAAAGAGTACAGAACAAATAACTCAATCCAAGGAACTTTAATTCACAAATATATTTCAATAAATAAAACAAATTGACATACCATATTATTTATTTTTATGGAAGGTTCTCACTTGTGCAAAAGGCACTTGTTAGAATTAACCTTTTCTTTGACTTGTTTTCAATAGTACAATAAAAATAGGGCCTTTTGTCTAGATAACTCACTAACGCCATTCGTGGAAAAAAAACGTGTATGGTCTGCTTCTCATGGTGATATCCCTGTTTTTGTTGTTTTGTTTGTTTTGTAATAATAGGTGTCAGCATTAAATTTGCAACGGAAGGGTTTGGTCCCTAGGATGAAAATATCAGAGAGTGACTAAGTTCATCTGTCTACCTTGGGCTTATTTCTGTTATAGCAAAAATTGAACAACTTCATAATCTGTGTTTGTGGCATCCCTCCAATCTGGTCTGTCAAAGAAAAACCTATATCTTGTTGACTGAAGCTTAGTCATTTAGTGTGTTATAGAAGCTGCATGTTAATTATGAATATTGTATGCAAATAGGGTGGCAAGACACACAGATAGGAGCATGAGCATATCTTGTCTGCTCACACTCACGCTCCATTGTCCAACTGGACTTCAAATAAAAAGCACACATTTGAAGAAAAATTTTCCCTATTATTCCTTTATGTTAGTCGATTAGTCAAGTTATTGTCCGTTATAATGTCAACATTCACAAAACCCAATTTATATCAACTTCCGTAAGATACACTTTTCTTCTCTCCAGGGTGTGTGTGGATTATACAAAATACAGACAATTAATCAAACTATGTGAACTTGCACACTTGCATTTAGTTAAGGAAAGACTAAGTAGCTTCATCTCACTTGAAAACTCTCATCCACTAACGGTGGTTGGCTGTGTTGCAAAGAGCCATGAAGCTAAATCTGAGCTGTGTAAGAACAGTGCCTGGATTAACTAGGAACTGCTGCCACGAATGAAGGAGACACAGTATCAGCATGCATGCCAAACATTCGACACGGCTGGTCTAATTCTTTCAGGACTATTTCACCATGAAGAGTAACTTATTTACTAAGAAGTAGGGTTTAGGTTTTCATTTCCTTGGAATAAGACTAACGGAAATTATTCTCCATTCTCCTTGAGATAGATATGTTTACTATGACATCTCATCTAGTCCTATTTTTAATTTTCTAAAACAACTGCTGTCCCTAAAAATAAATTTCTCCCCAAAACCCATGTAGCCCCTATTGTTTTCCTTTCTATTGCAATAGTTTTAGGGGGAAAAAAAGGATTATAAAATAATTTGGTGATAATTTTATTAAATATGGTGTCGTGAGGAAATGAATCTTTAGAACATTTCCACATAAGATGAAGTATTCCTTCCTAATCTATTTCTCCAAAGAAAAATATAACCTATACTGATAACCCTATAGGATTTATGTGAAGACCAAATGGGACCACAGAAATGAAAGCACTTTGGAAAATACATAAATGCAAAGCACTTTATTATTTATTTGACCATCATTGACTGAGGTGAGATGAGGAAATGCTCAGAGAATAGTTTCGGAACGCACTATTGTTTGGATGGGTGGTAAACCAATAGGTATCAGACTCACCTTGTCAGATTTTTATCTGGGACACATGCTTTGATTTTCATATAAATTTACACAGTGCAATAAGATTGTATTGAATAGGGTTTTATTTTGACCTATCTCTATTATAAGTGGAATGAAAGGTTTGATAAGGTCCAAAAGATGCCTTGACCTTCTCCTAACACAAAGAGGAAAGTCATATCCCAGCTACCACCCATCGAGGAATATTCAGCCCATCATCCCTTCCCATCAGCCAGATCATGGCATCAGGGTCAAAAAGTAAAGCCATCTACCTACAAATTACACTTTCTCTAAATGTTATGAACACATTTATGTTTTCCCTGACTTTTCTAAGACCATCAAACAAAGACAATAATAACAACAAAAGAAAAAACACTGGCAAGGCAATTTTAATTTTCTAAAATTTCTCGAAGGTAGGAAATAAAGTTCAGTGTCACTTCTGAATCTCATTGGTGTTGCTCCAAAATTTTATGTAAATTACATGATGCTAATTGATAGGCCACCATATGGGGGCATATGGACATTTTGAAGTCTACTGACATAAATGAAGCAGGAGGCCAAAAATGTAGGAGAGCATGATGACACCATAACCTAAATATTGGGCATGCACCATTTTCTTTTTTTTTATTGAGCTCTACAAGGCCCTTCCTATCAACTGATGCCTTTGTAATGTGCTTTTCCCTTAGATTGAGCCAACTTGAGGTTTCTGTCCATTAGCAAGATATTATAAAGCTCTTTGTGCAATTCAATTGAAGTGGGGTATTTTAATACAAACAACCTGCACTAGATGTTTTTATCTGAAAGATGCTAAAGGGGATGCAGACAAACATTTGCTCTCAGAAGAGTTGTGGGTCATGGTTTTTTGTTTGTGCTTTTGTTTTTGTATCGCCACTTTTCTTTTTTAAAGATTGGCATTTGAGCTAACAACTGTTGTCAACCTTTTTTTTCTTCTGCTTTTTCTCCCCAAATCCCCCCAGTACATAGTTGTATACTTTAGTTGTGGGTCCTTCTAGTTGTGGCATGTGGGATGCCGCCTCAGCATGGCCTGATGAGTGGTGCCATGTCTGCACCCAGGATCTGAACGGTGAAACCCTGGGCTGCCAAAGTGGAGCATGCAAACTTGACCACTCAGCCACCGGCAGGTCCTGATGGTTTTTTAATCTGAGGTCCATAGGTGGGCTAAAAGGATTGCATAAACTTCCTCAAACTGTATGGGGAATTGTATGTAAATGTGTTTGAGCTCTCCTTGCAGGAAGAGAGTCTAGAGGATCCATCAGTTTCTCAACAGGATGAGCTAAAAAAAAAGAACCATCAGAACCACAAATTTATATTCAAATTGTGAAATTGCATTTCTTTTATCATTTTTGCTACAAAACAAACAAAACTCTACATTTTGTTTCACTTTTAAGAGTTTGACTTCATATTCCAGGCTGTGGGCTATATTAGAAGCTGAAGTAGCTCAGAAAATGGGAAATAGGTGATGTCCTGGGAATGACGCATGCGGAGGAAGGCCTCAGCTGTTTCATTGTGGGGGATCGGAATTTGCCACCACAAAACGTGTCTCTTTGGCTTGATTATTTTTAAGAACAAAAGACTCAGAAAGAAACTTTGACCTTCCGCTAACTGCCCAGAATCTAACAGAGAAGACCTGTCCCAGGAAAGAGCTATTGCTATAGATAACTCTAAGTGTGGTAGACTGGAAGGCACCGAGCAAGGGCTATTTTTATCAAAGTTCTCTCTCGAGTCCCATTATCTATAGATGGCCCAGCAAACATTTCGTTAAACTTTTCATTAAACATTTATGAAACTTTGTCTGATTTTCTCCTGTTATTCTGTCTCATGTCAACTTAATTCTTAGATCAGCCAAAAGAACCTGGAGGGTAGAGGCATGGAAATAGTTCTTCCTCCGTTACATTATCCATAAACTATAGAGTTAACTAGAAAATCCTTTGAGGCCCCTTCCAATGCACGGAGTTGATGGTTCTTTGAGGAAGGAGAGTCCCCTGGGCCTACTAAATATGTTCTAATAAAGCCTTCCTAGGAATAGAGAGCAGCTCCTTCCTCCTTGTCACTAAACCTGGGAAACAGAAGGGACATAGAAAAAGGGAGAGGAAATTAGACCAATCAAATATTTCTGGTTTCAATCATTTGGGACATGTTCACTGAGCGTCCTCTACGCTTAGTCAATATTTTGTGTACTATATGGCATGGGTTTTGGTCTCTGATGCTGCATCAATTTCCTCTAGTTTAGAAATGATAATGAAAAATGCCTACTGGATATATTATCACTGTACTGATGACATCAATAGAGTGCCACAAAAAGAAAGAAATGCAATGATTAGCTACGCAATTTGGCACACAAAATTTATCTATCAAGTGTTTACCTTAAAAAATTGCAAGAGACCTATGAGATAGATCTCATGCAAAACTAGGATCAGTGATTGGCTGAAAAGAAACTGAAGCTTAGGGAGGTAAAACAGCTGGAATTTGAGCAAAGTCAGTCTAACTTGAGATTCAAAGATTTTAACCCCAAAACTGAAGTTTTGTTGTCTTGCTTAGCATTTTTTATTTGATTTCTTCAGCTAAAAATGGAAAAATATAATAAGGAAAGATGACCACATTTGAGTGCAAAATATGAATATTACAAAAAGACAGGATCAAGGAGGTGGGGCTTAACAGAAAACATGTAAAAGAAAGTAGCAATATGTAGTTCATTGTAAGCAAAATATGTGAAGAGTGTGATATGGCTGTGCAAAAAAAAAAAAGATTCCACCAGAGATGAGTGGTTTCAGAATAAGGAAGACGATGTGAATTTTAATCCTTCTGAATTAAACATCCCTGGAATAGTGCCTGTTTAGTTCAGGCATCACTTTCACCAACACTGGCAAATTGATGGGCACTGGAACAGTACTTAGGCAACTAATAATTACATTTAGATTTTGTTCTATAATAAGAAAAGTAGTACACTGGTTAAGAGATGGGCTGTGGAACCAGTCTACTTGGGTTCAAATCCTGCCCTTCCCACTTTGAAATGTGATTAGATAGGTCAGGTAAATTCTCTGTGCCTCACTGCCTCATGGGGATAATAGAGAACTTTCCTCAAAGATTCATGAGAGGATAAATTAATATATCTAAAGGGTTCAGAACATTGTAAGTGCTCTAAGGATAAGTTAACAGAAAAGATGCATGAAGAAAGAGGACATGTTTAGCACAAAGAAGAAAAGTCTTAGGGAGAATTTATCTCCAGATGACTAGAGAACAAAAGTGGTATCAGTAAAGTTACTTGAAGAGAGATACAAGGGGAAAACATACTTTTGCATCTGCCTTAGGATGTATTTAGTTACCTCTCACTCACTAGAGGTATTCAAGCACTTAGCATATCTTGAAGACAATTTAAACATCCGGTGGAGAATATGGAATAAATACACTTGGTTATAATTATTTGTTTATTTTTATGGGTTTTATTTGGAGAGTAAAATAAGAGATTTAAGCAACACTGAAGGTTACAAAAGTAAAAGTACTGTCTTCCCTCCAATTTCATTCCCCAGAAATAATCACTTTTATTTTCTCTAGTGGTCACCATGAGAATAAGAAATAGAAACTTCTGGTCACATGATTTATCCATTTTTTAAAATATATTTCATTTCCCCTTGGGAAAGATAAGAAAGTTAATAAACTTACCTTATTTTCAGCCTCTTTTCCCTTATCTTTACTATTATTATTTTTGGTTATTGCTATTTTTATTAGCAGTGGTTTATTCTGTTTTTGACTTTCAGCAATATACTTCAACTGAATTAGGTTATTTCTTGAGCAATCAATTTTAAACACTTTCCATCAAACACTTTCAACATGTGAAACATGGGATTAGAAATTTCTTCCCATTTCTCTTGTGTAATTATAGTCTTTGATGCTTTGTTCTAAGCTGATTCTAAAAATTGAAGTAAATTAACAGTACTGAATGTATTATTATTTTGTGACTATTATTTAAAACAAGAATATGACATTACCTGCACAAATTTAAAAGCAATCTAAGTCACAAAACCTGTATGAAATATTTGTTTCATCATATTCTTTCCTGCTACAGTTTGGTTTGTTTCATCTTGGGATAATGACTTTTTTATTACAGTTTTCTGTTTCATTTTGGCTTTTTGTTTGTTGGTGTGTTTTGTTTCCAACAGTGGTTTCTAGCTATTTTTCTTTTATCTTGTTTTGAAGAAACAACTACCTAATTATATATGATCTGCTAGGCTATTTATCTGTTCACTGTGTGATGAAAAACCCAAGGAGCTTCCTGGCTTCCCCTTTTAATTTGGACTGGGTGTTTCCTAGGTCTCCCTAGGAATCTGATGACCTGGAAATATAAATACATACTTTGTAATGCATGTTTTTTTATTTTTTTAAAGATTGGCACCTGAGCTAACAACTGTTGCCAATCTTCTTTTTGTTTTTTCTGCTTTATTTTATTCTCCCCAAATCCACCCAGCATATAGTTGTATAATTTTAGTTGTGGGTCCTTCTAATTGTGGCATGTGGGACACCGCCTCAACGTGGCCTGATGAACGATGCCATATCCGTGCCCAGGATCTGAACCAGGGAAACCCTGGGCCTCCAAAGGCGGAGTGCGCGAACTTCATCACTTGGCCACGGGGCCGGCTCCAACATGTCTTTGTATTCCATTACTCTTTCTAGGATTCCTCCCACTGGAGGCTCAATTATTATTTTTAGAAAGCTAAAGTCTGAATCATTGAATTCCTGAAAATAGATTTCTCTTGTTCTCACAATGGATTGTCGATGTGCTTGATAACTGAATTCTAGATTAATAATAATATGTTTTTAATTGCAGTAACATTGGATCATAACATTATATAGCTTTCAGATGTACATCATAATATGTTTCGAATTCTGTGAGGATTACGTGATGTTCACAACCCAAAAACTAATTATACTCCATCCCCTCACATGTGAACCTAATCATCCCTTTTGCACTCGCCCCCTTCCTCTGTGGTAACCACTAATCCAATCTCCATTGCTATATGTTTGTTTGTCATTGTTTTTATCTTCTACTTATGAGTGAGATCATATGGTATTTGACTTTCTCACTCTGACTAATTTCATTCATCACAGTACCCTCAAGATCCATCTATGTTGTCACAAATGGCCGGATTTCATCATTTCTTATGGTTGAGTAGTAGTCCATTGTGTATAAATACCACATCTTCTTTATCCCTCATCCCTTTATGGGCACCTAGGTTGCTTCCAAGTCTTGGCTATTGTGTACAATGCTGTAATGAACATAGGGGTGCATGTATCTTTATGCATTTGCATTTTCAAGTTCTTTGGATAAATACCCAGCAGTGGGATAGCTGGATCATATGGTAGACCTATTCTTAATTTTATGAGCATACTCCATACTGCTATCCATAGTGGCTGCACCAGTTTGCACTCCCACCAGAAGTGTACAAGTGTTCCCTTCTCTCCACATCCTCTCCAACATTTGTTGTTTCCTGTCTTGTTAATTATAGCCATTCTGACTGGAGTGAGGTGATACCTCATTATAGCTTTGATTTGCATTTCCCTAATAGCTAATGATGTTGAGCATCTTTTCATGTGTCTATTGGCCATCTATATATCTTCTTAGGAGAAATCTCTGTTCAGAACTTTTGCCTATTGTTTAATTGGGTTGTTGTTTTGTTGTTGTTGTTGAGCTGTGAGTTCTTTGTATATTTTGGATATTAACCCCTTATCTGCTATATGGCTTGCAAATATCTTCTCCCAATTGTTAGGTTGTCTTTTCGTTTTGTTGATGGTTTCCTTTGCTGTGCAGAAGCTTTTTAGTTTGATGTAGTTCCATTTGTTCATTTTTTCTTTTGTTTCCCTTGCCTGGTCAGACATGGTATTTGAAAATATGCTGCTAAGACCAATGTCAAAGAGTGTACTGCCTATGTTTTCTTCTAGAAGTTTCATGGTTTTGGGTCTTACATTCAAGTCTTTAATCCATTTTGAGTTCATTTTTGTGCATGGTGTAAGGGAATGATCTACTTTCATTCTTTTGCATGTGGCTGTCCAGTTTTCCCAACACCATTTATTGAAGAGACTCTCCTTTCTCCATCATATGCTCCTGGCTCCCTCGTCTAACATTAGCTGTCCATAAATGTGTGGGTTTATTTCTGGGCTCTCAATTCTGTTCCATTGATCTATATGTCTGTTTTTGTGCCAGTACCATCCTGTTTTGGTTACTACGGCTTTGTAGCATATTTTGAAATCAGGAAGTGTGATACCTCCAGCTTTGTTCTCTTTTCTCAGGAACCCTTTGGGTATTCAGGGTCTTTTGTTGTTCCATATAAATTTTAGGATTCTTTGTTCTATTTCTGTGAAAAAATGTTGTTGGAACTTTGATAGGGATTGCATTGAATCTATAAATTGCTTTAGGAAGTATGGACATTTTAGCTATGTTAATTCTTCCAATCCAAGAGCATGGAACATCTTTCTATTTCTTTGTGTCTTCTTTGATTTCTTTCTACATTGGTTTATAGTTTTCAGCGTACAGATCTTCCACCTCTTTGGTTAAGTTTATTCCTAAGTACTTTATTCTTTTTGTTGCAATTGTAAATGGCATTGTATTCTTAATTTCTCTTTCTGCTACTTCGTAGTTAGTGTATAGAAATGCAACCGATTTTTGTATGCTGATTTTGTATCCTGCGACTTGCCTGTATTCCTTTATTGTTTCTAAAAGCTTTTTAGTGGATTCTTTAGGGTTTTCTATATATAACATCATGTCATCTGTAAAGAGTGATAGTTTCACTTCTTCTTTTCCAATATGGATCCCTTTTCTTTCTTTTTCTTGCCTGATTGCTCAGGCTAGGACTTCCAATACTATGTTAAATAAGAATGGTGACAGTGGGCATCCTTGTCTGATTCCTGTTCTTAGAGGCGTAGCTTTCAGTTTTTCTCTATTGAGAATGATGTTTGCTGTGGGGTTGTCATATATGGCCTTTATTATGTTGAGGTATTTTCCTTCTATACCCATTTTATTTAGAGTTTTTATCATAAATGGATGTCGTATCTTGTCAAATGCTTTCTCTGCATCTATTGAGATGATCATGTGATTTTTATTCTTCATTTTGTTAATGTGGTGTATCACGTTGATAGATTTGCAGATCTTGAACCATGCCTGCATCCCTGGAATGAAGCCCACTTGATCATGATGTATGATCATTTTAATGTATTGTTGTATTCAATTTGCTAGTATTTTGTTGACGATTTTTGCATTGACGTTCATCAGTGATACTGGCCTTTAATTTTCTGTTTTTGTGTTGTCCTTGTCTGGTTTTGGTATCAGGATAATGTTGGCTTTGTAGAATGAGTTAGGAAGCCTCCCCTCCTCTTCAGTTTTTTTTAGAAGAGTTTGCGAAGGAGAGGTATTAAGTCTTCTTTGAATATTTGGTAGAATTCACCAGGAAAGCCATCTGGTCCTGGACTTTTATTTTTTGGAAGTTTTTGATTGCTGTTCTGATCTCCTTACTGGTGATTGGTCTATTCAAATTCTCTACTTCTTCTTGGTCCAGTTTTGGAAGGTTGTGTGTTTCTAAGAATTTGTCCAGTTCTTCTAGATTATCCAATTTATTTGCGTATAGCTTTTCATAGTATTCTCTTATTATCTTTTGTATTTCTGAGGTGTCCATTGTAATCTCTCCTCTTTCATTTCCGATTTTATTTATTTGTGCCTTCTCTCTTTTTTTCTTGGTGAGTCTAGATAAGGGTTTGTCAATTTTGCTTATCTTTTCAAAGAACCAGCACTTTGTTTCATTAATTTTTTCTACTGTGTTTTTAGTCTCTATCTCGTTTATTTTTGCTCTGACTTTTATTATTTCCTTCCTTCTGCCAATTTTGGGCTTTGTTTGTTCTTCTTTTCCCACTATCTTTAGAGGCACTGTTAGATTGTTTATTTGGGATTTTTCTTGTTTGTTGAGGTAGGCCTGAATTGCCATAAACTTCCGTCTTAGAACTGTTTTTGCTGTATCCCACAGATCTTGGCACATTTTATTTTCATTTTCATTTGTCTCCAGGAATGTTTTGATTTCTCCTCTGATTTCTTCATTGACCCAATCATTGTTCAGTAGCATTTTGTTTAATCTGCACATTTTTGTGGCTTTTCTGGTGTTCTTTCTGTAGTTGATTTCTGCTTTCATACCTTTGTGGTCAGAAAAGGTGCATGGCATTATTTTGATCATCTTAAATTTATTGAGACTTGTTTTGTGGCCTACTATGTGGTCAATCCTGGAGAATGTTCCATGTGCATTTGAAAAGAATGTGTGTTCTGTGGTTTTTGGATGGAATGTTCTATATATATCTACTAAGTCCATCTGGTCTAATGTGTCATTTAAGGCCTGTGTTTCCTTATTGATCTTTCTGTTTGGATGATCTATCCATTGGTGTAAGTGGAGTTTTAAAGTGCCCTAATATTATTGTGTTACTGGCTATTTCTCCTTTTATGGCTGTTCATAATTGCTTTTTATATTTAGGTGTTCCTATGTTGGGTGCATAGATATTTACAAGTGTCATATCTTCTTGTTGGATTGTTCCCTTTATCATTATGTAGTGCCCATCTTTGTCTCTTATTATAGTTTTTGATTTAAAGTCTATTTTGTCTGAAATAAGTATTGCTACCCCTGCTTTCTTTTCTTTGCCATTTGCGTGGAATATCTTTTTCCATCCTTTCACTTTCAGTTTGTGAGTGTCTGTAGGTCTGAAGTGTGTCTCTTGTATGCAGCGTATACATGGATCTTGTTTTTTTATCCAGTTGGCCACCCTATGGCATTTGATTGGAGCATTTAATCCATTGACATTTAAAGTAGCTATTGATAAATAGGTATTTATTGCCATTTTGTCACTTTTCTTTTTTGGGGGGTGTTTTAGTAGTTCTTCTCAGTTCCTTTCTTTTTCTCTTGCTCTCTTCACTTGTGGTTTGATGGCTATCTTTAGTAATATGTTTGATTTCTTTTGTCTTACTTTTTTTCCTGCTTGTTATAGGTTTCTGGTTCGTGGTTACCATGAGGATCCTATTTAATATACTATGAATATAACAGTCTATATTGAGTAGATAGACTCTTTAGCTTGACCTCTTTCTAAAAGCTCTACTTTTTTACTCCCCTCCTCCCACATTTTATGCTTTTCAAATCATATATAGTCTCTTGTTTAGTGTGTGTCTATCCATTACTTTCTTACCATTGAAATAGGTGATTTTAGTACATTTGTCTTTTCACTTTCATATTATCTTCACAGGTAGTTGATCTGATACCTTTACTACATTTTTACCTTTACAAGTGATTTTATTACCTGTTTTTTTTTTTTGATAATTTTTTTTATCTCTATTTTTGGTCATAGCTTTCCCACTTAAATAAATCCCTTCAGCATTTATTGTAGAACTGGTTTCTTGGTGATAAATTTCTTTAATTTTTGCTTGTCTGGGAAGCTCTTTATCTCTCCTTCCATTCTGAATGACAACCTTGATAGATAGAGTATTCTTGGCTGTAGGTTTTTACTTTTAGCACTTTAAATACATCGGGCCATTCTCTTCTCGCCTGTAGGGTCTCAGCTGAGAAGTCCACTGATAGCCTGATGGGCTTTCCTTCTTATGTCACTTGTGACCTTTCTCTTGCTGCTTTTAGGATCCTCTCTTTATCTTTAACTTTGGACATTTTAATTATAATATGTCTTGGTGCGGGCCTCTTTGAGCTTATGTTGTTTCAAGCTCTCTGTGCTTCCTGTACTTGGATGTCTGTTTCCTTCTTTAGGTTAGGAAAATTTTACTCTATTATTTCTTCAAATAAATTTTCTGTCCCATTGTCTCTCTCTTCTCCTTCTGGGACACCTATAATCCGAATGTTAGCATGCTTGATGTTGTCCAAAGTTCCCTTCGACTGTTCTCATTCTGTCTAATTCTTTTTTCTTGTTTCTGTTCTGCTTGGGTGATTTCCTCTAGTTTTTCGTCTAGCTCACTGATGTGTTCTTTTGCATCCTCTACTCTGCTATTGAGTCCCTCTAGTGAATTTGTCATTTCCAATATTGCATTTGTCATTTATGATTGGTTCTTTTTCATATTTTCCAGTTCTTTGCTGATGAGCTCATTGTGTTCATCCAGACTTCTCCCAATATCTGTGAGCATCCTTATGATATTTTGTTTGAACTCTTTGTTGAGTAGGCCACTTATTTCTGTTTCATTTAGTCCTTTTACTGGGTTTTTGTCCTGTTCCCTTGCTTGTAAAGTATTTCTTTGTCTCCTCAATATGCCTCTTTCTCTGTGCTTATTTCTATGTATTAGATGAGCCAGCTATGTCTCCTGATCTTGGAGAAGTGGCCTTATGTATGAGATGCCTTATGAGGCCCAGCAGTGTGCTTCCCTCTTGTAACCAGTCCAAATAATGCAGGAGTGACCCCTTTGTGGGCTACTTCTATCTTTCTGCTGTGGCAGGGTTGCTCTTACTACAGGTACCCAGGGAGTCTAGTCTTTCCTTCCCTGGTCAGCTGTTTGTAAATCCAGTTTGGGAAGCCTCAGCACCTTTGGCTACAAAGTCTATCAGCACACTTCTATTGAAGTTTTCCTCTTAATTGGGTTGGTACCCAGTGTAGCTGGTTGCTAGTCTCAGGGGCTTACAATTATGATAGGCCTCAGGCCTACAAGGCTGTTGTCAGTTCTCTTGGGAATGCAGCTGAGTTGGGCTGGCCCTAGGCACCAACACTCAGTTGTTTCAGGCTTTGGAAGGTGGGGCTTATCCTTTATATGGGTATTTGTGAAGCACAGGTCTTTTGCCACTGATGAGCCACACCACCCATAGGACCACACACACCATCAACACAGTCCTGGTCTGTGCACACTTCCCAACCCCCGGAGCATACCCCAACTCACAGAGGTGGACACACTTGCCTGCCTGTAGAGGATTAAGGCACCTAGTCAACGCAGGCCAAAAAGGAGCCTGAGGGCTTGCTGTTGGGTGGGGCTGGTCCCTAGGGCAAGCTGCCTGCCCTGGCTGAACTGGATTAAATTTGTGCTTTAGTGGGTGGGGCAGACCTCTGAGCTAACAGGCCAAGGGAAGAAACTCAATGGTGCTCACCAGGGTCTGTGTCAGCACATCTAGACCAGGTCAGAACAATGGCCCCCACCAATGTCTCAGTCTCCAGAGAGGTCCCTCCTCTCACCAAGATGCCCCCAGAGCCCACCAGGTGGGTCTCATTTCACAGAAGGCCTGTCAGCCTTCTCTTTGGTGATTTTAGGTTGCTGCAATGAGTGAGTTTGTGCGTGGGCCATTTAAGACCCAGGTCTTTTAGGCTTTGGGCTGATAGCTTTTCTGGGGGTATCCTTGCTGCAGTTAACAGCCAGTGAAGCCAGACAGTAAGACCCCCATCTCAGTTGTGCTGAGTCTGAAGTATGCTTATAGTAGTATGGGCCCCTGCTCCGGACCACACTCCTCCAGGGAGGGCTGTGTACCTTAGGGTGGCTCCCGCCTCGCCAACTGAGAAGCTCTGCTGCTCCCAAAGGTGGCTTTTTTCCTTTCCAGCAGGAATTTCTGCCTCTTCTGACTTAGTCAGGACTGTCCCTTATTGTGGGGGTTCTTTTAATCCACTTTTCAGTTTTCTGTCCAGGGTAATTTTTCCAAAAATAGTTGTAACCTGGTTGTGTTCATGGGAGGAGATGAGTTCAGAGTCTGCTTATGCTGCTATCTTGATGAGGTCTCTATTTCTTATTATCCTTACAGGCATTCAATCCTGAAGATATATATCTTCCTTTATAGGTAACATGATTTTACTCTTCCCAGTATGCCAATTTTTTAGTGTGGGCATTTTTTTTATTAATTCATCTTGGCTTATATTCAATTGGCCATTTTTCAGTGTGAAGATTTTGGACTTTCTTTACCACAGATAAATTTTAAAATTTCGCATGAACACCTTCGTAAGTGACCTTGGTCTGTATTTTGTTTTCTTGACTTCCTTTGTCCAATTTTGCTTTCACAATATTGCTAGATTTACAAAATGAAAGTGGGGTGATTTGGCTTTTCTTCCTTTCTTTGAAAAGTTATTGAATTTGTGGGATTTGGTGAAATTTAGCTGTAAAACGACCTGATGACTTTTCTGTCTGTTTGGGTGGGGGGACACGCAGGAAATAGGTTTTGATTATCAGCCCAATTTTCTGAATAGTTTACAGCAATCAGTCAAGATATTTGAAAATAATGGAATAACTGTAGATGTTACCTTTGTCAATTGTTATTTTATTACATTATTCACGTAGTTATTTTATTATATTATTTTACATAATTTTATTGAAGCATAGCATAAATACAGAAAACTGTAAAAAATAATATTGTCTAGTCCAGTGAATTTTTATCAGGTGATCACACCTGTGAAACTACCACCCAGATCAGGAAAGAGAATATTATTAGAACCACAAGCCATCTTTGGGGCATCTCTCAGTTGCTACCCACTTATTCCTCCCACAGGAGGCCATACTCTTAATTTACGACACCATTACATTTTTGCAATGTTTTGTGTGTATATATATTTTTTATCTTTTGTGAAATGTGCAACAAAATGGAGTCACTTATATCTAAGGGCTTTAAAATAAAGCCAAGAAGCCGTTAAGGAAATGGGTCTTAAGCACGTCTTCATGGAACAGAACATGACCTTTTGAACTGAGTAACACTAACATGGCAAGAAACCTACAGCTCATCACAGTGATGGACTTTTGCCTCCCTCTAGCTAGGCTCTGCAATAAGTTATGGTTAGCCAAGATTAGCTTTCTGCCACCAACCCCAATTAACATTCTTTGTCATGCAAACCTCCCACTTTTGGCTTTAGAAGCCCCTGTTTCTTACTCCCTAACAGGGACACTATTTGGGACAAATCTGTGTACCCTGAAATGCAATTCTTTGATTCCAAAATAAATGCCTCTCTGCCTCTCATTCTGGCTCTTTATTTCTAAGTTAACACTTTTTTTCTTGGTCTCTCTTGCTAGTGGTTTATGCACTTTATTATTAACTTCTAAGAGAAAGCTTTTGTCCGTGTTAATATTCCTTAGTGTAACATTGCTTTTATTTTATAAATTTCAACTCTTAACCATTATTATTTTCTTCTTTATATAACTTTATGCTATTTGCTGTTCTTTTTATAATTTCTTGAGATGGAAATTGATATAATTCATTTTTAGCCTCTCCTTCATAATGAATACATTTGAGGTGACAAATATCTCACTAAGGAGGATTGTCTCTGTCCCCTGAGCTTTGATACATGGTATTTTTAATCTGATTCAAGTGTAAAATATTTCCTCACTTCCATTTTTATTTCTTCTGTGATCCATTTGTTATTTAGAAATGTGTTATTTCCAAGCATTTGGGGGTCTATTTCTTCCTCTTCTCTCTCCCTCTGCCTCCTTGTCCAAATTCCTCTCTTCTTCTTATCTCCTTCTCTATGATATTATTAATATTACTATTGATATTATTATGTTATTGACTTACGACAATTCATCTCCGCACAGAGACAATACTCTAAATATTTTCAATGTTTTTGTATTTTTTGAGAATTATTTTACAAGCCTGAAAAAGTCCAATTTTTAAAATTTGTATCCATATTTAAAAATACATATTCTGATCTTATTAGGCATTCTATGGTCTCTGAGAGAGTGATTATTAATTTTGGCATTCATACAGTCCCTATTTTACTGATTTTTTTTTCTCTCCCAGCAGGAGAGGTTCTTTCTTCTCCCAGAAGAAGCAAATAGTCATGCTGTGAACTCCCTCAGGAGGGGGCCACATGTCAGAGACCTGCTAGCAGCCTCTAGCCAACAGCTAGTAAGAAGCCGGAGCCCTCAGTCTTATAGCCAGAAGGAAATGAATTCTGCCAACAATCTGAATGAGCAGATTCTTCCCTGGCCAGAAGATAACAAAACGCCATGGTAATGGCTAATTTATGTGTCAACTGAACTGGGATGAGAGATGGCAAGATAACTGGGAGAACATTATTTCTGGGTTTGTCTATGAGGATACCTTGGGAAAAGATTAGGATTTGAATCATTAGACTGAGTAAAGCAGATCACACTCACCAATGTGGGAGGCATCATCCAATCCTTTGAGGGCCCAAATAGAACCAAGAGGTGGAGGAGGGGTGAATTTTCTCTTTTCTTAAGCTAGGGCATCTATCTTTCTCTGCCCTTGGACCTGGGCAGCCCTGGTTCTTGGGTGTTCAGACTCACATCAGGACTTACACCAAAGGCCCTCCAATTCTCAGGCCTACAGACTCGGACTGAATTACACCTCTGGATTTCCTGGTTCTCTAGCTTGCAGAGACTTGTCAGACTCCATAACTACATGAGCCAATTCCTGTAATAAATCTCATACATCCTATTGGTTCTATTTCTCTGGAGAACCCTGACTAATACCGACACCTTTATTTGAAAGAAAATTCCTATCAACCCAGAAACTCATATTCGGTGAAATAGCATTTCCAGACAAACAAAAACTAAGACAATATTTCTTCATCAGTCTCATTGATGAGATGAGAATGAAGTCCAGCCAACATCTTGATAGCAGCCTGGTGTAATAGAGAACACAGCTAAGCCATTCCTGAGCTCCTGACCCATGGAAACTGTGAGATAAGTAAATGTGTATTGTTTTAAGTTGCTGTATTTATGGTAATTTGTTACACAGTAAGAAAAAAGTAATGCATATTCTATTACATGAAAAGTGCTTCTTTATCTCTAGTAATGCTTTTGACCTGAATGTCAACCGGATTTATGTTAGTGTAGCTAAATCAGTTCCTCGTTGCTCTTCTTAGCGTTCATTTGCACAGTATTTCAATTTACATTCTGCTACTTTCTACCTCTGTGCCCTCATATTGAAAGTGTATCTTTTCTAAGAAACATGTAGGGTTTTTTTTGTGATTGTTTTATTGTTATTGTTTTACTCAGTAAGACAATTTTGCCTTTGATTTGAGTATTTATTCTGTTTACAGATGCTTTCTATTCGACTTCAACCTTTCTAACCTCTTTTTTATTCATTTTTCTTTTTTTGCCTTCTTTTGTATAAAGTGATTTTATTTTTTCATTTTCCTCTAGTCTCTTATTACTTATACAGTTTTTTTACTCTTCCTTCATTGGCTTTGTAGATATTAAAATATTCATTTTTGAATTAATATGTTTAATATAAATTAGTACTCATTTCTAAGACAAGTTCATGTATCATCCTCCTGCTGCTTCTGACATTGTTGTCATGCATTTTAATTCTATATAATATTTTAAACCCTAGTAGACATTATTAGCATTTTGTACAGTAAAATTTCATGTAGATTTACCCACATAATATTTTCTTTTCTTTTTTTGTTTTTAAAGATTGGCACCTGAGCTAACAACTGTTGCCAATCTTCTTTTTTTTCTTTCTGCTTTTTCTCCCGAAATCCCCCCAGTACATAGTTGTATATTTTAGTTGTGGATCCTTCTAGTTGCGGCACATGGGACACCACCTCAACATGGCCTGATGAGCAGTGCCATGTCTGTGCCCAGGATCCAAACCAGTGAAACCCTGGGCCACCATTGCAGAACGCCCAAACTTAACCACTCTGTCATGGGCCGGCCCCAAAGTCTTTTTTTTTTTTTTTTTGAGGGAGATTAGCCCTGAGCTAACTACTGCCAATCCTCCTCTTTTTGCTGAGGAAGACTGGCCCTGAGCTAACATCCATGCCCATCTTCCTCCACTTTTTATACATGGGACGCCTACCACAGTATGGCTTTTGCGGAGTGGTGCCATGTCCAGGATCTGCGCCCAGGATCTGAACAGGCGAACCCCAGACCTCCGAAGCGGACATGCGCACTTAACCTCTGTGCCACTGGGCCAGCCCCTAATATTTTCTTTTCAATCACTATTTATTCCCTCATCCATTTCTGATTTCTCTATGGAATATTTTCCTCTTGCTTGAAATACTTTTTTTCCTTTAGAATAAGATTGACGAAGAAAAGCTGTCATTGTTTTTGTTTGCCTGGAAATGTTATCTTACTGAATATGGATTTTGGGGTTGAGAGGTATTTTCTTTCAATTAAAGATTCTAACTTGTTGTCTTCTGGCTTCCATTTTTAAGATTGGAATGTCAGTTCTCAGTTTCAGGTTGCTTTTTAAAAGGAATAGAGATTGTTTTCTTTGTCTTTGTCAAAGAATGCTTCCTCACCTTTAATTTTAAGCAATGTTAAAATATATTAATATGACATGCCTTGTTGTTATTTACAGTCAATTTATTCTGCTTAGGCTCCTAGCAGTTTTTGAATCTGTTGATTGATCTATTTTATCAGTTTGGGAAAATCACAATCATCATTTTATTAAGTGTTACTTTTATCATTCTTTCTGCTCTGCCTCCTCTGAGACTCAAATTACATGTATGTTAAATGTGTTCACCTTGTCCCATGAGTGTCTTAGACTTTTTTATGTACCTTCCATCTTTTTTGCTTTCCATGTCAAGACTGGATATTTTCTGATGACTTATTTTTTCAGTTCATTTATTCCTTCTGCTATTTGCGGGTAAACTCACTTATTGTGTTCTTAATTTCAGTTATTCTTGTCTTCATTTCTACAGTTTCCACTTGGATCTTTTTGTATAGTCTGATTCTCAGCAAATTCCTTTATTTTATCATCCATTTTCTTGTAGTAATCACAGTTATTTTGATTAAAGTCTGACAACTACAATGTCTGTATCATGTGCATTTCTATTCTTGCTCGCTCTTTCCCATCACTGCATTTATTTATTCCTTGACTCATTCATTCATGCATATATGCATGCACATATGCATATGTATGCATTCGCTCATTCAGTTACTATGCCTAGTAATTTTCTATTAAATGCCAAATATTGAGTGTAAAAATTAGACAGGCTACAGATGATTTTTTTTTCTTCCTTTAGAGAGGATTCACTCTGTTATCTGGCAGGTAGCAGATGGATAGATTACCTGAGTCCAGTCAAGACTTGGGAAGTGTCTAAGCCATATAGAAATGTCTTATTTCCTATTTCTAATCTTATTTACAAGTCTTATTTCTAATCTGAGGGTGCAACTGTCTAGGTGTTCCAAACATGAGCATGAAGTATTTCCAGGATTCTCCTCCTTGATGGATACTGAATTTCAATTTTTCTGTGTGCAGTACTATAGGACTGCCAAAAAGTCCACTACTGTTTTCTAATCACTTTCTGCATGGCTTCTTAATATCTTGCTTTCTGCAATTTAAAAATCAGCAGATGCCTTAATAGGAAATGGTATGCCAAGTATTGGACTAGCTTCTTTGTGGCCCCTTCTCTGTGAGAAGGCCTCGATTACCTTCATATCTCTGTACTCCAATTTTTGTCTCCTTGCCCTAGAATACGACAACAGTTTTAATGGTTTCTTGTCTCTCAGAAGCTGCCCATGTTCCTGTTTCTCAGCCATGCACCAAAAATAGGTAAATGCCCCCAAGGGAAAAGCCACATACAGAAAGTTGGGCTCAACTCAGTGAACTTCCCTTCTCTCTAGGGTCTGGCCCCTCACATCCTAACTGCCTTATCAGCTGTTCTCTGCTTTCAGAAAGATTCATTTCTGCATTTTATACCACTTTCCTGTTAGTTTCCATTGGGAGAATTCATATGTCACAACCTATACTATCATAGCTGGAAGAAAAAGTCACCTACCGAAAGTATTTTTAATTTCAAAAACTATTTCTAGTTCTCCAAATTCTTCAATTTTATGATAGTCTGTTCTTTTTTTAGGCAGACATGACCTTGTTCTTGCTAAAGACACTAAATTCTCTTCTGTTTGTTGCATTGTATGTTTCTTCTTATATTAATTGTCCTCAGTATTCATCATTATCTTTCAATTTCATGCTTCAAATATTTATTAATTTTTGATTCATTATTTATGTCTATTTTTATGGATAATTAGTAGAGATTTGTTTTAAGCAGTTGTGTATGTCTATTCACTTAAAAGACTACTTTACTGAATGGAAAGGTTTCTATGGTCTCTGTGTAAGTGGAAAGTCTGATCCATTGGTGGGTTTCTTTCTGGTGCTTGTGTCTGCGGTAGGAAGATTTGCTTAGGACTCTTGTAATTGCTAAGTAAGAAGTATTTTCTCTATGAGTGAAGTGCTGTCATATATTTTGTTCCTAGTTGGAGCTCCCTTTATTTCATCTCTCAATCTCTTTTCTAGGTTTGGAGTTATTTTGGCTCACTTTCCTCTTAACAGCTTCATTATCCTATACAGTGGATCCATCCCAGGAAAATAATGTATTCTGCTTGGAAAGCACGCTGTTTAGATCAACAGGTAAGAACAAATTCTACAGGCAGTGGAAAGAATTGTCTCCCTAGTTATGCAGGACAATCTATAGGATGTCCTTCAAGTCGTTCTCCAGGCTACCACCCTGAGAAGTTTCCATCGGTCCTCTGTTCATAGATGCTCATTTTTATTTGGATGCCATTTGGGCCTCTGCCCGGCAGAATCATCTCTTAGGTTTATATTCTCCCTTGTGCTTTTTTCCGTACACACAAACGCATCTGCTTTTCTTCTTCCAAAATACATTGGTGGGTTAAATTCAATTTGATTTGACAAGCTGTACCTTTTGCTTTATGATTACTCCTGATGTTAAGGATATAGCATTTGTGGCATCTAGATTTAAATTGGGGAAAGGACATGCTGCGCATTTTTAATTTTTTGCTTTTAAATAGCATATTATATATTTAACAATAAATAGTTAAATTCATGAGAATACGTATTTTATAAATTTCTGTAGAAATACATCTGAGTAATATTAAAATCTCACTTGGACTTTTGTTTATGCTTAACTCTACTAAAAAATCATATATAAGAGGGCCATGAATTCATATCATTAAGCTAGAATTACGATATTTTCACACTTTGGACTCCTGTGATTCTATATCATAGCGTAGATATAAGTACAACCCGTTTGCCATAATGAATGATTTCCTGATTTTACTTAAGGCATTCATAAAATTTGCAGATGCCTAGCTTTCATGCATCCCATCTTATCTACACAGAGTTTATTATATTTACTTTGTACAAAATATATACTTAAATCCTTCCTTTATAGCATATTTATTTTTTCTGCTGACTGTTTATTCACTTCATTTTCACTGCCAAGTTAATTAAGTGAGTTACACATAATTGACTTTGGTTTTCAATGAGAATTAGGAAACATTTAAGAAGAAAGTTTGTAAAATAACAAAGCACTTTTAACAGTGTACTGTGATCAGAGTATCCTGTGGAAAGTAAAAACATATAAAGCAAAGGTAGCTATAAAACGTAATAAAACCCATTGTTCTCTTAATTTCTGGATATATCTAATTTATTATAAAAATATATCAAGCACCTACTAAGTGCATAATATTCTGCAAGGTGATATGGAAGGACTGAGAAATGAAAAAAATAAGAAGACTTTCCTTCTTCCCTCCCTCCCCTTATTTATTTTTTTGTTCCAGTTTTATTGAGATACAATTGACGTGCAACCCTCCCTCCCTTTAGAAACACTGGGCTAGGTGCTAAAGAAAAAAGATATGTAAGCTACAGGGACAGACAAGTAAATATGCAATTTGAGTTTAACATATTAAGATTTCAAAGAGATGAACAGAGGGTCCTAAGGTGGCGCATAACAGAGATATCTAAAACAGTCAAGACAGTCAGGGTGGGCTTCTCAGAGAAGGTGATATATGACAGGGGAGCTCAAGCCACACAGGGCTATGAAGAAATATATACAGAATTCCTTAACTCATATTGTCTTTCAACTATTATATTTCTAATCCCCTCACAGAACTTTTTTGTCATTTATTTTTTTTTCTTTTTTCTTTTTTTTTTTTTTGAGGAAGATTAGCCTTGAGCTAACATCTGCTGCCAATCCTCCTCTTTTTGCTGAGGAAGACTGGCCCTGAGCTAACATCCGTGCCCATCTTCCTCTACTTTATATGTGGGACACCTACCACAGCATGGCTTGACAAGCGGTGCCATATCCGCACCCTGGATCTGAACCAGCAAACCTCAGGCCACTGAAGCTGAACATGCACTAACCACTGCACCACCAGGGCTGGCCCCTATTATTTTTATTTCTTAATCATTTTTGCATCGTAACACATGTGCCAGTGGCTCCATTTCATAGTCACACTATCTGACATCAGCCAGGCCCTTTTTGTCCCTGAGGGTTTAGTTTAAGCTGAGAAGCAAAACAGTAAGGGTGATAGAGAATAAGGGGCTTCTTATGAGGGTCTGACATTTGCGATTGTGGGGCTGTCTAAACAGGTCACGTGTGCCTTTGCTTTTGCGTCTCCTGCCAGGGCTGAAATTGGCGAGCAGGCGGTCAGGAAGGAAGAGTGGAAGAAGAGCAGAGGGGGAGCCAAGACAAACTGACACCAACCAGTGAGGAAAGCTGGAACCCGAGTCTCTCTCTCACCACCGTCAAAACCTCCAACTTCCATGCGGGAGGTGACCCGCCAGAGAGGCTGGTTTTCTGTGAAGGAGCTAAACACGCACTGGCCCAGGAGTTGGAGATGCTGGAAGAGGACACGTGATGAGGAGAGGAGCTGCAGGCTCCGCTGATAGGCCCCAGAGACTGTACTCGGTGCGCGAGGGTTTGGAGGAGTCCGCCCGCTGCTGGGGCACGGAGGGCAGGGCCTCCGCCCCACGCCACCGAGGAGAGCGTTAGGTCAGGGACGGCGTGCGTGAGAGGCGTGTGTGCTGGTGCCCTATTATAACTGCTAGAGCTAAAAAGACTGTGGCTGACGCTTCTCTCCTGACTTACAGATCTCACACATGTTGTCTGTTTGTGACCAGCACTATGCAGGCTCTCAAAATCTTTCATTCATCTTAACTGAACTCTGACTCCAAACGTCCACTTCTGTGCACCTGCGCCAAAGGTTTTCTGCTGTCTTATGTCTCAAAGTCCAACTTGATTATCCTCACACTTGGCAGTAGATCATCAGGGATAAGAGGGAGAGATTTAGGGTAAGCCTGGATTTCAGTCCTGACTGCGTCTTTCTTACTATATGGCCTTGCCTCATCTTTTTTCCTCTTTGAGTCTTAGCCGCTTTATCTGTAAAATGTAGCGAACAATGGCCTACCCCGGGGCCGTTGTGTGGATTCAGTGGGCTATTGCTATAAAGTACCATATATAGTATCTGGTAAATCATAAGCGCTCCGTGAATGTTAGTTCAGCCGCGGTATTGGGACATTATTTCAGCAGATGACCTTCCCTCCTACCTTATTAAATGGAGTTACTTCACAATTGTTCGTCTCGTAAAATTTCTCGTAACTCATAACTGTTTCATGGAAAGAAAGTGTTCCTCTTTATTTCTAAGCGGAACTCTTCCTTTTGTTTTCGAAGTCCCAGTTCTCTATCTTCATATGTTGATTTATACTGCTAATGTTGATTTATTGCTTATTATAATGCCAAGTAGGAAAATTACGTTGCAATATGGAACAGATTCCTCCTTGTGACGCTGAGAGATAGCCAGCAAGAAAGCAGGATGGTTTCCTATTTTGATAAGTTCTCTCAAGGAAATAGATGGTATGCTGTGATAAGAGTATGATTCCTGGGCAGACTGCTTCAGAGAGGGTTACCGGAAAAGATGTCTTAGAGAAGGAAATGTGAAATGAGACCTGAGATCTGCAGATCATCCCAGCTGAGAGCAGCATGCAAATGTGTCCTGAGTCTCCTATGGATTTCGGGGAGTTCAGGGGCTTCAATGAGGCATCACATGTGGGGGAGGGGCATGAGATGAGGTTGCAGGCAAGATGAGGCGAAACCATGTTTTGTGGGGATGGAAGGAAAGCTTATTCTATCAATTGTCACAGTTCTTGCTAGTGTTTTCAGTTTCTCTGTTTCCACTGTTCACTTCATCCTATAATTATCCTAAAGTCTCTCATTCCAATTAATTAATTAAATTCCTTGATTTTGCTGTCTCTTCAAACTACTACCCTAGCTTGCCCATTCCCTTCGAGGCCAAACTTTTCAAAAGAAGTTTACAGTTGGTACTTCCTTCTACTCATTGCTTAGTATGTGGAGCCTGGGCGCGTTACCCTTATTGATCTACTGAAAAAACCTTCTTGAAATGACCCCCACTGGCTAAATCCAGTGGAATTTCCTTGCTGGACTTGCTTTCTTCTACATTTCTTTAGCCTTTGGGCTTCACTGTGTGGTTTTTTTGTTGCATCGCAATTCCAGTCCTCTTGCTTTCTAGGCACTGCTGGTGTGGGTCCTTCCAATTGACCTCTTGCTCCTATTCTATAAGTAAAGTTCCCAAAGACTCTGTTCTTGCTCAATTTTTGTACTCTTTTCTTACGTCCATATTTCTCTGTATCACCTAATCTCTTGTCTCCAAATATTAACGTTGTCTGGACAGTCATGAATATAGATCTTTAGTCCTGTCAATTCACTTGCATTGTCATGTTTTATTTCTGAGAACTTGCTGGCCAGCTCTTCTTGGATGTCACTCGGGCACTGCCAAGTAAATACACTAAAAGCAGATTATTATCTCTCCTTAAAGAATCTATGGGCTCCTGTTTTTATTTATGATGATTTTACCATTTGAAGATGTATAGTTGTCTTTAACTCCTTTCTTCTTCCTCTTCTCCAGTCCTCTCCCTCAGCTTATCAACTTTCCTTATGTGCTTTGAGGAAAAATAAAACAAACATCTCGCATAGCCTTCTATATCTTTCCACCACCCAGTCCCCAGACGTTCCCTTCTTGTGCTCACTTTTTCTTCTTCCACTTGTTATAGCCTCTCGAAGACTTTCCTACTCGAGTCATCTCCTCTCTCTTCTGAATCTGCCCTCTCACTACCAGACCATTCTCATCAAAATACAAAATGGCTCTTACCTCCCCCATCTAAACAAAAGCAATAATAAATGACAAATCATCAACAGAAGCAGTGAATCTCTCCCTTGATCCTACATCCCTCTTTTGCCTCTGTACTATTTCTCAGCCTTCATTTCAGGCCAAACTTCTAGAAATAGTTCTCTCTATAAAAATATCTCTAATTCTTTACTTCCTTTCACCCCTAATCTTGTTAAACTCTGGCTTTTGCCCTGACCTCCATTGAAACGACTTTTGTCAAAACCCAGTGACCTGCATGAGATTGGTTATAAGGATCATTCTACTCTTGTTGACTCTCTCAGAGATACTCAACATGTTTGACTCTTTTTCTCCTTGTAGCTTTCTCTTCTTTTTTGCTTCTGGAGCACTCCTTTGTTTTCTTGGTTTTTCTCCTATCCCTTTAGCTGATGCTCTTTAGGCTTTAACATTTATTATTACTATTATTTTTTTAATTATCTAGAAATTTAGCACTCAACCATTCAACAGAAAAAACCCAATATTTTCATCAAAGATTAACATACATTTTCTGAATCTATGATCTATTCCTCCCCCCGCCCCCCACCCCACCATATCACAGATGTTTGAATAAAAAGTCTTTTTTTGCATTGATATTCAGTCAGGGCAGAAGACTAGAGAGTTAAATTTGGGGTATTAGGACAGTCATAAACCTCATGATAGAATGGAAGAGTTGTTTAAGGCAGATGCAGTACATGGAAAAGTCCTTGATGCCTTCAAACTCTAAGCCAAGGTATGCACAAGAAGAAATTCTTGAAGTTCTCTAGACACTATGCTGGAATTTAACGGTCAGCAGTATTGTTGTTTTTTTTTTCCTTAGGTTAGCTTCTCATCGTCTTTTGTTAACTCATGCACTGAAAATATTTCTGAGCTCTTTATATGATAAGAACCTCAAAAAAAATAGCCAATCTCTGTTAGACATGAAATTGGAAGAATTTCATTTTCTGCTTCCCTGTAAGTCTTTCCAGTTTAGAAATTATGTTAGTGCAGAACTAGGTTTCTTTTCGTTTTGCTACAATTATTCTCTCTACTAATTTCTGGTATCGTAATGCCCGGTTTTAATGACACAAATTTGCTTGTTGTGTTGATTTGTTTTCCAGTCTGACAGCATTTAATGAAAGTAGCCATTGGGGATAGAATTTGCAGAATTATTGCTTAAGTTCACATTGTGACAAATAACTGTTTGATTTCTCTGAATCTCTCTTTTTTCCTTCTTTTGTCTCATTAAAAATTATTTGATTTATTACTTCTGGACAGAAATAAATCATTTTGCCTGGTAGACCTTTAAATCAAACCAAATAAAAAAATTAGTTTAATATTTTATTCCAGACTTACTTATCTCCATAACCTTTGGCTTAATCCTGTCAAGAGTGATATGTCAATGATATCCTTTTGTACTGTGTTTATTTCCCGTCTTTTTTTTGTGTTTGTAGAGTGTGACATAAAGTGCTAATGAGAACTTCCAGTGAATTCCACTGTGATTCAATCTTCCTGTTGCTATTTGATTCATTCTCTTTAATTCACCTTTTATTATGGTACCTAGCTTCTCCCTGACTACTGTTAAATGTGGGACAAAAATCACAGCTCCCTTTCTTGACACTCAAGGCTTTCTAAAATTTCATGGCGGTAATGAGTATTTATTGCTTTCCTGCTCAGCATCCTTTTCTTTTTCTTGTAATAGTAAAAAGAAAGCCTTTTCTGGAACTAATTTTCTTCAACTCTCAGCTGATGTAGTTTTCATTCTTATGATTGACTCTGCCATCAGTTCCTGGATATATATGTGATTCAGGCCTGGCCTATCAGAATATCACATGACCAGGTCCATTCCAGGGATGAGTAAAAGACCCAATCAAAGCTTGTCAAAGCCAATTATGGGAGCTTTGAAAGAGAGAATACTCCACCCTTGAACATGGAATTGTGAAAATGTAAACCTGGAGCTCTTTAATTCACCGTGCCCTCTTGCCTTCATAAGTGGAAAAGGTATATCTGAGAATGAAGGCAGATCACAGAGATGGATAGAAATAGGGTTTGATTTTGATGACATTGATTTAGATTCTTGATCAAGCCATACCTGAAGATGAAAAGCTTTGAATTTTTTATTTATGTGCACTAATAAATTCTGTCTCTCATCTTTATCTCTCTTTCTATCTCTATCTCTTGTTCTCTCTTTTATTATGCCAGTTGGTACTGAATTTCCCACTACTTGCTACTAAAAGTATTTAACTATCACATGTCCAAACATTCATATCTGAATACTCTACTGCATAAAATCTCTTTTTTTGAAATATTTTTTAATATTCTCTTAAACATACATTGACTCTGCTAACTCTAACATTTCATCAGTATAAGCTTTTTCTTTCACTTTGGATTACTTGCTTTGCTTTTGGATTATTTATTTTGCTTTCTGAATTTTTTCTACCTCAACTTACGATCCAAATAGATTTGGGAAATAAGAATTACTTGTATTGCACAGTCTTGTGATATCCTTCTAATGTTGTTTTTAACTATCATTTATATATTGTGTTATTGGTCAGCATTTCTAATCTGTGCTGGTTACAACTCTATAATACATGCTGCTTAATAACCATACCTTGTATTTTATCTTATCTTCCATTGTGTCTAGACGTGTGCCTTGCCTAGAAGAACTCAGTGAACATTTCTCAGCTTGTTAAAGGATATGCACAAAAAGAGTTGATTTCTGGGAGATTCTAAACTAGAAATTCTGAACTTAAATATTCACAAGGATATGTAACATAAAAGAGTAAAGCTAGTGTGACTGTTAGTGCTTAACTGTTGTATTAGCTCCATCTTTGGCAGTGGCTTAGTCACACTGCCCTTCAAAACCATTGCCCTTTAAAATACTAAAGCTGTGTGCCAGTCAATCACAATGGCCACATCAAGCCAGTGCTTGAGTAATCTAGCCCTGTGCTGGTGGCCACCATCTTTGTTAAAGGGACCCCTCACTCCTCTAGATTTCGACTGCTGATGCTATATTTCTAATATTGTTTCAGAGATCCCAACCCTCCATCCTCAGATATTCACTGATATCAGAGCATGTGTACCCATCCCACTGCAGAAATATTTTACATCTTCTAGAAACCTTGAAGAGTCAATCATAATTAAAAATTTTTCCATGTGAAGGGTTGTTAAATCATTTAACTTGTATATAGTTTAAAATGAAATTGCTATATTAAAACAAAAATGCATATATTTGTGAAGTAGATTATAAATTTTACATGAATTTACATTAAGTTTAAGCAGACTTTTAAACTTGATTTCTCTCTTTCTCTCTTTTTTTCTTTTTAAACTCTGTACCTCCTCCCTCTAAATAAAAGAAAACATTCAATCAAACAAAAAATTTACCCCGCATATAGGTTCTAATGTCTCCAACTGTTAGGCTGACTTTGTTGAACCTATTAAGAAATGCAACCCTAAAATGACACACCTTTTATTTTCCTGGGACATTTTGAGAGTATCCATACATTTATTGAATTATAAGCTCTGTCTAATTTATTGTTATCTCCTTGTGTCCTCTGTGCCAGGATCTGTGTTAAACACCACAGAGATTCTAATAGAAATAGCCCCAGGCTTCAACAAACTACCAATTCCTTGTAGGGGGGAAGGAGTGAACTGCAGTGAACTTGTGGCTGTCCTGGATTTAACATTCACGCTTTCCTGTGTACAGAAGGTTCTGGAAAGCCCACGTCAAGGAAGCCTTTTCTAGTCGTGTTGAGGTTTGGATTTTGTGTGTGGCTAGTCACTGAGTGCAGCTGACCTCTCACCATTTATAGGTCACTCCTGCTATAATTTATTGTATTTCGTGAGGAAAATGAGGTGCTTTGGAGCATAGAGTGTGATGATTTGCACAGGTCTCAGGATGTACCCATCGCGACAGTCAGGATTTTGTCTACAGGGATTTGATGGGTACTCTGAGTACTTTAAGCAAGTTTCCGACTTTTAGGGGTTTATGTAGTGTTATAAAGTGTGAACACTTCTCTCCCCATGAAAATTGGGAAAAGTCCAAGCCCCGTTTATCCATCTCCTGCATTGTACTTATTTATGTCTAAATATCAAGAAGTCTTCCCTAATGTTTTAGAGGGTTTTTTTCCCTAATAACTTGAGAGAAGGGGTTCTAGAATCCACCTGTTGCATGTGGCTTGAGGAGCTAGGTAGCCTGGTCCTCTCCTTATATTTGCAGAAAGGGCTGGGTCTAATCTGGGTTCACATAGGTGTGCAGTGTGTGTGATTACTTTATTTAGTGTACAAATAAAATGCATCTTTTTCATGTAAGAAAAATCTCTACTGTTACCATTCTAGTGGTGGGAGTGGGGGACAGATTCCTAAGAATTATAAGGTTTTACTGGGAAAGTTAAAGTTAAAGTTAAGCTCCGTTCCTATTAATTGAATACCTGCTGTGTGTCGTGGGCAATGAAAGAGGTAGCGAGATTTATACGTAAGACATGGTCACACTCCCCAAAGAACAAATGTTCATGGCTATCCACAATGCCATGCACCAGAGTACTTCTTTAACTGGGAAATTATTTTTGCTATGTATCTTCCCCAAGGGTTTGAGAAGGTTTCTCAGTACATGTAGTTTGAGGGGCAGGGGTGTTGGAATTAAAACTTAATTTTAAATCTCAACTCTGTTGCTTTTTAACCATCACTTAACCTCTGAGATGCTGTTTCTTTTTCTGTAAAATGGTAATAGTGATCATAATACCAGTATCATAAGAATAAGGTTGGTAATAATTAGACGAAATGATGAAATTAAAAGGACTAATAAAGCCCTGGTACTTAGTAGGGAAAATGCATTAATCTCACTCTTTCTCTCTCTTTGACACTTATGTTTAAAAACACTTAATGATCTATCAAAATGATGCAATCAATGCATCACAGATACTTTTTTGATAGAGTTGAATATTTTCCACTATTACCCAACTCACATACTACAGTGTAAATAAAGATCCTTTTAACTCCACATATCATATATATTTAAATTATTTACTGTATTTAACTATTTGAGATTTGTGCCTGCTACTACTTTATCATTTTGCTCAGTTGTTTCCTCCACCCTTTCTTTGTGTACCTGGGTGGATGCTGTCTGTGTTAGGTCTAATACCGTCTCTATTTTAACTGACAGTAAATTGACATGCATGGTACCATTTGCAGATGAGAACCTAATAACTTCAAAACTTGTACATTTATTTTGGTTACCTCCTGTGAATTTCTATGGCAAATTCTTCATTGCTAGGACACCCTGCATATGTATTTCGTAAAAATAACAATAGTTGATATTTCTGAGTAAGTAAATTATGTAAAGCCACTATAAAATAAGATGTAAATACAAGAATATAAATATATATGTAAAAGAATGTTTATTGCAGTGCTGTATGTAGGCGCAAAACAAAAAAGGGAAAAATTTGGAAACAAGTTAAATATCCATAAATAGAGGAATTATTGAATAAATTATGGTTCATTCATGGAATTAACATAGAAAGCACCATCACAGCAGGGACTTTGTTTTTTTGTTCCTGCTGTAGCCCCAAGACTACAAGAGTTCCCCGTGTAGATGCTCAATAAACACTTTTTGTGATTACTGAATGCCATGAATTAAATCTATATTTTTTTAACCTGGAATAATGTCCACAAAAAGAAATGTGAGGTGCATAAAAACAAGGCAAGAAATCGTATATACTTCACAAATATTTGTACATATCTATATCAGGAGTGTGAAATGTGCGGAAAGGTACATACCAAAATGCTGAACTGATCGGCAGAGGTGGAGTGGAAATGGAGATAGCCGGAGAGAGATACAGAAAAAAAAAATAAGAAACTTCAGGAAAGAACAAGGCTCAAGTTTCATGTTAAATAAAAACGAAGAATATAAGCTCTATTTTTAATATTTTTCATATATGTAAAATTAAATATTTATATGGAAAAGGACAAAAGAGGAAAAACAAAAACTATGATTTTATTTGGTAAATGGATTGTAAGCAATCTTTGTCTAGAATTTATTATTTAATTTACTTCTCTAATAATGTTGTGCATTATTTATAAAGACAATAAAGTATAAGGAATAAAAATACATATAATCTCAGAATTCAGTTGTAAATGCTGCTAATATTGCTTACTTCCTTCCAGTTGCTTGTTTTCTTTCTCTTTCCTGTTTCTTCTTTCCTTTTTATTCCTTTTCCTCTTTTTTCCTTCCATTCTCTTCCTTTCCTCCCTCTTTTCTGCAACTATTTATTGACCTACTTATCTGATAGAACCGAGATCACACTGGGTATGCAGTTTTGTTTTATTATGCTCATATTATAGTGGAAACAGTTTTATGTAACTTTTAATATCCTTTAAAATACAATTTGGCGGCCAGCCGGGTGGCACAGCGGTTAAGTCCGCACGTTCCGCTTCTCCGCGGCCTGGGATTTGCCGGTTCGGATCCCGGGTGTGGACATAGCACGGCCTGGCAAAAGCCATGCTGTGGTAGGCATTCCCACATAGAAAGCAGAGGAAGATGGGCATGGATGTTAGCTTAGGGCCAGTCTTCCTAAGCAAAAAGAGGAGGATTGGCAGTAGTTAGCTCAGGGCTAAAAAAAAAAAAAAAAAAAAAAACAGTTTGTATTGGCTGCGATGTTGTCGGTCATATGGAGATACCATAACATCTTATCTTCTAAGGCTTGGGCATTTGGCTTCTACCACACTGTGTTGAATTTCTATTGCTTTGCACATGACCATGATCCTTTTCAAGACAGAGTGAGTCTGACTTATCATTATGTTTTGTGTTTCCAGAATGGTAACTGTACACAGTTGATGCTCGATATTCTTTTTTCTGAATACAGAAATAAGTTGGCATGTTTTCCCACCCTGAATATTAACTATGTCAAACATGAAGATCAATTATAGAATTCACAAGTTAGGATTGGGTTTCCGTGTCTATCAACAGCGCTGCTTTTTGGGAAGAAACTAACGTTCCTCTGCTTTGATTAAAGCTATGCATGTTTTTAGTAAAAAATACTCTCTCCATTTCTTCATTTATGCTTTAATATTATATATCTTATATTTCACCAAGAAGCCCCAGTTTGAAGCAAGGGTTCAATGTTCTGTCATCTATAAGCAACACACATAGTTTTTCAAAATAGCAAAATATCATTTCCTTCTCTGTAGATATATCAATAAATTTCTGATTTAGAAATCTCTGTGTTTATGCTATCAACGTGAGTGCATATCTTGTCTTTGTCTCATCTACGTACATATGTGCACGAATAATATTAGTTTCACCATCTTTGCTGATTGGCAAGTGACAGCTATTATTTGCCATGAAGAGATGACAAAGACTAAAGAAATGTTTTCACATTATAAATAAAAAGAGAACTTACATTGGTAGACAGTCAGTAAATGAGTAAAGAAATGTTACAGTAACTGTGTTACTTGAGCCATGCTTTTTACTGTTAAAGTGAAGAGTTAAAAATAATTATTTAAAAACTTTCAAGAGGAATAAATCATTTATGTACATAGCCAGGGATTTGAGGCCTGAATTATTCAGAGTATTTGTCTACACAGTGCTTATTCTCTGGATATTGGCTTAACTCTCTACTTTGCCTGATAAAGATTTCATTCTCAGCTTCACTATATTGGACTGGGTATCAAGCATTCAAAAGTTGTTAAATCTCTATTTTTGCTGAAAGAGAATGAAATAATGGAAAACTTATTCAAATATATAAGAGGTTCAAACCAGAGAATGTAGAAGCATTCTTACGTAAGAATTCAGTATGCTGATGAAATAACTGGGGACAGATCCTGAGGGCAATGATCTGATAAATATATACCCAGCTCTGTGACACTTAGCCACACATGGACAAAAACATTTTTTTAAGTTTTATTGACAATTTTAGGTAAAGTTGCTAGTGAAATGAGTTAGGCAGTTATTCAGGTTTCTCAGTTACTCAGAACTTTTGAACTATATATTCATTTCTAGTCTTTCTTGCTTTATATTTTTTTCTGTATATGGTGAAAGGTAATATCAAAATTTGCAGGACCAATCCTACTGAAATGGAATAATGCATATAACTATAATGAAATGCTAAGTGTTACAAATATTTAGGTATTGTTACTTCTTATCATTGGGTGTACATTACAAGCAAGTGTAGAATTCAGATATTGTAGGCAATCCCTAGGCAATATCTGTAGTCATTTCAAATGTTGTATAGAACTATTAACACTTCCAAAAATGAGACTCTCTCTATCAGATACAGATCAATGCAAAAGAACCAGTGGCTAGTTAACGCCCACAGCAAGAAAGACAATGAGAAAATCTGTCTTCCGTACATTTGTTTATCATTCTTTCCCCAAGGTCAATAGAAAGGTTCTCAAACGCATGAATTTACATACTGACATGTTGCATTTCACACTATAAATCCAACCCAATGTTTAAGCACTAAGTGTTCTATCTAACTCAAGTATGCTGTTATTTAAATTGTAATTGCTTCAGAATATATATGGATAAGCAGAAAAAATATTCAAGAATTCTTTAAAAGTCTCCGTTTCTGCGAACATTAGCCAGGTTCAGCGTTAGCTGTCAAGCTTCCCTCAGCTTTTGCTCTCTCGTTGTCTTCTCTTGAGTTTCTTGACATGAGGGATCACATCAGTCTTCCATACTTACTGACTAACGTGGATCAGCTACAGTTTTAAAATTTTAATAAATTTTAAGATTAAACTTAACGTGAAGGACAGAAATAAGACTTTCTATATTTATATTCAACTTGTTTTTAGTTTGGAAAAATATGAAGAACCATTTAGAAACAAGTCGTCAGCTATTTGTGTCAAAATCAAAATAGAACCTATTTATGAAAGAAAATAAACATTTAAGAAACTAAATCAGATAAATACATAAAATTTATTTTCATTATTTAACTGTGTAATGATCCCTGTATCACATCTTTTTCAGTGTATTTTCTTTGGAAAACTGACGTAAAGTACACAAAATTAAGATGAATTGTTGGTGCTATCTGTCTTCAGTGAACACTACAGTATTCTGTCTCAGACTCAGACTGATGAGGAAAGCAGATAATCCTGTGTTGATTTACAGAGCAGTAGCTATCTTTGCAACCAGAGGGCTAGAAGTAAAACCTTTATCTTATCTTAATAAAAATTCCCATGTATTTGCAGAATAAATCAAAACAAAATATATGCGGAGAGGACCTAAATTCCCAGCAACAATATCCATATTTTGGGCCAGCGTTTCTGCTGTTGATACTATCTGGAGTCTTTCCACCCTTGCCAGCAGGTCATTAATTTTCTTCACTGGTTTGAAATCTGCTTCAGATACAGGTGGGCACCAATAGAGGCAAGATTACTGCACGTGAATGGCCGGGATATGAACACTGGAAGAAGATATCAAACAATAGCACCAGGGGCAGAAACAAACAAATATGTCTTTTATAGCCGTGAATCAGGTAGATAGTGCCCAATTAGCAATGGGTATGACTTTTGGGTTTTGTTAGTATGTGTAGTTCCAGATTTCTGGGTAAGTTGTATTTTTTCTTTCTTTTCAGGGCTAGAAAGGAAAGAAGAGGAACTGGGGTAATTTCCTCCTTTATTTCCAGGCTGATCCTAAATCCAATTTGACTGCTTTTCTACCATTCCTCCACCTAGGAAAAGGGAGAATTCAAGAAGGATCAAAGGAGAGAAGAAGGGAAGAATGTTCAAGTTGAATGCCCCGAAGTAGATATCACTCGCTCAGCATCCCAAGGGATTTTGAGAGATTTTTGTGTCCATCAGTTACTTTCAGGTGGCTGGCAAAGCCAACCAGTGGAATGAATTTAAAATGCTCACAAGTGTGGAAGTCAAGCTGTTGCACAATGTAAGGGTGGGTATGGAAACACACAGCATAGTGCCATGGGGTATAAATATAAAACAGAATTTATTGTGAGGAAAAACTTAGAAGCAGAAAAACACCACACAAGTTCCCCTGAGGTCTCATTATTTCACACAAAGATGTACTTAGGCTGGGAATGGCTGAACTAGATGCAACACAGAAAGGGCTCCAACGGATGGATCCCATCCCATCATGTTCCTCATATTTAAAGGGAAATGGGGCAGTAGAACATATCTATTCAAGCATTTAGCAACGGAAACTTCTTGGCTAAGGGAGTGTCCTCATTAGTTAGGAGAAACCTCTGGAACTCTGGCTGGTACTAGTTTAATCTTCTATTGATCAAGTTCAGCCATGCTGAGCCCACTCTTTGCTTGCCCACTGATATGGGGAAGAACTGAGTTTCCAATACCATCTGGATTTGTCTTTCCTCACTGGCAGAACGCTTTGGCACATTCTAGTGCAGTGACAAAACCTTTAATTTAGAGCACATCTCAGTCAACAAGGCAGCTGTGAAAACAGCTCCCTGCTCAAAAGGATGCTGTCCATATTCTATCCACAAGCAGCCTCAGCCAGCAATGGAAAGCTACCCTGTACAGGTTGGAAGACAGCTCTTGGAAACCCATTCTATCTGTCACAGTGATGCATCACCTTATCTCAAGGATGGAGCTCTGCCAGGACAACCAGTTGCTGAGAGGCAAAGCTCATCATTTTGAAAGGCTAGGTGAAGGCAAATTTAATTTCCTCCAGGAGAAAAATGTCATCACCACCCTTGGTAAGCACAGAGACTTCAGAGTGAAATTTGGCTACACCTTCACATAAAGTTGCTCTGGAAGAGAAAGATGTGATTTATGACCAAAGAGCCAACATTTCCCCCTAGAGGGTTTGTTTCATTTATGAAGAAAAAGGGAAAGATATTTAAACAAGAGATTTGGCAGTTTTGTTGATTATCAGAAAACCTCCCCTGTCATTTTGGCTATAATAACAAAAAAAGTAAACTGAATGAAAAAAACAACTTGTGATTTCTATGCCAGCGACTGAGAGACAGGGGATTAATATCTCCCCAAACAAGATCCACTCATGATGTTTCTGTCCCCAAACAAGAGAACAGTACTTGGCTTCTAGATACCAGATTTGATTTCACTTTTCCTAATGAACGTTGAGTTTCTGGTCAACACACACACACAAACACACACACACACAATCTTGCATAAGATTAGAATGATTAAATATGTGCCCTTAAGTCAAGGAGCACTTCTTTTTAATTTTATTTGGGAACATCAAAAATTGTCATTTTATGAAGGGGATTTTTTTGTATACCAGATGTTTTCGAACTAAACAAGTTCAATAAAGCAAATGGAAAATAAATAGGAATGTCTCTTTTTTTTCTTTAGTTATGATTTGATTAGGCAGTGACAATGTTTTATAAGACACTTTGGCTAAGTATGTTCTTAATTTGATAAATCATCATGTAAGTTCGACTTCAATTAAGAGAATATTTTTCTTCATATCAGTTCCTACAGATTTGCAGTCAGCACGCATACATAAAACATGGAAATGTAAACATCGAAATGCCCACCTCACTGTGTTACAAGAATTAATGCATTTGTATTTGCTTAGTTAATAAATAGCTACTGTTATTACTTGTACTTCTCTTTTCTAGAGGTTTAATATGTTGTCCATTTTAGTCTCCCTCAACTAAATGTCATTTTATTGTATTTGTCTTGTTCATCCCAGTTTGCATAATCTGTTTTTAATTCTGGTATGCAACCTGTTTGTATCTCTCCCAGATTCATGGTATTTTCCCATTTGATGAGGGCTGCAAAAGAGTGATGTTGAAGAAGACAGGCATGATGATTGTACTCTGTTAAGTTATGATTAGAAACTTCCTTCATACTTACCTGAGTAATCAACATTACTTTGATATATTCATTCAACATATCATTTAATTCACCTACTTACCTGCATTTTTCTCTATGCCAAAGAACCTCACCATATCAATAAGAAAACCATGAAAATACCATCAAATTCACTTTCACTGGGACTACTGCATCCTTCTAATCTACCATTTTAACAACTAAACACACACACACCAAAAAACTAAGAAAAGAAGAAAACAGAAAGTAGGGAGGAATTTGCTTAAAACAAGAAATACAAAAACTATCTTAACATAATCCAGTGAAGAAATTTTAATTCAGTTCAACAAATATCCATTGCATTCTACAAGGTAGAGAACCTTAAAAAAAGAAAGGGAAGCCCACTCAAGAGTCATAATCCTTCTGAGGCTCTCTTTCTGGGCCTTCCTCCATCTGTTGTACTTTCTATGCAGTATCTGGCACCAATTTGGTTTTGTCCATGTCGCTTTCTATTTATACTCTGTGTACATTACTTCCTCTTGTTATCCAGTAGCACTTGAGGGCAAATGTCTTGGCAGCTCCCACTGTATTGTCTCAGTACCCCCTCCCCTGTCCTATATACTCATGGCCTTAACAGATATGGAAAGTAATCCATTTCAGAAGGAATTGTACTAAGCAGTGGGTTGGTGAGCTCTCTATAAATGTCTGCTTTGAAATCTTGCTGAGCCAGTTTTCAAAGGGAAGATAATATTTTTTATTGTTCCGATTGGTACAATCAAGCCATGACAACAATGGAAACATTTAGAAAATGGGGGATAGGTAAATTTAGCAATAGGCTCAGTTATATTTTATGCAAGTAATAAGTGGCCCTTTTGAAATAAGGCAAAGCTGATCACTTCATTATTTGATTAGATTGTTCTAATTGTACCCAGTTGATCTGTTAATTCTCAAAACACATTTGGAAAATCAAACCAGGATGCAAAGAATAGAAACCAACAACACTTGCCTACCATGAACGTAGAGTCCTAACTGACCTTTCTCCTATTATATTCAGGGTAATTAAGGAAGATATTGTAAGAATATAGAATATAATAAGAAATTATTGAAATATAAGAATTATTGAAAATATTGAGAAAGTCAAGTTGTATCATTTGTGAATAGGCCTCTATGATGCTGGGAGTGGGAGGTAATTTTTACAAATACAGTGGCATGCAAGGCATTTTATAAAGGTTGTAGAAAGTTCAGATTTCTTACTTTTGGCTAGATCTTTTATCATAAAAGTTAGGTGAGTATCCATGATCCCCATTCATCTATTTCAAAGAGAAGCATGGTAGTTTCTGTAGTGGAATATTTCTGAGAGTCAAACTACACATTCTTCTGAATTGAGGCCAGGGCAGGCCAATCCTTCCATGTGTAAGGGAAAATGATAGATGTTTCCTTCAGGAGCTCTTGTATTTACCTCCGATACCTCAGCAGGCTTGATTCTTGAATATTTAGAACCTGCATAATACTTGGTTTCAGAATGGAAGGGACTGAATCTCACTGACAAGAAACTGGACTCGCATAATCCTCGGTGTCTAATCTCAAAACAGGCGAAATCACTCAAATTGTTTTGGTGCTGTCAGACAGAGGGCTTTTTATTCCCTTCAGGCCTGGGATGATGTAGTAAATCTTCTTCCCTGGCTATAGAGAAGAGCAATGTTCTGTCCTGTTTTTATCCTTTCCAAAGAATACTAATTTGGGGAACTCTCAGCAAATTTTTGGTATATATTTGTTGAGTGCCTGGAGCTGATGAGCTCAAGAGTTTTATGAGTTTAAGGCCGGGGGGATTGCCAGGCACGTTAAAAGTAATGGAGGTCAGGAAGAAAATGATGTTGGGGAATGAAGGATCTGCTGAGAGATGAGCAAGGAGAAATTTGTAACTAGAAATTTCACTAACAAGACACCAGCATGACAGCTTTCTTGGATCCTCTTTCCCTTTATACGTCACTGGAGGAATCTTCAGACTGAGAAATATGGCTCCAGGATGCTAAGAATAAGAGAGAAAGGGCCTTTTTAAAAACTTTATGAATTATTTGGAAATCAGATTTGCAAAGTAAGAGCACAGTTTTGAAAAGAGGTATGCCCTGTTTGCCAGGTACTTGATGGAGGACTTAGCTGAAGTTGCCAAACCTCTCTGTTACTCAGTGTCTTCATCTGAAAAAGGGGCTAATAACAGTCCCCTCACAGGGTTATTCATGTCCACCTAACACTGAGCCTATAGTATACGTGCATTGTAAATATGTGTTATTATAGTTTGTTTCTCTCACTTACGTAATAATATTAAAAGGCTATAAGTTTGGAGAAAATAGATAAAATGTATAATATTTTAAAAAATATTTCAACTGATATTTATTGAGCATCTAATATTCGTTAAGTACAGCTACCTGTGGGAGATGCGAAGATAAACAAGTCATGGCCCCTATCCTTAAGAAAGACACAGCCAAGGGGTGTACATTTATGTCTTTACTTTTTCCCCTTTCTCATAGGTTTTTCAATATGGCAGTGAACATTCTGCACATATGTTTTTTCTTCGCCTTTGTAACTTATATCTCTTTCTTCCTTTACTTCTACCTGTTCTTCTTCAAACAAAGTCAGCTCCCGCCTCCCTGCTCTGACGCTCAAATTCTAAGTGTTCTGAGTATTAACAACAGTGACAAAATCCTCGATCAACTTAAAATATCAAAATGTGCCAAAATATTACTAAGGGTGAAATTAAATTATTATATATTTGGAGATAAAATAATTCCATTTGCTCAGGAATAAATTATATCAAGATTAGCTGCAAAACAGGAAGAATGATGAGGGAAATGTTTTCCCTTTTTACCTTGGTTGTCCTCTCAGCGGACCCAAACATGAGAATTAAAAATTTTTTAAACTTTGGAATAGCTCCAGATTTACAAGAAAACATATGTGGGAATTTTTGAAGTAAAAACTAAATAAACGTCTGTGTTGGCATGCCAGATTCTAAGGGTTGAGTAATTTCATTAATAGTTTAAGACCCAAAGTCATTTCGCAAATTAATACAAATTAAACTCTCTGAAACAGCCTGACTTCTTTACACGGTAAACTTGTGAATGAATCTTAGTCTATCATTATGAACAAATCATTTCTACTGTTAATTATTAAAAATAAATTACTCTTCTAATTGACATATGACACCTCTTAATCCTCACCAGATTTTTTCTTCAAGAGTCAAACACAGGAGGCAGCCCCACAGCCAAGTGGTTAAGTTAGTGCACTCTGCTTCACCGGCCCAGGGTTTTGCCAGTTCGACTCCTAGGCGTGGACATGACACCACTCATCAGGCCAGGCTGAGGTGACGTCCCACATAGCACAACCAGAAGGACCTACAATTAGAACATACAACTATGTACTGGGGGGCTTTGGGGAGGAGAAGAAGAAGAAAAAAAAGATTATCAACAGATGTTAGCTCAGGTGCCAATCTTTAAAAAAAAAGAGTCAAACACAGACAGAATCAGGAATGTCGTTAAAATATTTCACTTGCTATCATTAGTTCTGCTCCTATAGTAATATTTATTTTGTATCGTTCCAGACAATTCTATTTGGAAAATATTGCAGTGATGACATTACTAATAATATAATCACAATAAGAAATATTCATCCTGAAAAATTTTTGGAGCTTATTTTCTAGTCTCCAGCCATCACACACACGGGTTCTAATAAACTGTGTGAACGTAACACTGTTTTTAATCCTATGGTGTGGTATTTTTTCCCCCAAAATGTGAACTGACTCAATTTTACGAAATAGTGAGGTCTTTTTCACCTTTTGCCTTCAGAGCTGGGTAGAGCATTCTTGACTTCTGCTTATTATTGTGCCTGATGGCCAATAGGGTCCTTATTTTCTATGTAATGTAGCATTATGGTTGACAAAACCGGCTGAGAGTTCAGGCAAATTGTAGCTTTGCCATTTACCTACTTCATTGCATTGCACATGATACTCAACCTCTCTGACTCAGTTTTCTCTTCTGTAATAATAGTATTTAGCTCATGACATAATTGGAAGCTTATAGGAGATAATACCTAGTGTAATTCTTAGCTCGTACTAATGTTTCTGGCATATTCTTGTAAAGATTGTAGGGATACGCACAGAAAAAATTGACTTCAGTAAAAGACATTAATTTGAAGAAGGGAAAACACAGAATCAATTTTATATTTGTGTCTAAAAAGAGTATTTAACAGAAAGGGGAAAATCCATGCTGTCCTGTCAACTGGCTCCTTTAATATTGTGTAAAGTAGAGTGACCTCTGAGTTAGTTTCCTAATCTGGAAAATGCAGCTGATAACCTCTACCTTATGGGGTGGTTTCCATGATTAAGTGAGGGGCTGTGTATAAAGCAAGTAGCACAGTGTCTGGTGTATATATGCACACAATATGTTCTCTTGACGGGTTGTAGGATAGTCATGAATGGGTCCAGAGCACTCTTAAAAATGAAGACTGGAACTCAGATGAGGCAGCAAGCTCAAAGACATAAATTTGGGAATCTAAAAATAAGGAAGGCATTTGTAAAACAACAACAACAAAACTGTAATAACACCTAAGATTGCAAGGAAAAGAAGGGGTTCCCAATCTTGGCTGTGTATCGCTATCTCATGTAGAGTCTATATAAATTAAGATTCCTAAGTTCTTACTCAAATTCACTAAATTAGCATTTCCAGGAAAGGGTCACATGCTTATCAAGTCAGCCTTGCATTTGGGCATTAACAGAGAATTTAGGAAACGATCTCTAAATTCAGAAGGAGTTCTAAGAAGAATGCCCAAGAGGGCTGAAGAGTTCAGATGTTTGTGGGGAAGAGGCCAAGAGAGAGGAAAGTTTCAATGAAGACAGGGACAACAAACTCACATTTTATAAAAAGTGTCAAGGAATGATTAAAATGAAGCAGAAGCCTTAACAAGATTTTATATGGCAAACTATTTTAATAAACGGTGTAAATCTATCAAACATGTGGATGAATTTCCTTTGCCAAGGTTACTGAAACCAAAGTGGGTTCCCTCCTGGTGAGGTAAATCAGACTCCCCACCAGAAGTTGTCTCACGAACTAAAGTATGTTTGCAGCAAATAGGAGACCATGAGGAATCATTTCCAAAGTCATGGCATCCCGGAACAGAGGGAAGCGGGGACCTTTTAATTCATATGGGGAATGAATATTCAAAAGGGAGAGGTGGGTCTTCACTTGCGCAGGCTCAGTTGAAAACGTGCTTCCACATACCCTGCAGGTTACGGTGATAAGGCCTAAGCTCCTCCTGGAGAGATCTTAGTGTTGAAAATAAGGCACAGGTCACAGAGGTAGCTCTTGGGGTGAGTCTTGGTCTGGGTCAGGGAGGTTGGTGATTGCATCTCCTTAACATAACACAAGGGCAAAAAAAAATATATAATAATTTGGAAAAATAATTAAATGCTTCCAAATCCACCCTTGAGTTCCTTGGAGCAATTAGTCAGTGCCACCAACCCAGAAAAAAAAAAATCAATAGAAGAAAATATATTTGCCAGAAAGATGCTTTTTTTTTTTTTTTTGAGGAAGATTAGCCCTGAGCTAACTACTGCCAGTCCTCCTCATTTTTGCTGAGGAAGCCTGGCCCTGAGCTAACATCCATGCCCATCTTCCTCTACTTTATACATGCGATGTCTACCACAGCATGGTGTGCTAAACAGTGCCATGTCCGCACCCGGGATTCAAACCAGCGAACCCTAGGCCGCCGAGAAGCAGAACGTGCGAACTTAACTGCTGTGCCACCAGGACAGCCCCAAGATGCTTTTTAAAAATCTCTGTTTTTAGCTTTGGGCCATGAAAGCCATTTGATAAAGAAGATGGAACATGCAGTGACCCTTAAATGGATCTGAATCGTGAAATCATGTCTCAAAAAAGAGAAACTATCCTAAAGCCGGTATAACTGTATCACATAACTGCTAAGCAGTGGGTGTTGATAAAGTATGGAAGAAACAGAAGTATGTTTCTTTGTACTCCTTGGAGTGTCACACAAGATATTTATTCTCCTGGCCATTAGAAGCATACAGGGTTAGAATATCAATAACTATTTATTTCGTTATTTGAACATGATCAAATAAGTATTGAATGAAATGGCCAACACAAAATGCAAGAATCAAAAGTCTACTCTATGGTGTCATTTGAGAAAAATAATTTAAAGAGGTGAAACATTAAATGTAAAAATCTCCCGTAAGAGAAATTGAAAACGACTAGCTTCCTTCACTGTTCCTCTGCTTTTCTGGGAGGATGCAGATGCACTCACATTCTAATCATTGATTTATCCGTCGGGTGGAAACACTATGCTGACTTAGTACAGGCCTCTTTGTGACTGGAATGCTCAACTAGCAACTTGACAGTTTCCATGTTTCAAAATGTATCATTCATAGACCCTGGGGAGGATGTTTAACACTCTCTTAAAATTGGCATGAGTTTTCACTAGGGCTACTGTCATACCAACCAAGAGACAAATATCACAGAGAGCACCAGCTTGTATAAAAAGTTAACCCCTTTTAATCCGTTATTGTTCTGATTGCTTATTCAGCAGTGTAGAAGCTGACAGAAAATAATGTATCATCAATTCTGGAAAATACTGGCAGTACTCCCTGGAATTTGAGTTATAAATTATTCCCAGAGCATAGCTTCTTAAAGCTAAACAGTATCTGGATGGAGCTCCAAACCATTGTTTGACTGGTCAAGTTATGGATTATCTGATTTATGAAATACACTTTAGGTGTTATGAATTGTTCTCAAGTAAATATCATCACGAGGCATTCCTGAGGCTGTGGATTTCCTGGAGGTTTGACCGATTAGCTATACTTTTTCCTCTTTTTGAGGGGAAGATGACATGGCATGGTCTTCTCCAAATGGAATCTCTTCTTTCTGGACAGCCCTCACAGAAATCTCACCAGAAATTATGTAATTATGTAATCCAAGTCAAGCCTTGTTGCTATTTAAGAGATTGAGGGCTTACGCTGCCATATTCATTGGCAAAACTTGGAATCAAGTGTCAAACAACTTCTACTAGTAAAGGAACAACAATTAAACAAGATAGAGTCATTGGTATTATGTCTTCTGTGAACTCCTTACACATCTCTCTATTAGGACATAATGAGTCAACAAGTCATGTTCTAACTTTTGTCTGTGGGCACGAGCACTGGCATAAATACGTCTTTGTAATCCAAAAGTGCTTTGTGCAGCGTAGACACTTAATAATGTTTGAGAGATTTATCAACTTCTTCTTCAATTTATACTCGCATTTAAAAATATTTGGTGCACACCTGCTATATTTCTATTGATAATCTAGCAATAAGATATACAACCATGAACTAATCTGACAATGCGCCTGTCTTCTGAAAGCTTCCATTTAGTGGAAGTGAAATGAGAGAAGAATACAGAGTGACAAATAAGCAAAATAAGTAAGATAATTTTAGGCAGTATAAGAATAGGAAGAAAATAGAGAATTAATGTGAAAAAACAAATCAACATATGTGTGAATGAGTGGCCTAGAAACCTAAATGCAATAGGAGTAATTGGATCAAGGGATGGCAAGGGCCAAGGGGCAACACTCAACCAACCACCAAAGTCAAGAGGGACATGGTTGTTGTATTGGACAGCAGAGTCAAAACAGCACTAATTTCTAAAGAGCAATCCCCCCAAAAAACCTTAGTGACTTAAAATTGACTGACAGGCACTTTTAACATAAGCTATCTCCTTGGGAGAGGGTAAAAAAATAAAAACTGAGCTTAAGTTAGAGCACACTTTCTTTTGGTTTATTTATTTTAATTATTCTCATTCTTCTTCTTCCTATGTTAGATTATGTGAAGGCTAGCTATAGGGACAGTTTAGTAAACACTAAAGTGGGTTACCAAAGTGAAGTTGCATAATGCTGATTCTTGAGCTGTTTAAAAATAGATGGTACTTTTGTGATTTGCTTGGTTTAGGTGATAATCTGCCTGGGGGCAGGGAGATAGGCAGGATGACCTCAAAAGGACTTCTCCAGCCAAGATTTTTGCTTCTGCACTCAGTATTTAGAACAACTGCAAATTTAGATGAGCCAGAAGCACTAGCTAGTCGAGGATGTAAAGGGTACATAACTAGGCTGACAAAGTGAAATTCTCTCACATCATTGTGTATGAAAAAGGGGTGCCCTTTCTCTCTACACATCCTGAAACATCACTTCATATGGGGAACATCTCCTATTTCTCCAAATATGCATTTCATTTAGAAGAAGATTCTGTCACACAGTGCAATAACTCTGTGAGATTAGTAGGACAGGGTCCTCAAGGCACCAGGTTCCAAACTGCAGCTTTCTTGATAAACCATCATTGACAATGAAGTCCAAAAACAATGGAAACGCAAAGGGATGGTCTATGGGCAAGGGTTACTGACTTTTTCTATGACAAAGGCTGTAGGGTTCCCCTTCCTTTCAAGACCTTTAATTATTCAACATGATGATCTGTAAGCTGAAAGTTGTGGCCAATTCAAATTGAGTTTATGAACTACATAACATAAGAAAGTCCACTTATCTATTCTTTTTAAAAAATGAAAATTAGTCTGACTCCAAGTTTCCTTGTCGTCAACTGGTGGGGAAAGTAATATTAAGCATTATTGAGCTGGCTTGCCCAGAATTGTACAACAGTCCTAGAGTCTCTTTAGTGTCATGGCATTGGGCACATCCATAGGACCATTGGTCATTGTGCATCTATCCATAGTATCAATGAGATGCTCCTTGTACTAGTCTCCATGGTATCTTTAGACATAACTTTGTTGCTTTGGTACTCCAGCTGGGGAAAAGGCAATTACGGGAAAACTGAAAGTCCCTATGCCTGGTCTCTAACCTTAGAAACACCAGAAAAACATCTCCTTTCAGTTTTTGCCAACTACTTAAGATACTGATACTAAGACCTAAAAGAAACCATTTTCTTTGGCTTATTTTCTTATTTGGGCAATCTCCAATGTCTTTTTAGCCTTAGGAAATTCTCTTTATCTTTCCTCTTCCTTAAAGGCACTCACTTGCATAATTGTTTTAAAGTTTTTATAAAAAAGATTTTAACTTTAAGTTGCTTCTGTTTTCTACTCTGTAAACATCTGTGACTAAGGGCCTGCCTTCTAGCTTGCAGTGAGGGAATGGAACAAGAGAGGAAGAACAAGTACAAGTTGATCTCTCAGTAAATTATTCTTGCACAAAACCATCATAAGTGTCAAGAAAAGAGAAGAAAGGGAAAGAAGAAACACTGGTTTATTCAAGTTTAAAATGACCAGGAGAATATAATAAGAGCATCTCACTTAATAGTTCATATTTACCTTCTTGACTATTTTCAACCATATTATTTATCCATATCTGAACTGCACGCATTTCCCTTTGTCTTTTCCGTTTATGCCTTTAAAAGTACTAGGACAGGAAAAACCTAATGCAGGTTTTTATTGAAGAAAAACACCCAAAAATACCTATTGCAGTGGAGGGAAAATCTCGTCTATGCTGAAATCAGGCATGTTTCTACCCAGCGTTCTTCAGCTGCAATGCAGTGGGCTATTTCTTCAATATTTTACACCAAAATGTTGCGACAGGCCTAGATGATTTCGCTGCTGAGACAGAACAACCCATGACTGGTTATCCATCTGGTAGTGACAGAAGCAGCCGGAGAAGGCTTGATGGCGGCCAGGATTCTGAGCTTGATGAACTCTGTATGTGGGGAAAAAACCCTGCCACTAAGCAGGTAAATGCAGAAATGAAGTGCAGCTGCCAACACTGAGGTCTGCACTATAGTCATAGGGGCTGACTCAGAACCTAGGGTGTGGGCCATCGAATTCCACTGACTGCATTTCTCAAAGTCTCTCAACATGATGTGGAGCCACAACCAATAGAAAGAGGCCTACAAAAGAGGTAAATGAAGAGAAAGTGTACTTATTTTTGGTTGCTATGAGCAGACTGCTCTTTAGGAGGGGAAGAGGAGGGGAAAGGGAGACAATAGGAGGAAGGGAAGAGATTAAAAGCACCCTACTGCTTACTGCTGACTCTGAGACCAAGATCGAACTGGAGCCACCCAAGGTTGAATCAAGGGCAGAAAGAAATGCAGGTCTGAACCCAGTCTTGCCCTGAGGTGAGGATAATGTAGTCCAGGCTCTCCAAGATCAAGACAGTCAAGCTGACAGAGTTCCTAAGGCCCTATCATGCCTTGTGAATAGTGAGTCTAGCTGTTAAAACTTTAAGGACACTAGCTTTAAGATACCCAAATAATGGTTCTTAGTCAGGAAAAGACTCTGAAGAGTAGAATATGTTTCTCTCAAGTTGGTTGAAACTATCTAGACCAGGGATTGGCACACCTTCTTTGTAAAAGTCTAGATAGTAAATATTTTAGAATTTGCAGGGCATGTATATTAATCGTACTCTATTACATAGTCTCTGTTTATTTTGTTCACAACACTTTAAAAATGTAAAAAAAATTCTTACTTTTAGAGCTTTACAAAAACAGGCCCTGGACTTGATTTGACCATCAGGCCATAATTTGCCAGTCCCTAAACTAGAGCATTTCAAATCCAAACTGTATGTGGTCATCAAAAACACATGGTTATGAGGATACAGTGAGGAGTGAGCGTGGAATGAGATCTTGGAATATTCTAGAAGACCACACTTCTGGGCTTGTGGAGCAAAAGCCGTGTTGGGCAAGGTCCTTTTAAATGCACAGAGCATCTTGGTTTTCACAGTGGCAGAAGCAGCACAGAGACAGTTGCCTCAAACTGAAAAGACAGCACTAAGCCCATTGATCAAAAGAGGGTTGGCTTTCGCAATAGGCATATGACATCAGGTTGGCTGTAGGTATCTTATTCATGGTGTCATCTTGTTAATTCCAATTCATGCCTTTTCTTTTAAAATTCCCATAAGAGATTTTTATCAGCATTTTGTCAGGTACAGATAAACCTGAGTCTTGGTGGATGCTAGTTTCCTACTACAAAATGAGCACGCTGACGGAGATGACAGGCAGGTTTATCTATCTGGAATTAATTCATTTCCCTCCCCTTTGTCACTCAGATCACATTTATTTCCACTGTCCTATTAAAGAGTTAACTAACTTTTCTTTTTCTTCTCTGCAGAATTCAATTATTTGTTTCCATAAGTTTGAAGATGACTCTTCTCTTCCTGTTGTCTTTTCTTGTTTGTCAAATGCAAGCAGGGCTAGCTACAGAATCTGCAGCCCAGTGCAAAATGAAGATGTGGGGCCCTTTATTCAAATGTCACTATGAATTTCAAGACAGCAACATCAGAGCATTAAACCAAGCCTAGGGCCGTTCTGAGCCCAAGGACATGTGCCACTGCACAGGTCCCATGTCCATGCAGCTGGCCCTGAAGGGAAGTAATGATACGTGCCTGCTCTCATAAGATTCAAAAGGAAAGATGCATGTGAAAACACTTAGTAAAGCACAATGCAAAAAACTAATTTACTAGGATTTGTTAAAACTCTCAATAAAGAATTTCTTGTTATAAGCTCTGTAAATGTTTTCATGAATTTTTTTTTAGACTATTTTCCATCTCCCTGTGTTGTAGATAAACTAAAAATCAGGAAATCAGCCTTTCATTTCTTCAACTATCCTCTGTGCTCAGGGCTCATGTCTAGTTCGGTGTTGGTCATCTAACAGGTACTCAATAAATGGGCTAACTAAAATCTAAATGGTAAGAGAAAATAATTCCTCTCCTGTAATGTCTTTAGAGTTGGGCAACATAGAAATATACTCATTTTTTTGTGTTTGCTTTGATTATAAAAAATTTATAAACTTCTCTAGAATTAAATTAATATGCACACCTCTATTCATTTATATTTGATTTATTAAATTTTCAAAGCTTGTGCTAATACTAAACAGAAAGTGTTTTCCGCAGTCAGAGGGAATTATTGCAGTTTATTACTGTGTTATTGAAATGAAATAAAACTCAACAACTAATTGAATTACTGGCCACCTCAAAGCAGATACTCGGTGTGAGTTTCTGTGAAAATGACCCATAGGCAAACTCCACAGGTCTGCTTGAGAGGTTAAGGGACTAAATAGACCATGAGTCATTTCAGTTAATTTAAACCATGAATGTGTGCAAGGAGTTAGTGCCAAAAGTCTATGTTTGTCAGGAGAAAATCGTGTTTTCCCTTTTTATAGGCAGAATTACTGAAACACACAATAACCACTCAAAGTTTAATCTGCTATTAAATGCAAATGATCTATAAATATAGACTTAGAATTGAAATATGCTTTTCAACAATCCTATTGGCTTTCTTGGTTCTGTTACTGCTTTTACATATTATCGTTACTATTTTGGTAGTCTGCCTGTAGGATGAGTAGCCTACAAACACAGGATTTTAGTATAGTGCAGAATACCTGGAGGTGATGTAAAAAAGCAAGTATTAATAATTATAATATTCATATTGTTAATGTTTTGAGGAAATAAGGCAGCAGTAATCCTGTGTGCTTCCGAGAAATTCTGGAGTTACATCCATTTAGAATGTTCAGGTTGTCAAATTAATAAAACTTCTGTGTGAGACTGATGTTTTTTTGCTCTCCATATGTAAAGAATAATATTAAGACCTTTATTTCTGCCTCAGAGTATGGAAAATTCCTTAATTCAAAAATAAATACAAAAACCTGAAGACTTCACCCAAAAGTTTTATCATCTTGCTCCCTAGAAGTCAAGGGATATAAAGATAGTGAAAGTGGTTTCCTCCCAATACATTTATTGAGCATTTTAAGTTTATGGAACTTTATGGTGCACTTCCAGGATGTCACAGAAATAAAAGAGATGTTGCTTGTCCTCACAGAGTTTAAAAATTGGGGAGACAAAACAGGCCTAAATAAGTTAAATAACACTATTAAGGAATGGAGAAATTTAAATGCCAAATAAGCGAGCAGTCATATTTGTAAGAATTCTGTAGTAGACACTTTTATAATTTATCTTAAGCAGGTAGGAAAGGGGTTATTTCCATTACCTTATTGGATACAAATTCATCTTTTTTTCAACTAAGTTTTTTGTACTCCATTCTTAGATATTCATATATATTTTTATATATTCCTGGACCTATGGGTAATTTGATTTTTCTCTTTATTATTGTGTCCATTATTCTAGCCTTCCTTTGCATATTGTCTCTCTATATTATTATCATTCATGTTGGATATTGTTTGTAGGAGGTAAGAACAATATTTGTTCTTTCTTTTCTGTAAAGTCTAGCCTAGAGACTTTAGAGTTCCTGATAAATGCTTTTCTCTTTCTTTTTTAAGCAACCAACATGGTATTAAACGTGTAGAATTGTTAAAGTAACTCAACCTAACTCTCAAACTGGCATATGGTTCATAATTCAGCTTTTAGAATTGTGCTCATTTTGTAATTATGTACAGCATATGCACAGAATAGAATCAGGGAATATCTGGAAGGAACTTTTCAGTTAGCACCGCCAAATGACAAAATTAAAACAATTTAGTAACAAGTTTGATGCCCTTTATTGAATGGAAGCCAATCCACAAACCGGGAGAGTACAGGACCTCACAAGCAGTGGAGCACTGTTCTCGCGTGATTTGGGGCGAGAGCGAGTTTTATACAGCACGGGAAGCAGCAACGCGGAAAGAGGGCCTGATGGACTGTGTTGGCTATTAGACCTTTAGAAAGCTCAAGCAACCAGGAAGTAAGAGAAGAGCTCAGAGTTGACTTGGCGCTGCGGATTGGCTGACCGGATAGACTGCGTTTCTGTGGACGCTGGGCATTTAAAGGAATATGGAAGTTAGGTTTATTGACGTGGCACCCCGGGCAGGAGCAGCTCCATCTTGGGCCCAGGAATTTATTTCAGCAGTACCCTCACGTTTTTATTAACGCATTCCCGGCACGTTTGTGGAAGACGTCCGGGCCGGGTCAGAGTAGCTGATGCGGAGCTGTACAAGTTCCTGACGCCGCGTGTGTAACTTCCGTGCGCTCACCGTTGCGTCAGGGAGGCTGACGCACAACAACTGTAACTCAGAGGGAGGGCCGCACGGTGATGAAGACTGCGCTTGACGCTCGGGAGCAGGACTCATTAATTCTTCATGGAGAGGTCAGGGGGATCCTTACAGAGGAGGTAGCATTTGAAAGAGTTTTGGAAGAAGGAGTGGAATTTCCACTAGCAGACATTAATGGCAGTCCAGTCAGAGTGAATTGTGTGAGCAAAAGCAAGGAGACCTGAAACTACGTGATCTTTTTTCTTGATTTTAAGTCTGGAAGTTCTTTTTATGGGTAATCTGAGCTATTTGTGCCTGTGAGGAAAAGTTTGAAGAAAATGGTGAGGGGCTTGAGTCGGAGAGGAAGTAAGCGTCTGTGTTCTCCCTCCCCTCCGCTTCCAACTAGGAAGGCCCATCAGGTTGCTGGTGGGATACACTTTTAACTGTCAGAGGAACTGCTTTGGCTTCTCTGAGGCGTCTGGGGCACGTGACCACAAACTAGGGTAACCGGGTGCTCTCTCCCGGAATCCAGCCCTTGAGCTTAAGAGACACAAGACGGAAACAGGGATGAAACCATTCATCAAGCTGGTTGTATCCTCAACAAGACCATCTGTTTCTGTTCCCAGAGCACTGAGGTTGCTTCTCTTTAGGAACCTAGTTCCACCTTTTCCTAACAATAAACTGCTCTTTGCTGGAGTGAGTTAGCATTGCTTTTTGTTGTTTGCAATTCTGATACAGTCAGGAATGAGATAACTGATTCAGGCGAATTAAAAGGGAGGTTGAAGAATGAGGTTATGGCTAACTTTAGAAGCTTAGAAGGAGTCAGTCGAGGTTATGGATAAGTCAAGTTTAAGGTGAAGGCTTGAAGTAAAATCACAGCCAACGAAGGTGGTAAAAGTTACATGCTCGAGTTTCATCCTAATTCTCTGTCGATAATAAAACCCATTGAGTGGCTGTGTCAGAGCTATGAAAGTATACGGGAGGGTCAGGGACGCCTCAGATACTTTTGTTGACTAGCTCAATATGGAGACTTGAAGAATGTTGACTCAGCCTTTATATTAAAATAATCATCTGTAAGTTTTGGTGCATTTTAACAAAACTCACAGAAATGATTTCGAAATGAAGCTAGAGATTATGAATTAAATGTGTAATTTCTCTCAAAATTTTAGCACTTACTGGCTTTGTTCTCCTTTGACTCTTCTAGACAGACTAAATGAGTCTAAATTTGACTTTCATCTTTGTTAATTTGTCTTAAATCAATTTTTGATTAAGTAGTTAGTTATTAATGTCACTACAATTTTCCCCTCTGTTACGTTCCAATTTGGAACGAAAATCCCCATGTTTGTCTTAAATTGTTTGAGTATTTGGTTTTTGAATAAATGCGTGTATACAAGGAGAATGAACTTTTAAACAAGTACAAATGAGAAAATAACTGGCTAATTTATATGCATTGGAAGTTTAGAAAATAATTTGCCTTAGTTTATACAAACGGTGGCTTTTCTCTTTGAACAAAACTCGCTAAAAAGGGAGCTGCATGAAGTAAATTCCCAGTGCAAACAGTCTTTATAAAGGCAATTCCTTTGTTGATCAAATGTGCTCCTCCTGCAGTTAGTTTTTCACTTCAAGAGACCGAGTTGTTTTATCACATAGACTGAAGTAGATGTGGGGGAGACTTTGTGCATTGTATGATGTGATGAATTAGTATTTTGTTGAATGCCTGCTCAGTGATGAAGTGCTTTTGCAGATGTAAAGATGAACAAGACACAATCTTGTCCTCAGCATACACTACAGTACGGAAGAAAATATAAATCAATTAATTATAACACATGAGAATGTGACAGCTCATAAGACAGGTGAGAGTATGTAGTAATGATTCAGAGAAGGCTAAATGGTGTTGAACTGAGGTCGTTGGAAATGACTTCTCGAAAGGAATTGCATTTGAAATGGTTCTTAAAGAATGGTATGTTTTCCACCACCAGAGAAAGGAGAATAGGCAATCTAGGAGAAAAACACAAAATATGCCCTATTTTGATAGTTATAGTCTCCCAGGTGTCAGTAGGGTAAGGTAGGAATTGAGGCATTTAAAGGGTATTTCAGGTCAGCTTCATTTGCCACTTGCTCCAGGATGTGTAAGGGAATAGACTGTAGTGTCCCAGCATCACTGTAATAACCTCCTGTCCTGTCCAGCAGTTCTGCCCCCCAAGTCCACGCACATTGGATTTGGTATATAAGAATGAGCAGGGTTTTCCTATGCTTGCCGCAAATCAGCCTCTAACACTCTGAAGTCAGAAAACTGAAGGGACTGTTCAGGGAAAAAAGGAAATAAACCACTTGGACTAGAACAAATAGAGTATTTTAAAAAATAATTAAGGGAAAGCTGGAAATTTTTTTACTGGGCAAGGACACGATGAGCCTGGAATGCTGCAGGAATTTGACATGTCCCTGGAAGTTTTGGAGCAGATTCATGTTAAGATTTGTGACTCAGGAAGATTCATTTATTACCAAAATGGAAGTTCTATTGGAGGGGAACAGTAATGGAGGTAGTTAATATTTGATGTGGTTCCATTTAGAGAATATCAAAACATTAAGCATTCAGTCTCAATAATACAGACTTAATTTTGCATAGTGTATTACAGTTCATAATGGGTTTTCCCGTGCATTTCCTTATATCGTCCTTACAATATTGTAAGGTGGTAGGTGGGCAAGATAGTATGCTTTCCTCTAAAATAAAAGTGATACTAAGACTTGAAATAAAAAGGATTGAACTAGTCACTTAACTCATTAATGGTGGAGACAGGTTGTTAAATTGTAAGTCTAGCTCCATTTCTACTATTCTCTGCTTTCATGTCATGCAAAGATTGTTTGTCCTATATCTATGATAGTTACTGCCTCCCACCATTTTCCTTACGCTGAATAAAAATGACTTGTGTTTATTTAAAATTATAGAATAGGTAATATATTCACATTGTACACTGTTCAAAATATTTAAAAACATGCACAGCACTGGCCTGCCCTGAGGCGTAGTGGTTAAGTTCGCACGCTCCGCTTAGGTGGCCCGGGGTTCGAGGTTCAGATCCTGGGCTCGGAACTTCACACTGCTTGCAGGCCATACACTGGCGGCATCCCACATAGAAGAACTAGAAGGACTTACAACTAGGTCATACAACTATGTACTGGGGCTTTGGGGAGAGAAAAACAAACAAAAAACATGTACAGTGAAATCTAAGTCTTCCTTCTCCCATCTCCAAGTCATTCAGCTCCTGTCCCACAAAAATAAGTTTCTAGTATCTTATGTATTCTTTGAGAAATATTCTATATATTTACAATCATATTTATGTGTCTTTAAATATATTTTTACACACAACACAGAAAGCATCATGCTTGTTTTCACTTAACACCTGGGAGGGTGTTCCATAATATTACATGCTTTTAAATGACTAGACAGTTTGCCTTTGTACAGATACACCATGATTTATATAACCAATCTTCTGTGCCCATGTTTAGGCTTTCACTGGCCTTTTGCTATAATAGTTAATGATGAAATGAATATTATTTATTCACACGTCATTTTTGCACATGAACTAGTCTATCTGTAGGTGAAAATTACTTTTAAAATGCAAGTTCTGCAGACCCCTTTAGCTGTTTGTTTTCAGCTGAGTAGCTCAAACTTCTGCTGCATTTTAGTAAACTAAATATACGGCCAATAGAAAATATTTAAGCTCAGAATTGCTGTTTTTCCTGTGTTCTGTATAAAACCAGTAAGTTCTTGTGTTCACCTTGTAGGGTAAAACTGAGAGTGGTCATCATTTAGTTATCTTGGTCATCCTAGCCTGTTTCTACAAAGAATTGAAAGTGTATCTCAAACTTTAATGTATAAAGGAATCATCTAGAGATGTTTTTAAAATGCAGGTTCTGCATCAGTAGATCTGGTATGGGGCCCAATAGTCTACATTTGTGAGTAGCTGCAGATGGGCCAACATTGCTGGCCCACAGTGCATTGAGCAGAAGGGATCTAAGGATGAGCTGAGGAAGGGGATGATAGGAGGGTTCAGTGGGACCATCAATGTGCCAGAACAAAAAGACCTGGGCTTTATATTTGACTTTCCCACTCACTTGAAATGTAGCTTCTCCAGTTAGCTACTGAAGTCTCAGTTTACCCATCTGTTAAATTGGTATAAAAATTGTAGTTTGCTTTACATGCATGAGAGAGCTTAATTGAAACTTAGCTGAGAACACATAGATGTTCAATTTGTGACATCTTAAGAGAATTAAATGTGCAGAGGCAATAATATTGATTTTTGTACACCTTGCTTCTGGAAAGAGATTATGTGAACAGTAAGAAACTCCTAAATATTAACCTTCTTAAATTAATATGAAAAAAAATTAGCAGCATACAAAAGTGTACACAGTGAGAGCTCGGCTACATAGATTTGATTGCATAGAAGAAACCTAGAAGAAAAAACTTCTATAAGCACTTATCTCTGGGGGAAAGAATTATGATTGCAGATTTTCCTTTTATTTTTGATGATAGTTTTTCATAGTTTTATGAATTCTATAAATGAGTATGCATCACTTGTATGATGAGGAAAATAAGTTAAAAGTTAAATAGAGTCTAAAATGTGGTCACTCTTCTCTGTATAAATTTGGGATACATTGTGGTCTTGCGTCATCATGACAGAAAGTGATAATAATGAGCTAATATTTATTGAAATCCTACCATATACCAAACATTGGTCCAGTTCTTTACATACATGAGCTCTTCAGTGTAGCCCTGTAAGTTAGCCCCATAATAGCATCCTTATGCAGTGGAGAGAGGTCTTTTTAAAGTACAGTAAGTTCTCTTTTCCCCCTCTGTGAAACACTCCAATAATCTCCCATCTCTTCATAGTCTACAAGGTCTGGTGGAGGCCAGTCTCTGCCTGTCTCCTACCATATCGTTTCCTGCTGGCTCTGCTCAGTTACAATGGCCTTGTACTCTTCCAAAAATCCCATCAACTTCATTATCACCTTGGAACCTTTGAACCAGGTACTGCGTCTGCCAGAATATTCTACCGCCCCAACATGCACAGTTTAGATCCCTGTTCAATTGTGGCCTTCTCAAAATTATACTTTGATGGGCTTCAGAACATGCTACCCCCAAATATGGCACGTTAGCATACTGAATATTTTAAACTGAAGAAACTTGAGAAACAGCAGTTGCATAAGGACTCTCGGACCTCCCCCTTCTCACCTGAAGCAGGTCAATACGTTCTCCTGTGAGAGGTGCCCTGCCTGTACCTGCAGAAAAGGAGAATTCCTATCTCCAAAGATGGAGTGATGCCAAGAGGAATCAAAATGAATAGGACTTTCTAAGTGTCCCCCAGTTTACTACCCTTAGCTCATACCGTTTTGTCCTATCCTTTTTTCCATGAATTTCCACTTTTCATCCTGGTATAAACCTAGTGTAAAGATGCTCAGGTTTAACCATTTCTTCAGGTCTTCATTTCCTTTTGAAGGTTCCCATGTCACAAAAACTTCTGTTAAATACATTTATATGCTTTTCTCTTGGTTGTCTTTTGTCAGTCTGATTTACAGGGCCCAGCCAGAGAACCTAGGACGATAGTAGGAAAAAGAATTTTTTCCTCCTCTGCAACTTCAAGGGCCTTACTTTTTAAAAATAGCATCCCATCCTGATTAGTGTTCTCAATTTTTCTTATAGGAGTTAGAACCATTTAAAATTAATTAACTTGTGTGAAATTTTTATCCTCTGCTATAATGTGAACTTCTGGAGGGCAGGGACCTGTTACAGAGGAGGTGGTAGATTTGCTGGGCTCAGAGCCCATGTAGTCCTTAATAATCATGGATTCCAATGAGTTCAGGACCCATGCTTACATATGTGTTCAGGTGTGCATTCGGTACAGTCCTTGGGAGAGGTCAAATGAAATGTACCAAGTTTCCAATGTGAGCATACTCCTCGGGGTCAAGAGAGTAGATGATAGTTAAGGGCAGCTTGTTTGATCATCCTGAAAGTTGTATCCCAATGTCACCGGGGTATAGAGAAAGATGGTGGGTAGAAGAGTACGCAGTGTGAACACTTAAAATACCTCCTCGCATTCACCGTGCCATGCTAGTGTCAGGAATGGATGTGTTCTGCATGCTTTCATGGATAAAAATAAATTTTAAAAATTGCTTATCCTATATTTGAAATACAGGCATACCTCAGAGATATTGTAGGTTTGGTTCCAGACTGCTGCAGTAAAGCAAATGTCACAATAAAGGGAGTCACATGAATTTCTTGCTTTCCCAGTGCATACAAAAGTTAGGTTTACACTATACTGTAGACTAGTAAGTGTGCAATAGCATTATGTCTAAGAAACCAATGTACATACCTTAAAAAATACTTTATTGCTAAAAAATGCTAACCATCTTCTGAGCCCTCAGCAAGTCATAATCTTTTTGCTGGTGGAGGGTCTTGCCTTGATGTTGATGACTGCTGACTGATGAGGGTGGTGGTTGCTGAAGGTTGGGATGGCTGTAGCAATTTCTTAAAATAAGACAACAGTGAAGTTTGCCACATTGGTTGACTCTTGCTTTCACAAACAATTTCTCTGTAGCATGCAATGCTGTTTGATAACATTTTACCCAGAGTAGAACTTCTTTCAAAGATGGGGTCAATCCTCTCAAACCCTGCTGCTGCTTTATCCACTAAGTTTATGTAATACTCTAAATCCTTTGTTGTTGTTCAACAATCTTCATAGCATCTTCACCAGGAGTAGAGTCTATCTCAAGGAACCACTTTCTTTGCTCATCCATAAGAATCAATTCCTCATCCATTAAAGTTTTATCATGAGATTGCAGCAATTCAGTCGTATCTTCAGGCTCCACTTCTAATTCCCTTGATGTTTCTGCCACATCTGTGGTTACTTTCTCCGCTGAAGTTTTGAATCCATCAAAGTCATCCATGAGGGTTGGAATCAACTTCTTCCAAACTCCTATTAATGTTGATATTTTGAGCTCTTCCCGTGAATCTCAAGTATTCTTTATGGCATCTGGAGTGGTGAGTCCTTTCCAGAAGGTGCACTGTGAATGAGCAATAATATTTTTAAAGAAATGTTTTTTTCCTGATGAGTAGGTCTTAAGAGTAGGCTTAAAATATTCAGTAAACCATGTTGTAAACAGATGTGCTGTCTTCAAAGCTTTGTTGTTCCATTTATAGAGCACAGGAAGAATAGATTTAGCATAGTTCTTAAGGGCCCTAGAATTTTCAGAATGGTAAATGAGCATTGGCTTCAATTTCAAGTCACCAGCCACATTAGCCCCTAACAAGAGGGTCAACCTGTCCTTTGAAGCTTTGAAGCCAGGCATTGACTTCTCTCTAGCTATGGTAGTCCTAGATGTCATCTTCTTCCAATGTAAGGCTGTTTCATCTACATTGAAAATCTGTTATTTAGTGTAGCAGCCTTCATTAACTATCTTAGCTAGATCTTCTGGATAACTTGTTGCGACTTCTACGTTAGCACTTGCTGCTTCACCATGCATTTCGATGTTATGGAGATGGCTTCTTTCCTTAAACCTCATGAACCAACCTCTGCTAGCTTCAGACTTTTCTTCTACAGCTTCCTCACCTCTTTCAGCCTTCATAGAATTGAAGAGAGTAAGAGCCTTGCTCTGGATTAGGCTTTGGCTTATGAGAATTTTGTGCCTGGTTTGATCTTCTATCCAGACCACTAAAACTTTCTCCATGTCAGCAAAAAGGCTGTTTTGCTTTCTTATCATTCATGTATTCACTTGAGTAGCACTTTTAATTTCCTTCAAGAACTTTTCCTTTGCATTCACAACTTGGTTTATTGTTTGGTGCAAGAGACCTAGCTTTTGGCCTATCTCAGCTTTCAACAAGCCTTTCTTACTAAACTTAATCATTGCTAGCTTTTGATTTAAAGTGAGAGACATGACTTTTCCTTTCTCTTGAACACTTAGAAGCCATTGTAGGGTTGTTAATTGGCCTAATTTCAATATTGTTGTGTCTCAGGGTATAGGGAGGTCTGAGAAAAGGGAGAGACATGGGGGAACAGCTCATCAGTGGAGTAGTCAGGACATGAACAATGTTTGTCAATTAAGTTCACATCTTATGTGGGTGTGGTTTGTGGTGCCCCAAAACAGTTACAATTTTAACATCAAAGATCACTGATCACAGATCACCATAGCGAATATAATAATAATGAAAAAGTTTGAAATATTGCGAGTACTACCAAAATGTGACACAGAGACACAAAGTGAGCAAATGCTGTTAGAAAAATGGTGCCCAAAGACTTGTTTGACACAGCGTTGCCACAAACCTTCAATTTGTAAAAAATGTAATATCTGTGGGCACAATAAAGTGAATTGCAATAAAATGAGGTGTGCTGTACCTTCAGGTGGAATTAGTCAGTAAATCCAGTTGCCTTTCAATTTGGAAGGTTCTCCTCTCACCCTTTTATGTGTTTTGAATAAAATATTGATATGAAAGTATATAGCTGAATATAAAAATTCTACTTCAGTTGTTTGTGGAAAGAGTTAACAGCACACTTTCTTATAAAAAAAAGCAATCATAATTGCAACTTGTGTTCAAGAAAACACATTGCTCGTTGACTTTTCTAGGGCTTATGGGATGCTCTAGAATGGAAATAATTCCTTCTAGACCTTATGGTGTATAGACTCAGGATACCACTGAAATTTTAATATCAAAAGAGCTTTGCAGATATATTTAGATGGTGATTCTATTATTTATATGTCTTGAAGTAAGTTGACCAGGTGAAGGATTTCTGTACCTATATTTAAATCTGTGGTTTAGAGTAGAATATTGAGGAGGGGAACCTAAGGAAAAGAAGTAGTGGAAAATTTATAGCTATAGGGCTATATCCTTGAAACTCAGCAAGCTCCCAGCAAAAGGCTTCAAGAACTAGAAGGTGCCTTTGCATTCCTTTGGCATCTTCTGCAGTGGGAATCAATTTGAATTTCATTCAAAAATGAGTTTCACCTGGCCTGTTTTATTATATTTACTTAGCAACAGAGGGAGATGAAGAGTGCTAACATATTAGTTTAGCAAGAGGAGATAGACCAGCTACCCAAAGCATACCGGAGAGTGGACTCCACATTCTAGGATGAATGATAAATAATTTTATTATCTATCACACTGTCAAAGTTTTCTCTGGTTTATTAAATTGCTTGAACAATTATGGATTACTTCTATCATGATGGGATGAATCTTCTAGACACTTCTACAAGTCCTCACGATCCGTAAGGTGTGATAAAACTCTTGTTTATCTTCCTGCAAATCCTCCATTAATTCAACAGACCTTTCTCACCATAGTTTAAACATCTAATACAACACTAGGGGTTGTGATAGCCTTGTAGATAAGTCATTTGTATTAGACCACCTCAATTTCCTGCTAGTACAGTTTCTGATGAAGAGTACAAATTGGAATGCAAGATAATTATCTCCTAACCTATTCAGCAAAATAAAGTTTTAAACCTTAATGAAAGTTGTGGATAGACTCAATCTTTACAGCTCCTTTCAAAACAAGGCTTTTAAAGAGTATATTTACTACAAGTGTCAAACAGAGATAATAATCTTGCCTCCCTCTTAGTGTTTTTACGACATTAAATGAAATAGAATAAGTATATTAGTTGGGATTTTCTTCAGTAGCAAGCAATAGAAAACCAGATTAATTGCCATGTAAACACATAAGAGCTTAACTTTTCTCATATAACAAGACCTAGCAGGCTGACTGGTGCAGGTGTTCAATGGTGTCACCAGGGGCCCGGCTCTTAGGTCTATCCCCTTTGCCATTCAAAGGACCATGGCTTTTGACTTTGCATTCTCAAGATGATTGCTCCACTTCTGATACGGTGGGTGTGTTTCAGACAGAAAGAATGACAAAGAGAAAAGAACAAAAGGAGTTATGCCAGCTGAGTCTGTCTTATTCAAAGGCTTTGCTAGATGTTCCACCAGTTGATTTCCACTAACTTCTGTAGTAAGAAGTATGTCACTTAGCCATCTCCTGCTCCAAGTTAGCTTTCTAGTCTCTGTAATAGAGAAATAAAAGGGAGAAGGAAGTTGTAAATGGCTTTCAGGTGTCAAATCAGTGTGGAGCCTGGCACACTGTTTTCAGTAAGTGTCAGATGCCTTTGATGACAAACACGTTGACAATAATGACTTTTGTAACTCTTCTGTGTAATTGCCAACAGCATGGTATTAATCCAGACCCCATATCAAGTAAAATATAATAATGATTTTAAGTAAGAATGTTAGATATTGGGGCTGGCCCAGTGGCGCAGCGGTTAAGTTCGCACATTCTGCTTTGGTGGCTGGGGTCCAACGGTTTGGATCCCGGATGCGCACATGGCACTGCTCATCAAGCCATGCTGTGGCAGGCGTCCCACATATAAAGCAGAGGAAGATGGGCACAGGTGTTAGCTCAGAGCCAGTCTTCCTCAGCAAAATAGAGGAGGATTAGCAGCAGATGTTAGCTCAGGGCCAGTCTTCCTCAAGAAAAAAAAAAAAGAATGTTAGACAAATAATACCAGTATAAAATGTCTATTGAATGTTTACTCAGCAATAGTCATTTTTATAAGAATTTTATATGCATTAAGTGAATAAATCCTCGCAAGAACCCTATGAGGTAGGTAATGTAATTGCAGTATCTCCATTTTATGGATGAATAGGCTGAAGCTTAGAGAGTCTATGGCGTTGGTGGAGCTGGGATTTTGCATCCAGGCAATCTGGATTTCAAGTCCCTTCTCTTAACCACTACACTAAACTATGTATACAGGACTATTCCCTGTCATTTTAAAATTCATAGAACTTCAGTGTATAAGGGGAGAGATTTGTTACTCAAAACTCATTTTATCAATGGAAAAACTGAGGCCCTGAGAAAGAACTGTGGTAGCCAAGGTCACTGAGCTTGTTTGGTTAAAAACGGTTTAAGAAGTGAGGCTCCTTACACATAGTTCGCTATCCTTTTCTCTGCAGTGTGCAACATTCTCAGGTAATTTCCAGGTCAGCCATGGATAGTCACATCCATTACCAGAATGATTAATCGTTGTTTCAGGTATATTTACAACCTAAAAGAACTATTTTTATCAAGCTGTTATTATGAGATTATTTCATCAAGCTCTTCTAATTAGAAGAACTGGTAACTAAGAGGAAAGACTTAAATAGATTCAAGTAAAAAATATTTGGCCAGAAACTTTCATAGGTGATCCTTTGTATTTTAAATCATGTCATATCAATAGAACATAAAATCAGGTTGCCTCTCTCTTACTGGTGCTAAGTTTGATCATATAAGTTAAAGTGCTGGCAACAGATTTTTCTATTCCAAAGCTGTGTTTTTCCCTTTGTAACAAATAACTATTAGAAGGGGATGGGAGATTTCTTTGGTTCTGAGCTAATAGCTGGTTCTGCAACAACCTTTTATCTAATAGTTTTAGCATCTATTCATTGTTCTTTCCTGTATCTATTCCTTGGGTATTGTAGAATGGTGATTTTCTAATTTCATCTTTCCTTCTACATTTATTGACTGGAATTTCCTGTAAAGAAGTGCTTTTTCTCGCCAGCTTAGGATGAAATATAATCTCTCTTAAAACATGCAAGCAAAACAGGCTGGATGCTTATTTCCCTTTGATTAGAAATTTTCAAAGTAAAATATTAATGTAATAATCACTCTCAATGAGATTGAGGGGTTTTGTTTGTTTGTCTTGTTTTTAGTTTGCTTTTGCTGTCTCCCTCTTTTCTTTTATCCTAAGAGTATTAATGTGGACTCATGAGATTTTATTTATTCAGTGTATTAAAATCAATTAAATTTCCAAGAAATACAAGAAAGAATTAACACGCTGAAAGACACACACGAGACAATTTCAGATTGTAGAGTGTTCTTTGAAATAACTATCTTTGTCTGTCCAGAAAGTCAATATAATGAAAAAACAAATGGATACCTGTCATAGAATAATAAAGACCACAAGCATATAAAAAAAGTTAATGCATGAGTTTGATAGTTGTTGTAATTCAAATAGGTAAAATTTGAATGTAGACTGCATATTAGCTGTTAGGGAAAATCATTGCTAATTATTTTTGTGAGGTGATAATAGCATTTTGGTTATGTAGGAGAATGTCTTTATTTCAAAGAAGCATTCTAAAGAACTTAGGGTTGAAAGATCATAATGTTTTCAGTTTATGTAGAATTAATTCTGTGAAAGATAAGTTTGCAAATACATGCACAGTCACAGTATCTAGATAAAGCAAATATGGCAAAATGTTAAGTGTTGAATTTATTTGTAGAGTATATAGGTAATCATTATTTCATTAATTCAACTTTTCTGCATGAGAAAATTTATAAAATGTTTTAGGGGAAAATAACTGGCTATGGCTGCTTTGGAAATGTACAATACTTTCTTAATCCTGAAGCCTAGAGAGGTGTGTTCTGAAATACTTCCTTTGCTTTGGAGGACTGGCTCAGTATGTAGGCAGAGAGGCCTGGGCTCCCTTTTTTTTTTTGCTTTAAGTAATATAATTAGATTTCAATCTGATTTATATTTTGGGAGTCTGCTTATAATTTTATTTGAATGAAGTCTTCTGGTAACTGCCAAAAATTATAATACTGTAGGAAGGAAGTCTTAAAATTAGTCACAAGTTCCTTGATCAAATTTGTCCCAAAGCAACCAAGGTTTTGCAAAATTTGACGATCTCATAAAACTGATGTTCTGTATACCTGATTAAGAGTCTGTCACAGGATTTGCCAAAGAGCCAAATGGTAAATATTTTAGGCTTTATGGGTGCTACAGTCTCTGTCACAAGCAGCCAACTCTGCCTTTTTAGTGGGTGAAGCAGCCACAGAAAATATGTAAATGAATGAGTGTGGTTGTGTTCCAATAAAGCTTTATTTACAAAAATAGTGGGAGGACCTGATTTTACCTGAAGAAATAGTGTGCAGACCCCTGTCAATCACATCAAACATATTCATGCTGTTACAAAAATATAGGGACAGTTTTTTGTTATGTTACAATGACCCCTCCCTTCTCAGTGCCTTGTTAAAGAAAAAACAGAGCCTGACAGTAGTTAAAGCAGTAAAAATAGATTTTCATCAGGAACTATTACAATAGAGGAAAAGAGACTCAGTATAGACCTCAATTCTGAATACAGCATGGACAAGTGGGGATTTATAAACAAGAAACAAGATGAGCATCAGTGGGTGGAAAATTACTAAGAGGAAATATTAGGAGCAAGTGGGGATTCTGGCTGAACCAATCTAACAGGATTCTTGCTGAAGACAGGTCAGCGTGATCAGATATTGCCTGGAGGATGGCGAATAATGAGAAATTTCATCTGATACTAAGATGGGGGTCTCTGGCTAAACTGTCTTAGCAGGATTCTTGCTAAAACTGGGCTCTTGAGGACATGTGCAAGGACTGGTCCTAGTTAGGCTCAGAAGAGACTATCTAGAGTTTCGTCAAGGTCAGAGTCTTTGTCAACATGCTACTTGCTTTCCGTAGAAATTTCTCTCCTCTCTTAATTATTTCTTGTTTTCAGTTTCTCCCCTTAAGTATCATATTCCCAAGAAAGATTCCTTGATTAGGTCAATGCCTGAACTGCGTGATTTATTTCTTATTCACAGCATTCATAATAATCACGTATTTATGTGATTAGTTGATTAATTCTTAAGACTATTGATTAACGATCATCTTCTAGGTTGTAAGTCATTGAGGACAGGAGCAGTTTCTGTTTTGTTATATTGTTGTTCATTAGTTAATAGCTTTTGTTTTTTCCTTTTTTCTCACTATTTCATCCCAAATCTAGCACTTAGTAGGCACTAAAATATTTGTTGAATGGATTAATCAGGTACCATGCAGACTTAGTTGCTATTATAATGTCAGTGTAAAGAATAAGACAAGTTCAAAAGATGTCGTTAATGAACACATTACTTTATAAGCTGAGATAGTTTATTTTTCTTTTCTAATCTATTATCTTTTAAATGCCAGTCAAACCAGAGCTTAAGAAATAAGGTATAAAGCATATTAGTTACCTATTAAAGGTTTAGCTTGATGTTTTTGGGAATGTTCTAATTTCTCACTATATTTGAAAATCGTTTTCAAGCTTAAGTAATGAAGTAGCCAGATAAGTCTCAGTGACTGACATGTGACTTATGTCGTTTGAGTGCCCTTTTCTGAGAACTTTGGCTTATTTCTTGTGTTATTTAGGACAGAGTCTAAATTCTGTAAAGTGGTGTATCAGCCCCCCTAATATCTGGTCCCAATATCTGATCCCAATTATTAACCATTTATTTTGTTATTCTACCACACAAATCCTCTGCTTTTGTGATACTGATTTATTTAGTTTTTGGATCTCATCTTTGGGTTTTTCTGACTCTCTGACTTTCTCTACTCTGAGATTTTACATGAGTTTATTGCCTCAATTACCTTGCACTGTCTAAGGTAATTTAACTGCTGCTTTTTCATGTAACTATTTTCCAACTAAAGATCAATTAATTTCACAAAATTATTTTATTTCTGCTGCAATCTCTCAAGTAATATATGCTATATGGTGGATGCTTAATGAAAATATTTTAAATATTGAGATGCCTTGGGAGGGAGATCTAGATGATAAAGAGAATTTCTAATAGCCCTTCTCAACCATATATATGATAAATGTGGCTTACCAATAGGGCCCATCCAACAATTAAACTGCAATTTAGTCAGAATAGTCTTTTTTATTCAGCTTAACTTATATAAATATCTATTTGCTGATTTTTGTATTTTTAATTAAAATTAACTAAGATTTCATGTTGGTACCTCGGAGGGCATAGAACATCTGTAAAGGTAGCATTTCTACAGTTCATCTGTTTCAGATTCGGTGTTTATGAGATGAGACATGATTAAGATATTCCCTCGAAATAAAGTTTGTATATGTTTAGAAACAAGAAACATATCAAAATGAAGGAAAAAGGTCAGCCTTGTTAAACTGAGCTCAATCTAAATGAGCTAAATTTCATTTTCTGCCACACTCTTTCTTCTTTAATGACCAGAAAAATGAAAATGTATTTCTTCTTGCATCCTAATGGAGCATGGAGAGAGAAAGGAGACAAAACTCAGAGCAGATTATTTTCATATTCATCCACTGAGGTGAGGTGATTCATCTCTGACTTAAGCTAATTTACTGATTGGGGACCTGGGGGGAGTAGAGATAGATGCCTTTGTTGAGTTATTCTAAAATGATTTGAACTTTATTGAATTCTGATCTCAGAGGGCATTTCGTATTTATTGACTCTGATTCTATGTTTAAGGAGAAATTAAGGCAATGATTTGAAGTGATTTTTCTAAATAATTCAAGCCAAAGCACTGGCCAGTGAGAACAGCCTTGTCTTAAAATAACTGATAACTCTTTGATCCTTGTATTTGAAGAGAGATTTTAATAGGGGGTGTGTTTGTGTGTGTGTGTATTCATAACCATAAATTTGTATTCTATTCTGTGGCTTTTATTTTTGTTTCTCTCTTAAAATGGATGTCATTGCAAATTGCTTTAGGGAATGGTAAACAAAGACTTGCAGTTAGGATTTAAAATGTCTAATTTCAAGACACAATGATAAAAATGGTCTAGCAAGAGTTTGACATGTGAGGTAGGAGGTAGAGGGAGATAAACCTGGATAGTTTGTATTGGGCTTCATCATGAAAAGTACAGAATGCAAATATGAAGAATTTTAGTTTATAGTGAATTATTAGAAGTGGTTGGGCAGGACAGTGACATCATGAAGTCTTTCTTTAGCATGACTGACAGGAGGCTGGTACAGAGAATGTTATGGTGGGAAAGCACTGGGAACCAGTGTAATAGGAGCTCAAATGTTACTGTGGTACAGCAGTGGTAAGGAGGAGAGATAATTGAACTAAGCATTATTTTGAAGAAAGACATGAAGCCTTGGCTATTAAATGGTTAGAATAAAGAAGTCCACATGCAGTTAGGGAAAGACTAATTTTTCTATAGCCCTGATAACAAGAAAACTGCCAAGCAAACAAATGAAACTTGTGCAGTCAATCAAAGCCACCAACACAAAACACGCTTCTAAAGTCAACACACTTCTGTCTCCACACTTGCACATCTGTAAGCAACTCATCCCCCAAACAAACTCTTTCCCCAAACTCCAATTAAGATCATCAGTTTGCTCTGCTAAATAAGACAATTCCTAATCACTATGGTTCACCTTCACTTAAGTAAGCAATAAATTTGGCTTTTAAGTTTCAGATTTTGAGTGGTGCTCTTTCTTGACAATGGTTTCACTGTTTTATCAGTGCTGTCTCTGAATCCTCCTGTGTCCTTTGAGTTTCCACTTTAACCTCTTCCTTTTAATTACTAAACTTTTCAAGAGCGTTGTATAGTTGATGCCTCTGTTTTCTTAGAGTCTATTTCCTTCTCAATTGTGTGCAGTGGAAATAACTCCATTTAAAAGTTTAATTCTTAATATTTGACATTCAAAATCTTCTGGATCAATTTGGACCTACTTTTCACCAACTTTAAATCTTAGTACGTCCTTTACTCAAGCTCCACTTGGCTGCTCTCTATTTTAAGATACCACATGGACTAGTCCCTGTATGTTTTCTACCAGCATTCATTTTTTCTAGAATGCCCTCTGCCTAGTTTCCACATGGTTAAGGCTAGTCTATCTTACTTACCACCTACCTTTTCCTTGAGGCTGCCTCTGATTCCCCATGTCTAAACAACCTTTACCTCCTAAGAAATATAAAACTTGTATTAAGCCACTGGTTCCCTGAGCTTGTGATGTAATGGATAAACACAATTTGCCAAAAACAGACCCCTCTCACACACACATAAAAATGTGGGGACCACATAGTGTTGATAATATTCTTAAAGATCATTTCTGATGAAACAATCATCTAATATCCCCTTGACTTTATGAAATACATATCATCATCAAAATTATCAACGAAAACATAAAATAAATTTTGCACATAAAAATTTTATTGCATAGTCCTTATTTTTTTCATTCTGCTACAGACTATTGAGAACTTCATCATAGACTAGCTCTGTCTCTCTCTTTTCTAAAACAGGAAGCCATGTTTTTGTTTTTACTGGAGGCTCAGGTGGTACCTGACAGTTCATAAAATGGCTTCAGAGGTAGGGAATAGAGGGGAAACAACAAATAAGCTGAGGTGGGAAAGAAAAACAACCAGGAGAAGGGAAAAGCTTGCTGGTTCTTTATCAGCCTGATTTAGGAGAGGGAGTTGGTGCCTCTGAACAATAAGAATGGATTCCCTCCTTCAACCCAGTAAAAGAGAGGGAGAAAAAAAGCAAAAGGCTGTTGCTTTAGTCCTCCTGAGTGGTCTGAGAACCCCTTATCTGTAATACTCATTTTTCTATTTATATGTATATAAATAAATAGATGTATGTGTGTGTATATCTCTTTAAATCTGAATTTAAAGATAAAAATCTTTAATTTATCTATCTCTCTCTATAAAAGAGACATATATATATATATATATATATGTATACACACACACATATCTTATATCCCCTTGGGACCCCAAGCTCACACCTGCTTCTGAAATCTATAATCCAACTCATAGCTTTAGATCTCAGACTGAATTCAGGCTACTTCCTTAGGACATCCTTTTCTGGTGCCTTCTCTAACCTATCTGAAGTTCTGGATACCCTCCAGTCCTAATTTTTGAAACTGAGAGTCAAAGCTGAAATGCTTGTTTTTGAACTTGCTCCACCTCTCTCTCTCTCTCCTCTCATCCTATTGAATAAAAATGTTATCAAAATGTCAAGGAATAAAATTACCCCCCCGAAGCAGGAAAATACATTGGGAGATATTTTTAAAAAATTATCCCCATTATTTCACTTTAACTTTTTGCATTGTTAATGATTTTCTCTTCCCAGAAGGGTTTACTTTCCTCACTTTCATTGTATCTCACTGGAAGCATGAACCATGATGTTTGCTTCTTCATACTCTCCAATGTCGTCATGGTACCCTGCAGGAAGCAGGAGCTCAGCTAATATGGGTTGAGGCAATGGTGCTAATAATGGCTTAAGGGGATGATATTTGACTTTTGGGGTCAAAAGTCTGAAATACAGCGTCAGTGCAACTATATGCTGCCTGAGAAAAGAAATTCCTATTTTCTTCATCTTTACCATGGGCATAGCAACTGCTCACAAGGTTTTGTATCAAAGAAATGAAATAAATATACGAGAGTTCCTCTAAGCTATAATTTAACTTTCAAGGTATTATGTCTATAGTAAAGTAAATGAAATAAAGGAAATAGTAAAGAACCACATTAGTGATTTTTATTTAAGCAATGACAAAGTACTTTTCATTTTAAAATACAATTTTTAAAATGATAGTTTTTATTTTGTATCTATTCCGTGATATGGTTTCTGTTCACATTTGACCTTTTTTTGGCAGTTTGTAAGAAGCTAAAATGGTACATTTTGTGTTGCTGTAACCAGAGAAGAAGACCTAAGTCTGGTGACCAAAAGGAAATAGGTGTTGAGATAAAAATAAAATACTAATGCTTTCTTTAATATTTACCCATTAACGATTTTTTTAAAATTCCATAAGCCATTTTTTCAGATGTCATTAAATTTAAACTACTACTGGGTATAGAACTTAGAATAAATGGACTTTGAAAAACTTAAAATAGTGTAGGTCTGTCTTAGTTGGACCCAAAGTGGGTTTTAAAAGGGTTGGTTGAAAAACTGACTTCTCTTGCCAGTGCTGTTTTTCATATGTTTTAATAGCTTATTTTTAATTTACTCTGAAATAATATTCATTGCTCTTTCACACTGAAATATTTATCATCATTATTATTGCTATTATTTTGGTATATGCTTGTGCTCTATATTTGTTGGGATGAGTAGATGTATTAGTCAGGGTTCTCCAGAGAAACAGAGCCAATAGGATATATGGATACAGTATGTGTGTATTTTCACACCACCAAGCAATTAACTCAGTTCTGACACTACCTAGAGATAGCATCAGATCCCATAAGTTAAGGGCCGATTCCTACAAGACTGTCTCCTCCACTTCAGACACCAATCACAAATCAAGGTTGTCACCTGGGCTGATTGAAAGGGAATAAATTGAAGGTTCCTGAGACCCCTTCCTTAGATTCGATTAATTTGCTAGATCGGCTCACAGAAATCAAACGTTTTACTTACTAGATTACCAGTTTATTATAAAAGGATATAACTCAGGAACGGCCAGAAGGAAGAGAGATGCATAGTGCAAGTTGTGTGGGAAATGGCCCAGAGCTTCCATGCTGTCTGAGTGTCCCTCTCTCCCTGAATTTCCATATGTTCAGCAACCTGAAGCTCTCCAAACCCTGTCCTTTGGGATTTTGTGGAGGCTTCATTACATAAGCATGATTGCTTAGATCATTAGCCCTTGGTGATTGATTTGACCTCCAGCCCCTCTCCCTTTCCTGGAGATGCGGTGGGGAGTGGGGCTGAAACTTTTAACTCTCCAATCGCATGATTGGTTCCCCTGGAAACCAGCCTTAGGGTGCTTTTCAAAAGTCATCTCATTAGATGCCATCTACAAGCTGGGAAGCTGTCCCTCACCAGACACTGAACCTGCGGTTGCCTTGATCTTGGACTTCTCAGCCTCCTGAACTGTGAGAAATAAATTTTTGTTGTTTATAAGCCAGTCAAAAAAAAAAAAAAAAAGAAAAAAAAAGAAAAGAGTCATCTGAATAACAAACTCAAGTGTGGTTGAAGGGGATTTGTTATGAATATTAAGCCACCTTTATCACTCTTATTACTTAGGAAATTCCAAGAGTTTTAGGAGCTCTGTGCCAGAAATGGGGATGCAAACCGAATATATATTCCTTATTATGAATCACAGTATCACAATGGATATCTTATATGGAAAGAGATTTATAATAAGGAATTGGCTCCTGTAATCATGGAGGCTGGTGAGTCCAAAATCTACAGGGCGGACCAGTAGGCTGGAGATCAGGAGGGCTGATGTTCCCTTTGAGTCCCAAGGCAGTCTTCTGGGGATTTCTCTCTAGCTTGGGGTAAGCTGGTCTCTTTGTTCTATTTGGGCCTTCAACCCTCACAGAAACACGCAGAATAACATTTCACCAAATGCCTGGGTACCACATGGCCCCGTCAAGTTGACATATAAAATGAACTGTCACAGTAGGTAATGTATGATTTTGCAGGCATGTGTTACATGTCTGCTAGACAGCTATGAAATATTTTATTTTCCAGCACCACAACTTGTAAAGCTAGTTCCAAATGACACGAAATCATGTTTTGAATAGTAGTCTCGTGTTTGGAAGAGTAAATTCTTTTTGAAGAGAAAGTGATGGCAATTTTGTCTACATAGTATTTTGCAGTTTACAAGTCACTTTCACGTACATTAGCACTTTTGATCAATCAGCTTTAGCTGCAGGCCCTGGCACCAAGTTATTGATGATGTCTAACACAAGCAAAGTGAAGTCAAGGGTCAAATAATTATGCAGTGAACCTGATTGATAGAGTAAGCCAGTGTGAGCAATTTAGCAAACACAATCCTGTCTTTAATTGAAACTTCTTTTGTTTGAATTATGTGGACAAATGCCTCAGTTCATGTCACTTTGCAGAAGATTGTGATATCCATATTGGAACATCTTCTTATTCATCTTTGAATTTCCAACATCAAGAATCACTGCTGAAACAGAGCAGTTAAAGAAAGTATTTTTGGTGATAGTGAATCAATTCATAATCAAATTGGTTCAAGAACTTGATTCTTTTTATCCTCTTTAAACAAGCTCTAGACCCAAAATAGTGATAGTGCAAGGTGTGTGTGAGCACTTGTTCACTTGCTGCTAAATTGCTTCTCTTGTCTCCCGTGTCATTCCTTTTGTGACCTTTTCTGATTTGGGTTTGAAACAACTACTATTTTAAAATGACCCATAATCTCCTAGTGTCAAATTGAGTGACATCTTTTTATTCACCATTATTGACTTGCATCTCCAACTGTAGACCCTTATATCTTCTCCCTTAAGTTTTCTAAAGGATATACCCAAACTTCTAAAATTCAAAATGACCAAATCAGAAAACATTAACCTTCACTTAAAAATTTTTCCCTTGTTTTCTCCTTTTCCATCAAAGACTTTGCAATGCCTTCAACAGCAAGACTGAAACATCTCCCTCATTCCTTTCTGAACAATAGTTCAGTTCATATCCATCATCTTTCAAATCCAATGTCTCTTGCTGACCCACCTCTCCTCTTTCTCTACCTTGATACACTGGTCCTGCTTTATACCTTATTTTTTTGCGTAAGTCCTTCTCAATGGTCTCTCTGCCCCTAAACTTTCCCACTTTCAATTTATTCTGTATATTGTTTTCATGGATATCTTTCTAAAGCATGAAAATTATCATTACTCTCCTACTCGAAATATTTCACAGATTTACAAAAAAGTAATACTACAGTATGAAATGGGGATAGATTCACAGAAATAGGGCAACAATTCTGTTACCAATAGTGGACATAAAGTTGGAATAAATTTGACCTAAGCTGTTGACCTCAGAATCCTTTAGTTACATCCAGTTAAGGACAGGATACAAACCAGAACCTGAGTTAAGACTGATCTAGAAATAAGGAATCAACTCACCCCCCCAGTGAGGGGTATAAAAGAATTATGGGGCAGGAATAAAGAATGGCATTATACTTTTGTTGTACAAGCTGATTCCTTAATGATCTGTGGTAGTGATGATGCACCACATTGAAGTATACTGTAGACTAAAATTTGAATATGAAAATGTTTGAGGCACAGCACCATCACCCACTTTGCTGTATCCCTCCTGTAGTTTCTTGAGTTAACACAAGTCTTAAATGCTTTTATTGAACTTTGGATTATATCACAGATATTGTAATCAGATATTATCCAAGGCCAAAACGAATTCAAGGAAGAATTTATAATCATCAAAATCATGATCACTTCTCAACAGAATTCTTAATTGTGTTCCACTCCCCACCTATCACTGGAACCACGAAATAATAACTTCACTTGGTATGTCACTTGTAACTGTTTATCCTAGAATATTTGTTTGTCCTTGTGAGTTCTTTCTACTTACAATCTTTGGCAATTGTTCTGATCACTAAGGAATAGTCATTTTAGCATAAGAATCTCTATTCCTCCCCTCCTCCACCCATGTCCAGCCTCAGTACAAATTCTTCATGTTAACTCAGTGAAAAGCCAAGAGGTGATCACTTTCTGTCTTTGCTGCTAAGTGAATAAATGCAAGTTCAAGAACAACAACGTTGACTGGCTCTGAACCCCTGGGGCTTAACACCTTGAATACCTGTTCAGTTCCCTTGGAGCCTTTCTTACATTAAAACTAACTTTTTAGAATTCAAACAGTCTGAATTAGCTTCATTTTGTAGCATTTAAAAAGTTCGCTATCTTGTTTGTTACAGAGTATAGCATGGAATGTCAACAAATGAGATCAAGGCAGAAATAAGAAGACATGGCAACCAAAAGGAGAAAATGTTTTTCAAGAGATGCTTCAGTTGTCTCCCAAGTTTATTATTGTAATTGATCACACTTACGAAAATAACAGTTATAATGCAAGTGAGAGGGTTACAATATAATGTAAAGAATTCTGTCCGTATACCATTCGACAACTTTATTTCCACTGCAAACTGGCGTTATGCTGCACATAAATTATCTTGCAGCAGGATACCACTAGTGGATTATGTTACAATATGTTATTTGTTATAAGAATAACAATAATGTTGCAGACTATTTATTGAAATACCTAAACACAACTGGAAAAAAATGACATCCTTTGCTAGGTCAGCTCTATTTTCCATACTCATCTTGACCATTACTTCTCATTATTAGGTTTCTGGGAAGATTATTCTCCAGCTGACAGGCTTTCAAAGCTGTAATTTAGAGGAATAAAGCTAGGTAACAAATGACTGTATTTAAATGTTGTGGCACAGAGTTCATTCTCTTCATTTCACATGGTAAATACTGTCTTCCAATAGAAAAGATTCTTCTGGGCTTGAATTGTTCCCTTGTTCCTGATATATTGGACACTGTAGGAGTAGTAGATATTTAAATTTTATAATGTAAATGTCATAAATGCTACTTCATGATATTGAAGACCATTACCGAGCTTTTGAGTTTTTATTACATCCATTTTTGTACATTTTCTTAGTTAATTTTCATAACAACCAGATGAGAATGCAGAGGCTTAGAGACTTATCCACAATCCCAGTTAGCAATGTCTGAGCCTAATATATCTCAATTCAAACATCCCCCATTGAACCACTTTCATTCTTACTGGTTAGTCCGAATGGGTAGGACTATTTATCCTTTTTATAGGTGTATCTATCAGAAGTTGCTAAGCCTGCTATCTTGTTATGCTGAGATCTTTGCCCCTTTAAAAGGCAGACTTAAAGTGCCACAGGTGACATGACATGGAAACTATTCATCAGCAAATATAAATTACTACTGGTATATCTGGGTGCATGGAGTAAGTCACCACATGCTACCAAAATTTCTTCCTGAAGTGGCATTCCCTATGGGTGTTCCATGCCATAGTCCGTGTTCATTAACTAATGTGGTTATGGAAGCCAGTAAGTGATCAACCAAACCTACAGGACATGCATGTAAGAGCAGGTGCCCATTGACGTTTTATGCCAGTCATATGTCAGGCCAATCTTACATTTTAGTTCTTATGTTCAACTACCTCATCTTTATAGGAAAGTTTAATCCTGATGCCTGTAAACCCTTCAAAATCTAGGCTGAGCTTCCTAATCCCTGTTTTCCATATCCAACTTATTTGTTTTCTGGAGAAGTCTATGGAGCTTACAAAAACATATTGTTACGTATCATCAAAGATCACAGATGTTGTAAGACAACACTGTATGTGGTGTGAATCTATGCACATGTGACAAATCTAGAGGTGTGAAGTCTACAGAAGTGCTTTTAGGAAAACGTAGCATTTCTATTTGCATTTTTAAACTGTAGGTGTCATTCAGATTCTTATTGATATTTTGAGTGGTTTGGAAAAAGCATGTAGAAATGAGGACACACAAAAATAAAATTGAAGCAAAAGAAGAGAAACACATGCTGGATAAGAGAAATTCTATTTCATTTTGATGAAGTGTTTTCGAAGTCCTAGGGAGACATTTTCTTCTAACCTCCTATGTTATATTTATCTCCTGTGCTTCTGGGGTAACTATGAAGAAAAAGATGATAAGAGGAGAGAACAGACAGATATATTTTCTTTTCTCCTTGATATCTGTTTCTTGGGTATATAAATGCAGCACAATGGCCAAAAAAATCATCACATTTTTAGGGCAAGTAGATTTTAAAAGAAAAGATAAATACCTTCTTTCCCAAGCTCTATTTCCATCTCATCGATAGTAAAGTAGGTTTCTAAAAGGAGATATTTTTTAAAAAATAAGAAATTATTAAAGCATTGCTTTGAGTACTTTTGTGAATGTGTACTATTGTTATGTTTTGAGACTTCATAATATTTAAAATGTACCTTTGCATTATTTCTTTGCTTCGAGAGTGTATAACAAAATAATCATATGGTGTTATATAATTAAAAATATTTCATTTTTAATGGTAAAAATGACATTGATTTTGGTAACTTGAGTTCTATCACAAGTCAATTAATATTTTAAGAATGTCTGTTTAATGTATCATTGCTATATTTATTGACCGCTCTTCCATTTGTTCATCTATCCATTCAACCACCATTTGGTAAGGCTCTTCCAGGATCCTGATATTTTGCTCAATGTTGGGAATATAATGATGCATTAATATTTTCCCATGCTCTAAAAGCATATGGCTTGATAAGAAGAGCTTGTTGGGTTAGGCAACTGAAGATTTTGTCTCTGATATATCCTAGGGATTATACATCTGTGGACAGTGACCCCTTCTTTCAACAATTAAATCTAGACCCAACCTAGTCTTTCTGAAGTCTTTTCTTTCTGGATTATTTGGGATTATTATCATTGCCCTGATTTTTATGGGCCATGATAAAGAATATTCAAAATTCATGCTCATGTATCCTCAATTTTTTTAAGAATAAATTTTATCTCAAGTTTGATATCAAAACCCAATTTGTCATCAAGTTGTTGAAATGGGGTTAGCAAAAAAGAAATGATCCAGCTAATATGTCAATTCTCCATTTTTAATTCCTAGAGTTAAAATTTGGCATGATTTTTTCCAATACTTTAGTTGGGATTTTTTTCATCTTTGGTACTCTGTTATTCCATGTACCTCAAAATAAATTTATATTAAAGTTACAAGCAGGGAAAAAATAGTTCAACCAACTAAGCTTGAAATGTAAAACACCTTCAGAAATATTTACATGTGTGTATATAAATAAAACTCTTTGAGAGAATAGTAAATATAAACAACAGTTTAAGAAAAAGTGTTCTAGTTTATGAGTTTAACATATTTGGTTCTGCTACATTGCCTTAACTCCAGTTTGGTGCATTATAGTGGTTTGAAAAATCTGAAGTTCTTAATATTGTTTAAACATCTACTTTTGAGGAAATATATCCTTTCCTTTTCCAGATATAACACATATAAAATATCCCATCTGGGCTGAATGCCAGGGAGGCACCATGCTTAAGTAATAAGCCCAATTATCTTGCTAATAAACAGCAACTAGAAATTGAACTCCTGTTGGCAGAAATATAGGATACTTAAACACTAAGAGGGATTAATTAAACTCTAAAAGGAATTACATTGCAAACAAACATAATAATAAATCATTATACAAATATTAAGTATAGCAATTATCTCATTTTCTTCTCTTTTTAGTTAATTAAGTTTATATTTTTAAACTATCATGAGAAACGGTTCCAAAGATGGTGGAGAGATTACTTCCAAGTATCTTCTGAGATACAAATTTCAGATTCCAAACTGATGAAAGATGAATTTGATGATAAATATTTCACTCCTAATGCCTAGGGATATGAATATGGTAGTCTCAAAGTTGGCATAGGCTTTAGGTAAATATTTGTACTGCAATGTGTCAAGCAAAGTTTTTTGGGGGACATAGTGATGGGCAGATAAGATGGTTCAGGTCAAGCACATATAAGAGTGAATTTATGATCACTGTAATATATTTACTTAGAAAAGTATTGTTGACTTTTCTGCAATTTCCTTTCTAATTATTTTAAAGGAGTTACAGAAGTGCAAACTTGTCTATATGAAAAAAATACAAGATTTTTTCCTTACAAACTACAGTCCATTCTGTTTGAGGTCATTCTAGAATTTTGCCCGAGATTGTTCTATTCAAAGGAGAATCTTAATGTCTGAGAACAAATGGTATGTGGAATTTGGGTTTCCACTCTTCTTTCCTCAGTAATGTATAATGAAATGGAAGGGATGAGGTAGCCCCTCCTCCACCATTACAAACAAACCTATGCACAAAGAAAGAAAGAAATACAAAGAACACTAGCAATCAAGCAAGATGTAGGGTATGACTTTACATCATAAATTTCAAAAAGGGTGACTATTTTAGTCTGTTGAGACTGCTATAACAAAATACTGCAGACAGGTAGCTTACAAACAGCAGAAATGATTTCTCACAATTCTGAAGGCTGGAAGTCAGAGATCACAGTGCCAGCATGGTGGGGTGAGGGCCCTCTTCTGGGTTACAGACTTTCTGTTGTATCCTCTTACGGCAGCAGGGGCCAGGAAACTCTGTGGGGTCTCTTTTATAAGAACACTAATCCCATTCATGAGAGCTCCACCCTCATGACCTAAGCACTTCTCAAAGGCCCCACCTCCTAATACCATCATATTGGACAATAGAGTTTCAATGTCTGAATTTGGGGAGGACACCACCATTCAGACCATAGCAGTGACCAAGGGAATTTCAGGGTGGCATTGTGCTGTGTTTAGACATGGTATCATTTTTTGCATCTGCATTGATGAGCTGGCAAAATCCTGAACATTCTAATAATCTGAAATCTCAAGAGAAGGAGGTGTTATTATACAAAGTTGGAAAAGCAAGAACTAAAAGCTAATCATCCTGAAGCTGAAGAATAAAAGATAAAGATTAAGACAAATATCATAACTGAAATAGTTTCAGTTATCTCTTCCTGCATAATAAACTGCCCCCAAAGTCTAGCAGCTTAAAATAACAATCACTTTATTGCTTGCAATTCTTTAGGACAGTAGTTAAGCATGATTCAGTAATTATGACTCCTCTCTGCTCTGCATGCTATCAGCTGGGCAAGTTCAATGGGATATGGAGGGTACATGATGGCCTCATTTACATGTGTTTGACCTGATGGCTTATTCATGACCCCTCTCTCTTCACTGTGTTTCCCATAATTCCGTAATTTAGTGACTAGATTCTAACAGAGTGAAAACAAGCTTAAAGCTGAGGTCAAGAATTGTCCTGCCACATTATACTGCTCAAAGTTAGGCATAGGAGCTAGGCCAGATTAAAGAGGGAAAGAAATAGCCTCTACCTCTCAATTGAAGGAGTGGCAAAGTTGCATTGACGTCATGCAGGATGGCAGGGATTGTTGTGATCATCTTTGAAACAGCTAAACAAATAAAGAGTATTGTACAACCTGATATTTAATAGCCAACACTCAATAAATGTTAGCAGTCATCTTCCAGACTCTGTTAAACATTTTACATTTATTAATTCATTTGATCCTCAAGAAACTCTAACAGGTTGATACTAACATAATGTCCATTTCCATTTTGCACATGAAGGAAATGAAGAACATAGTACTTTATCTAATCTGTAAAGGACATTTGTAGGTGATGGTGCCAGATGTCAAACCAAGGCCTTCTAACTCCAGCGTCTCCACTATTAATCTGTCCCCTTGCTGCACTTTATAAGACATTCTTCTTGAATATTTTTGTGTGTGTGAGGAACATTGGCCCTGAGCTAATATCTGTTGCCAATCTTCCTCGTTTTGCTTCAGGAAGATTGTTGCTGACCTAACATCTGTACCAATCTTCCTCTATCTCATATGGGATGCCACCATAGCATAGCTTGATGAGTGGTGCTAGGTCAGCGCCTGGGATCCAAACCTGCAAACCCTGGGCTGCTGAAGTGGAGCATGTGAACTTAACCACTATGCCACTGGGCTAGCCCCCCATTCTTCCTGAAAGTAAGAAAGAACTGAATCTGTACATTGAAAGAGCCCACTAATTCCAGGAGTAATTCATTGGTGTAATGGCTAGTGAGACACATCGTAGTAAATTAGTTTGAAAGTTAAAGAGGGAGTGCTTGAGCTGTCAGGCACAAAAGCCAACCAATTATAAGAAAAAACATCAGGCTGGCCTAAGAAAACTTCAAAGCAGTATTCCTGGCCAGAGGACAATAGAGCAATGTCAACAACATTCTAGACAATAGCAAGTGCAGTTAAAAAAAAATAACATTATAGCCACTCTAAATAAGATATATAAGTGGCTAATAAACACATGAAAAACTGCTCAACATCACTAATCATCATGGAAATACAACTCAAAACCACAATGAATATCACTTTGCCCCTATTAGGGCAGCCACTATCAAAAGAACAGATATAACAAGTGTTGATGAGGATGCAGAGAAGTTGAAACACTTCTGGTGGGAATGTAAAATGGTGCAGCCATTATGGAAAATAGTATGGAGTTTCCTCAACAAATTAAAAATATTTACCACATGATCCAGCAATCTCACTTCTAAGTATACACCCAAAAGCATCCAAAGCAGGATCTTGAAGAGATATTGGCACATTGATGTTTTATGGCAGCATTATTTACAATAGCCAAGAGGTAGAAGCAGCCCAGATGCCAACTGACAGATGAATTGATACAGAAAATATGGTATATTCATACAATGGAATATTGTGTAGCCCTTAAAAAGAGAAAGAATTCCTATTACATGCTACAGCATGGATGAACCTTGAGGACATTATGCTAAGCAAAATAATAACCCAGTCACAAAGGACAAATACTGTATGATTCCACTCACATGAAATATCTAAAGTAGTCAAAATCATATAAACAAAAACTCATACAAGAGACAAAGAAGGACATTATATATTGATAAAAAGGGTCACTTTGCCAAGAAGGTATAACAACTCTGAATATGTATGCTCCAAACATCAGAGCTCCTAAGTACATGAAGCAAACATAGACAGAACTGAAGGGAGAAACAGACAACTCTACAATTAGTGTAGGAAACATCAATATTCCACTTTCATTAATAGATAGAAAAATGAGACAGAAGATAAACAAGGAAATAGAAGACTTGAGCAACATTATAGACCAGTTGAACTTAACAGACATATAAGGAACACTCCATCCAACAAAATCCAAATGCAAATTTTTCTCAAGTACACAAAGAACATTCTCCAGGATAGACCATTTGTTAGGCCCCCAAAATGAGTCTTAATACATTTTAAAAGACAGAAATCATACAAAGTATCTAATTTTTATCACAATGGTATGAAACTAGAAATCATTAGCAGAAAGAAACACTAGAAAACACACAAATATGTGGAAATTAAACACACTCTAAACAACCAGTAGTAGGTCACACAAGAAATCACAAGGGAAATTTTAAAATATTGTTAGTCAAATGAAAATAAGAAGGCAAACACAGGATACTAAAACTTATGGGATGCAATAAAAGTAGTGTTTAGCGGGAAATTTCTAGCTGCATATGCTTACATTTGAAAAGAAGTAAAATCTCAAATTAATAACCTAACTTTTCACCTTAAGAAACTATAAAAAAAGAACAAACTAAAACCAAAGCTGGGAGAAGGAAGGAAATAATAAGCTTAGAGAAGAAATTAATGAAATAGGGAATAGAAAAACAATTGAGAAAATCAGTGAAAACAGAATTGGTTCTTCAAAAAAATTAACAAGCTCTTAGCTAGACTGATTAGGAAAGAAAAAAGAATACTTCAATTACTAAAATAAGAAATGAAATTGTGACAAGAATACTAATTTTACAGAACTAAAAAGGATTGTAAGAGATTACTATGAATAACTGTACGTCAAAAAATTGGATAATCTAGATGAAATGGAGAAATTGCTAGGAATATACACCTGATCAAGAGGAATTCATGAAGCAACAGAAAGTCTGAATAGATCTATAACTAGTGAGATTTAATAAGTAATCAAAAACTGCCTAAGAAACAAAAGCCTATGACTAGATGGCTTCACCATTATATTCTATCAAACATTTAAAGAATAAATAAAATCAATCCTTATCGTACTCTTCCAATAAATTGAAGAAGAGGGAACACTTCCTAACTCATTCTATGAGGCCAGCATTACTCTCATACCAAAGCCAAAGCCCCACAAGAAATCTACAGACTAATATCCCTTATGATTATTGATGCTTTTACCCTCAACAAAGTAGTAGCAAATAGAATTCAACAGTCCATTAAAAGGATTATATACCGTGACCACATGGGATTCTTCCTGGGATGCAAGTTGAACATACGACAATTAATAAAAAATTAATTAATAAAATATTATTATTAATCATATGGTCCAACATATTAAAATTAATTAATATAACACATCACATTAACAGAATGAAGGAAAAAAATATCATCTCAATTAATGCAGAGAAAGCATTTGATAAAATTCAACACCATTTCATTATAAAACACTCAACAAACTAGTATTAGAAGTATTTCAACATAATAAAGGCCATATATGAAAAACCTACAACTAACAATAGTTTTAGGATCTATTCTCCTAGCAACTTCAAAGATCCAATACAGTATTATTAACTATAGTCACCATACTGCAAACTTAGTAGTGAAAGACTGAAAGCTTTTCCTCTAAGATCAGAAACAAGACTAAGATAACTACTTCTACTCAAAATTGTACTGGAAGTCCTAGCCAGAACAATTAGGCATGAAAAAGAAATAAAAGGCATCCAAATTGAAAAGAAAGAAATAAAATTATCTCAGTTTGCAGGTGAAATGATCTTATATATGTTGTAAACCCTAGAGATTCCACACAGACACAGACCTAGTAGAACTAATTAATGAATCCAGCAAAGCTTCAGTATACAAAATCAGCACCCCAAATTTAGTTCCATTCTATACATTAACAATGAGTAATCCAAAAATAAAATTAAGAAAGCAATCTCATTTATAATAGCATCAAAAATAACAAAATACTTAGGAATAAACTTAACCACGGAGATGAAAGGCTTATATACTGACAATTATAAAATATTGCTGAAAGAAATTAAAGACGACAAATAAATGCAAAGACATCCCATGGTCATTGGCTGGAAGACTTATTATTAAGATGTCAGTATTACTCAGTATTACTACGGTTTCAGTGTATTCCCTATCAAATCTCAACACTATTTTCAGAAATAAATAGAAAAATCTATCCTAAACTTCATATGGAATTTCAAGGGACCCTTAATAGCCAAGACAACCTTGAAAAAGAAGAATAAAGTTGGGAGGTCTCACACTTCCTGACTTCAGAATTTATTACAAAGCTACAATAATCAAAACAGTGTGGTGCTGGCATAAATACAGGCATATAGGGACCAACCCCGTGGTCGAGTGGTTAAGTTTGCGCACTCTGCTTCAGCAGCCCAGGGTTTTGCCAGTTTGGATCCCAGGCACAGACATGGTACCACTCACCAGGCCATGCTGAGATGGCGTCCCAAATAGCACAACCAGAAGGACTTGCAACTAGAATATACAGCTATATACTGGGGAGCTTTGAGGAGAAAAAGAAGAAGAAAAAAGAAGATTGGCAACAGTTGTTAGCTCAGGTGCCAATCTTTAAAAAAAAAAATAAAACCAGACATATAGACCCATGGAATAGAATATAGATTCCACAAACAAACTCTCACATGTATGGTTGAATGACTTTTGACAAGAGTGTCAAGACTTTTCAATGGGGAAAAGATAGTCTTTTCAACAAATGATATCGGGAAAACTGAATATCTACATGCAAAAGAACGAAGTTGGACTGAACACTACATAAAAAATTAACACAAAATGTGTCAAAAGCCTAAGTGTAACAACTAGAAGGACCCACAACGAAGAATATGCAGCTATGTACCCGGGGGCTTTAGGGAGAAAAAGGAAAAAAAATAAAATCTTAAAAAAAAAAAGTCAGTTGATTAGCAATTAAAAAAAATCTAAGTGTAAGATTTAAAACTATAAAACTTTTGGAAGAGAACATATGGGAAAATTTTCTTTACATTGGATTTTGCAGTGATTTCTTGCATATAATACCAAAAGCACAGGCAACAAAAGAAAAAGATAAATTGGACTACATCAAAACTTAAATCATCTGTGTATCAAAGGATGCAGTCAACAAAGTAAAAAGGCAATCTACCAAAAGGGAGAAAATGTTTGCAAATCGGATATTTGATAAGGGGTTAACATCTAGAATTTATTAAAAACCATAATGCAACAATAAAAACATTAAACTATCCAATTTAAAAATGGGTAAAGACTTGAATAGACATTTCTCCGAAGAAGATATACGAATGGATACTAAGCACATGAAAATGCTCAACATCACTAATAATTAGGGAAATGCAAATTAAAACCAGAATTTGATACCACTTCACACTCAAAAACTGGAAACAGCCAACATTTCCTTCAACTGGTTGAATGAATAAACAAACTCCAACATATCCATGCAATGGAATAATATTCAGTGATGAAAGAAATGAGCTATCAAACAACAAAAAGACAAGGAGGGACCTTAAATGCATATGGTTAAGTGAGAGAAGTTAGCCTTAAAAGGCTACATACTGTATGATTTCAATTATACAACATTTTGTAAAAGACAAAACTATGGACACAGTAAAAAGATCAGCGGTTGCCAGGAGGGAGATATGAGGAAGAAGGAATGAATAGAAGAAGCACAAAGGGTTTTTTTTTAAGTAGTAATATTATTCTGTATGATACTGTCATGGTGGATAAATGACATTATATTATTTGTGAAAACCCAGAGAACTAACAACACACAGAGTGAATCTTCACATAATCTGTTGACTTTAGTTAATAATTATGTACCAATACTGGTTCATTAATTGTAACAAATGTACCACACAAATGCAACAAATTACTAATAGGGAAAATTGAGAGTGGAGAGGAGTATATGGGGATCTCTGTACTATCTGCCCAATTGTTCCTTAAATCTAAAACTTTTTAGAAAAATGAAGCCTATTTAAATAAAAGGCACCAGCGACAGTAGAATATAAATGAATAAAAGACATTTTGTGATTAAATTATTATCCAAATTTTTGCAAGAAAATTTTTAGACTTTGTCTTAATGACTAGACATAGTGCCTCATAAATACAATTCTCTGCTGGGAAGACTTAGACTGGAGCAGTACGTTTTCTCACAAACTTGTAGTTCCAATTTCAGTATAATCGCTGCATGTTGTCACTTTGGCTCTTCCGGTTATCTACTGGCCCACTGGTCTCTGGCAGGGATAGCAGATTAGCTGGTCTCACCAAGAAGCAGAATGATCTTCGCTGGAGCAATGAATGATCTATATTCAATAGGATAAATGCCAAATTTGTAAATATAAGGTACTATTCTGACATCTACTTTGAGTTAATTTTTGTGTATGGTTGGAGGTTATTGTCAAGGTTCATTTTTTGCCATATAGACATTGGTTATTCTTCTATTTGATGAAAAGTATTATCACATCCCCATTAAATTACCATGACACTGCCAAATATCACTTCACCATACATGTGTGGGGATATCTGGTCTGTTTTCTGTTCTGTCGAACTTTATGTGTATCCTATGCCAATATCACCCATCTTGGTTACTGTAGCTTTATAGGATACCTTGAAGTCAGGTTGCGTGAGTGATCCAAATGTGTACTTCTGTTTTAAATTTTTTGACTATATTTGGTCCTTTGAATTTCTATATAAATTTGAGAATAAGTTTGCAGATTTATCTATTGCTTCTTTTAATTCTGTCAGGTTTTGCATATGCTTTAAAACCCTGTTACTAGGTGTGCACACCTTTAGAATTGTGTTTTGTTGATAATTTGACACTTCTGTCATTATTAAATATCCCTCTTTATCTCTGGTAATTAACATTCTTTGTCCTGAAATCTATTTTATTTGACATTTACACAGTCCCTTAATTGCATGGTGTATCTGTTTATCTTTAATATATCTCTCTGTCTTTATATTTAAGGTTCCTTTCTTGTAGACAGTATATAGTTTTTTCTTACTCTTTTATCCTGTCTGATACTCTCTTTTATTTGGAGCTTTTAAACTACTTAAATGTAATTATTGATGTGCGTGGTTTTAAAATCTCACATCATATACAGTAATAAACTCAAATGGATTGTAAGTTTAAGAGCTAAAAGTAGAAAATTTCTGGAAGAAAACATAGGAGCAAATCTTAGTGATCTTGAGTTTGGCAAAGATTTCTTAAAATAGAACATAAATAGTTAGAATCACAATAGAATAAAAATCAGCAGTTTGAGCTTCAACAGAATTAAACTTTTAGTTATTCAAAAGTCATTGTAATAAAAATGAAAAGACAAGCCACAGACTGGAAGAAACAAATAATGTCAGGTAGTTTTAAAACAAATATCTGACAAAGCATTTATATACATATATATATGTAAAATATATATACACACATAAATATATTAATAAAGACTCTTAAACTTTAATATAAGACAAACAAGCCAATAAAAAATGGGTGAGACATATGAATAAACACTTCACCAAGGATAATATATGAATGGCACATAGGCAAATAAAAAGATGCTCAACATCATTAAGAAAATACAAATTAGAACCCAATTAGGAACAACTGTAAACCCATTAGAGTGTCCAAAATTTTAAAAAGACCAACCAAAGCAAGTGTTGGGGAAGATACAGAGTATTTGGAATTCTTTACACTGCTGGTGGGAATATAAAATCATACAACTGTATTGGAAGCTTTGACAATTTCTTATAAAGTTTAGCTTATATCTGCTATACGATTCAGCCATTAAGCTCCTGGATATTTATCCATGGGAAAATAAAATATACATTCATACAAAGAATTGCACACACCTGTTCATTATGGCTTTATTTATAATAGCACAAATTGGAAACAACCCAAATGTCAATCAAAAAATAGATAAACCTATTGTGATATGTTCATATAATGGAAGGCTAATCAGCATAATTTCCTTTATAATTCCTTTATAAAGGAAAGTGAACTATTGATGCATGCAACAATATGGAAGAGTATATATTATATGACTGCGTGTTTTGCAATACCTCCTACCCTACCTGTAAGTGACTGCAGATATGAGTAATCCCAGCCAAGCTCAGAAGAACCACCCAGTTGAGCCCAGACTAAATTACTGACCCTAAGAATCATGAGCAAATATGTTTTCTTTAAGCTACTAAGTTTTTAGGGTGTTTTGTTGCACAACAATAGCTAACTCACAGTTTCCTGCTAAAATATAAAGCAAAACATCTGTTCTCTCTGAGCAATTTTTTTCTAATTTGTAAAATGGACATGGAGAAGATTGTATTACCTATATATGCCACCTAACTCAGGCTTTTGGTAAGGATTAAACGAAGTAGAAAAATTACTTTGTAAATCTGTCTTATTTTTCTAGGATAAAACCTTTCAGGAATATTTATCAATAGTATGGTTGAAACACACTGGAGTTGAGGTTCTGAAATTTGGGATCACATTTTATTGGATTTGCCTTGAGTGTTTCATATAAATGATGCCAGTAATGAGATAAATAAAGCATAAATAAAGATAAAGTCATTCAAACTAATTTTAAATTCCTTCTAGAAACAAAACTATTGTGTTATTCTGTGTCAGAAATACTAATAATAATGTAACCAATTAGGCAGTGTTATATTAATGGAAGGTAATTTAATTAAGTAATTAGCACCCTTCTTAGATTAAAAGGTAGAGCATGAAAACAAGGATTGTTATTGGGGGAACTGAACCTGAGAATTGTCATCATACTTATTTTAAATGTATCAAAAACTTGCCTGAAAAAGTTCTTGTATGTGAATACATATAAAATAATACAGTTTCCATTTCAAATCACAAATTTAATTTTTCATTTGTTATTTTATTTCTAAGATATCTTTATGTAAGCTTCAATCCCTATTTTTCTATATAAATGATGAATCCAATAATGAATGAATGGCCTAATGGTAAGTACAGGACAGAATCAGGGTTCCTGACATCAAGAAGGTTTTGATGGAGATAGAGGATACAAACATAAGTAGTCAAATAGCCGTTATAGAGTAGGAGAAGAGTAGCTGGATGTTTCTCCCTGGCCATGGGGCTAAGTGATGTTTCCCTATCCCCTTGCATCTATTTGGGGCTATATGACCAAATGGTAAAATGTGATCAGAAGTGACGTGTGCCACTTCTGTCTAGAGAATTTAAGAGAGGGTGTACCTTTACCACTCTCTCTCCCTTGTACATCTGCCGGCTGTATGTCATTTCCTAAAAACAGTTGGCAGCTATATGTTGAAGATGATGGAGTCTCTACCATACCCACTTACCTACTCAGGACTGTTATGTGAGCCACGAATAAATCTATTTTTGGGTTAAGCCACTGAGATTTGGGGGTGATTTATTATACCTGTTGGTTTACTCTGACTAATTCTTAAACACAGGCACTTCCTTCACTCAACAAATATTTATTAAGTACTTACTAGGTGACAGACACTGTGCTAAGAACTCAAGAGGACAAGAGAGAAAAAGACAGGCGAGATTCTACATTCACAGACCATACATTGTAGTGTGGGAGACAAAATAAACATATTTAAGTAATGGAAATTGTTCTTAATTATGACTTGAACCATGAAATAAGTAAACCAGGTTATGTGACTGAGAGTAGGTGAGACCTATTTCATGGAGTGGTCAGTGCATACTTGTAGAAGGAGGCGGTAATGAAGAGAGAGCCAAAGGATGAAAGAAACCAGTAAGCCAGAGTCTGGAGAATATTTAGGCTCCTGGCAAAGGAAACATTGGGTACAAAGAAGCTGCATCTGGAAAAACAGCATGTTCTGGAAATTGAGAAACTTGCGTGACTTGAGCATATGAATAGAGAGTTTGACTAGTTTAGGTTGGAGAAGCAGGCAGTGGCTTATTCATGTGAGAATTTGAGGGGACATTTATTTATTTTTATGTTTATCCTAAATGCAACAGAAATACATGGAAGAGTTGTAAACAACGGAATGGCTTAGCTTAATTTAAATGTTAACATATGGGAAGAGTTAACATGTGGAAAGTGAATAGATATATAAAGTCCTCTATACATGTTAATGGTTGTAGTAGTAACTCTTGTTGTTATCTCTTAAATTATAGCACTGGATACTGTGGGACATGTGAGTGGGGTATAGAGGCAAAAAGCAAACTAGAGAGACCAGCTAAGAAGCTATTATGGTAGCCCAGATGATGACAGTGGCTTGAGTCAAGGTGGTGGAAGAAGAGATGGAGAAAAGTATACTGATCTCAGATAGAGCTTGGCAGTGGATGTGGGAGTGAGAGAAAGGGAGAAGTGAGGAATGTCTCCTAGATTTCTTGCATTGTTGTTGAAAGAATGGTGGTATTCTTTTGGAATGGGGTGGAAATCGAGTGAGAGTCAAAGATTCCATTGTAGACATATTGAATTTGAAGTGTCTGTGAGACATCCAAAGGAGAAGTCGAATAGGCAGGAGCATATATGAGTCTGGAGCTCAGAAGAGAGGTATGGTATGGAGAGTTGTATTTGAAAAGTCTTAGTGAAAGGATAAGCTTAAAGCCCTGAGACAAAATGAAGCTACTAAGAAAAGAATATGGATGGAAAAGAAATTAAGTCAAGAACTCATCCTTAAGGAAACCAAGAGTTGGAGGTCTTGAATAAGAGGAGAAGCAAATGTTGAAAATAAACTGTCTTTCAGTTCATGCCTACACAAGTTCTAACTACTGTAAGTTTCTGAAACAAGCTAAGCAGCTTCATAACTTGAATATGCCGTCTATCCACAATTCTTTACCCATCCCTACATGTTCGTTCTCATTCTACAAATCCCTGTGAATTTGCAAATCTCTTCCTAGCATTTCTCTTGTTTCTGAATATCTTCTCTCCTGTTCTTGCTGCTCTTGACTGTCCAGCATTCTCTGTTCTCTAATCAAGATCGCAGAGGGAACCAGTCTATATTTTTGGCTGAGCTAATAACCATTGTTCTGATTATAGGTGAGAGCTGTCCTCCTCATGAGCCACCAGCCAGTTTATGGATGGTAACCATCCTGTTATAATCAGTGCTCAGGTTTCTGCATAGAGTAGCCCAATATTTGAACGTAGCATGTAAGTGACAAGTCTAGTAAAATAAATATTTATTGGATTGAAATTATTTAAGAACTTATAGATGTGCCACCATTCTGTTTGTACCAAATCACAGCTCTCAGGTTTTTTCTACCCTTCTCTTTTCACCTTTATCAACTTTCTAAGAAGAGTTCAGTGAGCATCTTTTCGAAGTCTTGCAGAGATGTAGAAAGAAGGGGCAGGAGAAATATGTGTCGGCATATGGGATATGAGAACTGGCTAGAAAAATATCAAAGCTTAATCATTTTCACCAAATTTCCCCAGTCCCACAAATATTCCTGTTTACTGCCCCAGAGCTTAGCTAAAATGGAGAAAAGAAAGACAGGAGTATATGCTTTAATTTTATAGTTACAGACAGAGGAAAAATAAACGTGGCCCCATTTGTGAGGTGAGAGAATTTGCCCTCACTTTTTTTTAACCACAAATTTTTTTTTTATTTTTATTTATTTACCGCTTATATCTTACCATTTTGGAGACTTTAATAGGAAATATTTAATACAAAAAGAAGATTTTAGTTGGAGATGGGGATAATTTTGTTTCCCTGATTCTGGATGGATAGTGACCTAAGAAATTATCTTGTGTTTGGACGATTATATTTATAAAGCCAATGACTATCATCATATGACTCTGGCATTTAGATGCAGGTTTCATTTTTAGGTGCTATCTTGTGGAAAAAAGACAAAACCCATTTTGCATTTTTGGTTAGGGTTGGTGGTTCTTCCTTTGGGAAACTATTGTATTAGCTCCTCCTTTAGAAAATTATTTCAGGAGTTAGCTGAGAACCAATTAGCTGAGAACCAGTTAGCTTTGCTGGCAGCAAATGATATACTCTTTACAACAATTATTTTTTTAAAGCATGCTTCACCTAACAAAAGTGTTATGTTAATATTAAGTTCAAAAAGTTGTTTTGGGGGCTAGCCTTGTGGCTGAGTGGTTAAGTTCATGTGCTCTGTGACACCAGCCTGGAGTTCACTGGTTTGGATCCTGGGCACAGACTTACACATCACACATCTAGCCATGCTGTGGCAGCATCTCACATAGTAGAACTATAATGACTTACAACTAGGATATACAACTATGTACTGGGGCTTTGGGAGAAAAAAAAAGAGAGGAAGATTGACAGCAGATGTTAGCTCAGGGGTAATCTTCCTCAAAAAAAAGTTGCTTTTGTTTAAATCAGTTAATAGCCTTGTAATATTGAGGTAAACATTGCAGTCCCCCAAATAAAGAATATCACCTCTCTTGGCAAGTGTGTTCTATTTTTCTAGTAATCTATAAATATTTCTTCATGAATATTTGATAGTTTCAATGTATTTTGAATGCTCATTAAATATTCATATATTGCACATTCATTGTGTGATAAACATAATACAAGTACATGTTAAAATCAATACAACTTTCAGTTGAAATAAACTACCTGCGGGTCTCATCCAGAAGCTTTGGTTTTATAAATGGCCAATTTAAGAAGAAAAATCTCAGACTGTTTGCAGATTCATGAATGTCATAAATTTCACTGGGAAGAACTATTCAAGTGCCTCTGCCTGTGGAGTTAATAGTTGGCCTACTCGTCAGCTCCCGCAGTGCCAAGCCCTGCTGCCCCCGGGCTACTGTGTTTACAGAGTGGGTCTTTATAGAACATGTAAGTAGACCTTGAGCTCTTGCTGTGGGCAGCCTTGTAACACAAAGTCTTTTCCTCAGACTCAACAAAAGACATTGTTCTGAGGAAAGGTATTAAGAGGTAAGGGGATCATGGAGTTTGATAGCATAGTAAAGTTCTTTGGTAGAGGTCATGGGGTTTTCTTGTTTTTATTGTTTGCCTATTCTTATATAATCACAGAACTCCTTATTTTCTTTTGGGAACCACTCTTCCACCTCTCAATCATGTCATTTCTGTGTGACTGACACCCACAACCCCCATCTCCCACGGCTCATGGGTAGTCACGTGACTCAGGCCTGGCCAATCAGAGCACCACACCATACAGCAGTGGTGATTAATCCTGGGTGTTTAACCCAAGCAAACCCACTGAAAATCCAGAGAATTTTTTTTAATTCTAATTTTTTATGGAGTTATCAGGAAACATGCTGAATCTCTTTGCTGAAATCACTAGCTGTAAGAATCACTTAAATCTAGGAGAAAGTGAGACCACCTTTATTACCGCAAGGATTGCAAGTATCTGAAAGGATGAAGATAACACAGAGGAAAACAGTTTCCAGAAAGAGACAGAAATGAAATTCTGTGACCTTAGTTGGAATCCATAGATCCAGAGTGCCTGACGTTGCTTCTGTTCCCTATCATTTCCATTTAGTGTGTGAACGCCTTTGAGTTTTCACCGTTACCTGCAGTTGAAAGCCTTATTCATACAGAAATGTTTTTTTGTCTCCACGTGAAATAAGATGGGAAATTAAGAAGTGTTTTCTCTTCAGTTTTAGATGATTTTTTACTATTTCAAAGGAGTTTCAAATTTACAAAATTTTCAATAATAAATATAATATGAAGAAAAATCATGTATGGTTTACCCAAATTCGCCTGTGTTAACCCTTTAGCCACTTTGCTTGGTCATCTGTTCTTTCTCTCCTTCTCCCCCTCCTGTTCCTTCTCTTTGTCTCTGACCCCCTAATACATATGTGTGGTGTGTATATACATACACACATATATGTAAATAATTGTTTGTTACATATATATGCACAAATAATCTTTTTAACTATTTTAGCATAAGTTACATATGTAGTTGTGGTCCTTTGTCCCTAAATATGTCAGTGTACATTTCCTAAGAATAGCAATATCCTCTTACATTATTATATCACAGTACAGTTATCAACTTTATAAATTTACATGGATATACTTTGATCATTTAATCTAATTACAGTGCATCTTTCAATTTTGTCAGTTGTCCAATAATGTCCTTTATAGGATTGGCCCACCCCACCCTTCCAGGAGCCCTTCCAGAATCAGGTTTTACATTTATTTGCCATGTCTTTTTAGCCTTGTTTAGCCTGAAACATTTCCACGGCCTTTGCTTTTTATAACATTGATGTTTTTTAACAAAACTTCCTCCGTCCTTTTTTTGTAATAGAACAGTTCTCTTCTGTTGTTTGTCCAATGTTTCCTTATGATTAGACTGAGTTTTCACATTCTCTGCTGGAATGGCACGTGGTGGGGTGCTGAGTACTTCTCAGGTACACATTATCCATCTGAGACTCATTGTTGACGATAATTTTGATCACACAAAGTGTTTCTTCATTTCTCCAATATATAACTACTTTTTTTCTCGTCTTGCAATTAATAGTCCGTGAGGAGACACTCTGAGACCATGAAATATCCCGTTCCTTATTAACATTTCCCGGTAAACTTAGCATTCTGAACTTCCCTGATTTAATCTTTATCATGACAGTTGTAAACTGACAATTTTCTAGCTCCAGCCCTATCTTCATATTTACTAACCAGATTTCTGCAAGTAAATAGACTATTTTTTCACTTAAACTTTTTGTTTGAGATCATTGTAGATTAACATGCAATTGTAAGAAATAATACGAAGAGATCCTATGTGCCCTTTGTCTAGTTTCCCCAGTGGTAGCATCTTTCAGAATTATAGTAGTTACAACAAACAGGATGTTGACGTTAACATGGTCAAGATACAGAACATTTCCATTACCACAAGGACCCCTCATGTTGCCTTTTTATAGCCACATCCACTTCCCTCTCATCCCCACACTCTCCTTAACTCCTGGAAATCACTAATGTGTTCTCCATTTCTAGAATTTGGTCGTTTCAATCATGTTACGTAAATGAAATCATCAATATGTGACTTTTTGAGATTGGCTTTTTCACTCAGCGTAATTCATATGGTGAAATAGTGTTCCATGGTATGGATGTACCACAGTTTGTTTCACCATTCACCCATTGAAGGACATTTGGATTGTTTCTGGTTTTTTTATTATTATGAAGAAAACTACTATAAACATTCATGTACAGGTATTTGTGTGAACATAGTCTTTATTTTTCTGAGATAGATGCTCAGTAATACAGTTGCTGGGTCATATGGTAGTCACATGTTTAGTTTTTTAATAAACTGCCAAACTGTTTTAAGAGTGGTCATAGCATTTTACGTTCCCACTTAAGATGTATGAGAGATCCACTTTCTTGCTAGTGTTGGGTGTGGTCACTACCTGCATTGTAGCCATGCTCACAGGTGTGTAGTGATATCTCATTGTAGTTTTAATTTGTATTTCCCTGATGGCTAGTGATGTTGAACATCTTTTCCTGTGCTTATTTTCTATATGTACATGTTCTTCAGTCAATTGTCTCTTCTTGTCTTTTGCGCATTTCTATTTGAATTATCTGTTTTACTATTGAGTTTTGAGAATTCTTTATATATTCCAAATACTTGTTCTTTGTTAAATATGTGGTTTGTGAATATTTCCCCCATTCTGCAGCTTGTCTTTTCATCTCTTACAGGGATTTTCACAGGGTAAAATATTTTAATTTTGATGAAGTCTAATTTATAAATATTTCCTTTATGGATTATGCTTTTGATTTCAAGTCTAAGAACTTTGCCTAGCTGTAGGTCATCAATAATTTCTCCTCAATTTTCCTAAATGTTTTATAGTTTTACACTTTACATTTAAGTATGTGACCCATCTTGGTTTACTTTTTAAAAAAATGTTTTATTGTGATTAAAAAAACCCATAAAATTTACCAGTTTAACCATTTTTAAATGTATAGTTCAGTAGCGTTAATTATATTCACATTGTTTGAATCAGATCTCCAGAACTTTTTCATCTTGCAAATCTGAAATTCTGCACCAATAAAACAGCAACTCCTCTTTTCCCCTCCTCCCAGCCTGTGGGAACTACCATTCTGCCCTCTCTTTCTATGAATTTGACTAATATAGATACCTCATATAAATGAAATTATTCAGTATTTGTCTTTTTATGACTGGTTTATTTTACTTGCTATAATGTGAATTTGGTTGATTTTTTTGTATAAGATGTGAGACAGATCAAGGGTCATCATTTTTTTTTTGCCTATGGATGTCCATTTGAGCCTGCATAATTTGGTGAAATGACTATCTTTCCTGCATTTCATTGTTTTCACAATTCTGTCTAATATTAGTTGGGCATATTTGCATGGATCTATTTCTGGGTTGTGGGGTTTTGTGTTGAAATTCATAAAAGATATTGGTCTGTATTTCTGTTGTTGTTGTTATTTTCTTTGTCTGGTTTTGGTCTCAGAGTAATGTCAGCTTCATAAAATGAGTTTGGAAATGTCCCTCCTCTTATTCTCTGGAAGAGATTGAATAGAATTAGTGTCAGTTATGCTTTAAGTGTTTGGTAAAACTTTTGAGGGAGAGGTTTTAAGATTATAAATTCAATTCCCTTAATAGTTATTATAGTTTGTGTTTTTTGAGGAAATGATCTTTTTCATCTAAGTTGTCAAATTTATACGTGTAGAATTGTTTGTAGTATTCCCTCATTATCCTTTTGATATCTGTAGGTTCTATAGTGATAGCCTCTGTTTTGTTTCTGATATTTGTAATTTTCCTTTTCTCTGTCAGTCTTACTTGAGGGTTGCTAATTTTATTAAGCCTTTTTTTTTTAAAAAATAGCTTTGTCCTATTGAATTGCTGTATTATTTTTTTGTGTGTATAATTTCACTGATTTCTGCTCTAAGCTTTTGGTTGTCCTTCCTTCTGTTTACTTTGGGTCTACTCTAACTTCTTGAGGTGATTGCTTAGATTATTGATTTCAAACTCTCTCTCTTTTCTAAATATGCATTTTAGTGTTATAAATTTTCTTCTTTTTGCTGCTTTAGCTGTGTTCCACGATCTCTTTCTTTAAATTGTTGTAGTTAGGCCATTTTTATCTCATAATTATTGCTATGTTAGGGCTGAATTCTGCCATTTTATTTATTATTTTGTGTTTTCTGTTTGTCATCTGATTTTTATTATTTGTCTGTCTTCTTTTTACAGCCTACCTCAGTGGTTTCTGTAGGTATCTATGTAGTAAAAAATTAACCTTACCCATGGAGAGGTCTGGGTTTTGCCCTCAGCTGCTGGGATAGGATCTCTAGGCCCTTGGAATGTCATGCCTGATAAGAGTGTCTTTGTTTACCTGGGTGCCTTAGGCCACATCAGACATAGTAATGTAGGTTGGGGACATTGGGCCATACCACATAGTCTAACAGTGTGATTTTGGGTGGGAACTTGGGGTCCACAAGGGATCAGCTTGACTTCTGGAGGACTGGAGTCTGAGGTTAGCTATATGGTCAGTCAACCGGATCTATGACTGAGCCCAGTAAAAATTCCAGAAACCAAGGGTTAGGTGAGCTTTCCTGAACGGTAATATTCCATGGGTATTACCACATATCACTGATGGGAAGAGTTAACACTATCCATGGCTTCCCTAGGAAAGAACAATTGGAAGATCCATGTTTAGAAAACTTCTAAATTCTGCCATTGCATTTTTCCCTTGGCTGATTTTAATCTGTATTCTTTCGCTGTAATAAACTATAACCATGAGTATAACAGCTTTTGGTGATCTCATGAGTTTTTCTAGCAAATTATCCAAGCTGAGGGTGGTTTTGGGGACCACTGAACTTGCAATTGGTGGCAGAAGAGGGTGATTTGGAGGATGCCTTAACTCTTTCCATGGTGTCAGAAGGAAGGACAGTATTGTGGACTGTTTCCTAACTTAACACTGTTACATTTTATATACATAAATTATCACAATATACTGCAGTTACCATTTTACCAGATTGAGTGAAGTATAAAAAACTTACCTTCCTTTATGATCCTTTACCCTACTTTACTTATAATATGATTACCTTAAATATTTCCTCTACATATATGTAGAACCACATTAGACAATGTTTTAATTTTGCTTCAACCATGAAACATAATTTAGAAATGCACGGGAAAAGGGAAAACCTATTTTATTTACCCATATTTTTGCTTATGGTGTTCTTTCATCCCTCTTGAAGTTCCAAGCTTCCTCTTTTTATTGTTTCTTTTCTGTTTGGAGTACTCCCTTTAACTGTTTTTGTCTTTGCAGGGTACGTTTGGTAGCAACAAATTTTCTTAATTTTCCTTCATCTGAGAATGTCTTGATTTCCCCTTTGATTTTTAAGGATATTTTCACTGAGTATAGGAATCTGGGTTAAAAGTTCTTTTCTTTCAGCATTTGAAAAATATTGTGTCACTTCCTTCTGCCCTCCATATTTTCTGATGAGAAATCCATGGTCATCCAAAATTGTTTTTTTCTAACAGTTTGGTGGTGTTTTTCTCTGGATGATTTCAAGATTTTTTTTTCCTGTGTCTTTAGTTTTCAGAAGTTTAATGAAGTGTCTTGTGTGTATTTATTTAGGTTTATCCTGTTTGGGATTTGTTCAGCATCTTGAATCTATAGTTTTATGTCTCTTGCCCAGTTTAGGAAGTCTTCAGCCATTATTTCTTAGATATGTTTTCAGCCCCAACCTCTTTTTTTCAGATAGTCTTGGGACCCTGATGACATGGATATTAAATCTTTACTTATAGTCTCATAAGTCACTGAGACTGTGTTCATTTGGTTTTTCAATCTGTTTTTTTCTGGTTCAGATTGGTTTATTTTTGTCTTCCAGTTTATTGATTCTTTCCTCTGTTGCTTTCATTCTGCTATTGAACCCTTCCACTGAGGTTTTTATTTCAGTTATTGTATTTCTATCTGTCTCTTCTTAATATCGTCTTTTTGTTTGTTTGGTAAGATTTTCTGTTGCTTTGCTGAGATTTTCTATTTTTCCATTTGTTTCAGGTTTGTCTGTATTTGCTCACTGAAGAATTTTTATCATGGCTGCTTTAAAATCTTTGTCAGCTGGTTCTAACATCTCTGTCATCTGGGTGTTTACATCCATTAACTGTCTTTTCATTCAGTTTTCAATTTTTCTCTTTCTTGATCTAATGAATGATTTTTTGAAAACCTGGACATTTTTATATTATGCTATGTGTCTCCAGATCTGATTTACACCTCTGCTTTACTTGGCTTTTTTGGCACTGCTCCATTGAGTGAAAGGGAGAGGGCATTGTTTCATGACTGTCATGTCCAGGTTTTTCACTCAATCTCTGTTGATATGTGAAAAAGCTGTTCTTCGTTATTGTTGAGATGGAGATTGAAATTGGGCTCCCCTTATGATCTCCACTGACGTTGTGCTGGAGGTCACTTTGATACTACTGGGTGATAATGAAAGCCTAACTCTACTGTAGTCCTCTGATACTACAACAGTGGGGAGAGAGGGTGGAAGTCTAGACACCCGTATATTCTCTGCTCATGCTACAAAGGGGTGATTTTTACTGGCCAGCTACTCTATTTGACCTTCTCTGATATTCTGTCTGTAGGGGTGTTAGAGCACCTCTTAACAGCCTCATGAAAGTGAAGTCTAGGCTCTTCATTTTTCCTTTGCCCATGTGAATGTGGACAGGGCCTGTTTTTTTCTGTAGTGTTTGACTGAAGTGCAGGAGTTCTTGTCTAAAAGTTTTCTGTTTTACTTCCCTTTTTCTGGTCCTTTGGCTACATGGACAGGCTCTAATAGAGCCTTTTTTGTCTGTGCCTTTTTTGTTCTGGGTTGCCACATTCTTTGGCTCCAAGTCAAGGATATATAGGACAGAAAAAGAACCCAGGGAAGTTACCACCATGGCTTTCCTGAGGTCCCTAGGTTCATTGCTGGTCTGCCTTTTGTATCTCCACTTTTCAAAATCTTCTTATTTTTGTTGTATATACAATGTTCAGGATTTTTAGTTGTATTTATTGGGCAGAATAAGGAAAATACATTCCATACTCCATTTGCCCATAAGCAGAATTCTCTAAGTAAATCAGTTTTTAAACTCCTTCCTAAGGCTCACCTGTCTGGTTGGGTCTTATTACCACCACGCAGTAGAGAATTTGTTGAGTGGCCTTTGGGTTTATTATGTTTATTGACCTTTCCATGGAATAAATAGTGAATTGATGGATAGTGGGGCAGAGTTAGTTTGGGCTGCTTTGTGTTTGCTGTTAAATTCCAAGAGAGCAGAGAACTTTTCTATTGTGTTTCTACTATATTTTCAGCTTCTAGCAGAGTTCCTTGCATGTGGTAGAAACTCAGCAAATGCTTTTGAAGGAATAATTTATCTTGGAAATATCTAAGGACAGGGAAATGCAATCTCTGATTTTTGAACTTGACCCTCAGCTATCAATATTGGCCTGTGGACCTCAAACACCCTTGAAAGTTAGTAAACTTAAATTTGGTTATACTAAATTAGTCTTTAATAGGTTGGTTCTGTAATTAAATTGATTATTCTAATCTCTAATGAAAGATTGCTCTTGAAACACATGCCTATTTCTTTTGTTTTGAGGGTATTTTAATAGTTGTCTCCAAAAGATGTGAAGACGTGCACCATGTGATCTACTCTACTGGGTAACTTAACAGCAGTTCTGGCGAGAAACTTTTTGGATGCAGCTCTTGTTGTCTCATTGCTGGTGCCTTCCTGAATTTAAGAGGTAGTGGGAGGTAAAGAAGAGCAATTGGTTATGATAAGACATGCTGTGCTTAAACCAATTATACCTCCAAAACCACCCTTGGAGACTTTTCATACAATGACATAGGATTACTTGAGAAATAGTTAATGTTTTTCCATAGTGAATCTTGCTAGTGAGAGGGGAAATACTACTAAAAGGAAGAGCAATTTGAAAAATGATTCAAACAAATGTGCTATTAGAAGCATGCAATTAAAATAAATGAAAGTGGTGAGTACAGATGTGATGCTTTATTTCTTACAGTTCCATCTACAGAACATCCATACTGTGAGACCCATAAAAAGGATAAACGGGTTTTCTTTCTGTTAAATCTGTAAGTCATTGGAAAATACACAAACCTATACTTCTTTGCTCACATTACGTTCGTCTGTGAGGAAGGGTGAAAATAATGGCTCAAAAATGTTTCCAATCTTTGTCAGAATCATATATCCTAATGATTACTTGTTTCCTACAAATAGTGATGAGCAATAAACTCTGAAACACTCCATACCCTATCTCCTCACCACTCTCCTTATAACTGCCAGAATCAAATGCATTCTATCTGCTTTTGTGTTTTTAATCATTAGTGTGTAACCTTAATACCATCCATTTAGCTCTCAACAAGGTATGTGAGAGTTTTTTTGGAGAGAGAAAAATGAACATTTTGCATTTCTAAATTGGATTTAATAATTTAGAGCCACACGTGAATTTCTGTTCTTAGAAACTGCAACCAAATCCCATATCAGTAGATTTGATTATTTTCAAGCACAAGATAAAAGTTGCATTGTAATGTATAAAAATGCTGATGATGAGCAATGATATGCTGTGTGGTACAGCTTTGATTTACAAATCAACTAGGGTGGCCTGTTTTTGATCATTACCTGTGAATTATTGATACCCTTAGATCAATGATATGGTTTCCTTTCAGCTTGGTTCAGTTTTTACTTCCTTCTAAGAATGCACATTTTATTGGTTGGGACTCCTTTGTTTGACCTCCTGGAAACCTAGTGGTTGAAAATCCTCCTTAGAAGAGGATTCTGTTGCATCCTAATATTTTAGGTGAATAAAATCATCTCCTTTGAAGCACAGCCTTTCCCTTCAATGTAGCAGTATTGCCCCTTTGTATCAGATTCTTATAGAGCCCTGGTTCTTTTAATAAGTCTGAGTATTTTAATAAGGCTGAGACGAATATAATTCGACTAAATGGAAATAAAATTATTTATAATTCTTGCATACTCTATAAAACTAGATTCACAGGGCTTAACCAGAGAAATTGGGTCCTTTTATAGGCTAACTTTGTTTTTGTCGAACTAGTATATGTACTTCCTAATGATCCAGAAGGACAGTTTACTATTTTATAATCTGAGCTCCAGGATCCATCACTTGTCTTACAGCCACTCTTTGGAGAAAATGTGAATGGCTTTTTACTTATCTTCATTCAAGGATGAGTCTTAAAAGTTCTAGAAACAAAAACAGTATGAGCTCCACTGAGGATAGTGCAAAATGAACAAGTACTAAATAGTAAATTAGAAGCAAGCTGAAAGAATGAATTGTGCTCATTTTGGACTAAAAATTCTAAACCCAGTGATGGACGGTAGATCAGCAAATGAAACATCATTTAGTCACACAGACTCCCTAATGAAGCATAAACATTAGCTTTGTTGCAAGGATGAAAGTAAAAATATTGTCCCTTAATGGATGCAGCAGACCAGAGGTGTTTAATGACCTCTTCCAAGTGTAAAGTCACTGATGGTAAAATCACCTCATCATCCTTATGGAGGTGAGGATCATTTACACAAACTTAAAGTCACCCTTGACAGACAGGCTCTTCGTTGATTTCATTAAGTACCAGACTTTGCTCACCCAGTTCGCCTCAGGGTACACACATTTCATTTCCATGAGTACTCTGGGAGGACAGTTCATGTGATTTGCCAATATCCCGGCCAACATTCACATAATAAAATGCAACCACCATGGAACATGGGCTGAAAAACAATCCATCCAGCATTTAATGGGTAACATTAACGTGCTCTTAAAAACACTTGTAACAAGTTTAATTACTGTTCCTTTTAGTGTGAATGGCAGCTGTCCAGAAGCTAACTTCTTACTAAATTCATTTTAGTAAAGGCAGACAATAATAAATAAAATAAATCATTGTAATTATGAGTTACTTCCAGAAGTTAGACTTACATTACCATGACATTAACTCAGAAAAGAGCCACATTTTTATTCCAGATTAGAGTTTTCTTTGCGAAAACCGTTCCTTACCTACCCTGACTTTCAATCTGATATTGTCTTTAAATTAATTTTTGTTTTATTTTAAAAGTGATGTTATTATAACTTTTGGAGTTTTTATCTCAAAGGATAAAAATCAGTTTAGATACCAGTTGGAGCTTTCAGTAGGTTATTAAAATACAGAAAAATGATTAACAATATAATCTAAAGCAGTGCTAGTGTTAAGTTTCATTTGTGCAGAGCTGTTGGGCTGAGAACTGTCTGTTAGCCATTTATGGCTAAGAAGTACATAAAATGAGAGTAAGCATTAAGATTTTTTATAGCGGTTTGATACTACCACATTTTTATTGTATTTTACAAATGTTATCAGTCTGCTATGGACTGGAGGAAAAAGAAGATCCTTTACCACAGAAACTTAGAGAAGCATTGAATTTCCATGGGCATGGGGCTAAACTTCTCAAGGGGAACTTGCGTAGACTGGGAGAGGGAGGGCTGTGAAGTTTATTTTTGTGTTATATGGGATCACAGTTTTTTCTCTGAAGGAGATAGATATGTCCCTTTCAGAAGTTCCAATATTTCAAGCATCTTAAATTGGCCATTGATTCTTTAACTGTGTGCTGAAGATAACCGTCCTTACCAATTTCTGTATGTGTGTTTCTTTGAGACTATTAGCCTGGTGTGTTATCTCATACTTTATAATCAGGATGAGGGCACAGTTTACCAGTGAATTGTTGATGAATGGAATGACACATGAATGAATGTTTGCTAAATGCACTTCAAAAAGTAAAGACAGAATAAGCTGCAACTTCAGCCTGGAAGATGGATGGTAGAGAAATCAGGAAAATTTCTGTGATTTGGATGGGACGGCTGAGGGACTCAAGAGAGACATTCTCGTGTAGAGAAAAGTTAAGATACTTGAATCAAATAGATCCATACGTGGATACCAGTTCTGCCTCATTCATATTGTGACAGAATCCTGTCACTTAAATGTCTGTCACTCGATTTCTCATTTAAAATGAGGATAATAATCATGGTGGTTTGTTTGTATTGGTTTTTGCAATATCCATTCCGACTGCTTTCTTGTGTGCCTTCCTGTACTCTTATCTTTGATCTGCAGTACATTTCCTGGCTCCCTTGCAACCGTGGTTCTGGATGTGATGTTACTTCTGTAAATCACGCATATTCACTGGGACTTGGACTTGGAATTTGAACTCCATTTTTCTAGTGTAGATCTTGGCAGAGGTGGCTCAGTTGGTTCTGGAGCCACCAGTTGCAGTGGGTTTTTCTGATTTGAGGAGCTACTTCGTCACCATTGCAGAAGCAGTAGCTGTCGTGGCAGCTTGGCATGGCCAGAACCTCAGTCTGGAGTATATTGTATCACCTCTACGATTATAAGCTTTGTCTTCTTCAAGTATTTAGAAAAGATTCTGTTCTCCACAGCAGAACCCTGAATAAGACAGCTAATGCCTGTTTCATAGATTGAAATCATTTTGGTGATTAAATGGGATGTTTGCATTTAGAATGCTTAGCCAAATGCCTGGCACAATGTAGGTAATAAATGTTAGCTTCTCTTTTTCCCCTCATGATGCTCAGGGAAGTTCAATGTGAACCTGCCTGATAGAAAAGTTAAATCACCTCAGCACACTTTTGAGTTATGTGGTGGCTAGGTATGACTCAATACAGAAAGATGAAGACAGTGCTGTATATGTAATGGCGGAGACAGAGAAGAGTGAACAATATTTAGAGTAAAATGATCTAGGTTAAACTCTCAGAACTCCTTATTGTTTGGCCTTAAGCAAATTTCTCTGGGATTTATTTGTTCCATCTACAATGGGAGATGGACGGGATTGTCTGTGATGTTCCTCAAGTCTTTAGAATTCTGAGACTCATAGTCCAGCTTCATTTACTTCTAATTTTCAATAATGATTTGAAATACTAGGAATGTTGACTTCTGTATATAATTCATTTTTTAAGGGGTGTGATGGCAAATGACAAATAGATTTTCTTTTTAAAGACTTGCCAATGGCATGCAGTCATAAAATGTGAATTAAGCAATATGAGGAAGACAAAAATTTAGAGGTGACCATAGTATGTTTTGTGAGTTTTGGGGGGTAGAGGAGAAAGTCCTATTAATTTAGTTTGTCATATCAGTGGGGTTTTTCATGGTGACAACTGGTTATTCTTCTTAGAATTTGAACCTTGATGCCTGTTTGTTGTTGTTGTGCTTTTTGTTTTTTACAGTTAGAAAGTTTGATTACAGTGTGACAATTTAGAAAAGATATTCTGAGGGACTGAAAAATATCAAAAATAATAGAATCTTTCAAAGGTGTAGGAAGTAGATACAATCTGGCAGAGCAAAGAAGATTTCACAAAAATGTAATAGAAAAAGATAGTTAACTAAACTTATACATGTACCTAACTAAAAGCGAAAAGTCAGTAGAGAAAAGGAAGTTATCTCCTGCTCTTATAGCAGTTTAAGGTCTTGGTAGATGTCAGGAAAGATGCAAAATATCGTGTATTCTTTCTTTCTCTCTCTTTCAAAAATGCTTTAAAAATCCATAAGAAAATCCAAGTCTTCCTTTTAGCTATTAAAATTGAATTTTTTAAAAAATTACATAGGTTCACATTTGGGCTGACATCATTGACTAGTTACTTTTCTTTTAATACATTTTATAGCGTATTAATGTTTGAATCTGGCCCGTTTGGTTGCAAGGAGGAAGAATTCAGATTATCTCAAGAAGCAAACGGTTTTGGTATTGCGATAGATATATGACTTTGATTGGAACTGGAAGCCTAGGCATAGAGATTAATATTTCTCTGCTTCTCTGAGTCTTTCTTTCTCTGTATCCATCTACCCCATTCTCCATTCCAACCAATGGAACTTACCTGCTTACTCTTGCTTTCTACTTCATTGTCCTTTTGTATGTTTTACTTCCTCAAGATTGTCCATGTCCCTATTCTACAGCACACATTTTTTCTCTAACTTGTATTTTAATCTCATGTATAAAACAGGAACCCTTGCCTCTGTTGGGAACAGGGAAGTATTTTTCACTTCTCTCCTCAGAGCAGCTTGTTCTTTGGGGAACATGTGACTAATATGGTTGAGGAAATTGGGACCAGGACTGCTGAGCATCTACCACTCATTCATATTCTCATTCTCTTGTTCTCTCTGTTTTTCAGTGTTTTCAGTTCAGAGGGAAAGAAAGAAACCTTAATTTTCAATTCCATTCTATGTTCTGGTTTTACTAAAATGACAGCTATTAAAACTTCCCTTTTGATTTCTGTGTTTATTGATCTACTGGTTCAAGATCCATAGGGCAGTGAATCTCATCTGGGAGTGAGTTTGACAGGGGACTTTGACAATGCCTTGGAGCATTTTTGCTTGTGAGGGCTGGGGAAGGGCATGCTGCTGGCACCTAGTGAGTAGAGTTCAGGGATGTTGCTAAACATCTTACAATGCACAGGATAACACCCGGCATTAAAAAAAAAAAAGAATTATCTGGCCCAAAATGTCAATAGTGGCAAAGTTGAGAAATCCCCTTATAGGGGATGTGAAGAGTTTGAGATTAATTATTGCCTTTATACTTGAACACTCTTTTATTACCTTTTCTAATTGTCTAATCTCTCAATTACACCCTTCCAGATCCCCAGGAAAAGATATGATTGGTGAAGCCTATTTTTGAACTAGGCTCCACAGAAGATAGGCTTTTGCCAACCTGTAGATTCAAGTTCCTTTGTCCAGTCCAAACAGGTATGACCTAGCCTGGTATCAGCTGTGAGGTATAATACAAGGACCTATTATTACTCATCTCTAAGAAAGTCAGAACAATTTTTAGCAGAGGGTATGGTTTGGCAGGAATCACAAAACATCTTTAGAATAAAAATAAAATAAAGCTACCTCAATATTTAATAACTTTCTATCGTTTGACAAAAACACAAGGGGGTCTTCTATCATATATATTTTTTAAGGTAATATGATTCAAGAATATTATTTTGAATATTCAGTTCTCATATTTGTGAGAACTCAATTTTTATTAACTCTGAGAAAAAAGAAAAAACAAACCATGTATTGGATTAACTTGTGAGTTTTCTCTTCCTTAGATACCCTGGGGGTTCATGATCCTTACTTCCAAGAACTCTTTTTAAGCTTTTTTCTAGAAACAAGTCTCAGAACAGGAATGCAACATCAAGGCAGGGCAGACATCTTAGATGCTGATAGTCACTAGAAAGGGAGCAGGGGAATTGTTTTCCAAGGAGTGAGAGGAGCTTCCTGCACAGATCCTGTCATGACTTTAATGGAACCTATGTGTGTCATTCCCACACAGCCTGTTGAGTATTTTCCCCCGAGATATAGTGATTAAAATGAATGATTAGCTTGAATTAAAACACTCTACTCTTTGGTACTATCTGTTGGGAAACACTTGCTGATTCTAGCCTTGGTTTCCCTTATGAAATGATTAGACACTTCCTGAGGAGCCACTTCCCTGAGGAGACTGAAGTAATGGTGTCCTTTCACGATATAAAGCTCGTTAGGTATGTGGAAGAGCCCAGGGCATAAATTTGGAAAGGATCACCTTAGAGTTGTTAAAAGAAAATTTTCTACAGTTTACTGATCTAATAACTTTTATTCAGTAATTCATGAATGGGCAGCATCCAACCTAGATGATGGAAAGGAGTTCTGAGGAGCTGTACAAAGAGAGAGATTTTTTATAGACCAAAGTGAGCAGGAACAGAAAGTCATACTGGGCATTTGCTGATTGGTTAAATCAGGATTATTTTCCTTGTATGGAGCAAAGGGAAGTCTTGGAGCTGTGCTAGGTAACTTGTGCTGAGCAGGCAAGCCTGGTTGGTTAGCCGAGGCCTTCCTTTTCTGCGAGAGCTGAGCATAGAAACTTAGTTTTGGTTTGCTGACGTGGGACTTAGCATGAGCAACTCCATCTTGGACCTAATCTAGTTACTTTAATAGAGTCCTTTGTCTCTCAAATAGTCTTGGACTATGCAAATAGGGCAAGTCACTTAAGCATTTTGAGCCCTAATCTTGATATCTTTATGTTGAAGACAATACCTACTTTTCAGCAGTGTGGCAAGACTTTAGAACGTCTATCACAGCTTCACCGCTTACCAGTTCTGTGAATGCTGTTATGTTCTGGAATATATTGTGCCTCAATGTACTCATTTGTAAAGTGGGGAAAATATTATCTGCCTCACAGGATTTTTTGAGAAGTAAATGAGTTAATGTCTGCAAAGCACTTGTAATAGCATCTGTCACAAATGTTAGCTATTATTAATGCTTATTGAGTTTTTAGCACAGTGCTTGACACCTGGCAATCATTCAATCAATGGTAACTATTCTTAATACATTGTTGGGTATTATTGCTAGAAACAAAGAAAAATAAGGATTTATGGTGAGAGAGAATCAAGTAAATGAGCTATGAAGGTCTGCTCTTGCCTAAACCAACATACTGTTTGTGATAGTGGTTAGGCTGGGTGGAGAGCCATCAGTCAAAGCAGGAAGGATGAGGCAATGAAGAAACCTTTCAGTAGATATGTGAATAATTATAGTGAATTTGATGATGTTTTGGCTGGAGCCATAACTTAGCAATAATTGAGTACTCTCAAATAATGATACATACTTACCTTTACTGTTAACTGGTGGCATAAATTTCCACTCTAGATATTCTGCACATTTGTTTATCCAGTTGCAGGGTTAAACTAAATCAATAGAATCCTTCCATCCCATTCATTTCTAATCCAACCTGTGTTGCTACCACAAGTAGCAAAATAAATTTCTTTTCCTGTACCTCTAACTCACAAAGCAGGGAGAGAGGTATTTTGTGATAGATTGTTTAAATGAGGAAATGGAGATCTGGAGGTTAAGTGGTAGATTTAATGACAGTGATGCCTCTTGTGGCATATGATTTCATTTTCCAAAATGTATGCTTGGAAATAATCTCCTTGGATCTATACAACTAAATAGAAAATAAGCAAGATTATGAGACTATTATCTCCATATTAAAAATTAGAAAGCCGATGTTTGTCTATCTGATGTACACTCAGCCTAAACTGTAGTCAGCCATTCCAGCTCTCACTGCTATGTAGGGCAGCTTCTCTTACTATCAGTGTTAAACCTAGAGTATTCCCCCCGCATGGACTTTAATCTGACCCCTTCAAAATAAACTCCTGCTGGTCTTTCTTGAATTAGATGCTAACAGACCTAAGAAAATAATTCTGCCTGTTCTTGCTCATTCCCCTAAAGCTAACCATCCCTGAACATCTTCTGAGTTACTCTTTTCTCTAAATCAAACTTCCTCTCAATAGATATGAATCTATCTGTTATGAATTCTAGAACTTTCAACTCATCATCCTCCAAAAAAAAAAAAAAACCCAGAAATTTATCTATTTCCCCGAGGGAAGAAAAGTATTAATTCATTCATTCAACTAGTATTGACTGAAGCCCAACAGTATCAGAATCTTTTCTGTGTATTTATATGCAGCCATGAACAAGAAAGATAAGATCCCTGATCTTAGGTAATTTGCATATTAGAGCAGAGGAAATAAGTGATAGTCAAGAAATTAAATAATTTTAAATTTTATTCAGCAATAGATTTCCTTTTTCCCTGTTTTTTTTAGGTGTACATCATTATATTTCAACTTCTGTGTAGACCAAGAAATAAATTTTGCATAAAGAAGATTTGAAAAATAAAAGTTTCCTGGAGCATTATATTACGTTGAATGGGGCAAGAAGTCTTCCTTGAGGAAGTTACCTTTGAATGACAGAAAAGGAGTCAGAGCCAGACAGTCAAAAATCTGGGGCAAGAGGGAGCCAAATAAAAGAAAAAGATAGTGCAAAGCAGGAGCCAGTCTGTTGTGTTCAAAGGATAAAGGAATTTCAGTAAATATGGACTAAATTGAACAAGGCAGAAAATGGGAAGAATGGAGTTAGAGACACAGGCAGAGACAGATTTTATGGGTCCTTCTAGTGTGTAGGGAAAGATTTGCATTTTATTCTAAATCCTAATGATATCTATTGGTTTCAAGCATGGAGGGAACTTGATCTGATATGCAGTTTTAAAAAGATTTCTTTGACTCGCTTTATGAACAATGGATTGTAGGAAAGCAAGAGTAGAGTTGGAAGAGTGGAAACTAATGAGGGGTTATCCAGTAAACCAAAAGAAAACTATAATTTTCAAAGTAAGGTTGGTATAGGGGAAATTGAAAATAGATCAATTAAGGATAAGTTATTCAACTGCCAGAACTTGATGATGCATTGCCCTTTTTAGAATTGGGGTGTATGGTGACTGAAAGAGAATTACATGCTTCCTAGTTTGGGGATTTGAGTAACTGGGTGGATCTTATTGTCCTTACCTGAAAAATGAAAGACTCAGGGTAAGGCTGACAGTCTTGAGGCTGGGGTAAGAATAGATAGTTCTGTTTTCAAAAATTTACTTCCAGAGTTCACATTTTGCTTTAGGTGTGTTCTTACTCTAGAGCTCCCTTACAGTACAGGGGGACTATAGTCTCCCTTGGCATGAGCCCTTCTTTCTATTATATCAGTCTGAGGTTGTGGTTGGTTGTTTAGCAGTGATATGTAGAGAAAAAAATTGTATTCAGTGGAAAACTATGCATCCTCCTTCGGTTACCCTTCCTGGTTATCAGATTCTAGCTCTATTCACCGTCTTTGGGCTATTTTGTAAGTCTTTGCAAGTTGTAGGTAACTGATAGATTTTTAAATTCCTCTGTATCCAGTAGTGATTTTAATTAACTTCCTCTTTTCTGTGGAAAAAACAGTTTTGTCTCCATTTGCAATTCATTTTAATATTCCTTTACTCCATATGAATTTTTGCTCTTTTGACTTTCCCTTTGAATCAGAACATCTGCCTGGGTCCCTCATATCATATGAGTAAAATAAAATTTTTAACACATGTTCATTTTTATATCTGTATGAGAGTCATGGTTTTATCTTTTCCTGAAAGTTATCTGTTAACTCATGTCTCACCAACGTCTCATACTGCTCTCATGGTCAAATGAACCCCCATGCCTTTTTCACACGAACTACTGTCAAGTTGTTTCTCCCAAATCCTGTATTTAATAACATGACTTTAACACATTTCATTCCATATGACACCAATTCCCCTGAAAAATTCTGGACTCTTATGCGAAACAACTAGAGTCAATTTTGCCAATACAATTACAAATTCAAAAGTCAAATGATTCATATTATATCTCAGCACCAAGAACATTATGTCTTCCAGGTGGAAGGGAAAATTTCTTAGCTGTTCTAATCATCAATTTTTGAGCTTCTACAAGCCTTTTAGTAAAATTTCAGACACTGGTGCACAATAGAATTGGTTTGTCAATAATGAAAGATATCAATCAGTGTTTCCAAGCAAGTTCACATGTTGCCACTGTTCTCAGAAGTGTATGCGTTAGTGACTAAGGTTCTGAGAGATTGTAACTCATTAACTTTTAGAGGAAACCTACTGGAAGCTATATTCTAAAACTATCTTTCAAAAATGATTAGCTTCTGACTCATAAATTGGAGTGGTTCATTTTTTTTTTTTGTCTTTTCAAGGAAGAAGAAAACAGACTTCATTGACAAGGAAAAGTAAGCATTGCATCTTGGCAAAAATGCAGTTTAAATATTTAGAATATTGTGATTCATTGTTCAATTAAGGTAATGATCTAATATTTCCAGACCAGTATCTGGGCAAGCTCTTTTCCTACTCATACAACATTAATTGATTGTAGAGTATCACATTTGTTGTGTAAGTTATTAACATTTAAAATATTAAATCATGAACATTAAATAAGACACAATTAATTTACAAAGACTAAATTAATCTACCATTTATTTTGTGATACCTTTTAAAAATATTATGCCAAGCCTGCCAAATTTAAACAGCTATCTTCTAAAGTAATTTTTGAACATGACTATTTTAGAGAAGTTATAGATGAAAACAGAACTCTGATTGTAAAATGGGAATCTTAACAAGAATCATAGATTTAATAATGATATACCTAATGTACTTAGCTGTGAGAACCATGTACATAAATAGACTCATGAGATGTATCAGTGATCACCTATTTTGTTCTAACGTTATGATAATGCAAGCTCAGATGTTACACAAAACTTATGAGTTGAGGTGTATGATGATTGAAAGAGGAGAATTAGATGCTTCCTACTTTGAGGATTTGAGTAGCTGGCTGGACACTATTGTCCTTACCTGGAATAGGAAAGACTCGAGGTGAGAGAATCTTGGGGCTGGGATAAGAATGGGTAGTTCTGTTTTTAAAAATTTACTTCTAGAATTCACATTTTGTTTTAGGTGTGTTCTTACTCTAGTCTCCCTCACAGCACAGGGTGACCATAGTTTCTCTTGAACACGAGACTTTCTTTCTATGATATCAGTCTGAGGTTGTAATTGTTTGCTTAGCAGTCATGTGTAGAGAAAAAAATTGTATTCAGTGGAAAACTAAGCATCTTCTTTAGGTTATCATCTGAAAAATGCTTACTTTAAAAAATTTTAGTTAAACTTGCTTTTTCCAGAATGGCTCAATATTTTTGGTATATTTTAAACAATTCTAAAGCCAAATATTTCACTGGTCATTGAGAGATTATAAACTAGACGTGGGGAAATGGGGAGCTATCCTCATCAGACCTCTCATTTATACTTCCTCGTTTGTGAAAGAGAAAGTGTTTAGTTTCCGGAAACTTGGGGCTGCCTCCCCTCTTTATGTTAGACTACACTTTGAATTGACCTTAAATTCCATTCAAATAAAGCACCAAGCAATAAATGGATGTTTTCCTACTTCTATAAACTCTCTGCTTGAAGGAGAAATCCTTTGTAATATTATCCATTTTAGCACTAAAACCTACATTGTTCTGATGATTGTTGGTAGATATCAGAGAGGTGTCTTTGCCTTACAGGGGAGTTTTGTATGTCTTATAGGGTACAGTTCCAAGGTCAAAAGGAAAGTGATGGAACCCCATTTCTAATGTTTCTTAAGGACCCTTAATAATAAAGAATCACAACTCTCTTACCATGTTTGGTATCCTAGGAGGCATATTTCTCTTTATCCTGTATAAGAAATATTTTAAAAGGAGACAAACATCATTTCTAATCAAAGAGAGATTTTTCAAAGGATTTCTACAAAACTCAAATGTTCTTTCTCTTTGGAATGATACATGAGATCTATCTTCTAGAAAGGTGTACCCGTGTCAAAACATGTGCTTCTTCGTTAAAGGAAAAAATGTCATGTTTGGTCATTCCTATTTGCTTTCCATGAAGAAAAGTTAAATCATTGCTTGGAGTGTCCAGAGTGTCTCGACCCCATAATGAATATTTTGTGGAGGATTTCTCACAATTGAAGATTGGACTGAGTGATGTCTAGTTTATGATTCTATTTCAATTATCTCTACCAAGCGTATTTTTAACCTGTCCCACCAATAGGGGTGATATAAGTTGACTAAAGTAACATAACAAAGATGTTATATTTGGAGTATTTGGGAAAAGGAAGGAATAAGAAGTTTTTTTCACGATTTTCTCTTTTGTTCCCAGCACCAGTCTCAAATTTTAGGACAGTCGATGGATGATGAAGAGGAGAGGAGAGAAAAGTGCTTGTTTCCCTAGAGGTCTCAGTCTTATTGCTCCTTTGGAAGAGAAGAGATATAGCTTATACAGACTAAAATTTGGGGACGATGACATGGAGGGTTTGTGCAAAGTAAATGTCTTGGTGCTACTATCAGAATACAATAGATGTTTGGTTTGTGACATTAGATATCTCTTATGTTTGTACGCCTTTTGCGAGGAAAGGCTAAATTTCAGCTTCCTTGTCGCCCAGCACATGGCCATAGGTCAATTACCGCTGATCTAAATTAACATTTTTAAGCAATATTTTTTATTGGCATTATTTAGAGCATAAGTAGTTAATTTGATAATTAGAACCAAAATATACTTAAAGATGGTTTGTAAATATAAAAAAAAAAAAAGGATTTTGACTATGTACCCTAAATATAGAACATACCTAATGAATGTATCCAAAAGTAATTTTAATCTTCACAGGAGTGAAGTGGCCCAGGGTTAATTTTAGCAATGAGAAAATTAGAACAAGTTGTATCCAAAGAGTATTGAAGAAATCATTGAATATCAGTGTTTTCGTCAAGATCGGTGTAGTTTTAATCAGTTTTCATTAGCGGATGAGACAGAGACCAAAAAAATCAAAGAATAATTATCAAAAGTATATATACCACATCTTTAAATTTTAACTGAACTGAGAAAACCTATACTTCTCAATAATTTCCCAAATGGCAATGCTAGGACATATTAAAATAACCCAATGTAGTATAGGCACAATTCTTTATCTGAATAACTTAAATCCAGAAATCTTTGTTTATAAAACCCAGATTTCTTAGATCTTGTAACCTAATGATTTATTAATCTTTTAGAGAAAAGAAAGTAGAAAGTGACTTGTACCAAGATTCTCCATATCTCCTCTCTAGCCGAACTGATATTGAATACAAAACCATGCATTTTAGAAGAATTTTTTAAATCTTTAAAAAAAGAGTCTCAATAGATCTTCACTGTTATCTGAAGAAGGAAAAATCAGTATGACTTTTTGGCATCATTTTCAAATTTCAATTTAGAACACTTTTTATCAACATTCTGAAATAAATTCTTTTTCTGTATCTTTTGGAAAATATGTTTCTAGTAACCAAACTGGGATCTGTAATTCATTACCATAATTCCATCAGTGGACATCAATTGATTACGCTTTGCTGCTCAGGTTTGGAAAAGCTTACCTATTGTACTTTCCTCTCCTGTAATAGGAGTAATTAATATTTAAATAGTCTTTTAACTGTGCTGGAATATTATAGATGGCAAGGTATAAGAGGAAAATGAAGTTCAAAAGTATACGTGCCATAATAAAAGCACACTTTCATTAATAGTTCATATTTATTTCAAAAATAATAATAATAATTAATGATAATAAGTTGTCAGACAAGAATGAGGGTTAACCATGAAGTAATCTCAAACTGATTTTTTGGTAAATGACATTGCTTGAAGTATAAAAACTGGTATGTGTTGAAACATGAAACTCTGTAGGCAATCATTGATGATGACAGCATTCCTTATAACTTAGTAATTTTTTAAAATTATTATTTTAAAATACTTCTGTGCACCAAAAATATCAGTTTTATATTTTATCACTATTAAAAAAAAGTCTTTCTACTAGTTTTCCTTTGGGTTGTCATTTTTCCAGGGCCAGAAACTGTGACAAATTATCCAATTCCACAAAACCGAAGCTAGTCCACCGTCCTCTCTTCAATCGAAGGTACAATTCATCTATAACGTGTTCGCATTGTGTGTTTCATGTAGAGAAAGAAACTAATATGTGGTAAATGTGCTGCAGTTATTTTCCGTTTCTTCTTGTTTCTGCAGCAATAAAAGGAGAGAGAGAGTTAAACATTTATTTACTTGTCAGACTGGACAAAATTCTTCAAAAAGAAAAATTATATGCTACCTTAACCACTTTAGCAATTTTAGCAATCTAGAAGAAAAAAAAGATTGATTTCTGTTTAGCCACTTTATTTTTTTATTCTGTGGGTAGCACTGTATTTTTTTCCTAGACATTTCCCTCCCTCAAAATTAAGGTGTTATTTTAGAACCATTTTATAGTGTTTCTTGAAAAACTAAAGTTCTCTAGGAGACTGCCTATTCTGTACTTGAAATATACAAGCACTGGCTATGTCTGGAGGTTTGAGATAATGGGTACATTCTAAGTGCTTCTTAGTGAGTTGATATTCTTAAGCCTGTAAGATGCAGCTACAAAGAACATGTAAATGACTAATTCACTCTATAAGCCAGAGAGAGGAGAAATAATTATCTTTTTTGGCATTTATAAGGTATAACATTGTGTTCACCTTTAAAAAAATCTATTAATCACATATAATTTGGAGAATAAAACACTAACTTTAGAAGCTGAACAAAGAAAAGGCACAGTGCCTCCCTTTTAAAGCATTCACTTCTCTAATGTGGAGAATAACTAAATCAAAAGAAAAACAAAATTTGGACACGAGCCACAATATCTTTCATAGCTAGCAGTGGTGATGAGATGTTCCGGGGAGGGGTTCTTCTAGTTCAATGAGCCTCTTTGGGCCTACAGGAAAATGTCCTTTTCTGTAGACAATTTACATTTTTCCATATTTTCAACAACCTATGGAATGTGGGTTCCTGGTGTTATCAAATGTCAGGCTTTATTAATTGGGCCATTTCCTACAGATTGCCATCTGCAAACACAACACATCTGCAACTGGGTCGACATTGTATTGATTAAATTATCTTGACTATTTTCCTCTTTAAACATGGAAGGTGAAGACTCAGATTTGTGGGAGTATCCAAATTCTAGATCAACATGATCCAACATATCATTTTCAAACTGACTATGAAATAGAATTGGTCATTGCTTTGTAACGTAGAATTTCAAATGCAAAACTATATTATCCATATGTACCAGTTTTCTTCAGTGAGGCAAAGAATAACAAATCATTTAAGTGTTCACATCAATAGTGTTAGTCTTATGTCAGGAGTAGGGAAACTCTGATCTGTAAGCCACAACCTATTTTCCTGTAACTTGTAAGCTAAGAATGGTTTTTACAATTTTTACAGGGTTGTTCCCCTCCCAAAAAGAACCCAAACAAACAGAAAAGAAAAGAATCTGTGACTGAGACTTTATGGTCCACAAAGCCTAAAATATTTACTATGTGGCCCTTTAAGAAGTTTGGCTGACCCTTGTTCTATCTGAAGGTATTTATAGACTCAAACCTACAAAGTGTTCTTTTGTAACTCTCTAATTTTCAGTGCCTATAGTTTTTGCAATAAGCTTGTAACCTATTACCCTTCTCTTGTTTTTGAGCTCTCCCTTTTGCGTTCATGTACATAATCATGTTCTTCGATAGTACACATTAAGAGGACTCTAAAATGACATGTGCCATGGGCACTAGAGAGGAGCGTGTTGTTTGTTCAAATGAATTTAAATACAAATAATATCTGCTCTTTGTTTTTCATTTCTCTATGTTTGTTAACTTAGTGATCTTCGTGATTTATTTCATTCATTCTAGCAAGCAAATATTAATAAACTATTTATGTACAGTGAATAAGATACAGCCCTTGATCTCATATGCTTGTAGATGATGATGAAGACAGAAAATTAAATAGGCATTACAACACGCTATTAACTATTCCATACTACTCTGTAACATAGAGTAGGTCATAGTAGAGAGGCAAAATCAAATGGTGAATATTATGGAAGGTGTTTGGGAGACTTGCTCTCTGCATTCTGAAGGTCTGCTTGAAATTGTCAAAATGTCAGAGAAATATAGGGAGAGGAAGTTGCTTATGTAAAGTTCCAGGGGTAATAGAGAAATGATCCATTCTAGAGTAAAAATGATGTGTGCTTAATTGGAAAGTTGGCTGTTTATACCCAAATTTCTAGCTTCATGGAGCTTTAAACAGGGACAATGTGATTGTCATCCCAAAATTTTCAAGAAAATTTAAATAACTTTCTAGTAGTTGTGGCCCGTTATTACTTTAAACAAAGAGAGAGAGAGAGAGAAAGATAGTGGCAAAATATATTTTCATGACAGCTAATCTTTAGACCTTTTGAGGAGCCCTTTTAACTAGAAAGCAATTGTTCCATTTGAAAGTAAAGCTCACTGGCAGTGTCATTTTGAACTTATAAGCAATGTCAGTTTTCTTTTCTCAGGGAGTAAATGGTCAACCATGCAGGTCTTGGCAGTAACGAGGCACTTCAGACACGGTAACCTGGAGCCCAGAGTGGAATTTAATTTTTTTTCAGTAGGTATAACTTTATTAACTTGAAAATGAAGGCTAAATATTTGGTTTCAGTTGGCTTACTCTAGCTGTGTTGTCCCATTCTGTAGCCACTTGCCACATATGACTATTTAAATTTAAATTAAGTTAAATTAAAAACTCGGTTCCTTAATCACACCAGCCACACTTCAAATGCTCAAAAGCTACAGGTGGCTAGTGGCTACTGTATTGGACAATGGAGATATAGGACATTTCCGTCATGACAGAAATTCCTATTGGAAAGGACTGACAATTGCATTAATCACAGTAAAGTCATATCTATTAAGTTCTCTAAATAGAAATTATTAGTCATATATCCATTCAGACAACTTGTTTTTGTAATTTCACTTTAAGGAATAAATCTTTAAACTTGAGTTCTTTTTGCTTTAACTAGATATGAACTCTTCCAAAGTTTTCTTCAAATGGGATCCAGATCATGCAAAGCAATTGTAACCCTATTTACCTCTCAATACTTAGATTTTAGGTGTATTTATTGAAGTTAACATAGATACAGAAAAGTACATGTAGCTCAGTAAATCATCTCAAAATGAACATACTCATGGACCCTCACCAAGGTTAAGAAATAGAACATCTTTTATTATAATTTTACTTATTGAGTAATAAGTAAAAATTTCATAGAGTAAATTTTGGGTTGTTCAAGAGATATTTAGACAATTTATAATTCATCAATTTCATTTTTCTTTCTTATTTTCCTCCTTCGTGATGTTCATAATTTTGGCCTCTTTTGTTAATTATACTAATTCTCCCCTTTCCCCAGCTTCACTTTGGAAATGTGGATGGAGTGGGTGGGGGAGGGGGATAACCAAGGGCCAAATAACCAAATTTGAGGTAACTATGGCCCATCATTTGGTGCTTTGACGGTCACTTTTTACTGGCATCCCGTATGCTGAAAATCTGAACCACACACTAAATGATAGTGGCCATATTATTATTTTTTTAGAGTAACCTTTTAATTGTAGTATAACAGTCATGTAGAAAAGTACACAGTTGGAAATTGATGACTTTTCACATCATTAAATATTCTTCCACATTAATGTTAAAAGGCTGCGTGATATCCTACCCATAGATGTACCATCGTTTAGATAACTGACTCCTATTGTAGGATTTTTGGCTTTTTTCTAGTCTTCTTACTCTGCCCTCCACAATGCTGCAAAGATGAATTTAACTATATTTAATATTTTGTGCTCATTTTCAATTTTTCCTTAGAATAATATTCCTAGAGGCAGAATTTCTGGGTCAAAAGCCATATGCAGTTTTAAAAATAAACTCTTTTTAGAATAGTTATAAGTTTTTTAAAAAAATTGCTAAAGTACTACAGACAGTTCCTATATATCCCACACTAAGGGTCCCATATTATTAACATCTCACCATACTTTAGTACATTTGTCACAATTAATGGACAAATATCGAGACATTATTATTAACTAAGGTCCATACTTTGACCAGATTTCTTCAGTTTTTACCTAATGTCCTTTTCCTGTACCAGGATTCCATTCAGGGGACCACATTACACTTAGTTATCATGTTCCCTTGAGCTCTTCATAACTGTGATAGCTTCTCAGACTTTCCTTGTCTTTGATGACCTTGACAGTTGTGAGGAATACTGGTCAGGCTTTCTGTAGACTACCTCTCAATTGGGGCAGTTCCTTTGTCTAATTTTTTTCTTTTTTTAATTGAGACATTATTGACTTAAACACTGTATTGATTTTAGGTGTACAGCATAATGATTTGATATATGTATATATACTGACACGGTTACCACAATAAGTTTAGTTAACATCCATCACCACACATAGTTACAAAGTTTTTTCTCTTGAGATGAGAGCTTTTAAGATCTACTTTCTTTTAGCAACTTTCAAATATACAATACAGTAATGTTAACTATAGCCACTATGCTGTGAATTACAGCCCCAGGACTTATTTATCTCATAACTGCATGTTTGTACCTTTTGACTTCCTTCACTCATTTCCCTTCCCCCTCCCCCCAACTTCTGGCAACCATCAGTCTTTTCTCTGTATCTGTGAGTTCAGCATTTTTTTTCTTTTAGATTCTACATATAAGTGAGATCATATAGTATTTATCTTTCTCTGTCTGACTTATTTAGCAATATGCCCTCAAGATACATCCATGTTGTTGTAAATGACAGGATTTCCTTCTTGTTTATGGCTGAATAATATTCATATGGATATATAGATATATAGATATATATCTCACATCTTCTTTATCCATCCATCTGTTGATGAGCCCTTAGGTTATTTCCATATCTTAACTATTGTGAATAATGCTACAATGAACATGGGAGTGCAGATACCTTTTCCACATCCTAGTTTCATTTCCTTTGGGTATATACCCAGAAGTGGAAGTGCTGGATCATACGGTAGTTCTATTTTTAATTTCCTGAGAATCCTCCATACTGTTTTCTATAGTGGCTGTGTAAATTTACAACTCCAAAAAGTGCACAAGGGGTCCTTTTTCTTCACATCCTCATCTATATTGTTTCTTGTCTTTCTTTGAATTCTATAGCTTTTCTATTTAAGAATATAAGGTTTGGTTAATATGCCTTTGAAGATAATTTCCAAATCTTATATCATAAAATGTATTAATAGATATATTATGTGATGTGGGAAACAATTGTATTTCATAGGATTGACACCTATGATTCAAATTTTGAAATACCTGTGTCCACTAACTCAGATACATAAGTGCTCCATAGCAAGTCCTCAATTAGCGAGGTATTAAAGATACACTACTGAATAGACGACCTCGTCCAAATTCATTTAGCTTTTTCATGTGTTTCTTTTTTGTTTTTTAAGATTGGCACCTGAGCTAACAAGATTGTGGCCAATCTTTTTTTTTTTTTTTTTTCTGCTTTATCTCCCCAAATCCCCCCTGGTACATAGTTGTATACCTTAGTTGCAGGTCTTTCTAGTTGTGGCATGTGGGACACCGCCTCAACGTGGCCTGACAAGCGGTGCCATGTCTGCGCCCAGGATCCGAAACAGCGAAGCCCTGAGTCACTGCAGTGGAGCGTGCGAACTTAACAACTTGGCCATGGGGCCGACCCCTCATATATTGTTTTCTGTTTTCTCTTGTATCTTAGGAATGACAAGATTCTATGTACCTGGTGAGGATGAGGTAATGAATATCTTTCCTTTTTTGAAAGCAGTATACTTTTGTTTCTAAGAAACTATATTTAAAATAAAATTTCACTGAGTAGGCCAGTTTTAATTATCAGGTGCTTAAGAGCAATGCTAGTTTAATAATTTCAAGTAAAAATTGATTGCAACTAATTTCTACAGATATTCATCATAGTTTAACTTATTGTAGACAAGGTATCCTTAACTGAGTATTCATAGAATCTTAGGATGAGCTTTAAAATACTTAAACTCTAAAATGGTATACAAAACCTTGTGGTTGAGTATATATTGGGATGGTCCATATATTTGATCATGTGGATTAATCTAATTATTTTTTGAATTTGTCCTTTTTGCTAGATCCCTGCTACCACTGCCCTAATTAAAGGCCTCAGCATCTCTTACTCAAACTCGTCTTTTGGATCATTGCTTGTCCTACTAAGCCCATCTCTTATGTGTCCATTAGAGAGCTCTAGCAGCTATTGAAAATACAAGGTGGAGATGAATAGAAGCATTTGACTTGGTTATCTTGTCAATTCCTTGTAGTGGCTCACATCTGAACTCTTTAGCAGGTAAACAAGGTTCACTGTTGTCTGATCCAGCTGGCAAAAGTCATCTCTTGCCTCTCTTCACTTTGAACCCAGAGTGTTCATACTTGTTGGAATGTTCTTTTTTTTTCATTTCCACTTAGAGAACTCTATTTGTATTATATAATTTGTTTAGTTATTCCCTTCACAGGATGGATATGTTACTTTCATTTATGCTTCTCTATTACCTGGGCATATCACTGCCATTATAATTACCACAACGTACGTGTCTAACTTTAGGGGGTGTGTGTGTGTGTGCAAGATATGTTTCACTTGACAGTGATCTTGAAAGTAGAGTATATGATATTAATTTTTTTATCCTTAGCATCAAACACAGGGTCTGGGATACCAAAGGTACTCAATAAATATATGGCAAGTGAGTAAATGAATGAATGAAAAAAGAAAGATTTTCAGGTCTGGTGTTTAATTAAAAATAACTCATTTCAACTGGAACTTGTTTTCATATTTACCCACATTAAACACCTGATAATTTTAAGTAGGTTAATATAACTTCTGAAATTATAATAACTTTATTAACTTGCTTGGCAAACATTTTTATGTTAAGAACATGAAAACCAAACAATTGTATCAGGCTGGACCACCGTCACCAATGTATTGACCACTCTTTCACCAGCAACTCTCTAACAATTTATTATATTTTAGACTAGCCATCTTTAAAGAGAGTGAAAATAGCCTCATCACCCTTCATACACTAGGTGGACCTTCTTCTTGCACTTCTGGGAAGTTTTTGAGAACTTGACTAGCTATTGATTCCCTCCTGAAGGGGATCCACCCAACTGTGGTGATATTTCTGATATCAGAGAGGGAAACAGCTGTTTTTGAATTGATGAAGCTAGTGGCTGAGACGGTTGCTCTTCGGGTATGACTCGTCTTCTTTGAGAACTCGAACAATGACAATCAAATACAGTAGACAAGCTTATGTCTATGTGTAAACTGATATGTGATTATCTTTTTCGTACACTCAAAGCCTTGTTTATTTTGACTGTATTTTACGGATGCTGCTATCCACAGGGTTCAGAGAAGATGCTATACAATGTATCAACCTTGCCACCTCAGTAAAAAGAACTCATTTGCTCATCATATTGTACATATTGGGCCACATTTTCCCAGAGTGTGAATTTCTCCCTTCCAGGAAATTTCCTCCTTGGGAGAATCATTAACTCTTTCAGGGTACCAGCAAACCAGTTAGCAAGTCACCCCTTTAGTGAACTAAAATTTTAAATCCAGAAGGGAAAATGAGAATTCTGTATTCTATCTCCCTATCTTTGTATGGGATCATCTCAATAAGGAACGACTAATGGTTTGATTTCTAGGGAGGAAATCCTGGATTCAAATCCTTTTTCCACAAGGTATAAATCTCCTCTGTGCCTCAGTTTCTTCATAGGTAAATAATATCTACCACAGAGGTTTATTGTGAGTATTAAACGCATTTATACATATTAAGTGATTAGAAGTTAAATACTAATAAGCCCTCAATAAGTCCTAGCTATTAGATCACTGGTGTTATTATTATTGTCATTATTAATTTCATGAGCTTCAGAAAAAATTACACATTTGTCTTCCATGCTGTTGAGACCTGAGTGTCCCTCTAAAACCTGGTATTCTCTGAAACAGTAACTAACCCTGGGAAAATCCTGTTAGTGGAGAACAATTATGGCCATTGCCTTTTTTTAAAGTTCAAAAAAAAAAAAAGGAAGAGCAGTATAGATAATTCCACTTACACAGTTTTTTTCTTGTGTCATTCCACTCCACTTCTAAAACTTTATGTGTAAAGTTTTGTGTCTTTAGTCTCCTAGAGTAGTAAATTCTTTAAGCAAGAAAATAGCTGCATTGATAGGGTCCTGAATAGCTTATTGACATTTAGCTTTCTGGATGCAAATGCTGAGCTAAGACTTAGGGAAACTGTGTTCAAGATCAGCTCTGCCCCTTAGCAGGGCAACTCTGAACTACTCAGTGCCTCTACTTTTCAGATTCTTATCCATATCATTGGATTTAGTAGTCTGTGAGATGCCCACAAGAGATCTAATATCCTGCTATCGATTCTGAAAGGAATAATGCTTTCAAGAATGGGGAATGGGTTCTGCTCTCAGTTCCTCAGGTAAACAAATTATTATGGTGTAATAAATTGTCAGTTTTACTTGCCACTGCAGAGATAAGCCATTGCAGCATTTCAGGCGGGGTATGGATTGTTTGGACAATACCACAGACCCACTGCTGGACTAGATCAAGTAGCCTATATAACAAACTAATAATACAAAATTTTATCAGAAGTGAGTTAGCCACATAGAGAATTGGCAGATGCAGCCAATATCAGCAAAGCTTAGCTTGGTAAACAGCGTTCCTAAAGGGATCACCTACTTGGCAATGCCATTGTCTCTGCAAGGTCGGTCTCTAGCTTTGAGAAACTCATTTCAGTACAACCAAGCTCTTTTATATTCAATATGTCTACCATCATTTGAGAAGAGCTTACACTATAACCTGTCATGTTCATCTCTGTGACTTTATAATATTTGGCACTTTCTGGTTCTTAAAACAAACACAATGTCAACAAGGTCATTTCTTCATACAGGAGGAAAAGGTCAGACTGTTGCCCAGATGTTGTTGGTGAATAGTGCCTCTGCTTCTAGCTTTTTAGTTTCCTGATATGCCTGTGTTTACCTTGAGAACCAAGACATGCTGGTTTAACCTCAAAGATTACTCTTATCCCTGCATCTCTTGGTTTGTTGTTACTTATGAGTAGAGACAGTAGAGTTATCTGAACCTCGTTTTTAAAATGGAACAGTATTTTGATTGTCCATTGACAAATTGATTATAGTGGAGCCGTGTCTGACTCAGCAATTAGGGTTTAAAGTCAGCGTTTAGGGTGAAAACCATGTCGAGTGAAAATTGCCTTTAGAAATCCATTAAGTTGGACATAAAGTGCAGTATAAATAGATTTGTGTATACAACTTTATGCAGTAAAATATATATATATGAAAAATGCATACCTTTCAACTAGAATTGCACTCTGCATATACTGCAAGATAATCACATTGAGAGAGGTTCCCGGGAACTGATACCCATTGTAGGCACAGATAATTCTTGTCTTCCTGTTCATGACCCTTGTGATAATATCAGTATATGGAAGGGCAGGCAGTGTTATTCAGACTACTTAAATTCTTATTTCTCTCCTCTCTGTCGCCCCAAATGCGTACACTTCGAATATTGTGCATTCATTGCACAAATGATGTTGTTCCTCTGTAATTAAGGTTAGCTCTGTATTCATAGAGGGACGAGATAAGTGGAAAGATGTTTCAGTGATAGGCTGCTGCAGAAAATCAGTTTAAATTACTTTTTGAGACATCAAGGATCATTTACTAAGTCCCTATGTTATGGACTGAATGTTTGTGCGTCCCTCCAAATTCACGCTTTGAAACTCTAGCCTCTAGCCTCTAATGTGACGGTATTTGGAAATAGAGCCTTAGGGAAGAAATTAGGTTTAAATGAAGTCATGAGGGTGGGGCCCTTATGATGAGATTAGTGCCCTGATAAGAAGAAGAAGAGAGAGGAAAGTTCTCTCTCCTCATAAGCACATACCAAGGAAAAGTCAATTGAACACACAGCTAGAACATGGCCATCTGCAAATCAGGGAACCACTCTCAACAAGCACTGAATCTGCTGGCACCTTGATCTTGGACTTCCCAGCCTTCAGAACTGTGAGAAATAAATGTCTATTGTTTAAGCCACACAGTCAATGACACTTTGTTAGGGCAGCCTGCGCTGACTAAAACAACATATCATCTGCTTGATGCAGACTTTTTTAAACCAGGAAAAGAGTGTTGTTGACTGCATGTGAATGTAAACATGATGCATTGTAGAGATGGCATTACAAATCAGTGAAGAAAAAAATAGACTGGTAAATAAATAATCTGGAGACACTCTGTTATCCATATAGACAAAAATTAAATCCATACCTTTCAGATATACAAAAATCAATTGCATGTAGGTTAAATACTTAATTATGTAAAGCAAACATTAAAATTTTAGAAATCAAATGTAGGATAATTTTTTATAAACTCAAAATAGTGAAGGGTTTCTTTAATGAGATATGAAATTACAAACTTTGAGTAAAAAGAGTTGATATATTGGTCTACATTAAAATAAAAAAATGTCCCTTTCAACATAAAACAATACAGTCAGTCATAAACTGGGAGTAGATATTTGCTACATATATAAACGACATAGGATCAGTATTTCAAATTTGTAAAGAATTCCTACAAATTAGCACAATAAAGGACAATGACTAACAAGAAAATGGACAAAGGATTCAAGCAGGCTGTTTTCAGAAGAGACCAGACTAGCCTGATGGATAAATAATTGACAAAATGCTCAACTTCACTAGAAATTGGTGAAATGTATATGAAATAATGAGATAACATTTCACACCTATGAGATTGGTAAACATTTTAAATTCTTACAATACTAAGTGTTGATAAAGATGTCTAGAATGGGAAACTGTTAGAATATATTGTCATCTGTGTAGCTTGTTAAACCCAATTTGCAGAACAATTGGATAGTATCTATTCAGTAAAATTGTAGACATTTTCAAACTAGTGGTTCTGCTACTAGTATGACCATGGGCACTCTGGGACCAGTTCAGCTGATCCCATCTCTTATCAACAGAGTGATTAGGAATTGCCTTTCAGAAAATGTGCAAAGTCACAAAGCCAGAGCATGCTCAGAAGAAGAAATCTTGACCTGATAGGACTGCAGAACCAAAAATCCTCCCCTCCAGCACAGAACCAAAGGACAAGGACACAACTGGAACTTGAAAGTCAGGCTCTTATCTGAAGTGAGCAGTCCCTCATTCAGGAAGATCTGGTGTTAAAATTCCTTCTCCACCTCATCATAAATGTTTAGAACCCTATCATGAAAGTTGAGAACCTCATCATAAATGCTTGAAGGCCATCAGTAAAAACCTATCCTGCCAGTATTTCCACGTGCCAACCTGTTCTCCCTAACTTTTTAAATTTTGCCCCAAATCCCGAATAAGGGAGACAGACCTGAGGGCACATGCCTCCTGTCTCCCAGCGGATCAATCTCACAGAATAAAGCTGATCTCTTTTCCCAAAGGCTGATGCCATAATTAATTGGCCATTTATGTGCATCAGGCAAGAGAACCCGAATTTTATGCAGTAACACTAGATGTGACTCAAGAAAAACTTCCTAATATATGAACAAGGAAACATATACAGACTTAATTATGGAGTTATTTATATTAAAAAAATTAAATATAGCACACATGTTTATTAGAAGGTCTTTCTCTTACTTGTTTTTTCATTTATTTACTTATTTATTTGGTTTACATAGTGTGCACATTTAATCACTTTAGGATCTCTAACATTATCTCATGTCCGTTAAATAAAAACAACAATGTTGGTCCTATTTAAATTACAAGGAAAAAAACCACTCTACACCAAGCTAGTATTTTACAAAACCAATAAACAGGTCGCAAGAGGTGGTAGTGGGGGGTGCACCCCTGAGCTAGTGGCTGGATAACAGGAGGAGCTGGGAGAGAGAAAGAAAAAGCTCTTTCAGACAGGAGTGGCTTGCATGTGGCATCCTCATCCAATAGAGCCCAATAATAGAGCTAAAGTGAATTAATCAGAACTACATGTATCAACATGCTAAATCTCAGATGCTATGTCAAGAGAAAAGAACACATGTGATATGGTAAAAAAAATAATGTTTATTGGGTGCTTATTCTGTGCTGGGAATATTGTAAATGTGATCTATATAATGTTTAAAGAAACAGGGAAAATTTTGCTATATGTTGTTTAGGGCAAAATATTTTTGTAAATAAACAAAATATACATGATAATGGTAAGCACAAAATTTAGGAGAGGGAGCACCCGAAAGAGGGATGGTGGGGGCTGGAGGAGAGAAAGGAGATTTAGCAGCAGTTCACAGGAAGCTTCAGCTGTATCTGTAAAGATCTAGTCCTTAAAAGAAAAAGCTTTTCAAGAAAATATGGCAAAGTGAAGCTATGATGTGGTGAGTATATGAATATACATTACTTCTTTCCCTAGATAACTTTTGGTATATTTGGAATCTTCCAAATGTGTAGAAATTTGAAAATTTCCATTGCAGTTATTTTTGTAACGTATTAACTCAGCAGCTCTATGAAATGTATGACAACAACAGGGTAAATTACCCTATACTTAATAACTCCAGTGATAACAATACGTAATATAAAAATTTGAACCCAAATTCGCCTTCATAAACTCTGCAGTAGCCACATGGTTAAGTTCAGGACTTTTATATTGATCAACATGGCTTTGAATATAAGTCAAAGATTAATGCTAGAGGAAAACACATCTGTGGGAAGGCTTAGTAAATTAAAAGGACTCAGATCATTTATAGATTCTTTGCATATTTACGTTTTTATTTGTTTATAGCAAAAAGAAATTAAGCTGCACAATAGAAGCATTAAGAAATATGCTTAGAACTTCCTTTTCAACAAAAAGAGCTATAAGCAAGCTAAGTCAAGTTGCATAGTGATTTTAAAATCAATAAAACTGAAACCATTCTCTCCATTTTCTTGAGTTTAGTTAGGACAGTTTGAGCTGCTTGATATGAATTTTCAGACTTAAACTGGAATACAGAGAATCAGTGGAGAATACATACCAAAAAATTAAGAGGTATCTTTTTAAAATTTTTCTGTTTTCTGTGGTTACATTTAGGTACCATCTTATGCAAAGAAAAAAGCAAATACTTAGAATGGAAAACAAAGATTTTTCAAATGTGAGAACTCACAATTTTATTAATTAAATAAGTATTAATTCAAGCAATAGTTCATGTATTGAGTACCTGCCCTATGCCACGTGTAGTTGGAAGTGCTGAGGAAAGAGCAGTGAAAAAAAGAGACAAGAAACCCTTGCCCTCATAGAGTTTATGTTCTGTGGGGGCAAGTGAGGAGTTTACTTTCTCATCATCTAGTGCCCATGTCCTCAGGCAGCCTACTAAAAGGTAATTGGGAATATTTGTGGCTTTAAAAAGAAAACAGAGGTCCATTGAATAGACTGTCTTTGGTACCTTAATGTAAGTTAAGAATTACAGAAAGAAAACACAAATTGGCTTTTCATGTTATATAAATAAAAATGTTTATAGTAATTTTACTGAGAATGATAGCCTCAAATGTTTTAAAGCCGAAGAAAAATAAATGGTCAAGTCTGCTTTTCAACTGTGCTAAGACTGCTTGTTGAACTATTTTTCTTTGCCAAGTCGATTTAGCTTATTACATGATTGATAGATTTCCTTATTCTTTCTTTTTTTTTCTGAAAGAGAAAATTATTGTCTTCATTCAGTAAGGAATCCAAAAAAAATTTAAAGCACTGTTTTATTCAACTGACTTTACTTTTTTATTAAGACCTTCTACAGGTGTCAGGCATGGATGCAGGATCTGTGTGTTCAGAGATGCACAGCCCCTCCTCTGAAGAGTCTGCGGTCTAACAGAGCCAACTGCCAATTGTCATGTAATGGGATAGGTGCTCTTACAGAGGTATAGACACAGCTCTGAGTAAGCAATTCCTTTCTACCTGAGGTTAGAGAAGCTTTTTAGTTGGATGTTATATTTTGTTGGGCCTTCAAAAATGAGTAATGAAGTGTAAGAGGGGCATGCCAAGCAGCTATTAACAATCCATGATTCATATTAATCATCCAATGCACTCACTGCTTCCATGTTTCATAACTTTTGCATGCCATTCATTCATTTGGTCATTCATTTATTCATTAATTTATGCCATCAAAGTTAGCATATTTATTACATGCCCCTTGTGAGCCATTTGCTAAGCAATGGTGAAAAGTATAAGAAAGATAGATGCTATGCTTACCTTCATTTTAGATGTCAGCACCGGTGGCTAGAGTTACATTCACATAAGCATTCCAATCCAAAGGTTTTTGAATTGTAAAGTATTTGAGTTATTATAGTTGGATGGGTAACTGTAATAGTTACCCATATATGTAGTTGGATGAGTTGGTTTTAAACGAAGTTACTTTTCTAAAGTAAACAAGAGCATTTGGAGGTTATATAATGTTTTGGATCATGTTATAGATCCTGATCAGAAAAGCAAATAAATAAAACAAAATTCTTCTGGAGCTTGATTTATATACTTGTCTCCACACCATCCAAATAATTTCCATACTACAAGTTTGGGGAGAACACGACACTATACAAAGCACTTTTAGATATGGCGTCTCATTTAGTCCTGACAGCATCCCTATGAATCACCAATATAGATTCCATGACTCTTTCAAAAACATAGGAATGTATGTAGCAGAATTCTAACTAGAATCCAGCATTCATTCCACATGCTCTAGTGCAGTTTGAGAAAGCTCTGGAATTCCTGGATGCTTCCCAGACTTCTTTTTTTCCTCTCTGATATATCTTTTTATTATTGTAAGACAACTTCTTATTCAGCTTTCCTTTAACTAGAGGGCAAGGGTTTTCTTTTTCTCTTGTAAAATAAGTAAAACAGTAGGGTAATATAGCTACAAATATAAAGTTTATACTTCCAAAATGTGGTAGATTTGGGCAACTATGAATGTAGCCATTTGTTTGTGTGGAAATATAGTTTCAATAAATTAGATTTAGTCACAAATGCAAAATTATATTTTTAAATATATTGATATTTCACTTCATCATATGATATAACCAAGTGCTGGAAAGGAAAACAAATTTGGGATTTCAAAAACCCACAAAAATTAGAATCTATCAGTGGTCCTAATTCTTCCTTCTTGGTGAATGCCACCCCTTTAGGATATTTAATTTTTTAAAATGACTAGACTTAAGGTGTATCAATGCAAAACATAAGTGAAGATTTCAGACAAACTTATTTTCCCCAGTGGAACATATGGGGAGTGGAGATCAAGGAAGCAGGGAGCCATTGATAAACGTTAGGTGGAGTTAGAGAGGGCCTTAATGTAACTTAAGGGAGATGGGCTTTTAAGAAAGCTCTGAACTCTGGTGAGTGGAAACAAAGTAATAGAGAACTGTGAGGAAGAGTCAACAATCATTTATTAAACTGTGTCTCTGTGAGAGCCAGGGCTTGGTGTTGTGTATCCAGTGCAGTTCTCAAGATTCTTGAGGTCTGGAAAAACATGATTTCATTGGATGAGGAGATAAGAAGAGCTAAAGAAGAGGTGGGAAAGAGAGCCTAAAAGGTGAAGTAGAAATTTGAAATTTAGAATATAATTGTTAATGCTAGACTATGGGCAACTTTTTGGAGAATGATTAGGACAAGAAAACACTTTTTGTTTCTTTAAGAAAAACTACTGTAAAGAAAAACATAACTGATAACAAACTCAGAGCTAAGCATAACTCTTGGCATGCTATCCTCTTACCAGAAAAACCATAAATTGCAGGTAAGGGAGAGCAAAGATGCTAATCTTGTCAACTTCAAAATGCCACAGCAGCTGGCAAACACCAATAGTACCATGTATCATTTCAAGCAAACCCATCTTGACTGTCTGACCAGAGTATTCAATTTACGTCAGTGTTAGTTCTTTGCCCTAAGGGAACACCACACAAAGTGTTTTGTTTCCTTGTGACTGAAGAACAGATTTATTTCAACTTGCTTTTGTTGAGCATCTACTGTATGAAGAAAACAATATCTAGTCCATAAATCCTAGAGTTCTCCACAACCACAGCCAAAACCACTAGAGACTGCTGATGTTTCAATTTGGGGGAGTTATGGGGAATCAAGGAACCCACTTACAACACACCAATTGAAACAATGAATCTTTAGAAGAAAAATAACCCAGGCAGTAAAGGATTTCTGGAGCTAAGTTACTTGTTTTATTGATATATAATTTATATCTAGTGAAACGTATAGTTGAGTACTCTCTTCTTTGTGATTTTTTTTCTTGAATTCCACAAAACCAAATTGCCCTGATCTTTCTCCTATATCTCTGTTCTTCCTCTGTCTTCATTGTGGATACCAATCACTTTACTAAATGTTGATATCCCTATGTCATCTGCAAAAATTTCTTTTTTCAGGTTACATATTCACCTTTTGCTATATTGCTTTCAGTAACCATTTGTATGCTCATTAGCACCACATCTGCATATCTAGACTGCATCTCCCAATTGCCCCATTCTTACATGTCCAATAAGCAATGGGACTTAGTGTGCCAATAAGAACTTTAAATTTGTCTCGTGCAAACTGAACTCATTGCCTCGCTCTGTCTACAAATATGCTTTTAATTATGGTTTTTTTTAAAGATTTTATTTTTTTCCTTTTTCTCCCTAAAGCCCCCTGCTACATAGTTGTATATTCTTCGTTGTGGGTCCTTCTAGTTGTGGCATGTGGGACGCTACCTCAGCGTGGTTTGATGAGCAGTGCCATGTCCGCGCCCAGGATTCAAACCAACGAAACACTGGGCCGCCTGCAGCGGAGCGCGCGAACTTAACCACTTGGCCACAGGGCCAGCCCCCTTTTAATTATGTTTTTATTGTTGGCAGTAGTACACGCTATTTAAAACAGTTCAAACAACTGAGCACCTTTGCGTGACAAAGGATGTGCCAAATATTACAGATTATGCTGTCCTGTTTTGGGGAAACTAATAGTTTAGCCATTTATAGAAGCCAAATGTGGCCATCCTTCTGTTGTTTTCCTTCTTCCTCAATGCACCCATGCAAAATCCCCCCAAATTCCATCTCCCCCTAAGCCATCATGGCCCCTCGATTCTTCCTCTGGAATCTCTCAAATCTGTCCTTTTCTTAAACCACTATTGTCTGAACCCTCACTTTCCTTTCAGGATTCCCACACAGAAAGAAGAGTTGTAACAGATTCAAACTCTGTACCTTGGGCACAGAGGTAAGGGAGAGATGAACTCTGATTGGAGACTTTACTCATCAACCGTGTAACGAGTTTCTGTTAGGCATAAAACAAATCTATTAAAGTATCAGGGCATAAGTGTAATTGAACAATAAAGTGGATAATTCATTATGGGAAAATCTAAATAATATCTATTAAATTCATAAATTTTCCTTTTGTGAGTTAATTCTATACTAATCTTCTAAATAGACTGTTATTTGAATACTCATTTCTGATTCTCCTTGAATCCTGTCTCAGGCTTAGACTCCCCTGAGACTATTATTTTCCCGGTTTTAGGCTATTTTGGCAGAGACATTTTCCAGGCTGCCTTTTCCAGCTGCTGTTGTCTTATCTGTGTTTTTCTCTTGTTGATGCCCGCCTGCCCACAGGCCCAAATTGCAGTACTTGAAAATCTGTTCACCCTAGTTAGTATAAATTAAAGAGTTTGCTTTATTTGGCTTTTCAAGCCCACTGCATCACAAAAATCTGAGTTAACAGGAAGTTTGGAGGACATCTAGTTACATTTCTCAGCTAACTCTGGGATTGCTCTGAGCCCTATCTTTCTGTTAGCTCACATGACAAAAGAGGCAAAAATAGCTGAATGATGCAGCTGGAAATGTGTTTAAATCACCTAACTCCTCAAGGGCACTTGAAATAAGCCTCTATTTTCTCTGATGTTCTATTTCCCTGTTTGTTCATTTCCAGAGTTTCTTGTCTCATATCATTGTGGAGAGCGGTAAACTTAGTACCTCCTTTTGCATGTTCTCATGGAAGGGACAGGATTTTCACTCTTTCCTATTGGATAGAAAGCATCTGATCCCTGCCTTCTACCCCTCACATGTTTTCACTATTAGAAGAGGAATAATACTGGTGAGAATCATTCAGTGGTCCCTCTAAAGTTACTTTCATTGGTGTCCTCAGTCTCTTCTTGTCTTTACTCTTCATGATATCAACATACCTATAGATAGGCTTGATTCAATCTCATGTCCTTTCCTTTCCTGCTGATAGAGTCAGGCCAAAGTCTTCCAGGAAACTTCACATCCACTCCTCCAGAAAGAAATCCCAGGATTCTGGATTTGAGGGTAAAGAAAAAGCAGCAAGCCCAATTTTGGCCATGTTCCTAGGTGCATTCTCAAATACAGCTTTATAGGTAGTGAAGTTCCCATTTTGAAATAGGACACTATCTCCCTGTTACTCATTGTTTCATTTGAAGTGGGATTCCAGGGGAGTCTAAGCATCACTCCTCCCCTCCAGGTTTTGAACCAATGTGGCCTGTGGGAAGATAGGCAATGGAAGAAAGAGTGAGAGAGAGAAAGAGAAAGGGACAGAGAGAGAGAGAGAGAGAGAGGAGGCAATCAACCAAGGTAAAGATCCCTACATGCAACATTACATCAAACACATTAACCCATTTCAGGTTGGGACCCATGGATGCCATGTCCTCAATGGTTTATATTTATTTAATTGCACTTATCTGAACAATAACTCCATGACAAGCCTTGTGGCAGGCACCAGAGATTCAACAATGAACACAAGAATACATTCCCTATTTTCATGGGGCTTGTATATTTATAACCTAAAAGGAAAAATAAATAAGTAATGTAGAAAGAGCTTTACAGTCAGCCAGATCTGAAACCAAATTCTGATTCCATAAATTATTAACTATGGTAAAATATGTTTGGTTGGTTATTTTCTTAATTATTTAACGTGATAGGTAGCCATGGACATTTTATGAGTACCATCTCCTGCTATAGAGTCAGAGCAGAATAGTAGGAAGAGCACTGGATTAGAAGTCAAAAGACTTGAGTGCTAAGTGAGGACCATGAACTATTTATCTTTTGCCTCTGTGAAGGTAATTACTTTTTCTGAAGCTTTCTTTCCTTGTCTACATTTTGGAGAAATTCACAGTACTCTGGTAAAGATCACAGGAGATCGTGAGAGTAAAAAACCAAGTCTTGGTGTACCCAGCTGTGTAGTAAACATCACTACCATCTTCCTTCTCTCCACCAGCCCATTGTAATATTTAGTCCTCACCCCTCTTACCACAACTGCCATTGGAATCCTCTGGACTTTTCAGGAAAAGGGATAGAGCATAGAGATGTGATGCATAGAAGCCTCTAAGTGATTTTATATGGGTTGCTAATAGGGGGGGAAATAGAACCATTTTCCATAGGGAAAAGGTCTCGTGATGTCTTCTACTTCCATTCACATGCCTGATAATGTTTGTCTGTCCACAGCTTCTAAGATCAGAAAATATAAGCTTTGCTGAGATTGTTAAGATACTTTTCAAACAGTAGCTCATGTTTAAACTAAATTTACCCAGTCTTTGCAGAATGCAGGGAGTGTAATTTCATTACCAAACTATTTGATATTCTAAATAAAAGAAGATATTTCTAACACATGAATTGCTGACATTTGCCAATATATTTGCAAAATGCCAGTGCACCCAGAGGGAATTTGTCTAAAAAGTTTCCACACAGTGTTCAAATAATGAATTCCTTGTGTGAGCAACTCTAAAACAGTTACTTTCAACTTGTAGGATCCCAAGGTTTTGCCTATCTGTTTTAACAAAAACTTCTTGATCCCCAATGTGGAGAGAGAAATATGTCTATTTCAACTGGAATTATTCATGATGCTCACCCAATTCATAATTCAAAAAGCCTATTGAGAAGCCTATACTTTCAGATATAATAGAACTTTATCTTAGGTATTTCATAATTAAGTTATAAAGATATATGCTTGTTCAGATCTTCCCTAGCACTCTTAAAATGATAGTTGTTGATAATTTTTTATATTCCAGACCTTGTTCTAGGGTCTGTGACATAATTTACTCCTCCCAATAATCCTCATTTTGAAGCTGAGGGAATGCTCACGTAATGAGTTAAGTTGGGTGACCCAAGGTCGCATGCGTGTAAAATAGCAGAAAGAAGGTAAAAATCCTAAATGCTAAGCTTTTTTTGCCCACTGTATCATGTTGCTAAGTATAACAACGGACCCCTAAGGCAAGTCAGACCTAGAGGTCAATTTAATTGTAAAAAATTCAATTCAACAAAACTATGTACAACTTACAATAATCTCTTTCCTCCACTCTCTGGATGCTCATTGATTCATTCTAAGAATTCTATCAGTACCCGTAATGTGCCAGGGAGATAAAGGATGCACCTGAGACACAGGTAAACAAAACTATGTTTGATCTTCGGCATTCACCATTCTTGCCCCAATCACTGGATAAACAGATATATTCCAAAATATGAATCACGTAGTATTAGTGAAAATAAGGAGGCTACCTCTTGCTCTTTTAAATCACATTTTTATTAACTTTAGAGGGGTACTTTAAGGAAGTTTATTTCTTGTGGTGAAGAATATTTACAGCTCAGCAATTGCTTCATCCTCTCTTCAATATCTTCTTTATCTGTCAAATTCAAGCAAAAGTAAATTTACTCTGAAACTCTGTGGAATGACCCCATTTTTATCTGTTTGACTCTCTTTGTGTCTCTATTTATTCACTACCAATTAATCCATTCACCACCTGCCCATCTATAAATACATGCAATATATAAGTAGATATATTTATTTCCATATTTGCATAAGCAAGATTTGAAATGTTGTAAACAATATTAATAATTTTTAAGTGGAGGGACTATTGTTTTTCTTACTTTTTCATATTTTTATGATTATGATTATTTTTTACTCAAGTATTTTTACAAACGAGCTAGTTTTTCAAAAAATACATAAAAGCTATTTCTAAAAAATTCCTATAATATTTATTTTTAAAAAGTGTCATGGGTCCACACTACATGGATAAATACTTTAAAGATTAAAAAAATCAATTCAAAATTATTTTGAAATCTTTCTGAATTAATGACACATGTATAATGTACATTTCAGGTATAATACAAAAAATTCTTAAGATCTGAATGGACTATAAACTAGGTTAGATGTAGGTAGCATGTGCAAAACAAGACAAGTAAATAGAAAAAGTACAATCTAACACACCCCAAGTAGTACTATAGTTTTAAAATTTTTGCGTTGAGTTATTTTTTGTTATAATGAGCAAATATGTTCCACCAGTGGATTGAAATGATGTTCTACTAAATTTGAAAACTAGGCTAGTACTCTAGCCTCTACTGAGGCTTTTGCTTAAGAGAGAAATCTTAAATAATTTCAGAAACCTTTTTCTCCCACTCAGAGTAATGCTGATTGTATAGATGTCAAAATAGTTCTTGTCAAGTTGAAAGGAATATCTACATATTTGTTCTTAATAATCCCTCCTATTTATCGAGCATTTGCTAAGTGCTAGGCACAATGCTTCACATTTTATTTTATTTATTTATTTATTTATTTATTTATTTATTTATTTATTTATTT